>NC_141676.1:113589607-114789607 GCF_028749965.1 Puma concolor
GCCACCCAGGCAGCCCTAAATCTCTTTCAATTCTTAAAAGCCCTCATTGTTTTCCAAGTTGTTCTAATACTATCTTGTATCAATGCATTAACTCCTTTAGCAGTATGTACCCAGGAAACACCAGTGAGAGAGAGGCATTTCACCGAGTACGGGCAGGAGGGAGATGCTGAATGTGAAGCAGCGATGCTGGATCTAGCACCTGAACCTGTTATTTTGGAGGTCATATAACTGGACAATTTTGGAGTAATCGGGGTAGTCTTGCGACGGTCAGGAAAGGAAGCTGAGGGTCCCAGACAGAGCCCCGCCATGGCTAGGGCGTGCTTGGCAGGAGACTTAGTTTTGTCTAGGTGTCGCATGGGCTAGAAGCCACTCGGACCCCCAGCTACTTTGGCACAACGGTTGGACTTTGGAATGTTGGCTGAGCACGTAAGTGTGACCCAGAAAGGCTATGAACTGAGAAACCAAGATGGTGTGTTATGCGAATATTTAGGTGAACCACCTCATTTTGATATCGATGCACAAGCATCTACAGAAAGTGTGGGGTCAATTTTCAACAGAGACATCAAATGGCAGTGACTGGCTCACTGAGGCCTCCAGTCAATGCTCACCCCCTATGGCTACACCCCCAGTTCCCTTCTCTGGCATCCCCACCCACACGGTAAAGACTCCACCAGCCATCAACCCAACTACCTCCTCAGTGCGACCTCTAACTTTCCCCTCCTACCTCCACTGCAGTCACAGGGAATGGCTACAAGCACACAAGGCTTCCATTTTGCTTACAGTGTCAGCTACAATCTCGATCGCACACTTGAAAGGGCACTCCACACTTCCCGACCCTCCTACCATTTCTTTGGTGAGTTTACTTCTCCACTTTGAGAGGCAACTATTTACACCTACGTTTCCTTTGTCGACCCACCAGCAGGGTCTTCCATTTCACTCTTGTGTGATGATGATCGTCTCACCCTTCACTGGTCTAACAGACACCGACACGACAAAACACTCCCTCACCATCCATCACCATGACCTGCATGTCTAGGAGGAATGAAGGAGCCCTGCCCCCACCAAGGTCCACTCTTCTCCAGCTCTTGACCTCACTACCTGGTTGCTTCCTGGGCTCGGCTCCTTTCTTTCTGCATTTCAACAACTCCTCATCTACTCAATATTTTATGGTGATGAATAGACACATGCGAAAACCATCCATCTTTTAAAAGCTCCTCATAACCTCATGTTGTGTCTCTGCTACTGTCCAATTTCTCTGTCTCTCTTTAAAGCAAAACTTATACTGGGTACTCACGGTCTCACTTTCCACAGCTCCAGGTGTCACCACTCCACTGAAACGTCTTATCAAGGTTGCCAGTTGTCACTGGTGTTGCTTTATCCACTGTTCACATCCATGTTCTGACCTTCATTAAACCTGTAACAGAATTTGAGACAAATGAGTACTTTCTCCTTCTTAAAATATCCTCATGTTGTGGCTATTGTGAAACCGTGGCATTCCAAGATGTCCTTTCTGCGTTGATCGCCTCGGTGTGTTTATTGGCTCTGTGTGGTAAACATTGGCCTTACACAGAGAGGTCCAGCCCTTTCCCTACACTGCTGGAGGTGGCATCTAGACTCTTGGAATGTCCTGCCTCATAAAAGTGTCTTTGTTCAGCAGGGGGCCTTGGCCACTTGGCAGTCTAACCATGTGGTTAATGATGGGGGCTTTGGGGCCTCCCGTGTCTGCTCTACTTCTGGAAAGCCTGGAAACTAAAGGTCACTCGGATGTGCAGTCAACCATGGACACAACAACAATTTTGGACACCACAGCTCGGGTGAGCTGACCTGGGTGGCAATACTCCATGAATACTGTTACTCACAGACTCCAGAAAATAACACCTTCCAATGAGTTCTGTGAGTCATTCTACAGAATTATGAAAACTCAGCCTGTTTTGGGGAACCACTTAGACATGCAATTGATGTTAGAAGTGAAGGAGGTCTTGTGGATTCCATGGGCTCCTTCGCTCCTCTCCGTTGAGTACTGGAGGGCTCAGGGCCTCATTCCTGGTCCCCTTTTGCTAGGTATGCAGGCTGAGTTGATGATTTCAGAGTCCTAGACTTTCAAGCACCATCCAAAATCTGTACCTCTAGCCCCAAATTTGCCAAGGATTTCAGGATAAATGATAAGCCTCATATGTAACATGCATGCTTTTATGAATGTGAGTTGCTCTAAACTTCTTTTTATTACCTCTCCCCACCCTGTTTCTCATTAATCAGCATAATAGTTAGCTAAGTGCATCCACCCGTTTGCTCAGACTAATACCTAGGAATTATTCTTGATTCATTTCTTCCCTTTGCTCACTCTTCAGAACCCATCAGCAAGTGCTAACATCCAGCTCATATGCAAAGGGATGACCACCCTGCTTGTGAAAACACTGTACTACTTCTGGATTGGTTGATGAAGACCCACTGCTCTAAGCAAGACCCCCTTTTTTTGCCCTCTACAATTTGACCCAGTCTTCTGGCCTCCTATATAATTACCTCCCCAACTTTCCACAACCCAGCACCTAAAGGGTTAATGACTGCAAGAGCCCCACCCCCCCCCCCCGCCGCCCCCTAACCCCCCAGGACCTGACCTTGTTCTAGCTCTTTGACCAGCTATGGTTATGGTTGCTTGGTGCTTGTTCCAGCTGTGTTTCAGAATGGTTTTCTCTTGAGCAGTTCCCATGACATCTTTTGGGACAACTCAGACTTGATTATGCCACTCTAGCACCTGCTGGTCTGCTGCATCTCCCAACAAATCATCATGCTTCCCTGAGAAGGCCCTCTTTTCCAACACATCCTTGGCCGCAGTGGACAAGTCGGGAGACAGGAGGTCAGGAGACAGAGTGCCTGATAGCCACAATGGCACCTTAGCATGTACGTGCCTAATGGCCATCTGGCACCCCGGGATTATGATCGCATGCTTCTGGGCGTTGGTCTTGGAACCATTCTCGTGTACATGGCTTATTATTTGAATTAAAGCCTTCCTGGGACTTTTTTTCTCTATAAAGTACCCAGGAGAAACCTGTAGAGTAGGTAGGGTAGTCCTAAAGGCAGGGAGTAGCAGGGGACCACAGGCTCTCGTGGGCACTGGTGGTCTACACAAAGTTGGTAGGTGTGGCCCTCTGTCTCTATGGATTTGCCTTTGCTGGACCATTTTTATCACCGGAATAATACAGCATATGCCCTTCTGTGTTTGGCTCCTCTCATATTTTCAAGGTTCGTTAGCATTTTAGCACGTATCGGAACTTCTTTTTATGACTGAATCATATTCTATTGTAGGAATATGCCCATTTAAAACAATCCTTTCATCAGTTGGTGGATATTTGGGTTGTTTTAACTTTTTGGCTAATATGTAAAATGCTGCTCTGACGTTTGGTTGCACATGTTTGCTGGAACTATGTTTTTCAATTCTCTTCGTTTTGTAGATTCTCTTAGTTTGGCAGGAAGGTTTGAAATCAAGAAGTGTAAAGCCCATAAATTTGTTGTTTTTCAAAAATGTTTTGACTGTTCTGGATCCTTTGTATTCTCGTGTGAATGTCAGGGTCAGATTACCATTCTGCAAAAAAGGCAGGGAGTTTTCACGGGGATAGGGTTTAAACTGTAGATGAATTTGAATATCATGGCTATTTTAAAAAATATTTAGACTTCTAATCCATGAACACACGATGTCTTTCCATTTATCTAGGTTTCTTGTTTGTTTCCCTCATTTCTTTCAAAGGTTGCTGTCATTTCCATTGTACAGGTTTTTCATTCCTTCTATTAAATTCACTCTGCACTATTTCATTCTTCTTTTTTATACTATTGCAAATTGAATTGTTTTCTTTGTTTTTTTTTTCTTTAGATTATTCATTGCAAGTGTGTAGAAAAATAACTGGTTTTGTAGATCAACTGTCTTTCTGCAACAAAACTGAACTCGTGCATTAGGTCTATCAAGGTGTGTGTGTGTGTGTGTGTGTGTGTGTGTGTGTGTGTGTGTGAATTCCTTAAGGTTTTTAAATTCAAGACAAGGGCATTTGGAAAAAGTTATGGTTTTATTTCCTCTTTTCAACATAGAAAAGACAATTTTTTTTTGCCTAAGTACCTTAGTAAAACCCTCCAGTGTTGAAGAGAAATACTGTCTTGTTTTATTCTTGATCTCAGAAAAAAGAACACTTTTGTCTTTTGCTGGGTTTTGTCAATTAACTTTTCTGTGCTTATTAGGATGATCATGTGGGTTTTGTATTTTATTTTATTAATGATGAATGTTGATTGATTTTCATATAGTGAACCAATCTTGTGATGCTGTTTTAGTTTTCTTTTCATGGGATGTCTTTGCTTGGTTTTGGTATTAAAATAATACTAGCCTCCTAGAATGAGTTGTGAAGGGATCCATTTTCCTCTGTTTTTGAAAGAGTTGGTGAAAAGTTGTCCTTAGTTCTTTGAACATTTGGCTGAATTCACCAGTGAAGCCACCTGATGTGGGGATTTTCTTTGTGGGAGTTGCAATTTTATGATTGCTAATCCAGTCTCTTTACTTGTTGTAAATCCATGCACATTTTCTCTTTCTTCTGGATTCTGATTCATTAGAGTGTGTCTTTTTAGGAATTTATTTCATTTAGGTTATCTGACTTGTTGGCATACAACTGTTCATAGTATTTTCTTACAATCCCTTTTTATTTAAGACCTACAGTTTTTCCTCCTCTTTCATTTTACTAATTTGTCTTTATTTTATCCCCACTTGTCTTGTTAAAAGTTGGTCAATGTTGCCAATGTTTTGATAGAACAAACTTTTGGTTTTGTTCGTTTCCCCTATTTTTCTAGTGTCTGTTTCATTTATTTCTGGTCTACTCTTTATTATTTTCTTCCTTCTGCTTGGTATGGGTTTAATTTGCTGTTCTTTTTCTAGCTCTTAAGGCCAAATGTTCTGTTATTGATTTGAGATTGTTTTTTTTTTTTTTCTGTTTTAATACAGGCATTCACAGCTATGCATTTCCTCCTAAGCATTGCAGTCCATCAATTTTGTTATGTTGTGTTTTTGTTTTCACTCATACCAGAGTGCTTTCTCTTTCTTGGCTAAATAGGTTTTTATTTAAATTCTAGTTAGTTAACATATAGCATAATATTAGTTTTAGGAGCAGAATTGAGTGATTCATCACTTACATATAACACCCGGGCTCATCCCAACGAGTGCCCTCTTTAGTTCCCATCACTCATCTAGTCCATCTCACCACCCACCTCCCCTCCGGCAACCCCCAGCTTGTTCTCTATAATTAAGAGTGTTTTATGGCTTGCCTCTCTCTCTCACTCTCTCTCTTTCATATCACAGTCCTTTCTAATTTTTCTTTCTTCTGTGACTCATTGGCTATTTAAGAGTGTGTTGTTAATTTCCACATATTTTGGAGTTAGTCAAATTCCCTTCTGTTATGGATTTATAATTTCATCTTATTCTGGATGGAGAACACACTTCGCATGATTTCAATATTTTCACATTTGTTGAGAGCTGTTTTATAGCCTGACATATGATCAACCTCAGAGGATGTCCCTGTGCACTTGAAAAGATGTGCATTCTGCTCTTAGGGGGTCCTTCAATGGCTGCAACAAAATCTCTAGAATAAAAACCCAAACACTACTCCATGGTCTATTAGGTTCTACATGTTCTGCACTCTGCTTACATCTCTGCCTTATTATATAAATTCTTTCCCTTTCCTGCTAGTGTCCCCTGAGTTTAGCCTCATTTCTGTTTCTTCAATACCCCCAAATTCCCATCTCCACCTCTTTACACATGCTGTTCCCTCCAGCTAGAACATCAAAACATAAACCAATGAACAATATTCCATGTGCTATGCATTTTGATAATAGTTTCACATATTTTGTCTAAACAGCGTTTTATAGTCCTGGTTTTACAAATGGGAAAACTGAGGCCCAAAGAGGCTACTGTACTCATCCAAAGCACATAGATAACAACATTCTAGAAAACACTGCAGAATTAACTATTTTTGTTGTAAATTGCCTAATGTCTCTTATCTACTATATCACACAGCCACCATTCAAACCTCATGTGTCTGATTCCAGAGTCCAGACACTTTGCCTCTGCGCTATTTTGCAACATGAGAATGACTGTCAAAGGAAATGATACATTCAATTCATACTTGTGCAATTTAAACCTTCAACATTCTAAACTGCATGTTGCTATAATGGGCAGAGTGATGGGGAGGGGTAGGTTGTGAGAGAGTGAGAGATATTCTTGTTCTACATCTCAACTTCTGTTTTAAACATCATTTGTCCCTTAGATTTTATGCTAGCACCAAATTTATATACACACATATATAGTTAATAACTATAAATAACGTAATTATAATACATACATTATATATTACTTACATATAAGTATATAATGTAAATAAATAAATATATACACACATAAAATATGCTTTTCTCTGATAAACATTTTGTACACTATTCTCATTGTCTCAAATGCCATTGTCAAAATGCAGCAAATCTGTGCTAATTCTGTTTTTTTTTAGAAGTATATTTTATCGTGGTAATAACACTTAACAGGAGATCTACCTCATTGAGAAAGTTTTAAGTGTATGCTACTGTTAATGATAGCAAAAATGTTGTACAACAAATTTCTAGAAATTATTCACCTTGCAGCCCCTGGCAACAAACATTCTACTCTGATTCTATTAGATTGTTTTAGATGCCTCATGTAAGTGGGATCATGCAATATATGTCCTTCTGTTGTTTCCTTATTTTACTTAGCACGATGTCCTCAAGGCTCCCATGATTTTACATATTGCAAAATTCCCTTCTTTCTTTTTTTCTTTAAAAAAAAAAAAACTCCTGCAGAGCTCAGGCCCCCTAAATTAGCTTGTTTTATTTTTATTCTTTCTCTGTTTCATTAAGACATAATTGACATATAGCACTTTTTAGGTTTAAGTTGCACAGCATAATGTCTTGTCACTTATATTGTGAAATGATTATCGCAATGGTTGGTTAACAACCATCATCTCATATAGATAAAAAGCAAAAAATAATAATAATGTGTTTTTCCTTGTGATGAGAACTGTTAGGACCTATTCACTTGACAACTTTCAAATATACCATATGGCAGCGTTAACCATGACCTTCATGCCATACGTTGTATCCCCAGTACCTACTTATCTTTTAACTGGAAGTTTGTACCTTGGACATCCTTCATGCAACTTCCCTCTCCCCGGATCTCATCCTCTGGTAACCACAAATCTGGTCCTTTTTCTGAGTTTCTTTTTTTTTTAGATGTCACATGTGAGGAAAATCTTAAAATATTTGTCTCTCTCCAATGTATTTCAATTAGCATCATGCCCTCAAGATCCATCCATGTTGTTACAGTTCTTCACAGCTCCAAGACCCTAAATGTTAGCACTCTTTGATCTATGTTTATTATAGACACGTATGTGAATAAACATATTTATACATTTCTGTTACTATGAAAATGTACATGTAAGTATCCCTGCTAGTCTACATGCTTTAGTTATTTCTCAACAGCAAGAAAATAATTTCCTTTTCACTTAAAAACCCTAGTTCTTCTTTCATTGCATGCACACAATAAAAATAAAATGTTCAAATTTAAAACATGAATTACCGCTTCGTCACCAGTTATGCACGATGTGGCAAATGACAGATTTCATGCTTGCCAAAAAAAGATCGTTTTAGAAGAAGTGGTTTCAAATCTTTTTGTACCTCAGGTGTCTTGTATAAGCTGAGGAAAGATCTGAAACAACTTCCATGAAAAATCATTCATTCATTGATGTGTGGATATAACACATATATGTGCATTCATATACTATATATGAAGATGTATACAATGTGTATATACATATGATACATATATACATGTACTATACAACATACACATATACATATGCATATATGCATATAATGTATGTATAATGTACATATATTAATAACATATATGTATATATCTAATCTCATCTTTTATGGTTCTATGGTTTCACAAACACTTTTAAGCTAATTTACGGGCACTCCTCAGTTCCTTTCGACCATATATTAAGAAATCTAATCTGACCACCATCTTTTCTTTTCTATGGAACATTGCGTTCTGGCAACTGGATTAAGGCTTGTGAACTACACTTTCCAAAACACCCTTCACTGCACGCTTATGAGTGACAATAAAGGCAGTAATGTCAGGCCGCTGCAGCCGATTCACTGATGGCCAGAGGCAGCCTGTCCCATCCAACCCGCACTTACTTCGCTGTTTTTCTGCCCCCAGCTGGTCTGCCCCAAAATTGGCCCTCCTGACCAACAGGACACAAGGCCCCCCAGACGTGTCCTCGACCCCGAGACGTGGCACTGAGACAACTTCCCTTAGGTTTTGCCACGTCTTCCCTCCCACGGTCCTACTTTGATGGCTCCACTTGGTAGGTTTCTCACATTCACCTGTGTGATCCATTTGAGCACCTGTGGAGGAGTGACTTAGTGACCTTTTCTCTGACCCTCCGACTCGCTCTTTCAGTGTTCCTTTCCTTGAATAAACCACCAACTCCCACAATACTCGGTGTTCCGCTTCTCCAAGTAAATCCTGACAGATACGGTCCCCATAATTTTACCATTTCCTCTTTTACTTATAATGGGCTTTGTGTGGTGAAGCCTTGAAGAGATTTGATGCAAAAATATACTTAGGCTTCTCTTAGAGAAAGCAATTCTGCAAAGCTGAAAACGGGATGCAGAAGGCAGGGTGGGAAGAAGGAAAAGAGGCATTTGTTTCCCCCCAAAATCAAAACTTATGGCAGCCTTTAACTGAGGAAACGTTTTTGCAGTATCTTCTTCTTCTCTTCCAGGTGAATGTTACACGTACTCTGAAGGCTATTTCAAATGTCACCACTTTTAACGTTTGGAATGACTTCAGTTTGCAAACAGACATATCACAGGTATTAGTACTGAGTTCATCCTGACCTCACTGTAGTCACTGTATTATTTAATCATAAGTAAAAAACAAAGAACATAGAATTAAATATAGCTATATTTACTGGCAAAATTACAACGAACATGAGGGTCTTACGTAAACGCACTGTAAAAATTGGCCTCATAATAATACCTCATGTTTCAATAGCTTGTAATAGCAAGAGTCCGTTCCTTAAAATGAGTAGACTTTTTCTAAATGAACCATTTAATTGCATTAGCAAGGACTAAAAATTGCTATTTTTCACATGAAATCAGGTCCATTTTTACTCTTTTCAATTTGTCTGTTAATGAACTTGGAAAGCATTTTCCTTTTAGCAATTTGCTTCTAAAATCCTGTTCTGTCTTGACTTTTGTGCTCTGTTGACGTACCTCTGATCTTAGGTTTTCCTGTATTTATCATTCCTTGTTTCAAAGAGGCTCTCATCATAGCCTTTGAACAGAAGCTCGCAACAATGGAATATGATCTATAACTATTATGTTAAAAGCTAATTGAAAAAAGAACTTGTATTTTTACTTGTAATATGAAAAAGAGTTGGTCATTAATGTTAACAATGCAAGTGTATTATTTATAATGTAATTAAAAATAGCACATTAGTTGGAAATAGTACTATGACCAAAGACACCTTTTCTAATGAAATCTAGGATATAATGACAATAAAATGGAATTATAGACATGAAGCTTTTCAAACTTTTTCAAATAATTCCTTAAAAAAATGAATTCTCATCTCATAGACATGATTTTCCTTGAGCTGTTTTAATTTTTGTTCCCCCAAATTATCTAACTCAACTCTACATTTTTTACATTAATAGACAATTTCATGGAAAAAATCATTCTTCTTATTATTCAGAAAATTGGAACCCTATTCTGATTACTTCACATAAGGCATGACTAGAGTATATTTCCGAACTAAAATGACCCAAGAGAATTTGTTATGTTTTCCCTAGTTAATGTATAAATATTTCTTTTTTGTGTTTTTCAATCTTAAAATTTTAATAATTAAATCTTTATCCTAGATTTTAAAAAAAGGTTATATATATATATATATATATATATATATATATATACACACACACACACACATATAGGCAGTTATATAGGTTATATAACTATATATATATATATATATATATATATATAAAGGTTATAAACCTTATATATAAACCTTTATATATATATAAACCTATATATAAACCTTATATATAAAAAGGTTATATATATATATATATATATATATATATATATAGGCAGTTAACCTGAGAATTGATTTAACAACTTCTGAGTTCTAGAAGATATTTGATTCCTCAGAAGATTTATATAAATTTATGTTCTGTGTATGTTTGGAGGGTGGTGATGCATGGCATTTTGATTTATCTGCATAAATTACTATTACAAATAAGGACCAAAACCACAATAAAAAAATAAATGAATGGCACCTGTATTGATTTGCTAGGGCTTCTATAACAAAATACAACAGGCTGGGTGGTTTAAACAACATAAATTTATCTTCTCACAGTTTTGGAAGCTCCACATCCAAACTCAAGGTATTTACAGGTGTTGTTTCTCCTGTGGCCTCTCTTCCTTGGCTCACCACCTTGCTGTGTCCCCATATGGCCTTTTCTTTGCGCATGGACATCCCTAATGTCTGTGTCCAGATTTCCTCTTGTGACAAGGACACCATCATACTGATCTCGGACCCAAATCGGATGACCTAATTGAACCTTAATTACCTTATCTCCAAATACAGTCACATTCTGAGGCACTAGAGGTTATGGCTTCGATACACACGTTTTGGCCGAGCAAAATGCAGCCTATTATAACCCAGTGATTTCCTAATCTTGACTGTGTAACGGTATTATCTTAGTAACTGTATAAACATGCAGATTCCCACCCCTATTGAGACCTATTATATTAGAATCTTTGTAATTGGGATCTGGCTATCTCCTGGCACATGGTCACCCAGTACAGGGCATTATTATTGTTGTTGTTTTTAGTAGTAGTGGCAGTCGTAGAAAGCTTCATGACAATAGCAATATGTCTATCCGTGATGATGGAAGGCAGAAACTTCAAAGCTTAATTTGATCACTATGGGGCAGACTTTAGGGGAGTTACATATTCAGGGGGCATTGTCAGGTAGCCGCAAGGGAATCTATGGTCCTTTGTTACTATAACAAGTTTCCACAAACTTAGCAGCTTAAAACCATGCTTATCAATGTCTTCCAGTTCTGGAGGTCACAAGGCCAGGTGGATTTGGCTGCATTCTCTGTTTATGTCCTCACAAGGCCAGAATCATAAGGCAGTCCGGCTGGGTTCTTCTCTGGGAAATCTGAGGAATCATCTGTTTCCAAGTGCATTCAAGTCCTTGGCATAATCCATTTCCTTGTGGGGGTACATCTGAGGTCCTTGTCATTTGGGGGCCACTTCCTGCTCCTAGAGGCCACCCCCCTCATTCCTTCTCCTGTGTCCCCCTCCCACTTCAAACCAGTGACAATGCACTAAGTTCTTTCTTCTGGGTTTTCTGTCTCTTCCAGATGCCTGCCCCTTCTGTCGCCAGCTGGGGAAACTTTCTGCTTTCACAGACTCCTGCCATTAGGTGAGGCCCATCCAGACTCCCCATATTAAAGTGGACCATACAACACAACATAATCATAGGCACCCGTTCTCTGGATTTAGGGGTAACACCTTCAGGAGCCACCTTCAGAAACTTCTGTCGTCCACACTGACCTTAAGACAACCTCTTTTTTGGTCCAATTTTCAAATTCTTACAGAATCGTTAGTTTTATGACACTGAACTCTTTGATCTTTTTTTTTTTTTAATCAATGAAGTTTCATCTATAATAATGATATTTACTTCACATTACTGAATTCAGTGATACAATGAATGCAAAATCTTTGAGATCTGTGAAATAGTACACGCTAATACATGGTGATAGTTATTGCTACTGTTGCCATTGCTACAGCTTTTACTATCACGTAAGATCTTCTGGCCATGTTATTCATCATACAGATGTAAATAAACACTGTGTTGTACCTGGTGTCATTCTGTTGACTCAGCATCAACCACAGTTATGGTTTTGATATGTATCTTCTTGGTTACATTTTAATATTTTACTGATTTGGGGTAGTACATATCTAAAGCCCTTTTAAAATTTTTGGAGGGGCGCCTGGGTGGCGCAGTCGGTTAAGCGTCCGACTTCATCCAGGTCACGATCTCGCGGTCCGTGAGTTCGAGCCCCGCGTCAGGCTCTGGGCTGATGGCTCAGAGCCTGGAGCCTGTTTCCGATTCTGTGTCTCCCTCTCTCTCTGCCCCTCCCCCGTTCATGCTCTGTCTCTCTCTATCCCAAAAATAAATAAACGTTGAAAAAAAAAATTTAAAAAAAAAATAAAATTTTTGGAAATGTTACTGGCAAATTTTCTTTTTGATTCATTGGACACTAAGTTTCAATATCTCTCCAAATTAAAAAAGCGGAAGTCTAGTAGAAAACATATTTTTTGTGATGTGAGTATAAAGAAGTATTTTTTAAACATGATATTAAAAGCACACATTGCAAAATAAAACAATGATAAATTAGGCTAAATCTAAATAAAATATTTTATACAATAGTATAAAGTTCAAAAACAAGGGTCAGACTACAAGATATTTGAAACACTTGTAGCAGCCAATGGAAGACCATCACAAATCAATGAAAACAAATAAGCAAATAACGCAATAGAAGAAAATGGGCAAATATATGAATAGTAGATTCTGTTAAGTTTGGTGGTGAAGAATTAAATGTTCAATTTGGAGTTACTGGCACTGTAATTAGGTCTTCATTGAGACATACAACCATAATCCCCTCTCTGGAAGCCAGTCCTCTGGGATGGGGCTTTGTCTCTCATAGGGATGTGGATCTCCAAAGACATTAGCTTCAGTTCATCTACCAGAGTGTAGCAAACTTTCCTGTGAGGCATCATTATTAAAAATGTGTTATTATATAAATTAGTTGAGAGCAACATCCTCAGAAGTTAGGGTCCAGAAAGACAAGGCTTTTCTGTTGTTGTTGTTGTTGTTGTTGTTTCATGGAAAACGAAATGAGGAATCTCTCGCTTTTCAGTAGCTAAAAATCAATGTCCTAGAGTATATTGGTCATGGAGTCTTTTGAATGGTTGGTAATGGGCAGCAGAAAGAAAAAAGTACTCTTGCAAAAAAAAAATATGGAGATGCGACAGAGATGCTCTTACAATTTAGCTTAAGGCAGGCTCTCTGCAGAGAAAATATTGATTTGCTGTTCCTTGCTTCTACTTTGAATTAACTATGGTTTTCACCGTAAACCCATTCTAGCCACCATGGTGGGCTAGCAAGTGGTGGGGGTAACATAGATCACTTAGCTTTTAAAAAGTCTAATTTGGGGGCAGGAAGCCTACTAAAGCTAACCTGTGTTCTAAACAATTAATGGGAACACACTGCATACATCTTCGTATACTTTGCTGTACCTATTATTGAGTCTTACAAAAAGGATGTGCTTGATAAAAGTCAATTGAATAAAGGACTTAATGAATTAGTGAATGAGTGATAAAAGAACAATTAATGGGAGTAGTGAATCGCTTCTTAGTAGTCTAAATTACTAGATTTAGTCTCAAAGGACATGAAGTGGCCATTGTTTCAAGTGTCTCGATTTAAAGAGGATACTGGTGATTGCGGGAAGTCGGTGATTGCGGGAAGTCTCCGACTGCCTTCACACCTGTCCCAGTATCGACCAACCAACTCATGTGATCAGAAGAGTCATTCCTTGCATTCAATTTATCTCTGTCAGGCCTACAGAATTCTTTCTGAAAGCAGGGGAAGAACTGGTTAATATATTATCTTTTTAGTACTTTGTGTTCTTTTATTTTTTATTTATTTTTTTAACGTTTATTTATTTTTGAGAGAGAGAGAGAGACAGAGCATGAACGGGGGAGGGGCAGAGAGAGAGGGAGACACAGAATCCGAAACAGGCTCCAGGCTCTGATCTGTCAGCACAGAGCCCGAGGCGGGGCTCGAACTCACGGACCGCGAGATCGTGACCTGAGCTGAAGTCGGCTGCTTAACCGACTGAGCCACCCAGGCGCCCCACTTTGTGTTCTTTTGTAGCAGCAGTAGCTGTTAGCAGCAGTTAGTGGTAGTAGGCAGGAGGTAGCGATAGGAAGTAACAGTGTAACAGTCGCATTGCAAGCTAAGGTTTGGCCACTGCTGTTGTTGTTTCAAGGAAATACACAGATTGTCAAAGAAGCTGAAAGTTTAGCGCAGCCAGTATACACGGCCCAGGCGATGAAGCCGTGTCTGAGAACACAGTGAGGCCACAGGGCGAGATACCAGGATGGCCGCTGCTCCCCAGTACTATCAGGATGCCCTCAATATTTTGGTGGCATTTCTCGTTATCAGATCGTAAAAGTAACAATACTGCGTCCCTGGCTGAACAGGCCGAATGCTAAAAACCTCGGAACACACCCCTGGAAAAGCTGTGACACAAAGAAGAACACAGAAGCATTTAACTACAAGTAGTTTTTTAATACCATGTCTGTCCTATCACGTGGTATTAGTTCTCAGAACAGAAATAAGGTCTAATAAATTTTCTTGAACTAAAATTTCTTGGAATGGGCTATAGGGAAATGAATATTTCTTTGAGGTAAATTCAGACTAGGCTAGTTGCATCAGTAAATCTGACAAATATTTTATTTCTAAAGCAGAGGCAATGGATGTTTATTTGCTGCTTAGATCCCTCAGAATGAATAATATGCTTAGATTTAAAGCATTCTTAAAAAACTTAGTCACACACACAAAATTGGTGGGATTTTGAATGTACTGCTGATTTTTTAAAACCAGTATTAACCAATTTATGTCAACATTGAGTTTAAAAGGTTAACTACAAGAGATAATTACTTGCTTACAATATTCCCAGGAAAAGTCAACAGGAAATCATTTTTCTGGTCCTTAGGAAGCAGGGAAAAGCCCTCTATCTAATAATGTTAGAACAGGTGAAGGAAACAGTCTTCTGCTAAAAGGTGATGCAGTGTTTTAGCTCAGTTTCCACCGGGAATAACATTTTGGAAAACACTCAGTCTCTCAGTGGTTCTTTCTTTGGACAAAAAGTCAAGGGAAGTCTTTGGACAAAAAGAATGCTATTCTGTGGGCAATAGCATACAAGCTACTGGGACTACTAAAGCACTCAGTTTCTCAATTGCTAGAGTCAAGGAAAGGAGTATAAGTCATACATACAAATAATTGGCTTGTAATGCCCGAGGTCGCGAACCCCCCCCCCCCCCAAGAGACCACCAGAGTCGTAAGTCAAAGCCAAGCGGCAAGGGTCATTTATTGCAGGTTCGAACCTGGACCTCTGCGCACTCGTCGCCAGTGACGCTGAGAGGCCCCGAACAGGGTTGGTACAGCGTTTTTATAGACAGAGACAAACAGCATAGGGGAGGTTTCAGATTATGGGGGGCCTGATTAGTTGATTTTAAAGTAAGGACATTTGTTGTTCTCTGATTGGGCGTCCTTTGTCTGTCCTTCGGCGGGAAGGCTTTGTCCGTTACTTGTGGCGGGAGAAAAAAAGGGGGAAGGGGGAAGGGGAGGAATGTGTTAAGCAAGCAAGATTACAGAAGCGAGAAAATGCTGGTTAGTAAGTATTTTCATAATCTTAGGGTATAGCAAACTAAGTCTAGAAAAATTTAACGGTGCTCACATCGAACAATAGGCAAGACATACAAAATTTTAAATTCATTTTCTACAGGCTCATGTGCCCTCTGTGTTATAGAAGAGGAGGGTGATGAGAGGGTCCTCGTGTGACAAAACAAAATGCAACCTCCTTCTAAATACCAAGAACATTTTTCACAGAACTAGAACAAATAATGGTAAAATGTGTATGGAACCGGCAGAAGACCCCAAATAACCAAAGCCATCTTGAGAAAGAATAACGCTGGAGACATCACAATTCCAGATTCCACGATATACTATAAAGCTGTAGTAATCAGAAAGGCATTGAACTCGCACAAAAATAGACACATGGATCTATGGAAGAGAATACAGAGGCCAGAAATAAACCCATGCTTATATGCTTAATTAACGTACAACAAAGGAGGGAAGTACGTACAATGGGGGAAAGACAGTCTATTCAACAAATGGTGGTTGGAGAACTGGATAGCCACATGCGAAAGAATGAAACTGCACCACGTTCTTGTGCCATACATAAAAATAATCTCAAAGTGGATTAAAGACCTGAATATAAGCCCGAAACTGTAAAACTCCTAGGAGAAAACATAGGCTGCAGTCTCTTTGACATTAACTATAAAAACATTTTTCTAGTTATGTCCTAAGGCAAGGAAAACAAAGCAAAATTAAACCATTAGAACTACACAAAAATAAAGAGTTTTTGCACAGTGAAGGAGATAATAATAAAAAAAAAGACAACTTACTGACTGGAAGAAGTTATTTTCTTTAAAATTTTTTTTAATGTTTATTTTTGAGAGACATGGATTGTGAGCAGAAGAGGGGCAGACACACACACACACATACACACACACACCCAACACACATAGAATCTGAAGCAGGCTGCAGGCTCTGAGCTGTCAGCAGAGTTAGACACGGGGCTCGAACTCACAAACCATTAGATCATGACCTGAGCCGAAGTCAGACGCTTAACTCACTAAGCCATTGAGGCGCCCCAGAAGAAGTTATTTTTAAATGATATATCTAATAAGGGGTTAGTATCCAAAATTTCCCAAATAATCCAATTAAAAATGGGCATAGAACATGAACAGACGTTTTTTGTTTTCCAAAGAGGACACAAAAGTGACTAACAGATACATGAAAAGATGCTCAATATCACTTATCATCAGGGAAATGCTAACCACAATGAGATATGTTACCTCACACGTGCCAGAATGGTCAGAATGAAAAAGACCATGATGTTACAAGTGTGGGTCAGGATGTGGAGAGAAGGAGCCCTCGTGCGCTGCTGGTGGGAATACAAACAGACTCAGCCATTGTGGGAAGTGGTATAGACACTCCTCTGAAAACTTAAAAATAGAACTACCCTACCATCCAATAAATTCCACTACTGGGCATCGACCCAAAGAAAACAAAAACACTTATTTGAAAACATAGATGCACCCCTGTGTTTATTGGAGCATTATTCACAGTAGCCAAGACAGGACAACAACCCAATTGTCTGCTGATAGATGAATGAATAAGAAAAATGTATATATATATCTATATCAACTGCATCCATACTATCTCTGTATTATCTCTATCTCTCTGCCTCTCTCTCTCTCTCTCTCTCTCTCTCCCCATTTCTCTATATCTAGGTATCTAGATATTATGGAATACTACTCAGCCATAAAAAAGGATGCGATCTTGACATTTGCAACAACATGGATGGAGCTAGAGAGCATTATGCAAAGTGAAATAAGGTCCTGTGATTTCACTCATATGTGGAATTTAAAAAACAAAACAAATAAAAAATAAAAGACCAACAACTAGACTCTCACATACAGAGAATACACTGATGGTTACCAGAGTGGGGGGGAATGGGTTAAGAGCACACTTCTCATGATGAGCGCTGAGTAATGTACAGAATTGACAAATCACTAAATTGTACCCCCTGATATAATGCTATGGGGAAAACAAGTTGTAAGAATATAAATTTGCATACATTTATAAAAACACATGACATGTACTGAATCACACACACATACACACACACACACAAACACACACACATAGTTATGTCAATGTTCAATGTGAAATTAAGCAGTGGGTACAGGCACATAAGCAACTGTCTTTATGCCACCCTGAAAAATGATGGCATTTAGTTCTCTGAGTGTGTTTGGGCTGTGCCAACAAAGTCTCCTAGCTCAGAGATGAGAATTTGGGCAGTGAGAGATGTTTAAAGGTAGTGATCACCCAATTTGCTTCTCCTGGTTAAAAGTCTCTCAGAAGCACCCAGGAGCTGTAACTTAGCAGAGAGGTTTTGGAAGGAAGAGATGGGGCTTCCTGCCAGACCGCACTAGAGTTGTCTGTATTCATTAAAAACAGACAGAATGCTACTTAAATATGACAGCTCCAGGAACTGTGATGGTTTTTACATCTGTGTTCCCATTAACCCTCGCCGTAAATCTATTATGAAAGGATTATTCTTCTAAACTTACAGAAGATGAATCCGAGAGAGATAAATAATTAGTGAGTAGCAGTATTCACATTTGAACTCAGGTCTGTGAAATGAGGCCACGTTTTAAAGGTCTATATTGCCTACAAATACAGACTACTATTAAAGTACAGAAGGCATAGCAATCCAACTCTTGGTAGTCAGGGACACCTTTTCAGAGGTACCAACATCTACCTTAGGACACAATGACCACAGCAGTTAAGGAACCAGCGGGAACGGAAGGAGAAAGATTGTGCATAGGGAAACAGTTTACGCTAAATCCCACAGGTGAGCAAGGCCACTGGGACTTGTCAGAATTGCTGGAACTTCATCACAACTGGTTCACAACAGGCCTTTCTGGTTCATGTCAAATAGGAGGCTGTTTGATGTAAGAGAAACAGGGACTTATTAGCAGATGCTAGGTTGGCAATATTAGGACCAATGTCCAACCACCATACCCAGTGATGGAAGAGAACTCGCAGTCCTCTAAGAGCGCTTGGTTTTATGAAAGTCCAAGGAACAGGAAAGAAAATAAATTTAGGTTAAGTGATAGTGGGAGAGACCAGATGGCTTTTACGTCAATGACTATAGTGGTCAGCATTCATTCGGACCGAACTGCTGACCTTTCCAGATGCCTTGCAACACAAAGGAAACAGGACAGCCGATGAAAGGGAGGGAAGACGATGACCCTTGGCAGGCGTCCTTTACCCTGGGGCTGGTAAGGAGGCAACAGTTGCGTAGAGATGGTGGCTCCCAGGCTGTGGGAGAAATGGATGGCTGTTGAGTGAGGCCAGCATATATGCAGGATTGTTGAACACAGACATGAACTAGCTCTGACTGATCATCTGGGAATCATGTACGGTCAAGGGCTAAATTAATATGCTTTAATATACTCTTGCAGGAAATAATATGAAGATACCCATCACATTGTTTTTCCCATTCTCTAAAAAAAAAAAAAAAAAAGACACCTGGGGGTAAGGGATGAAACCAGGTCTTTGAGCGATTTACACAGTATGACCTCTTTTTATCATACGTGGCTGAACCCTTTCAGAATGTTTTAACGACAGATCTATGAAAGGGATTCTTGGAGAGATTAGCAAAGCTAGGAGACTTAGCAGGCTTCAAGCCAGGAACTGATGGAGGGGAAAGGAGAATGTAAACTCCTCTGGATTTTCACCACCATATTCCAAAAGTTGAGTTACAAGTGGTGTCCCTAATCAATGGACCTTTAACTGGTGTGAAGGTTTGGCACAGTTTATGTGGGTCATGGTCCTGTGGAAAATAATCCAATACTTCCTTCGTGAAAGCTGACACACCCACTACTTGTGTTCCTTGTCTCTCCTACCCTTGGTGCAGGTTGTCATGATTTAGTTTCTGATTTACATTGACGACCTTCACACTAGTCCCTTTCGCCCTCGGTCCTGCCCTTAGAGATCTTCCCAACAGAGATTCCTCTTCTGACTTCATCAAATTGTACCTACCTCTCTACAGAATCTTTACTTATGTATTCCTCTTGATATATGACATAAAGTTCAGAGACTTCAGCAAGAAATAAACAGGTCCCAACTAGGACCTCCACCTGTTTCTTGAAATTCACCTCTGTCACTCTTCCAAGAGAAATACCCTGAAAAACCAGTTCATGTATTCCTTCTCCCCATGTATTATGAATGGAGCAAAGGTCCATGTGCTCCATACCTGTTATACCCACAGGCATCTTCTGAGCTGTGCCCTGACATGAACACGGTCCAAAAATGGCTGGCCCACTGGTTTACCACATTTGCATCATCTGGGAGGCAGTATGTGACAGAGTCTAAGAGCAAAGGAACATACAGTGGGTTCAAACACTGCCTCTTTCCCTGCCTAGCAATGGGAACTTGACTAACTTTTGTTGTCGCAGACTAGGAGTCTGGAGTTCTCTCTTGTCCAGCAAGAGAGCAGATGCAGAATTGAATACGAAAGAGGCTAACATCTGGTAGGAGACAAGAGCCCCGAGTAGGCATTCCTCTCCATATTTATTGAGCTCACAAGATATTACCCACGTGGTGAGTGTGAAGAAAACAACATCTTACACACATGGTGAATGTGGAGAAAACAATCAGACAGTAATCATTAACTTGTGTGCGTAAGTAGCAAAGGGTCTGGGGCTCAAGTGGAGTTTGTGACCAAGGTACATTGGAGCCAGATGGAAAGTAATTTCCTGAAGGTGATAGAACAAGTTTCTTGCGATCCCAGTACAATATCTCACTAGCTCACCTCGGGCATTGTCACCCTGTGGTGGTGGCTTTCTGCCATCATCTTTTTTCTAACCATTTATGTAAGTACAACTGATTTCCCCACATTTTGTAAGCACTTTGACTGCTTTATGCAACTAGCACATGATGGTTATCATGGTATTTACTACATTGTGCAGTGAGGCTTATATGATTTGTTATATGTGAATACCTGGACACAGTATGTGAACCATAAATGTCTAATATTATTATTATTAATTATTATTATTAATTATTATCATCATTGTTGTTGTTATTGCATAGATGAAAACAACTGAAGTCTTTCCTGCTTCTCAATGCACCAGACATTGAAGGACAATTTCCGCATAAGATAAAATAGCACAATTTCATTTAAGGACCAGAATCAGCCTCCATTTAAAGTTCTTTTGACTCTTGAACAAACTTGAGCCTGAGACATATGGAAGGGCCCAAAGCAAAACCAGGAGACAGGGTCTGCATATAAGCGTAAGAGCATATAAGGCATGACCATCTACCCTCCTCCCTGAAGCTAAACACAGCACTGCTGAGGTCATAATATCATGGAGACCCTTGGGCTCATATTTGATGACATCCAGAACACTCAGCACTCTACTTGTGTAAATTAGAAACAGCCAAACACCAAAGAGCTCTTTGACATGGTCAGACACTTATTCAAAGATTCCATTTTATCAAAAATGCCATAATGTTGGGGCGCCTGGGTGGCTCAGTCGGTTAAACATCCAACTTCAGCTCAGGTCATGATCTCGCGTTCTGTGAGTTTGAGCCCTGCATTAGGCTCTGTGCTGACAGCTCAGAGCCTGGAGCCTGTTTCAGATTCTGTGTCTCCCTCTCTCTCCACCCCTCCCCTGCTCATGCTCTGTCTCTCTCTGTCTCAAAAATAAATAAAAACATTAAAACAAATTAAAAAAAAATTTTTAATGCCATAATGTTTGGGGCGCCTGGGTGGCTTAGTCGGTTAAGCGTCTGACTTCGGTTCAGGTCATGATCTCACGGTCCGTGAGTTCGAGCCCCGCGTCGGGCTCTGTGCTGACAGCTCAGAGCCTGGAGCCTGTTTCAGATTCTGTGTCTCCCTCTCTCTCTGCCCCTCCCCTGTTCATGCTCTGTCTCTCTCTGTCTCAAAAATAAATAAACGTTAAAAAAATTTAAATGCCATAATGTTTAAGATACTGTTAAAGTTATTACAGTTCATCTACGTGGGGACTGTTCCCACTCTCTGTATAGGAGGTCATTCTGTATGTTTCTATCTTTATAAAGAAAAACATTTACATACATTAGAACACCATAGACTGTGTCTTAGAACTTGCTACACATACATGACTATATTTTAGGGACAGAAATATGGTGCCGAAACACGAATTTAATCAGTTTGGTTAAGGCTTCAATTGTTTACAATTCTGTGAGAAAATAAGTGGATGACCAGAAGAAAAGTTTCAATAAAATCACATTTCAGTTTTATGTAATGCTATCCTTTATCGAAAAGGTGATCACTGTTCCCCTTTTCCCCTGTGCCCCCCTTATTTCATTTATAGGGTGGGGCCCAGAGCGAGAAGTTCACAGTACCGTCCAGAGTTCTCTCTGCCACTGATGGAGGTCAACGTTATAGATGTAGTCACAGTTTCTAGAAGCACAGCCTCACCAGGGAGAACACACGTAGGGTTGAGTTGAAAAATAAAAGCTGTACCACTAGTAATTCCTTCTTCAACTCACCAGTGGGTCCTGACAATCCTCGCTTCACTACGACAAGGGAGGCCTGAGGGAAGCATGACCTTTCAATGCACTTTTTAAAAAAATATTTTTATTATTTGAGAGAGCGCATGTGCGCATGAGTGGGGAAGGGGCAGAGAGAGGAGATGGAGAGGGAGAACCCCAAGCAGGCTCTGTGCCATCAGCACAGAGACCGACAAGGGGCTCAATCCCATATACCGTGAGATCATGACCTGAGCTGAAATCAAGAGTGGGACACTTAACCAACTGAGCCACCCAGGAGCCCCCAATGCACTTTTAGGACAGGCTCTCACATTTCCAATTTAGGTAAAAGGAGCCTCCACGTGGTTTGGCCCAGCCCTTATTAGACCCTGACTGTCGCAGAACTGATAGGTCAACCCGATGACCAAAGGTTCCATTGGCTGTGGCTGGTCTCTTCCCTGGCTTGGCACCTGTCTCTTCCACCACTGACTGTGCCCAGGGGGCAGATGTGGATCTATTTAAAGAATGGGTGCTAAGTAGAAGATAAAAACTAGAACTCAGTTTCCTGTCAAACCCTGCATTCTTAACCTCTTTCCAACCATGGCAGTTTACTTGGTGTTTATGCAAGTTAATTCTAGATTCAGAAGTCAAATGTGTCTCTATTTTTAAAGGAAAGCTTTTGAAGGTTATCTATTAGTCTCCTTAGTAAAGAGTTAGCCTCTTGGATCAAATCAGCTGAAGTGCACAAAATTGACCCTTCACTGTTTTTAGAACTGTCACTTAGACAGAAGACCTCATTGACAAGTCATTCTAAGTGACTTTTGCCTCACCTTTCTTTGAGGCTCTTATCACATAGACACTGGTGCTATCAGCTGGGCTATTACGGGGATAACACATTGAAGTTGTAATAATTTCTAGTTTCCACTTAAAAAAAATACCCTCAGTCAAGTATGTGTTAGCCTTTTCCCTTTCACATGTAACTTCTGAGTTTAAAAACTCTTAGTTTATCCTAGCAATCTTCCTCCAGACCCTGTATACCCCTGGGCATAATACCTTACAACAGCTATAAACGCAGGGAGGCCATATCTCTGTATGATATATTAAAAACACAAACGGTGCGTTTGTGAAGCATATATGCAGAGACAGAGGCCATCGGTCTAAGAGAAATTGAGCTCTGCTACTTTAGGAGGCTCCAATGCCTTGACATATTTGGGCTATTATAGACAAAAGCCTATTTTCCAAGTGCTGCAATTAGTGGCTTATGTGAACAGTGAACGAGTTCATGATGCAGGGCCAAGTGAGAACATTAGAAAGGCATTCGTGTGTCCCAGCACACACTGTAGATTCATCATACCAGTACTGTTCTCCTGCAAGCATTGCTATGCTTTCTATCTCAACTTCCCTCCCTCACATTCTTGTATCCCTGACTCCTGAGTCTTCCCAGATCCTGCCCCCAACTACTACTTTGTAATTCAGCAAACCTCACCTCATGCATAGCACACTATCTCTGCTTGGTACTACAGAAAACATACATTTGGAACCTGGCCTTGAAATACGCATGGTCTTCTAGGGGACACAGGAATTAACCAAACAAACCAATTAGAAAAGTCTTGAACATAACACAGTCAGAGGCAAGATTCATAGACTATCAATAAAATGGTTAATGGGGGTGCCTGGGTGGCTCAGTCGGTTAAGCGTCCGACTTCAGCTCAGGTGAAGATCTCGCGGTCCGTGAGTTGGAGCCCCGCGTCGGGTTCTGGGCTGATGGCTCAGAGCCTGGAGCCTGCTTCTGATTCTGTGTCTCCCTCTCTCTTTGCCCCTCCCCCGTTCATGCTCTGTCTCTCTCTGTCTCAAAAATAAATAAAAAATAATAATAATAAAAAAAATAAAAGTAAAAGAAAATAAAATGGTTAATGAAGAATAAATTTGATGTCATTGTTGGCTGGTAATCTTCCAAAGGTATCTCAAAATTACTGAACGCAGCAATCTAAAGACGAGAGAGTCTGTCCAAGTCTATCATGTGTCAAACACTTCAAGTCTCATCCTCTATGAAGGTCCATCTTACATCAAAATCTGTATATATGTTTAAATCTGGATGAGGAAAGATCCTAACAAAGATACAGACATGATGATGAACTCATGTACAAAAAGAGGTGCATGTGACAGCCTTGGTGGCTGTCGGGAATGACATAATAAAATCAGACTGATTTTCACAAAAGTGTTTTGTGCAGGCCACTAGTCTTGAAAACAGTCATACTGCATATCCGTCTTAAAAATTCACTTGCACTGTGGCACCTTCAAGGAACTGAGGTCTTAAGTAAGTGAAACCATTAAATTTTGTTCAACCCATCATTCTCCCAAATGACCATATAAACCCTAACCTTCATCACATAAACAGTTACCTCTAGGACACGGGGTAAGAACTGAAGAACTGTGTACATCGAGCAGCACATAAAGAAATCTAAGAGTTCAAATTTTTTTGTTCAACGGGCAAAATTACGGAGTAGATTTTCGGTGATCTGGCTTAGATATTAAGAAAGCTCTTGTATGAGATGAACCGGAGGAAACAAAATTCCTGAAAATCCTAAAACCACTAACGAGATAATTGTAAGAATTTTTTCTTTTCTTTTTTTTTTTTTTTTTGTAAACTATTGGCTTAGGAGGTTGGCTTTGCAAATACAAGAGAGAAGCACCAGAGATATGGAAAAAAAAAATAAATGGTATCAAAAGAATAAGAGATATAGTAAAACCAAGATCACTGGAAAGGAGACTGTTAAAAAAAAGAAGTGAAAGGAATGGACATGAAGGCAACTTCCTGTGCGTGCTGTCCTGGCACAGGAGGAAAACCAGAAACACGGTGCTTAGGCAAGGATGGGAAGACTCAGGCCTTAAGAACAGAGGGACTCCAAATAATGAGCCCAGGTTTCATTGTTGTTCTTGTGTCCCTGCATGAATCTCAACAATCAGCCTCATTATTTTACAGATGCACACAACAGTGACCCCATACGTAAGGTGATTAAAATAACCTCATAATTTTAAAGGAAAAAAAAAAAACTTCCGAAAATGCGGTTTTATAGTATTCCTTCCACTCCTTAAAAACTACCTAAGGTGCATATAAAAATCCAAATTCATGGTCAGGGACCCAGGGAGCTCTCGTTTACGTTACAAGGATTGTTGTTTTTAGGCACGCTAAAGTGGATGGGTGACACGGGCGATGAACACGAGGTATGTATGGAGATGTTGAATCACCAATTGTCCACCTGAGATTACTAGAACACTGTATGATAACTAAATTGGATTTAAATAAAAACTTAAAAAAAAAATAAAGTTGGCAACATCTGCAGCATCTTTGAAGCCAGCATACAGGAAACTAGTTACTTCTGGAAGCGGTTTTGAAAATGTGCCTGGCTGACCTGAACGGCAGGGGGCGCCGGTGAGCAAGGGCCCTCAGGTGTTTCTCTGGGGAGAATCAGGCAGTCCAGCAGCTTGCATCCACCCTTGCTGCTCTCCTCCTTCACTCAGGTCCAGTTGCCTCCCGGTCTGTTGGCCCCCCCAACCCACGCTCTTCCTGTTCTCCTTGTGCAGGCATTTTCCCTATGAGGAGTCCTTGCACATGTAATTTCTCCTTGGTGTCTGCTTCTCAAGAGACCTGAACCAGCACAGTTCCTGGCACCAGAGCACAAGCTCTGATGATCATGGCTTCCCTATTTGCTAATGACATCTGGTATATGTTTTCATAATACAAACAGCTGGACTTCTTTAGGCTCATTGGTGTGGAAGGTGCAGTATAATTTTCTAGTAATAACGATAACAACACTTTAGTGACTACATGTGATAGGCCAGCCAGTATACTAAGCACTTTATATCCATTAGTATAATCAGGGGTGTGCTGGTAAACAGCCATAAAAAAAACAAAAACAAAAACAAAAGACAAAAACAAAAAACCCTCCAGCTTTTTAAACAGTACTGCCAATCTTCGTGGCTTAACTACTTTCCCTGTTGCCAATTTCAAGCTATTAACAGGATTAACAATGAAGGGGCATAATATTTGAATATTTAACACTTGGCTCTTGAAAGTCAGTTGGAGCCTGCCTGAGCACACAAGATTAGTCTGCAATCCTCTTTATAATTTTGAAGGTAGGTTTTAACTCCCAATTTTACTGTGGAAGACACTCAAGGAATGAAAGAAGTCAGACAACTTGCCCAAATCACAGGTTTGGGATTTGTAGCAGGTTTGAGAGGCCATTAATCTAGCCACTGACTAGGTTTACGTAGGGCTTTTGTTCTTTTTTTTTTTAATTGCAAGTCATAGCTAATTTAAGCCAAATAAAAGAAGAGGGGGAGGGCGTAGTGAAAAAATTGCAAGTCATAGCTAATTTAAGCCAAATAAAAGAAGAGGTGAAAACTCAGACACGTCTCACTGACTGCAAGATCAGTTTGGCTAGGCTGCAAAACGTTACTTGGACTGCGGGCTTTGGGAGCTATCCTTCTCCTCACTGCTTGACACGGCAGGTGTAAATGGAGCCCTGAGCTTGTGAGATCACGTATCACATATAAAAATCACCCAGAGAGACTGGTTTTCTTTTCCTTCTAAGGTCAGAGTCCCTAGGAAGAGACTCTGGCTGGCTCAGCTTAGGTTATGAGTGTACCCACCAGGGTCCGACGGATTGCATCCTATTTTTGAATAACAGGAGAAGTAAAATAGGAAAGGCTGTAAACTAGACAGGTGATCCAGCTGGATCTTTACATGGCAAAGAAACGACATTATTAAATTATAAAAAAAAGTAATGGGTATTCGCAAGTTCATTTAAACATTATAACATTTTTTAAAAATAAATACAAACACCTAGGCAATATGATCTCTCTGGGTTAGTTTTTATCACTCTTAGATTACTCCGGATTTTTATGAGTCTTGACAAAATCAGAGTCACTATGATTCCTTTATTCATGGGCAAGTCCAGCTTTAAAGGTAGATGGGGTGTATTCAGGCTGTGACTCTTTGAGCCAGCTACCATAGAATTCGAATCCCCTGATGCAGGCATGTATATTACGCATGTGTTGACTTCAGGGCTTCCGTTTATATCCACCTTCATTCTCATGGTAGAAACTAGCCTAGCTCCTTGCAACTTACCAAGTAAAAGCCCAGGGGTAGGAGTGGGGAGACAGGTTGACCACAAAACAAAAAATGGGAGTCTCTTTTTGCTTGAGTATGTTTCATGTCTCTCTACATACTTTGTGTCTTCAGCCAGCCCACATATATTTAATCCTATAGGAAAAAAAAATGTGTCTTTTCCATGGAAGAGAGGGAATTGTAATGATACTTAAATAGAGAATAACAAAACTGTAAAAGATATAATTTCTATACAAGAAGGATACACATTAATAAAAGTCTACAAGAAAGAACTTAAGTTTTAATGTCATAAACGTCACCATTTAATGAAATGTATCAGGATTTTCCAGCTCTGAGGAAGTTGGTTATGAAATTCAAAAGCAAAAAAGCGATCTTGTACACCTTGTTAGGAAATCTTCTTCAGAATGTTCCTGACCAAAGATGAGGAACTGATTCAACCAGATATCTAAAGAAGTTCTAAAGCTACAATAATGAAAGCAGCATGCCACCAGCCAGGAATAGATTATCATCAATGGAACTGAACTGACAGCCCAGAAATAGATCCAGAATCACATGGGGATTGAGCATGTGATAAAACTGACACTTTAAATTGGGGGGGGGGGGAAGATAGAGTATTGAAAAAATTATTTTGTGATAATTAGCCATCCCAGAGCAACAATACTGTTAAATCGCTACTCGGTCCCGAGATCAAAATAAACTCCAGATGAAAAAATACTTAAATGAAAAAATGAGGCCAAGAAGTACTAGATAAAAATAAGGGCAATTTACATTTTTAAAAATAATTTTGTAAGGGCCAAAATGCCTCTTTAAAACAGGAAACAAACTTCAGAAGACATCAAGTTTAGAAATACAGCTTAGTTTTTAAAATGGTTAAGTAAAGGTCCATTTGACAAGAGATCAAGAGAAGAATTAAAGAGATAGGGAGAGACAGTGTGATTTGAGCTGTTTCCCTTGATTCCTACTTTGAACAGCAGATGTTCCCACGCGGGGTCCTATGGCAAGTCCAGGTAGTTTGAGCACCTAAGTGAACACACTGGGTCTTGTGTGTTCTTGGCATCGTGTAGTGAAGCCAGCTGTGACATTTTGCTCTTGGGGGTGGCCTGATCAAGGCGGGGGGGGGGGGGGCTAACAAATTAGCTGAGCCAGTAGTCTGGGATTCCTCACCAGGAATAGGGGCGGTCTTACTTCTGTTTGGATTTGTAGGGTTTCCCATTAACCCTTTGTCCTCAGGAGTCCCTCAAGTCATTGTATTGCTGTTATAAACTCTATTTTTTAAGCTTATTTATTTTTGAAAGAGAGAAGGAGAGAGAGAACACAAGCAGGGGAAAGGCAGAGAGGGAAGGTAGAGAGAGAATCCCGAGCAGGCTCCAAGCTGTCAACACAGAACCTGATGTGGGGCTCAATTCCCTGAACCATGAGATCATGGCCTGAGCCAAAATCAAGAGTGGGATGCTTAACCTACTGAGCCACCCAGGTGCCCCAAAACTTGATATTTTTAGGTAAGTTTCTTTTCTAGAATGCACTCATAGCCCTCCCTTCATCCTTCACAACATAGGCTTCAATTGTTAGTTTATTCCTCTTATCTCCATGTCTTAGAATATACAAATGAGCTCTTACAGAATTCTAAAACATACACATTTATACATTGTAATTCTCACACTCAGTAGGCCACCTTTACGCTTATAAATGATATATTCACAGACATTTTAAATTGGAGTAGGAAGTATAACAATTTATAGCGAGTAGACGAGGAGGTGAGGGGATGCAATGGGGTAGTTGCCAAATCTCCTATCATACAAAAGGCAGAGTGGAGAGATCTCTCTTACCTGCAGTGTTTCTTGTATAAATGGGCAAAAAAAGAGCATCTTAAAACTTAGTTGGATTATGACTATTAAATAATATAATCATGTCACATACTTAGCACAATGTTTAGCATATAAGAGGCTCTCAGTAAGTGCTAAATATTGGTTTGTTTGTTTTCATTAGCAACAAATTTCAAGCAAAATTAACCAACTACAAAAAATATATTAGTGTAAATTACTTTCATCTGTGAAGGACTGAGTGGAAAATACTTTTCAAATTCTCTACCCTCTATACACTCGGGTGATGATGGTCTTCTGCTCTGCTTCCCAAGGACAGCCTTAATTTAATCATCAATGTTTTGGGACTGGTTAAAATAGATGGCCTTTTCCTGGAAGGATCTGAAAACAATAGCATTTCTAAGCTGACAATTAAAGTCTCAGTGTATGACACTCCTTCGTAATTTGTCTTAAAAAACGCACTAATGCCTTTGTGTCTTGACATCATTAATTTTGTCTAATTAAAAATGATCTGATTTATAATCCTCAAGGTTGAATAAGCATTAACTGGCTATGACTGACGACTGATTTCTAAATGCGTGACTCCCCATCTCACCGCGGCCCTCTGGATAGACCACGAAGACCACTTCTGCAGGAATCCAAGTGTGGCCTGGTTCAGGGAAACGGGTTAGAAGCTGAACCACAACACATGCAGTCCCGCTTCTCCCAGGTCCCCACTTGTCACATCTGTCATTTGTCCTGACTTCTTTGCTTCTGTTTATCATCAAAAACCAGCGTGACATCCAGGAAATTCTCTTCTGTGTGTGTGTGTGTGTGTGTGTGTGTGTGTATGTGTTAACACAGATGACATAAAATTCTGTGACAATATGGCCAACATTCCTTATGCTTTCTCCCAAAGGAATCACTGCAACATTGATGCATCTTTCTCAACTGAGTATCATAAACTGTCACTGACATCCAACAGTGGGGTTTAATTTTCAGATAGTTTCGAGGATCCCCAGCAAAAAGAGCGAGTCTTGCGGTGAGCTTCAGGGCAACTGCACCCTCGCCTCATCCATCTGCGTGGTTTGTTCCAGGAAGCACAGCATTTATGTGCCCCACATCCTACTTCTCTTCACAAGCTGATGGTGTGGGACATTAGTCAGTGTACATCCTCATCACAGCTGGTTGCATAAATTGTGGGCCCACTGAAAAATGAAAACAGGAGGCCCCAGGGGAAAAAAGTGTGGTGACAAGGCATTAAAATATAAAACTTTCTCTTTTCTTCAATAGTCTGTCTGGATTTGGCATAGCTGTTTGTTTGTTTATTTGTTTTTGTATTTTTTATTTGCTATTTAATGTCCTAACTGAAGAAAAGTAAAATTAGCATGCATTTTATTCTTTATGTTGTTCAATCCCAGTCTTAAATACAAACACACCAGTTTTGAAACGCCAGTCTGAAAACATTCAACTCATATGTGGGTCACTGGTATTGCACCATTTGTATTCGATAGCTTGAACACACGTCTGTATTTCACTCCCGAAGGAACAGTGGACAGACTGCACACAACTGTGTCATCTGAGACTTCCCCCCCCCCCATTTTATTGAGACACAATTGACATATACCACCATATGAGTTAAAGTCCCACCACATAACCACTCACATATATCACGAAATGAATATAAGTTTAGTTAATATCCTGCACCTCATGTAGATACAAAAAAGGAAAAAAAATAGTATTTTTTTCTTTGTGATGAGAACTTTAGGGTTCACTCTCTTAGGAACTTTCAAATATGCCATAGAGCAGTATTGACTATAGTCATTATGCTGTACATTACAAATACATGCCCAGAGGTATTTATCTTATAACTGGTGGTTTGCACCTTTTGACCCCCTTGATCCAATTACTCCGCCCCACTTCCCCATACCTGGTAACCAAAAATCTTGCCTCATTTTCTTTGAGTTTGATTGTTTTGTTGTTTTTGTTTTGTTTGGTTGGGTGTTTTTTTTTTAATTCCACGTATAAGTGAGGTCATATAGTCTTTGTCATCTCCATCTGACTTATTTCGCTTAGTATAACACTCTCAGAGAGTCCATCCATGTTGTCAGAAATGGCAGAATTTCCTTTTTTTTTTTTAATGGATGAGTAATATCCTGTGTGAGTGTGTGTGTGTGTGTGTGTGTGTGTGTGTGTGTGTGTGTGTAACTATACCACAACTTCTTTTTTTATCCTTTCATCTACTGATGGACACGGGTTATTTCCATGTCTTGGCTATTGTAAGTAATGTTGCAGTGAACGTGGGGGTGCAGATATCTCTTCAACACAGAGTTTTTATTTTCTTCAGGAATGGAATTGCTGGATCATACAGTAGTTCTATTTTTAACTTTTTGAAGAACCTCCATACTATTTTCCACAGTGGCTCCACCAGTTTGTATTCCCACCAGCAGTGCACAAAGCTTCCTCTTTCTCCACACCCTCAACAACACTTGTTGTTCCTTGTCTTTTTGGTACTAGCCATCTTGACATGTGTGAAGTGAAATCATCTTGTGGTTTTGATTTGCGTTGCCCTGATGGTTACTGACATTGGACACCTTTCCTCATAGCTGTTGGCCATCTGGGTATCTTCTTTGGAAAAATGTCTATTTAGTTCCTTTGCTCATTTTTCAATTAGACTATTTGTTTTGTTTTGTTTTGTTTTGTTTTGTTTTGTTTTCCGACTTAGCGAAAGACACAAGGTTTGCAATTTTTTTCCCTATTTTGTAGGTCATCTTTTTGTTTTGTTGGCTATTTCCTTGGCTCTGTCTCACCTGTTTTTACCTTACACCCATTCTACTGACACTGTACCTTCTGCTTACCAAAGAGTAAGGACAAACAAAAGGAAAATAAACTATCGGTTACCCTATCTTTCCCTATCCTTCTTTATTTTCATTTTCAGCACAAGCAATTAGCTAACACATGGAAGTAACATGATTAAGAAAGGATATGATGTGGTATCTTACCTTCTTTCCACATTAAAAGCAAATCCTGCTTCCAATGGAAAATACTGTCTGTGATACTGAATGCAAGGATCTGTGTGACTACACAGGCTCCTCACCCATGAAGCCAGAACTTGTCTCTTATTCATCTTTCATGACTTAGCTCAAACGTTACAGCCCTGTGAATCCCAAAACTTACTATGTTTTCTCATTCCCGTATTAGCACATGCATACTACTATAAGAGCAGGTAGCTCCTTGTATTCTAGCTGGTATTTGACTTACTTGCTACATTACCCCTAAATTAGGTTGTTACTGCTTTGTTTTTGTATGCTACTGCAGACATTATAAAAATTATTTAACACACTGTAGACCATTAATAAAAGAATTAATGAAGTTATAATTTTTTTAACATTTAGTTATTTTTCTGAGAGACAGAGCATGAGTGGGGGAGGGGAAAAGTAGCAATATAAGACATAAAATTATGGAAAACAAAGCTGAAAAGAAGAGGGAAACGAAGGTCAGTATTCACAAAGGCAGATTTAGGGAATTCAGTGATTTATTAAAGTGTAAGAACATTCATGTCATAGGAGTCCCAGAAGATGAAGAGAGAGAAAAAGGGGAAGAAGGTTTATGTGAGCAAATTATAGCTGAAAACTTCCCTAATCTGGGCAAGGACACAGACATAAAACCCAAGAGGCACAAAGAACTCCTACTAAATTCAATAGAAGCCAGCCATCACCAAGACATACCATAGTCAAGTTCACAAAATCCACAGACAAGGAAAGAATCATGAAAGTGGCAAGGGAGAAAAAAAGTCCTTAACCTACAAGGGAAGACAGATAAGGTTCACAGTAGACCTATCCACAGAAACGTGGCAGGCCAGAAAGGAGAAGCAGGAGAGATTCAATGTGGTGAATCAGAAAAATATGCAGCCAAAAATATTCTATCCAGCAAGGCTATCATTCAAAATAGAAGGAGAGATAAAGAATTTCCCAGATAAGCAAAAACTAAAGGAGTTTGTGACCACTAACCAGCCCTGCAAGAAATTTTAAGGGAGAGACTTCGAGTGGAGGAAAAAAAAAAAAAGACTAAAAGCAACAAAGACTAGAAAGGACAAGAGAACGTCACCAGAAACACCAACTCTATAGGTAACACAGTGTCATTAAATTCATATCTTTCAATAATCACTCTGAATATAAATGGACTAAATGCTCCAGTCAAAAGACAGAGGGTGTCATAATGGATCAAGAAAAACAACAAGATTGATGTATATGCTGCCTACAGGAGACTCATTTTAGACCTAAAGACACCTGCAGATTCAAAGTGAGGGGATGGAGAACCATCTATCATGCTAATGGATGTCAAAAGAAAGCCAGAGTAGCCATACTTATATCGAACAAACTAGATTTTATTTATTCATTTATTTTAATGTTACTTATCTTTTTTAATGTTTGTTTATTGTTGAGAGAGAGAAAGAAAATGCATGGACGGGGCAGGGGCAGAGAGAGGAGGAGACAAAGGATCTGAACTGGGCTCTGCACTGACAGCAAGAGCCCAAAGTAGGGCTCAATATCATGAACCACAAGATCATGACCTGAGCCAAAGTCAGATGCTTAAATGACTGAGCCACCCAGGTGCCCCCTAGACAAACCAGATTTTACAACAAGGGCTGTAACAAGAGATGAAGAAGGGCATTACATCATAATTAAGGGCTCTACCTATCAAGATCTAACAATTATAAATATTTATGCCCCCAACCTGGAACACCCAAATATATAAATAAATTAATAACAAATATATAGAAGCTCACTGATAGCACTACAATGATACTAGGGAACTTTAACACCCAACTTACAACAATGGACAGATCATCTAAGCAGAAAATCAACAAGGAAACAATGGCTTTCAATGACACTCTGGATAGGGTGGACTTAACAGATATATTCAGAATATTTCATCCTAAAACAGCAGAATATACATTCTTTTTGAGTATCCAAGGAACATTCTCCAGAACAGATCACATACTGGGCCACAAATCAGCCCTCAACGACTACAAAAAGATGGAGACCATACCATGCATATTTTCAGATCACAACACTATGAAACTTGAAATCAATGACAAGAAAAAATTTGTAAAGGCCTAAAATACATGAAGGTTAAAGAACATCCTTCTAAAGAATAAATGGGTTAACCAGAAAATTAAAGAAGAAATTAAAAATACATGGAAGCAAATGAAAATAAAAACAGGTCAGCCCAAACCTTTTGGGATTAGCAAAGACAGTCCTGATCGTTATATACATTACAGTTCAGGCCTATCTCAAGAAGCAAGAAAAGTACCAAGTAAACAACCTAATCTTAACCTAAAGGAGCTAGAAAAGGAACAGCAAATAAAGAGGAAAGCCAGCAGAAGAAGGGAAATAATAAAGATTAGAGCAGAAATAAATGATACAGAAGCAAACAAAAAACAGGAGAAAACACCAGCAAAACTAAAAGTTGGTTCTTTGAAAGAATTAATAAAACTGATTAATAAGACTTCTCCAAAAGAAAATAGAAAGGACCCAAAAAAAGACAAAAATCACAAATGAAAGAGGAGAGATCACAACCAACACCACAGATATACAAAGAATTATAAGAGAATATTGTGAAAAATTATATACCCACAAACCGGGCAATCTGGAAGAAGTGGACAAATTCCTAGAGACTCACAAACCACCAAAAGTGAAAGAGAAAGAAATAGAAAATTTGAACAGGCCCATAACCAGCAAAGAAATTTAATCGGTAATCAAAAATCTCCCAACAAGGGGCGCCTGGGTGGCGCAGTCGGCTAAGCGTCCGACTTCAGCCAGGTCACGATCTCGCGGTCCGTGAGTTCGAGCCCCGCGTCGGGCTCTGGGCTGATGGCTCAGAGCCTGGAGCCTGTTTCCGATTCTGGGTCTCCCTCTCTCTCTGCCCCTCCCCCGTTCATGCTCTGTCTCTCTCTGTCCCAAAAATAAATAAACGTTGAAAAAAAAAAAATTAAAAAAAAAAAAAAATCTCCCAACAAATAAGAGTCCAGGGCCAGATGGCTTCCCAGGGGAATTCTACCAAACATTTAAAGAAGAGTTGATACCTAGTCTGTTCAAACTTCCAAAAAACTAGAAATGGAAGGAAAACTTCCAAATTCATCCTATGAATCCAGCATTACCTTGATTCCAAAACCAGACAAAGACCCCACTAAAAAAGGAGAATTACTGGCCAAATCTCAACCCCCATGAAGATATATTCCAAACAGTGTGATGAGCTTTCATATTTATTTTTTCCTTGCTCTCTCCTTGCTTTGTGTGGTGTCTGACACAAGGAGCTTTACTCTAGATCTCAAGTTCCTTCAACCAATGAAAATACTATTTTTATGATAAAATTTTTTGAATTTTAACACAGTGCTGACTTTCTGGTAAATATTTGGTTGAATAACCGAACTTGTGTTAACAGGAAATAACCCAGCTACTGATGGAGAAGGCTAATTTACATACTGCAATTATTCCCATAATAATTGTGAGCAATACCTATTTTTTTATGGTAAAACACACTAAATGTTTGAGAGTTTACACACTGGATCTATTTATACTTAATTCTCAGAACAGTCCAGTGAAACAAATATAAATCCCCACTTTACATATCAGGCTTTTGGGGCTGATTTACTTGTCTTGGGTTACATATTTTAATGGCAGAACTGGGATTAATACCCAGGTAGTTCCACATCCAGAAGGCATGCCGTTTACCAAAATAGTATCATTACTGCCCAACGAGGAAGTAATCAGCTCGGGTAGAACAAGAACCAAAGTCGGTTGTAAACATCTCAGACATTTCATCACCTAGCTGGGAATCATGAAAGGGCTCATTTGAATTGGTAACTTCATGGAAGATACAAGAGTTTTAATGCCCCTCATTCTGAATGCTAGACGAATACTACATTAACTAGAGAGATAGATACACGTACGCATATAACCATAAAAACATTCACTGAGAAGGCTCCTCATATAACCTTTTTTGTGTCTATTTAAAATGCAGCCAATGGCATAAACCTCCAGACTCCCAGAATGGTGCCTTAAATCCCGCAGCTGTGGCATAAATAAAGTGTTGCAATACAGAAAGAGTACAGCATTCAACAATGATCACAGCAATCCATTCCTGTGCACTGTCACTCTTCCCGACGTTTCCACATGTTGGAAATTTAAAAGGTTAGAGTTTTCAGCTGGAAGGGAAATTGACACTTGTGTAGAGAGAGAACCATTGTGGTGTTTTGGAAACATGTAAGCTCAGAGCCAGTTGGATGTACCTCTGTTCAAATCTAATCTCAGCCACTCTTAGAAGCATGACTTTGGCCAAGTGGCATGCCCTCTCTGACTCATGAAACTGTTCAGTGAAATGGAAATCACAATCATGATCTTAATCAGATCAAAACTCGTTTGTAGAAAGTCCTTGCTTGGCACATAATGGATGTTCAACAAATGGCAGGCAGGCACTATTACATATCCCAAGCTACTCTTTCTTTCTGGAAACCCACCTGTTTTTATGACTGTAAACCTTGTTTTCATCCTTCACAGCCCAACAGCAATGTCTACTCCTGTTGGAATCTCAGACCTGGTCACTCCGAGAGATTTGGATACTCTGTCTGCCAATCTCACTTTTCACCTGCCTTGGAACAGCACGTGCACACTCTTGTTCACATGTGCTTACCTTTCTCATCATCCTCACTACTCTGTCAGCTCTTGAGGGCAAACACTGTCTGACTTACATTTCCATCTACATCTCAGGAGGCCCTAGTAAGATTTCTCTGTAACATCTGAATGAATAAGAAACCCAGATACCTAAACGCAGAAAATATGTTCAGGAGTTACTCACAGGTAGCAGTAGAAAATCCAACTCGTATCTCTCAAGCTTCTGCTATACTCATTGCCAGGAAACATCACCTCTGGAAAATAGCCAAAACACAAATGATAGTTAGGAAAGAAAATAAAAACAGACAAAATACTGTGTTTTATTTTCTTGGTGATTATTTGACTCCTTGCTCTTAATTACAAATCTTTGGAGGATATGAAATGTTTTAAGGCAGCTGGTAACCAATGGCTTCAAGATTGTCACCAGATACTGGAGTTCTTACTCTGTCAGTAAGTGCCATGTGCCATGTGCTGATGCCACACTGTGACAGTGATGTCCTGTTTCAAACAAGACAACACCATGAAGTCTGCAAGCGTCTGGTGACGCTGGCTTACACGGCACAAGAATTTAAGTAGAGTAGAATCAGTGTGTCCACAAACTGAGTCACTAAGTAACTTACTTGAATTATGATTGGGATTTCAGTGAATCTATAGATCAAGCTGGAATAAGGCTTTAAGATAAATTTCTGTTAAGAATAATTATCATATGATGTTTTTGAAGTGAGATATAATGATACAAGAATATTTTTTGACAATTAGATAAGAGAGAGATAAAAATGCCTTCAAAAAGGGAGGTGTTCTTTTCAGTGCAAACCATTTGAAATAAAATTGTATACCAGAAAGCTACACATGATAAATTGATTCTAGTTCAGCGGCCTGGGGAAAAAACAAGGCTGCAGGCGTTCCATGTTTAAGAAATAAATTTATGAGTATTTATGCCATTAATAATTGCCTGTTCCCCTGTGGCTTCATGACTTGTGCCAAGTCTCACTCATGACATTAACTCACACTGCCCGAGTTTGTGAAGGAGACTACATTCGGTACAAAAGAAAGCCTTTGGGTGACAAGTGATAGTGATGAGCATTTGGCTTAAAGACAAGTGCACTTCCAAGAGATTTGATTTCAAACCCTGGTGTCTACTCTACATTTATCTTGTTTCTGTTCAATTATAGATGGTCACAAGGCATGTTGTGAAAGATTCCCATAGACCCTAATACCATTTTCCCAAGACCCTTTAGACTATACTTGCAGAGGAAATGTGGCCTTTTTCTAGAGCATATTTCAAAAACATAAATGGTCTTTCTGCGCTGCTCAGGCCCCTGGACGATCATCTACCTGATCGCTGTAGATAGAGGTTCACGCTTCTAGTCTAGACCACAGTTTTGAAGGTGCCTTCGATATGTAGATATTTATAAGTTACATACACATGTCCTATCCTACTATCATTTCATGCACAATTTTAAAATGTACAAATACGGAATTTAAGAGGACAAGTTAAAAAGCAAATACAAATAGAAATATGGAATTAAATGGCAAGAAAAATAACTGAGAAGAACATAGACGGCTTACTTGGCAACAGAGATGAAGGATGGACAGGAGGTGAAGATTACTGACATTTTCATTAAAACTTTTTGAACTGTTTGACTTTTAAAACAATACAGGGCATTGTTTTAACAAAAATCATATCTAAAACCCTGATGTATTTCCCCTGTGCCATAACTGTATGCTTGAACACCTCCGGATATATAAGCAATTCACTCTGGAGATGACTGGTCTAAACCACTTTGCTATTTCTCCTTTTACTCTAAGTATATTAAATTACGTTCTGTGGTGAATATAGTATTTGCAAAATAAAAAATAAAACGTAAGCAATTGATGAAGGGTTCTGAGCTTTATTTCATTTTTATGTACCTTTATTTGTTAATAAAATATATACTTTATTGAATACCTTTTTTCCAGGCATTGAGCAAAGCACTGGAGACTCAGAAATCAACCATAAGCGGAGCTGAAAATGGAAAGACTTGAATCCTGATCCTGACCGTGCTATTAAAATATTTTGCGACATTAGATAAATTGTTTAATCTTAAGCTTCTATTTCTAAATATGGGGGCGCCTGGGTGGCTCAGTCGGTTAAGCGTCGACTTTGGCTCAGGTCACAATCTCACGGTTCAGGGGTTCAAGCCCCACACAAGGCTCTGTGCTAACAGTTCAGAGCCTGGAGCCTGCTTCAGATTCTGTGTCTCCCTCTCTCTCTGCCCCTCACCTGCTTGTTCTCTCTCTAAAATAAATAAACATAAAAAAAATTTATTTCCGAATATGTAGGAAGAAAAGGCACGATTGAGCTGCCATATCTGCAGAATTGCCTTGAAGATCACACACGTATTGTTTCAGTTGTGGGGGCAGCTTTGGGGTGAAGTGCTCCAGGCTTCTCCCTGCATGTGAGAAAAGGGACATCACCGCGAATGTGTGTAGATGAACAGACTGGGGCGGTGGGGGGGGGGGGGGGGACAGGTAAAGCTAAGAAACAAGATGTACAGTGAAAGTACTAACATAAGAATAAAAATAGAACAATCCTTGAAACAAAAATGGGGAAGAATAAATGAAGCATCAAACTGAACGCAAGTGGTGAAGTCGCATGGTGTAACCCACCAGGTCAGAGGCAAGTAATCACGGGCTAGTATGACTCAGGGACAGCAAGTTATCCCGTTTTCACAACAGTGCCTCATATCTTATAATTATTTGACAAGCAACAATCTTGCATGCAAAGCTGAGTATTAGGGTGTTTTCGGCATCCAACTGGCAGTTAATACTGAGTTGATACGGTAGATTCTCATCTTTGGATGACAGCGGCATGCCTGCCATGGGGCTCGGTTTCCACAGAAGACAACCGAATAAGTCACCAGTCCTTCTGCATGCTTGACATCCTAAGGAAATACCTCTGCTACCTGGAAAGCAGGTTGGTTTGGGATGGGAGGGCTGTTGACTGTAAGAGGAGCAGGCTGTTAAATAATAAAAATCCAGGATCCAATTTCCAAATACTCTCTGAAAAAAGGATTTTAAGCCTACATATTAAAAAATGTACTATCAGTGTTGGACTTGGGGTCATGAAGGTAACAGACAGTAATAACTTCAAAAGAGAATGAGGCTGGATCCCCTCCTCCACTCTGAATCTTTTTGGCTGTGTCAGTAAACATTCCATATCACTGTGTTTATCCAATTGCACAACCAATCAATAGCACATCAACTTTCCACCCACTTTAATATTTCTTACATCGGCTTTTATTGAACAGTGGTAAAACTTCAAGATAAACAACTTTTTGGACTTGTTTTATGTGGATATGAGAACCTAAAAGAGAATCAAAAGTTAACCCAAAGTCCAAGAAGGAAAAGTAGAACTTGGGATTCTTAATGCAACTCAATCCAACAGATAATTCAGAATACCTATTCTGCACTTAACATTGTCATTGTTGCTTGAAGGAACACAAATATAGGAATGTTCAATTTAACATAATTCAGCAAATGTTTACTTAATGGGTACCTACTTTCCACCAGGTACTCTTTTAGATATATGAGATGCAGGGGTAAGAAATTATCTTCGGGTTCAAACACCTTGCAGTTTACTTGCAATGCATGTAAGTGTCTGGGGGCTGTTATGATATAGTTGAAAAATACCCAGAGTCAGATTAAATATGTTAAGTGGCATTAAAGAAGAAAAACAAATATTTAGCATTTTTTTTTAATTTTTTTTTTCAACGTTTATTTATTTTTGGGACAGAGAGAGACAGAGCATGAACGGGGGAGGGGCAGAGAGAGAGAGGGAGACACAGAATCGGAAACAGGCTCCAGGCTCCGAGCCATCAGCCCAGAGCCCGACGCGGGGCTCGAACTCACGGACCGTGAGATCGTGACCTGGCTGAAGGCGGACGCTTAACCGACTGCGCCACCCAGGTGCCCCCAAATATTTAGCATTTTTAAAGAAGGGCAATTAAATGCAGGGAGGCCATTATTACACTGAACAGATCATGAAGACAGCGACTGAGGGGGTACAGATATTCCACATCAAATTCATAGATTGCTGGAGAGTAAGAAAGATTAAGGAAAGAAATTAGAGACAAGTACGATCATTTTTCCTGCTTAAGCAGAGGCTACCAGTACCCTGCTGATATCGCCTTGGCAGTTACCCCTATAAGCCTATCATGCTTACTGAAAATGAATATCTGTGATTCTACACCTGAGGGATTTTATTCTGACCAGTGAAGACACCGCCTTTGTAGGCAGGACAATCCAAAAGCACCCGAGAGTTGGAGTCTAGAGGCAACTCTTGGCCAGTGGGGGACAGTGACAAGTGTCTCAGCGGCAGCGCTTTGAGCGATACACCCAATCATCAACTCGGTGGAAGAGACAAATGGCCTGGATCAAGATACTCTACAGACAAATGCATATCCACTGGCTTCACTCGTTATTCAGGGTCCAAGAAGGAGCAAGATGAGAAGACTGAAGACAAAGTCATCTGGGAAAGAAGCCTATGATTGGGTCTACAGGAGTGGAAAAAAGTGTGTTAATCTTTATTTCTCCCATAATGCCTACCAAAAAACATCCAGAGCAGAGAAGGTATTGAACAACTACTTGATAAGATGATAACATGACTGGTCTGGTGGAGTTCAGCCAGTCTCTGCCTTTGGCCCCATTATTTTCACTGCTGGGCTGATAGACGAGGTAGTTGTGGGGACACGGATGGAGGCAGGGCACGGTCCAGTATCACGGCTCCCTCCAACCAAGTCTGAAGTAGCTAGTGTCATTGCTGAATGTCCAAACGTTGGGAACATAAACTGACATTAAGCTCCAGATGTTGTACCACTTTCTAATTTTTTTTTTCAACGTTTATTTATTTTTGGGACAGAGAGAGACAGAGCATGAACGGGGGAGGGGCAGAGAGAGAGGGAGACACAGAATCGGAAACAGGCTCCAGGCTCTGAGCCATCAGCCCAGAGCCTGACGCGGGGCTCGAACTCACAGACCGCGAGATCGTGACCTGGCTGAAGTCGGACGCTTATCCGACTGCGCCACCCAGGCGCCCCTGTACCACTTTCTAAGACATCTACCTGTGGCGAGTTGATTATCAGAATTATCATTATAGGACCTCCCATAACATGTTTCAGCAAAGAAAGTGTGACAGTATTTAAATAATGATGAAATCCACTAGCTATGCCATATACCACACTACCCAGAAAATTCCAACGTGATAAGACGTTGGAAAGCCCTTAGAGGCACAGTTGAAGTGGCATCTTGGTGATCATGCCCCATGGAAGGGAGGTGAACAATGGTGCTTTCTACCTCATAGTTAGCATTCATGGGTGAAGAAACCAAGGGGAGGAACTAAATGCATCATTTCTTGTCATAATTCTTAGTGACCCACTCTGAAATTTGTGCTTATCCCCGGAATTTTAGGCTCCCTTGGATCAGAACACCCTAAGGGGACAGACAAAATCAGACTTCCTCTTAAGTCTAAAGCCATGACTACCACCTGTTTATTCTAGATTCTTCAAACTAATAGGCATGGAAACCATTTAATAAACTGATACGGTTAACTGATCTTGTGTGATGGCTAATTTCATGTGCCAACTTGACTGAAACACAGGTTACCCAGATATTTTGTCAAACATTATTCTGGGTATGTCTATCAGGACACTTTTGGATGGGCTTTATATTTGAATCCATAGACTGAGTAAGGGAGAATGCCCTTTCTAATGTTGGTAGGTCTCATCTAATCAGTTGAAGACATGAATATAACAACAAGATTGACCTTTCTTTGAATAAAAGAGAATCTCTTCAGCTTGATTCTTAGAGCTGCTCTATTCCAGCTCTAAGACCTGCGTTTGGACTTGAACTGAAGCACTAGGTCTTAAAAGGTCTTGAGCCTCCTGGCTTTTGGACTGGAACTCACACATGAGCTCTCCAGGTCCTCAGGGCTTCAAACATGGACCAAGACCACAGCACTGGCTCTCCTGGGCTACAGCTTACTCACTGCAGATCTCCTATTTGTTTTTTTTGTTTTTTTTTTTTTCTTGAGAACCTTGACCCATACACTGATTATCACAAGGCACATGACAAAAGGTGACTGGATCTCAAGGATTTATAGCAGCCTATCTTGCTACTGCCATGGCCAGTGTTAAACTTGATAGGAAGCAACTTAATGCAAAATAAGTTCTGAGTCAGGGTATTGGTAATGCTTTGTTATTTTAAGGCTTTTGATTTTATTTTATTTAGAAATTGTAACCGACCAGTGTCTGAAAAAAATTGGTTACAGGGCAGAGCGGAAATAATTGCAGTACAAGTGAGTTTTTCAATGGGTAATTTCTAGCAAATGTTATTCTTGCCCTGCCCACATCCCTTCAACACTTCCCTATACCTGCCTAATGCTGTGTACCACGATGTACTTCTGGATGAGAAAGTACACTTCTCCTCACCTCCTTGTATTTTTGGTAAAACAGTCTATCCTGGTACACCTGGATGAGCTTTCGAACCACAGGCTAAGCTCAGTACACAGGGTGTGATTTATTTTGTTCATAGAAAGACTGATCAGGGAAGGGCCAACACATAAACCAAGCCAGATTTTTCCCAATTATGTCATGTGTAGTTCCTAGCAGAAGGAGGAAGTTATAATTAGAAAATAAAGAATCATGGTTAATACAGAAAGTGAGACATCGTAGATCAATGACTGAGACTGGACAGCCTTGAGGGCCAGAGGGAGGAGCCTATGCCTTAACTTATTTTAATCAACAGAGCCAAAAAGTACAAGAAGTTCAAGTGGCAAAGTTTTTGTTTTTATTTTTCCTTATCTTCTGTCTCAACCCTCTCGATTGTTATTGTGTTATTGTTATTGTGATATACATGCTTAGGCTCGTATCCTAAACTACACCTCATCTCACACGGTCCTCATTCTTTCCAAGCCTTTCTTCATTTTAGTCTATGATTAATTTCTCCTGCATCTTTACTTACTCTCCCTATTGTAGGCATCATTTTAATGTAATTACATGTGTCCTTACCCAAATAAGATAATTTATTCTGAAATACGTGTGAGATTATTCTATCTCCAGATGCCTACTTAAATGATTCTACAAGTCGTATTTCGTGCTATAAATCTCAGTCTGCTTTCTTTTTCTTAATCCACCCAATGTTTGAAATTCATACCTATATTGCCTGATGTAAGTCTCCATCAACTTTTCTCAATATTCAAGCATATTCCATTATCCGGTCTCCTATCAATGCTTCCAATAGCTTAGCATCAGAACAAATACTAGAAAGCATCACCTTGTACATGCTATCATATGAATCTGAGACAGAGCATCTTTAGGATATAACCTGAGGTATGATGGCTGAATTATAAACTATACACATGCTTATTTCACTTACCTACTACATGATTGACTTATAAGGTGGTTAGAACTTTAAATTGCTACCAGCTGTACATGCAGTTTCCTAGGACTCCATATTCTGGTCAACATTTGATACTGATTTTGTAAATTTTCTATTCTAGAGAATGTGAGTGCTACATATTTGTTGTAATTTGTGTTTTTCTAATGGTTAATGAGATTGAAAATCTCATCATGCACTCTCTGGTCATTTCCAAATCTCTTTTTGTGAATTTCTTAAACACTGGTTTTGTTTCTTTCTCTACTGGGTCCTCTCTAAGTCACTGGAGTAGAGCAGTTTTAATCTAGATAGTACAATTTTAGGGAAGTTTAAATGTTGCAAATACTTTCATTGAATGTATCTCTCTAATAACTTTGTGGTATCTTTTGCTGAAGAGAATTTCTTAATTTTAATAAAGAAAGATTTATCAATTTGAATGTTTTTTTGTTTTTACTATTAGGGTCTTAATTAATGTGTAATTTCCTACCAAGGTCAAGAGAATATCATCCTAGATTTTCTTCATTAACTTAATAGCTTTATCTTTCACAATTAGGGCTTTAATCCATCTAGAGTTTATTATTGTATATAGTATGAATTGGATCCTGCTTAGTGTCCATGACATCATTTAATAAATAAATATTCTTTCCCAGTGATCAGTAGTTGTGATACAAATACTGTCATTAAAATTGTTCCAAGTATTTACAAAATGTTCTCGTGTTCAAAGTTCAAAATTACTTTTTAAAGTTACCTCAGAAAACCTCACTGGAATTTTGTTAGCTATTGTATTGAATTCATATTTATTTCTTTGCAAAAACTGAAGAAGAGTTAGCAAACCAGTGTTTACAAAGTATCTACTATATGTTGTGGGTAATAATTTTATGGAACAAAATAAAAATGGGCTATTAAAAATGGAAACAAAAATCAGGGAGGTCAGGAAGATGGCAACGTGGAAGGATAGTGAGCTCACCTTGTCCCACAGACACATCGAGTCAATAGCTACATCTCTACAACAAACTCTGAAAACAACTTAAACCCTGCAGGACAGATTTTCTACAGTTCATCACAGAGAGGAGGCCACATCAGTAAGAGTGAGAGGGGTGGAGATGTGATTGGAAGCCAAATATCGTGCTAGAATATCCACAAACAGGAGGGACACCACACGGAGGTATGAGGACATTAGACCCCACACCAGGAATGCCACACATGGGGGACCTGCACTGGTGGGATGATTCCCCATAATTTCTGGCTTTGAAAATCAATGGGGCATAGCTTTGCAAGGCTTTACAATCAGCAAGGCTTACTTCTGCGAACTTTAAAGATCAGTGGGCTTAGCTCTGGGATAGTCAAAAGGCAAGAGGAAACTGAATCGCCCTGCTTAAAGAGACAGCATAATAAACAACCCTGTAGAGACAAAGTATAGACACAGTAGTTTGAAAAGCACCTGGGGTATATGGGAAAGAGATTTCTTTACAAATCCCTGAGGGGGGTGGTGGGCAGGGATCTTTGGGAGAATCCTCCAAGAACAAAGTGCTGGTAGTCACCATTTCTATTTCCCTGCTGCAGCATAGTCAGACACTTGCAAGAACCAGTGTGAACACCCTCCAACTATATTCTAGCACTGTGTACCCCGCCCCTGTGTTCCTCTGTGAATCTGCCCCATCCAACCCACCCCATGCAGCAGGCATCCTCCAAAGCAGTTTCTTCCCTGAGCCACCCTACGAGCAACCCCATCAAGGACTGGCACCACTCCAAAGTGACTCCTGACCTGGGGAGAGGTTAAGATAACCACACACATCACTGCGCCTGCAGTCCCAGAGCCAAACCTTATAGCTGGCTACACAGGGACAGCACACCGCTAATAAGAGCAGCTGTAGCCCTGGCTGATGGACCGAGGACAGGCATCTGGTCTGATGCCAGCTCCACCAACCAATGGAAGCCTCTCAGAGGCAGCACAGGGAGAGTGCCTTGTCTACTAGTGAACCACAGCCCCAGCAGACCGACTGAGGGCAGTTTGTCCGACAACAAACTCCTGGTGACGTGAGCTAGGCCCTTTAACAGCACAGGGACAAAGTCCTGCCTGTTACACCCACAAGAGGCAAAGTGGGCCAATGCAGCCAACTGGGCCAAAGGCAACACAGCTTGGCCACAGCAGCGCACATACAATGTACACAGGAGGCAATGTTGCAGTACCTGTTCCTGGTGAACAGGGGACACCCCACTGCAGGGCACTAACTCTTCTTCATGGGGCCACTGCGTTCAAGAGCAGGAGACATAGTTGACTTCCCGAATACATAGTAACAAACACAGAGAGTCAGACAAAATGAGGAGACAGTGGCATATATTCCAAATGAAAAACCAGGACAAAATTACAGCTGAATGAAATGAATATGCCTGATAAAGAATTCAAAGTAATGGTCACAAAGATACTCACTAGACTGGAGACAAGAGGAGAGGATCTCAGTGAGATATTCAGCAGAGATAGAAAATATAAAAACAAACTAGTTAGAGATGAAAAACTCCATAACTGAAATAAAAATACACTAGAGAGAATCAGTAGCAGATCAGAGGAGACAGAATAGATCAGGGGCCTGGAAGACAGGCTAATGGAAAGCAACCACGCCAAACGGCAAAAACCAAAAAACATAATAAGAAATGAGAATCAGTTATGGGAACTTAGTGGGCATCATCAACTGTAATAATACTGACAGTGTAGGAGTCCCAGAAGGACTAGAGAGAGAGAAGGAGGAGAAAATTTATTTGAAGAAGTAATATCCTAAATCTCCCCTTAATCTGGAAAACAAAATAGTCTTCCAGATCCAGGAGTCACAGAAATCCCCAACAAAATCAACCCAAAGAAGCCCACACCACATAGTATTAAAATGGCAAAAAGGTAGTGAGAAGGAAAGAATTTTTAAAACAGCAAGAGAAAAGTAAGCAATTATATTTAAAGGAAACTCCATAAGGCTGTCAGGTGATTTTTCAGCAGAAACTTTGCAGGCCAAAAGAGAGAGGCATCATATGTTCAAAGTACTGAAAAGAAAAAAAAAACCTGCAACCAAGAATATTCAAGGTTTTCATTCAGAATAGAAGTGAGGTAAAGTGTTTCCCAGAGAAATAAAAGTTACAGGATTTCATCACCACTAATCCAGCCTTACAAGAAATGCTATAGAGAATTCTTTGGTTGGAAAAAAAAAGCCATAACTAGGAGTAAGAAAATTACAAAAGAAAAAAATTTCACAGGTAAATGCAAACATAGAATAGAGACAGTAGATTAATCACTTATAAATTGTATACAGTTTAAATCCCAAAAGCAGTAAAATCAATTAAACCTACACAAGTCAACCAAGAGATTTAAAAATGAAAAACTAAATTATGACATCAGATCCATAAAAAAATGGAGGGAGTAAAAATTTAAAGCTTTTAGAATGTGTTCAAACTTCAGCAGCCAACAACTTAATACAAACTTCTATATGATACGATGTTATATATAAACTCAATGGTAACTACAAATCAAAAACCTATAATATATACATATACATAATAAATAGTACAGGAATCCAAACTTCATAAATAAAAAACATAATAATAATCCATAAGGGAAAAGGGCAAGAGAAGAAAGGAATAGAGCAGAACTACAAAGACAACCATAGAGAAGTAACAAAATTGCAACAAGTACATGCCTAACAATAATTGATTTAAATGTAAATGTACTAAATGCTCTAATGAAAATACATGGGGTGCCTAAATGGATAAAAAAGCAAGACCCATCTATATGCTGCCTACAGGAGACTCACTTCAGACCTAAAGACACCTGCAGGCTGAAAGTGAAGGGATGGAAAATATTTAACATTCAAATAAAAGAAAAATCAAGCAAACACACAAAACAAAAAGAAAGGCGGGGTAGTAATACTCATATAGGACAAAACAGAATTTAAGACAGAGTGTTGCAAGAGACAAAAAAAAAGGATCTACATAATGATAATGAGCAAAATCCAACAAGAGAATATAGTAATTATAAATCTCTATGTACCCAACAAGAGAGCACCTAAATACATAAAGCAACTATTAAGCATAATAAAGGGAGAAATTGACACTGATACGATAATGGTAGGAGACTTTAACACCCCATATACATCAATGAATAAATAATCCAGACAAAAATTTACAAGAAAACAGTGGCTTAGGATGACACATTACACTAGATGGACCTAACATATATTCAGAACATTCCATACAAAAACAGCAGAATACACATTATTTTCAAGTGCACACAGAACATTTTCCAGGATAAATACACGTTAGGCTTCAAAACAAGTTGCAATAAATTTAAAAAGACTGAAACCGTATATGCATCTTTCCTGACCATAAGAGTCTGAAAATAGAAATTAACCACAAGAAAAAAATTGCAAAAGAATGCAAACACATGGAGGTTAAATAACATGTTACTAAACAAAAGTAGGTCAATCAAGAAATTAAAGAGGAAATTAACAAATGGACATGGAGACAAATGGAAATGAAAACACAACAATCCAAAGTCTTTGGGATGCAGGAAAAGCTGTTTGAGGAGAGGGGTCTACACCAATACAGGCCTACGTTAAGACACAAAGTAACAAAAATATCAAATAAATAACCTAACTTTACACCTAAAGGAGATAGAAAGAGGAGAACAAGCAAAGCCCAAAGCCAGCACAAGGAAGGAACTAATACTGATTAGCACAAAAATAAATGAAATAGAGACACAATAGAACAGATGAATGAAACCAAGGGCTGATTCTTTAAAAAGATAAACAAAATGGGTAAACCTTTACCCAGGTTCATCAAGAAGGAAAGAGACAGAACTCAAACAAGTAAAATCAGATCCAAGGAGGAGAAATAATGACTGACACCACAGAAATACAAAGGGTTATAAGAGAATTTTTGAAAAATTATATGCCAACAAATTAGACAACCTAGAAGAAATGAATAAATTCCTAGGAACATATAATGTTCTAAAATTGAATCAGGAAGGAATAAAAAATTTGAACAGACCAATTACTTGCAATGAAATTGCATCAGTAATTAAAAACTCCCAATACAAAAGTTTAGGACCAGATGGCTTCACATATGAATCATTCCCAACATTGAAAGAGGAGTTAAGATGTATTCTTCTCAAACTATTCCAAAAAACAGAAGAAGAAAAAAGCTTCCAAATTCATTCTATGAGACCAGCATTAACCTGATAACAATCCCCCCCCCAAAAATACAACAAAAAAGAAAACTACCAATATCTCTGATGAACATAGATGCAAAAATCCCCAATAAAATGTTAGCAAACCAAAATCAGCAATACATTTTTAACATTCACTATGATCAAGTGAGATTTATTCCACAGATGTAAGTATGGCTCAATATTTAGAAATCAATCAACCTGATACATCACATAAACAAGAGTAAAAATAAAAAACATGTGATCATCTCAGTGGATGTAGAAAAAGTATCTGATGAAGTACAATATCATTTCATGATAACAACTCTCAATAGCGTGGGTTTAGAAGGAAAGTATTTCAACATAATAAAAGTCATATATGAAAAACCCACAGTGAACACCATACTCAATGGTGAAAAATTGAGAGCTTTTTCTCTAAGATTAGAAACAAGACAAGGATGTCTGTTCTCACCACTTTTATTCAATATAGTAGTGGAAGTCCTTGCTGCAGCAATCAGACAAGACAAAGAAATAAAAGGCATCCAGATTGGTAAGGAAGAAGTAAAACCGTCACTATCTGCAGATGACATGATACTATATAGAGAAAACCCTAAAGTCTCCACCAAAAAACTATTAGAACTCACAAGTGAGTTCAGTAAGGTTGCAGGATACAAAATTAATATAGAACAATCTTTTGCATTTCTATATGCTAATAATGAAGTAGCAGAAGGAGAAATTAATAATCCTATTTACAATTGAACCAAAAATAACAAAATGAAGATGACACCAAAAAATGGGAAGATATTCCATGCTCATGAATTGGAAAAACTAACAATGTTAAAATGTTTATATTACCCAAAACAATGTACACATTTAAAGCAATCCCTATAAAAAAATACTAGCAGCATTTTTCACAGAGCCAGAAATAATACTAAAATTTGTGCAGAACTACAAACGACCCTGAATAGCCAAAGCAATCTTCAGAAAGAAAAGAACAAGTCTGGAGGTATCACAATCTCAGATTTTAAGATATACTACAAAGCTATAGTAGTCACAACAGTATGGTACTGACACAAACATAGACACATAAATCAATGGAACACAGAGCCCAGAAATAAAAAGGTCAATTAAATTTATTACAAAGGATGCAAAGAAACACAAAGGGTAAAAAGAATATCTCTTCAATAAAAGGTGTTGGGAAAACTGGACAGCAACATGCAAAAGAATGAAACTAAAATAAAATGAATTAAAGACATAAACATGAGACCTGAAAGCATAAAAATCCTAGAAGAGAAGAAAGAGTGATTTCTCTGACAGTGGCTACAGGAACATTTTTCTAGATGTATCTCCTCAGGCAAGGGAAACCAAAGCAAAAATAAACTATTGGGACTACACGAAAGTAATAAGCTTTTGCAAAGCAAAGGCAACAAAACAAAACAAAACATTCCTACTGAATGGAATAAGTTATTTACAAATGATATATCCAATAAGGGGTTAATATCCAAAATATAGAGAGAATTTATACAACTCAACACACACACACACACACACACACACACACACACACACACACAAACCTAATCCAATTAAAAATGGGCAGAGGACATGAATGGACACTTTCCTAAAGAAGACATCCAGATGGCCAACAGACACATGAGAAGATACTCAACATCACTTGTTATCATGGAAATACAAATAAAAACCAAGTGAGATACCACCTTACACCTGTCAGAATGGCCAGGATCAAAAAGACAAGAAATAACAAGTGTTGGCAAACATGCGGACAAAAAGGAACCCTTGTGTACTGTTGGTGGGAATGCAAGTTTATAGGTATAGTCACTAAGGAGAACAGTATGGAGGTTCCTCAAAAACCTAAAAATAGAAACATCATATAATACAGTAATTCCACTATTGGGCATCTACCCAAAGAAAACAAAAGCAATAATTTGAGAAGACATATGCACCCTGGTGTTTACTGTAGCATTATTTACAACAGCCAAGATATACAAGGAGCCTGAGTGTCCAGTGACAGATGAATGGATAAAGAAGAAGTGGTATATATATATATATATATATACACACACACACACGCACACACACACACACACATACACACAAAGATGCACAGATACACACAATGGAAACTTACTCAGCCATGAAAAACAAAAAAAATGAGATCTTACCATTTGCAACAACATGGATGGAACTAGAATGTATTATGCTAAGTAAATAAGCCAGACGCGAAGGACAAACACCATATGATCTCGCTCATATGAGGAATTTAAGAAACAAAACAAATGAAGAAACAAAGAAAAAAAGATACAAACATAAAAACAGACCCTTAGATACAGAGGACAAACCAGTGGTTGCCAGAATGGACGTGGTGGGGATGGGTGAAATAGGTAAAGGGGACTGAAAGCTGTGACTTCCAGTTACAAAATAAATAAGTCATGGGAATAAAAAGTACATCATAGGAAATATAGTGAATATGACGATAATAAGGTTGCTTGGTGACAGATGGTGTCACTTACTGTGATAAGCACTCAGTAATTTACAGTACTATTGAATGACTGTTACACACATAAAACGAATATAGCACTGTATGTTACTTATACTTCAAAAAACAAAAGAAAAAGAAAAAAAAAGAGCGTCCAACCTTACTAGAAATAAGTGACACATAGATGAAAGTTATACAAATGGTTTTCGCTTTTTAAATTAAAAGTGATAGCACTAATAATTAGTGTATAAGAGAGTGTGGTAAAACAAAATTTTATATACTGGTGGGAGCGTCATTTTACAGCTTTACCAGAGAATTCTTGGTCAATACTTCTAGAATCTTAAATAAGAATGGACTTTTAGACAGATAGCTCCTTCCAGAAATGTATCCTAAGGAAATAATCATACAAGAAGGAAAGGACTTACGTATTAATGTGTTCAATGAAGAGTTGTTTATAATTGTAAAAACACAGTAAATATTGTTAACATTCCATCATAGAACATTTTAAATTATACTGTGCTTCATCCACATCAGGGACTGCACTTAGTAAAATTTGTTATAGATGCCATGCAAGCACCTGACATTCAGCTTTTCATTGTTGAGACATCCATTTCAAAGACATCCACGTGGGAGCACCTGGGGGGGGGGTCTCAGCTGAGCATTGGACTTTGGTTCAGGGCATGATCTCAAGGTTCATGAGTTCGAGTCCCACCTCGGGCTTGCTGCTGTCAGCCTGTCAGCACAGAGCCCCCACTTTGGATCTTCTGTCCCCTCTCTCTGCCCCTCCCCTGCTTATGCACATTCTCGCTCAAAAACTAAATAATACATTAAAATAAAAGACAACCATCTGGAAAAAACACACTGCCTCCTATATGACATGGGTACCAGCAAAACTAGATGAGAAATCAGGCCACTCCCACCCCATAAGTTCCCAAGTTCCCCCTGTAGAAACTGTAAGGGAGCCTAGATAGCTGACCACTGGGGTAACCCTGGTTTTCCTCTCCTGCACCCTAAAGCCCATTCTTATGTTTTTAATTAGCCAATAAAGAGCAAACCCTGGGGATCCTAAACATCCCACTCCAGACCCCACTAAAGGGCAAAGCCCCAGGTGTGCAGTCTCTCTTTCTGCCACCACCTGCAGCAGCCTTGTTGTGTGACCCTTGGGCATGGTGGACCCTCCAAGACACGTGAGTAATAAGTCTGTATTTTCCAACATGACCTGATGCTTGTGATTGAGGTGCATCCTACAGTCATAAGTACCGCAAGGGCAGGTCCAGCCTCAACAGTGGGTCTGGTGGGGGAAATACCTGTGGCGGCTCATCACAAGTAGTGTGAGCTCTGGCAAGTACCTCAGGCGTTTAGAACCAGTGGTATCACCACCAGCAGAATGAGACCCATACAACACAGATGTCCATTATTTCTGTGGACAATAGGATAGAGTAAAAAGCAATTTAGATATAAATGTGTATGATATAATTCTTTGATTTTTAAAACCAGAGATATGGGGGCCCTGGGTGGCTCAGTCGACTAAGGGTCCGACTCCTGATTTCAGCTCCGGTCATGATCTCACAGTTTATGATTTCGAAACCCGTGTTGGGCTCTGCACTGACAGTGAGAAGCCTGCTTGGGATTCCCGCTCTTTCGCTCTATCTCTCTGCCCCTCCCCTGCTCTCTGTCTCTCAAAATAAATAAATAAACTTAACAAATAAAACAAGAGAGAGAGAAAGTACACGGATATATATGTACATATGTTCTATGTGTACGTGTGCGTGTGTATGTGTGCACAACTTATTATCAAAATAGCATCTGTGGTTATCTACAGATGAAAAAACAAGTGACTTCTTTGCTTATCAGTATTTATTTTTTTCCATCATGGGCATGAATACTCTCTCTATTTCAACTTGTTAAAAAGAAATAGATCAATTAGACATACCTCCTTGAAATAGTTGCTCTAATTCCATTCTATATAAACTACTGTCTGACTTTGAATTTCCATAGCAGCTACATTTAAAATATCTTGTGGTTGATTCATTTTGCTTTCTCGTTTAAATAAGAAATACCAAGGGAAAACCCTAAATCTTGCCTATCACTCATGTTGTCACAAAGGAATACTAGAAATATCCACTAGATCACCCCAACATAACTGTAAAATGAACAAACAACATTCTGATTTATGCATCAGTCTCTTGTAAAGTTGGGGTCTGGTGGCGCTGTTTATAAACTCATGTTTGTGCATTGGCAAATATGAAGACAATGTCCCAAGTACTACCAAGATAATACCATCCTTTTAGGCTTAGTCTGATTGTTAACATTATTTATAATGCTTTTTTTTAATGTTATGTTTAAAAGATTATAATGTTAAAAAGTGTATTTCTTTCTCATTATTGAACCTGGGCTAAAGAGGTAGCACATTTGAACAGTGGTCGGGACATGCATGTTCCATGTATAAAAACAGAAAAACATCCTGTGAACATTAGAAAAATGACTATGACTTACCTGTACATTTTTTAGTATTATAGTGGAATTGGAAACAGAAACAGACTCAAAGCAAAATTCACCCTCATGACTTTTGCAATACAGGCTTATGTTACTGCTAGAAAAACTTATCTCACATAAACAGTATACCAGAAAAAATATATATATGGTTTAGGGAATAGGAATTTCTTTAAAAAAAACCCACACATTTTATTAAAAATGTGTGTGGCAGGTATATCCTATACATTTTACTGCAAAAATATTATACTCAAACTAAATCTAGAAGAATTTGTTTTCCCAGTTACTAGGCAAGAAACCCCAATAAAGCGATGTGAAACCCAGGCATTATTAAGATTTTTTGTTTTACCATTTTATCATTTTTATTTTATAAAAACACCATTGGTATTTTAGCTTATTGCATTAATTTAGTGGCATTCCCAAATTTATAATAAGTTTATATAAGTTCTTTAAGTATCTGGTATACTGTGTTCAGTCTCTCATCTAGACATATCTAAATAGGCACTCTGGAAAGGAAGTCAGGGACATTTTTGATGCATGGTCCTATTTTCCCAAGGTATTGCTAATGCAATCATCAAAAGCACAACACACCCGATGCTATACAATAGATAAGTCTCAGATAAGGGCTATATTAAAAACATATATTTTGCTCTCTCACCAATTCTGCACAAAACGGTTCTCTGTGGTGGCAAAATTTTACTAGCTTTGCTTCTCAGCTTGAAAAATAATATTAAACAATGGACCGGACACTGAATTCTAAACTATTAAATATATTTTTCAGATGTAATAAAGGTGTGCTGTCAATGAACATTCAAGAGACTGGTGAACTTGATTATAAACTCCTAAGACTTAGAATGTGAGACAAATAACATACCAAATATTTTTAAAACTATGATGTAGAGAGATTAAATTACTTGCCACTGAAATCAGGAATACCAATTATAACTAATACTTCTCAGCATTTGCATTTATACCCTTATTCGTTGGTCATTATCTTACCCAATCCCCACCATACTCTGTGTAGAAATTTATAATGATAATCTTCCATTTAAAGAAGAAGTTTACAAGCAACCTGAAGGTATGCCAGAAATTGTGGGCAGATACCACTGGTTATGTAGGTTTTAGAACACAGTGTAAGGCTAGAACAAAACGCTAATCTATGGATTCGTGATTTCCACTTAGCCATTTTCAATCACTACTTTATGATGTAATCAGGATCTATCATGCTAATCTACAGTCAGTTCTTCTCACTGTGAAATCATTACAATTCCTAGTCCCCTTGCCGGTAGACAGAGACGTGATGAATTGGACCATGGGGGCTGTGAGTGGAAATGGCATGGTCATTATGGTGGTCATTGTGGCCTGAAGCATTCAAGGGCTGGTATGCAACCCTTCAACCATCTCTTCTTCTGACGTGGTAATGATGGAAGTGTGTGTTACGCTGGACGTAGTAGGTGCAAAGCCTGATGGCCTGTTGAGACACTGCACAGAGGACAGAACCCTTAGGCAGTCTCTTGCCCCCATGGTGACCGTAGCCTGAGTAACAAAAACTTCTACTGTGCTAAACTTAATTGAAATTCTTGTGTTTGCTACTTCGACATAGCTTCAAAACCCCAGTTTATGCAAAATTTTGCCTTTTGTTTTAACATTGAGAACTTAGAAAATTCTTCAGTAAGGAAAAGGAGACCCCAAATATACTAAAGCCCACTTAGAAACTGGACACATGGGGCACCTGGGTGGCTCAGTTGGTTGAGCGTCCAACTTTGGCTCAGGTCATGATCTCGCAGTCTGTGAGTTCGAGCCCCATGTCGGGCTCTGTGCTGAGGGCCAGAGCCTGGAGCCTGCTTCGGATTCTGTGTCTCCCTCTCTCTGACCCTCCCCCGTTCATGCTCTCTCTCTCTCTCTCTCTCTCTCTCTCTCTCTCTGTGAAAAATAAACTTAAAAAAATTAAAAAAAAAAAAGAAACTGGACACAGAGTTTGTGTAGTTGAAGAAGACTATTCTGTACAGTTCTTTTAAAGGGAAAGGCGCCTCATTTTTCCACATTTGTTCTGTATTGACACTTATAATTGCCCTCAGCATCCTGGAATCATTCATAAAGGGTATAAAAGTGGTTTGTGTTATTCACAATACTAAGAACTGAAGGTTTTTGGTTTTTTTTTTTGCAGTTAGTGATAGTCCTGTTGTGAGTTGTCACTTGTGTATGTAGTTGAAGCAAATACAGATTGGTTTTTCCTCTTCATATATGAGATTTTGCTTTCACGAAATGAACAGTTTCAGAATGTGGGCACACAAGGAGAACAGATTGGTTTAATACAGAACATGGGTTAGAAGACTTCCTTTGGTCATAGTTGGGACTCTCATGGCATTGATTTTACTTGGGATAGAGCAGATTGGAAGAGTGGGTAAAGTTCAGAATGATCTAGAGTCAAAGAATAGAACTTTTCCTTGTGTCGACCTCAGGAAGGCAAGGAGGGCACATCAAAGAACTGCTTTCAAGGTTCACTGAAGACAAAGTTCAAATGAAACCTCAGCAGCAGCCACGGCACCTGAAAAGCCCACAGCAGCTAGTGAGGTGTTTGTCCTTCTGAGATGAGGTGTAGGAAGAACACGACTGACTCTAAGGGAGGGAGATTATCTGATAGCACGTCAGCAAGTAGCGTCTCTGAAAGAGACCAAAGCAAGGTCAGGGTTTAAACAAATGCATTGGTCACAGAACAACCACAGCTGACCTTTTTTTTTTCTAAGTCTTAGCTCTGTGGTGATCTTGGCTAACTCAAGATGTTGGGGGGCATTAAAAGGAAGAATTGGCCTTTACAGTCTCTTTTGCAGCAAATACTCCACTTTATGGTCCAACTGTAGCAGTCCCTAGCACCAGCTTCTGTTGTTAGGTGATTCATGCACTCCAAAATGTGCTGAGGGAAAGCACAGGTCTGACCTGAAGCTGGGAGACACGGTCTCTGCCCTGAAGCAGCTCACACATCCAGAGCTCAGCAGTCATTGTCACGGTGAGGAATTTATATGTGAGAGTGCATTCGTGGACTGAAATATACTCATTGATGGGAAAAAACATGGGTGGCACCCTTTTCTAGGGTGAGAGTTTTCTTCTAGTTGTTTAGGTTCTAATAAATGGATGGACTCTTAACTGACTTAATGGTCACACAGCCATTAAATTATAGATTAAAAAAACTTGCAATGAATTGAGCACATGACCTTCACAAAACTCTTGCACTGCTGGGCTTGCTCAGGGAGAGGAACAGAACCTAAAGAGTGCAATTACTGAACTGGGGACAGAAATCCTTGTTTCTAAACTCTAGTTATTAATAATAATTCAATCTAAGGACTAGCCATGTGACCTGGGGCAACTTAAATCCCTGGGACCTTAGGTTCTCATCAGGTGTAAACAATGTGGTCATTTGGCAAGACAACCATTAAGGTCCTGCTAATTTAAAGAGTTCAAGGTTTGTGAAGTGACTTTACACACTAATCAAGAAATAACAGGGGCGCCTGGGTGGCGCAGTCGGTTAAGCGTCCGACTTCAGCCAGGTCACGATCTCGCGGTCCGTGAGTTCGAGCCCCGCGTCGGGCTCTGGGCTGATGGCTCAGAGCCTGGAGCCTGTTTCCGATTCTGTGTCTCCCTCTCTCTCTGCCCCTCGCCCGTTCATGCTCTGTCTCTCTCTGTCCCAAAAATAAATAAACGTTGAAAAAAAAAAAAAAAAAAAAAAAATAACATGGTGGGGTTCCTGGGTGGCTCAGTTGGTTAAGCAACCAACTCTTGATTTTGGCTCAGGTCGTGATCTCACGGTCCTCAGAGTGAGCCCTCCATTGGGCTCCAAGCCTACAGCACACAGCCTGCTTGGGATTCTCTCTCTCTCTGCCCTTCCCCTGCCCATTATCTCTATCTCTTTTTTTTTCTCTCTCTCAAAATAAATAAACATTAAAAAAAAGAAAAAACATGGCAATTGATGAAAAGGAAAAGTGAGAGAAGAACCTTCATGTTTAACTAAAATTGCCTACCTGAATGCATCAGGTGAAATCTTTCAAGAAAAATGCAAAATAAGAATGAGTCAAACTTTTCTTAAGCAGTGTGTAGAGAGCAAAGAAATGAGGAATGGAGTGATATACACCCATGGGAACATAAATTTATCATGATGATAAAATTGTATTTAATGCCAGTAATGATGAGGTCCAATGGAGGCTTGATATCCACACGACCCCTCAGGCTTCCCTCCAGTTGATGTGTATTTAGCATTGCACATGTCTCAGACAAATCACAGTAAATTATATTCTTCTTAAAATGTTTTTACTCTGTCACAAAATAAATACAAGAGAACATTTTCTTCTTCAGGGGCAAGCACTCATAAATAGAATTAACTTGTCCACTTTTGTGGAAGATGGGCGCATAAATGGGAAGGACAGATCTTTCCTATTAGGTATATGGCCAAAGGCAGAGGCATACAGAGAGGCCTTCCTTTACAGGTGAATTCCTCACTGCCGGGTTCTTTCGCAGACTTCAAACAACTTAATGTTTTTCTTAGAAATTCATCTCCCAAATCTCTGGGCTCATTTTCAGATGACTAAAAAGTGAATAAATGTAATAACTTCAGAAAGCTAACAAGGATATCAAAACATCGTACAGACACACTTTGGAAAAAAAAAAATACCTCTCAAATCATATAGGATGATATAGAAGATGCAAGTCACTTTTTCTGCCCTCCACTGTTTTCCCTGAAGGTAACTACCATAAAGTGGGTGCTATAGCAATAAACTTGAAGATGAAAGTCACTTCCTTTTCAATCTAAAGATGACATAAAATGCTTTCTATTAAAGCTTGGGGAGAGACCACTGGTCCTCGTGCTCTAACAAAGATATGGTATCTCACATATTGCTTGATTATAGGGATATAACCATGAGGAACTGGCTTGCAAATGGCTACCGAGGCTCACAGGGGGATGGCCCGCTTCCAGATTTTCTCTTACTCCTTTGTTTGCTGAACTGAGCCCCATTTCTGGGAAGTGCTCCCCCATCCTGAACTCCCCTTAATGGCTATAATGGGAGTCATCTGCAAATATGGCGGATTTTCCAGAGGGCAATGACTAGCTTATTTTGCAGATTTGAGAATCGCTGTGGCCATATTTACAGGGAATTTTAAGACCCTTTAAAACAAGATGTACTCAAATAAATTAGAAGTCCTCTTTATCCTCTAGGAGAAGTCAGTAACACACCACCCGCCTTTTTCCCTGGGGAGAAAATTGTCATGCCCTTGGGCACTCTGGACAGGTGTGTGTATTGGACCATATAGTGTTTACTCCCCTATTGTCAGCATGCCATCCTACCAGGGTTTTCAATGAAGCCTTCCCCAAAGACTCAGAAAACAGCGGATGATATCACCTTTGAAAGATAGAAAGCAAGACTTAGTGGATCTAAGAGGATAGATGCAAAATAACTTGAAAGGGGACAGAATGGGTTTAAAGAACTTCAATGAGTTATTTGTAATTGAACTTATTTATTATTGCATAATATAACAGATACTTGTTATTAAGATTTGTACTCTAGTACATACTAAAAATGAAAACACGTAACGTTTGTGTGTGTGTGTGTGTGTGTGTGTGTGTGTGTGTGGATAGATAGATAGCTAGACAGGCAGATCCACTGATCGATAAATTTCTCTGTCTTTTTGCTGGACAGGAATTTGGGGTTCAAAGAGCTAAAGTCCTTTATAGAAGGCCCCACACAGAATCAGGTCCAAACTCAAGTCAAATTCTACCTTTATTGAAATAAAGGATGTGCTGCTGATGATGAAAATGTGTTGATCACTGAAGCACACAAGTGACACAGCTCTTGAAAACATCAAATCTTAGCCCAGCCACATACTGCCTATAATACTGTATGGTGGGAGACGGTATACAAAATACTTTGTGCACTGCCATTTATGAGTAAAAATGGATAGTAAAATACTCAAGCCCTTCCAAAAACTCACAAGGGGAAAACAAACAAACAAACAAACAAACAAACAAACAAACAAACACAAAAGCATTAGCTTATGAAATGTGATCACTGCCCCCCCACCCCCACCCCTGGCATTGTAAGAGTAATGGATCAAGTAACGGATTACGCATTGTAAGAGTAATGGATCAAGTCATATTACGATCATACCCCCAATATGTAAATCCATTCTACATCTCTTGACTCTGATTCTCGCTTATCCCCAAACAAGCTTCTCCTTTTTTTTAAATTTTTTTAAGCATTATTTATTTTTGACAGAGAGAGAGAGAGAGAGCGTGAGCGGGGGAGGAGCAGAGAGAGAGGAAGACACAGAATCCAAAGCAGGCTCCAAGCTCCGAGCTGTCAGCACAGAACATGATGCGGGGCTTGAACTCATGAACCGTGAGATCATGACCCGAGCTGAAGTCGGATGCTTAACCGACTGAGCCACCCAGGTGGCCCTCCCCAAACAAGCTTCTAAGTTTGACTGACCACCTTCCTTTATAGGTCTTCCAGCAGGGAAAGATTCTGATGTTGATACTTACACAAGGATAGAGGCCCACGTGGACGCTGGAATGAGATTCTCAGCTTGACTGTGGCCATGGGTGCCACCCAGGTGGGTCCACTTAAGAAGGAGTTGACCAACCTTCTTTCGCCCACACATCCCCTCTGCAGCATGGCCCTCACCTTCTTGTACCAGCCGTGGTGGGGATCGTGCCCCACCTCAGCTCTGGCCCTCTCCTGGGGCCGTCCACCTCCTCTTCCGTTCTGCATTTCTTAGTCAGCTTTGGAACACATCTCAGCCATCTCCTCCTCCACAAAAACATCTCTGACGTCTTACTCGGCTTAATGCCTCCCCCATGTGCTTTCAGTCACTTTGTACCACAGCAGGATTGGACACAACTGTATGCTGTCCTTCAGGGGGAAACGAAACATTTTTGTCGAATATACTCTTCATCAGGAACCCTTGGACCCTGGCATAAGATTATAAACACTATCTTGCTCACAGCAGAATCTCCAGAGCCTAATGATTTATTGAATTCTTAACAAATATCTACTACATAAATAATCAGGGAGGCCTTATTCATGATTCTATCAAAAGAAAATATTGAAGTGCTTTTGTTTTCTCTAAGTTTTTGGTCAGCATGGTCAGCATTCCTGGTGCCCAGTTATTATTAGAACAAACCACTATTTAAATTATTGCTTCTTATAAGCACTCCCCAGAGAAAAACAGCATATTATTTCCTGAAACAATGAAACATATGCAAGTGTGTTCAGAGTTATAACCAAATCAAGATCATCGCATGGAAGAAGTGGAAAACCAGAACTGAATACAGAGACAGAAGACTGAATAAAAATATGGCAAGGTGCCCAGACAAATCTCAATTTACAGCAGCAGAAATAGACTGACAATTAGATTCCTGAGTCACAATTTTGAGCTGGTCTATTTTTCTTTCTCAGGTGTATGTCGGTGGCATGCGAGAGCACGTGTAAATAGGTTGCTTTGCATTCTCTGGAGTGAGACTGCTCAATTATTTAGGTGGTCTGTCAGGAGGTAATTGTTTATAAATGCAGACAACACAAATGAGTTCCGTGTAAGCATATGTCAATGCAAATGTACATAAAAGACATTGCTAATATCTACAGAAGGGAAAATGATTAGCAAATTCATAAGGGTCACTCACAACGCTCATGTTAAGACTACTCCTTTGTTCATTTTGAGATATTCCCCTAATGCATTTACCATGTGTTTTCAGTGGTAAATGATGCTGTGCTTACATTTATAAAGCAGGAGAGGCGCCTGGGTGGCTCAGTGGCTTGAGCATCCGACTTCAGATCAGGTCATGATTTCGTGGTTCGTGAGTTCGAGCCCTGCATCGGGCTCTGTGCTGATGGCTCTGAACCTGGAGCCTGCTTTGGATGCTGTGTCTCCTGCTCTGTCTGCCCCTTCCCCACTTGTGTTCTGTCCTTATCTCTCTCTCTCTCTCAAAAATAAATAAACACTAAAAAACAGACATTAAAAACTAAAAAACAATATAAACCAGAAAGGGAAGAGGAGGAAGGCCATCCACAGCAGTGGACAGTGGCTGGTGGTGCCCTGCACTGCTCACGCACAGCTGACTGGTGCCTTGCTATTCATGTCCTGGAACCATGGCCGTGCAGATCTATTCCCCAAACTGCACCCGAATCGTGCAGAGGCCAGTGCTACGAAGGTGTTCATTGACAGACTGATTCAAGCTGAGCTCTTCAGCCTCTCTCAGAAACCCTTACGAAGGCCCTCCTTGGGCTCCTCCATTGGGCAACGCACCTGAGACTGAGTCACGGCCCCAGGCCGCCCTCCCTCATCCTTGAGAGGAAAGCGGCTCCAAACAGTAGTCTTCACGTTGTATTTTTACTGCCCCTCCCCTGCCTATATCCACTGGCCCTTAAGAGGCTTTTTCTTCTTGCAATTCACCCTTGAGAAGATGACAGACTCTGTTAGGAACATGTCACATAAGTTTCTGGGATTTTGTGAGGCTCAGCAGCTCAGACACTAACGTTCATGGGCTTTAGCTACATACTTCTAAAAGTATTAGCCCCCACTGCCGATCTTTCTAATCCAGACCACGAAGCGTCCACGCAAACGTCTGCCAGGCATACCACCACCACCACAACAGAGATTAGCTGTCCGTCCTATTCCAGGCGCTGTGCTAACCTAGTTACGCGAATCACCTCTTGTAATCCAGACAACCAAGCTCGTGGTGATTACTAGTATTATCCCCATTTCACACATTTGAAAATGGGCTTACAGGGGTTAAGACAGGAGTAAGTCAGAGCTAATTGGCATTGCTGAGACTTGAAGCCAGACTACTTGACATAAGATCCCCGTGTCTAAACCGCTGTGCGATCGGGCTCCTCTTACTTAGTCCAGACACCATTATGAGTCCTTTCGTCTGATGTTTATTTGTTATGTGATTTGCACAACTGGGAGCCAGGTTCAATCATTAATGTAGCTGTCCCGTGTATGATATTGGTGATTTCTTAAAAAATAAACAAAAAATGGATGATTAGTCTTACATATAAAAAAAATGTGACTCTTTTCTTCTTCATTTTATGCTGTGATTAGGGGTCACTTTACACAAATACATGTGTGTACACACACACAAACAGAATATGAGTTGTTTTTTTGGGGGGGAAAAACTAGTTTTAAATCATCATTGATTGATGTCTACATCTTTATGCTACATATTGTTTATAAGTGGAAAAAACAGTTCATCTGCACAAAAGACCGGTCTATGTTCTGAATGAATGCTGCAGCTTTGTTAACAGTTTCTTTTATATTGGAAAATGACTATCTCCGTGAGACTGAAAATAACATATTAAAGAAGGTACAGCACTAGAGAATCTGACTATATTTAATCTTATTTGAACTAAGTATTAAAAATATTAGTTTTGTGAGATTATTTGGGGGAAATATATATCAGAATGAGGTTTTTTTATGAGTAGCAAAAAATAAAAAAAAATGACATGGGCTTAACCAAGACAGAAGCTTTTCTTTCCCATAAAAGAAGTCTATGACTACATTCCTCTAACTTGTATTGGCATGTGGCTTCCCCAAAGTAGATTAAGATGGCTACGTGAGCTCTATCCATTGTATCCACATTAGTACGGAGAAAGCCAATCAAATTAAAGTTCTAATTAAGAAGTAGGCCTTGGGGCGCCTGGGTGGCTCAGTCGGTTAAGCGTCCGACTTCAGCCAGGTCACGATCTCGCGGTCCGTGAGTTCGAGCCCCACGTCAGGCTCTGGGCTGATGGCTCGGAGCCTGGAGCCTGTTTCCAATTCTGTGTCTCCCTCTCTCTGCCCCTCCCCCGTTCATGCTCTGTCTCTCTCTGTCCCAAAGATAAATAAAAAACGTTGAAAAAAAAAAAAAAAGAAGTAGGCCTTAAAATTGTGATGCGAAGCCTATCTATTCATCTACCATCTATTCATCCATCCATCTGTCCATCCATCCATCCATCCATCCATCCATCTACCCACCCACCCACCTATCTATCTAAATGGCTTCTTGAATCATGAGCCTCACATCTGTTTATTTGGGGTGGTATACAAATTCTTTTAAATAACATCAGTGGTTTTCTAGACTTCTTCAGGGCGGTTTCCCCAGAAAGTAACCCCCCAAACACTTGCCCACAGAGTAAGAGCAGAGGGGCCAAGGTTGTGGGAGGCCGGCAGTTTTAAGGCATGACTGTCAGCACTCAGTGCTCCAGCAATCGCCTTACCCCAGGGCTCCCACGGGTGCCTCATCTTTGACATCAGTTGTTCCAAGTGTCTCCAATCAGAGTCTCCGGGACATAACACCTCCAGAGAATCACCCATTTTCTACTGCAGAGCTCAGGGTAGGACAGCTGCCTGTTTGCTGGGGCTGAGGGAAAACACCTGGGCAGCCACTTACTAGTGAAGACAAACTTTGAACCAAAGTTTCGCTTTCAGCACCCCCACATATTCAGCGTTACTTGCACACTCAGAGGTTACTGGCACCTCCAATTCTTGAAACGTTGCACGGTTCTTCAGCACAAATGAGCATTTTTTTTTTTACTGGCATCCTTTAGGCTGTCATGTTCTGGCTTTTTCACATACAGTCGGTTACTATTCCTGTACGTGGTCTCCATACTCAGAAGTCAACACTGTAGTGTACAGTATCATCTCGCTTCTCCTTTGCCTTCATGGTCTCACATTAAAAAAAAATCACTTGGGGCGCCTGGGTGGCTCAGTCGGTTAAGCGGCCGACTTCGGCTCAGGTCACGATCTCACACTCCGTGAGTTCGAGCCCCGTGTCGGGCTCTGTGCTGACAGCTCAGAGCCTGGAGCCTGTTTCGGATTCTGTGCCTCCTCTCTCTGACCCTCCCCTGTTCATGCTCTGTCTGTCTCTGTCTCAAAAATAAATAAACATTAAAAAAAATTTTTTAAAAAAATTACTTAATGCCTTTTTCATTTGGGTTTCCAGCAGGCCCAGAAATGCGTGGTCCTTCATTTGTGAATGAAAAGTCCTCACTTATTTTCCAACAAAATGTTTTCTGTATGCTTTATTGCAATGAACGTTCTCTTCAGGAGTCAACAAGAACAACAAGAACCTTCTTTTGTCAGATCCAGTGGGTTCTACATGGTGACACTGCCTTGGTGACACACGCCACTTTCCAGAAATGTGCCTCCATTGATTTTTGTGAGCCTTCTCTCTCTTTAAACACCTCTCATTCTCCAACGCTTTCTTATTCTCAGTGTTTTTCTCTGCCTCCTGCCTGTATCCTGGTTTCTCTGTCTTCCCACCAGTCTTTGGCATTCACCGGAATTCTGACTGTATTCAGTCCTCATTTCGTTCTACCTCTTGAGTCATCCCATTTCTCTAATTATTTTTACTGCTACTTGCATACTGGTGACCACCAAGTCTGCATCTCCATCCCTGACTGAATTCCCAACCTTTGGATGTCGTCCCTCCACCATGTGATAGACACTTCAGTCCTGCCAACCATCTCAATATGGATATCACATGAACGGCTCAAATCCAATATGTCTAATAATGAGCTCACCATCTCCTATGTCGTGCACATACCCTCTCATGAGTACTAGAGTTCGGCTGAAGGCAGCATTGAGCATTTAAGGTAGAAAAAAAAAAAAAAGATGGCAATAGCATTCTCACAAAAGTAGAACCAGTAATACTAAAATCTCTGTGGAACCACAAAAAAAACCAAATAGCCAAAGCAATCTTGTCTGGAGAAAGAACAAGGCTGGAGGTATCACAATCCCAGATTTCAAGATATACTACAAAGCTGCAGTACTCGGAACAGTAAGGTACTGGCACAGAAACAGACACATAGGCCAGTGGAAGAAAATAAAGAGCCCAGAAATAAACCCACACTTACAGGGTCAATTAACGTATAACAAAGGAGGCAAGGATATTCAGTGGAGGAAAAGACAGTCTCTTCAACAAATGGTGTTGGAACAACTGGACAGTGACATACAGAAGGATGAAACTGGGCCACTTTCTTACACCACACACAAAAATAAACCGTAAATGGATTGAAGAACTAACTCTGAGACCTGAAATCGTAAAACTCCCTGAAGAAAAACAGGCACTATCTCTTGAAGGTCTCCGTCAGCAACATGCTTCTTGAAATGCCTCCTCAGGCAAGAGAAACAACAGCAAAAATGAACTATTGGGACTTCATCAAAATAAAGAGATTTATAGAGTGAATGACGCCATCAACAAGATGAAAAGACAGCCCACTGAATGGGAGAAAATATTCGCAAATGATGCATCAGGTAAAGAGCTAAACGTCCAAAATACATAAAGAACTCATACCACAGAACACCAAAACCCCCAAATAATCTGATTAAAATGCACAGAGAAACTGAATAGACATTTTTCCAAGGAAGACATCCAGATGGCCAAGAGACACAAGAAACAATGCTCCACATCACTCATCAGTAGGGAACTACAAACCCAAACCACAATGAGATATCACCTTGCACCTGTCAGAATAGCAGAAAGGACAAGAAGTTGCAAGTGTTGGTGAGGATGTGCAGAAACAGGAAAGCGTGTGCACTGGTGGTGGGAATGTAAGCTGGTGCAGCCACTGTGGAAAACAGTGTAGAGAGTCCTCAAAAAGTTAAAAAAAAAAAAAAAAAGAAATACCATATGATCCAATAATTCTACTATTGGGTATTTTCTCAAAAGAAAATGAAAACACTAATTCCAAAGGATACACGCACCCCTATGTGTATTGCAATGTTACTTACAATAGCCAAGATACGAGCATCTTAAGTATCCATCAATAGATAAAGAAGACGTAACACACACACACACACACACACACACACACACACACACACACACCTATGTACACATACAAAATGAAATATCACTCAGCCATAAACATGAATGACATCTTGCCATTTGCGACAACATGGCGGAGGCGGGTGGGAGAATGGACAGAATGGACGAAGAGCACTGGGAGACACGCGCTTCCACTCAGGGAACGCACGAGTCACGAGAACAAAAGGCAGGGCATGAGGAACACAGTCAGTGACACGGTAACAGTGCTGCATGGGGAGGGGCGGTGGTCGCTACCCCTGTGGGGGCACAGCATGCCGTAGAGGTGCGCTGAATCACTAAGCTGTACACGGGCAACTAAGGTAACACTGTGTGTCAACTATATACTTCGCTGTACACGGGCAACTAAGGTAACACTGTGTGTCAACTATATACTTCGCTGTACACGGGCAACTAAGGTAACACTGTGTGTCAACTATATACTTCAATAAACAAAACAAAAAGCATGCTATGGAATAACTTTTCTTTTCTGAATAAAAATACTTGGATTTGCATCGGAAAAAGGCAGTTAATCAAGATTTCCCCCTTTCTCTCTTGCTGTCATGCCCACTAAATCGTTTGCAGCTTAATACATGACTTATTTCTGATTTTTTGTCTCCTTGATTTAAGCCCCTTTCTTCGGACCCAGCGTTTCGGTTTATGCGACACTCCTTCTCTTCCTTTGAGTTCATCTTGATTACTACTGTTAGAATGAACTATTTAAAATTTAAAACTGACGGCGTTACTACCTCACTGTAGACATTCAGGGCCATCCATCACCTATAGTCCAAAGACCACACTTCCTAGAATAGCATGCAAGAACCATGCTTACAGCAACTATCTCCGTAGAGGCGTCTTCTATCATTCTTCCCTGATTTCACTCCAGTGGATACAAACTTACTTGTGGTTTCCTGCAAACTTGATACTGTTTCATACTTCAGTGGATTTGTTTTTTATATATTTGCCAAGAATGTTCTCCTATTTTTCTTTAGCTAACTCCGATTCTTCTGGACTAGACGTAGCTTCCAAACTCTAAACGGCCTTCCTGATTCTCCCTGGGATGGAATGACCGCTACTTCATTTTTCAGTCATAACATCTTCTACCTGCCTGTTTATAAAACAGTTTGTTCATCAGTATGTATGGTTTGGTTTGCTGTTTTATGTTTTTGAAAGACAGGAACAGTCTTATGATTTGGAGAGCCTCAGAAAGTAATGTCGTACCAGGAAAATAGATGCCAAAATAAATAAAATAAATAAATAAATAAATAAATAAATAAATAAATAAAGATCTGTTGATTTACCAAGACATTTTTCTACAACTTAGCATTAGTTTGCTTGTTGACTTTTGCTCTTCTTGCAAATATTTTGCTCTCACATATGTTTCACAAAGAGAATTTCCTTTTGAAAATTCACCTGTATGCACAGCTGTGGGAAAGGCTACTATACTCTAACTCATGACAAAGTTATAGCTTAACACTGATTTCAATAAGGTAGATTCTATGTTGGAACTTGAATTTGAAGATATTAATTCAGGCCTCCAGCTCTCTCGTTTCTTCATTTTTTTTGGATGAAGACATTGTACTAGACAAGCATCAAAGTTCTGAGAAGTCCTAAAGGTTTGTTAGCTCCTATTTGGGAAAAAAAAACTCTTCTAGAAACTTACAAGCTAATAGGCTGACTGGATATCAGTAGCTCTTTTTCCTAAAGAGCTAAAATACAGGCATCCGGTCCCTGGAGACAGAAGTGGAGCGCCAGGCTGAGCAACTGACTGATTTCCCATTTTCTATGAACGTGCCTGTAACCATGACTCCATGATAAGAAGGCATACTGTGGGGCACTTTGCTTTCCTTTTATCTTCCGTTTTGAGTTATGACCGAAATCATATAAAATAAAATAAGAATAATATCATATTTTCACTGAACGAAACCATATCAAGAGCTTCACTTTAGTAGAAATAATATATTTGGCTCCTTGGGAAAATCACAAGGTAAAATCTAAAACTAATGAGGTCTGTTTCCCAAACTAAAGCAGTTCCAGTCAGTAATTTATGAGCCACCATGACACGTTTTCTCTTGTGACCAATTCATAATTTGGCTCTGCTGCAATCTATTAGAGATAAAAACAATCTCCTAGGGTTTTAATTCTTCCTGAACATTCTAGTTGCTTCCAGCTGTAGCCAAGCTGATTCTGGATGAACCTTCACACAGCATTAAAAGGAAAAACAAGAGATCCAGTTGTATCCAATTTAAGAATATAATCTGGGTGCCAAAATATATTTTATCAGGCTCACACAAAACTTCACAGCAACCCTCTCAACCATCTTGAAAGTAGCTGATGAACCAGAGAAAATATGGGAACACATTCTCCTTCCCACCTTTTATAGTTTCCAGTGTTATTTATCATCATGTGGTTTTGTATGGCATTAATGATGCTGTACTTCCTTTCCAAGCAGAAATGCATGAAGCGGCTTACGTTAGGGTACCAAGAATGCATGTTTCATTCATAGGTGAGCGTTCAGATTTAACAGAGCACAAGGTGTCTTCCATAAGTTGCCATAAGCGGTCCATATCAAATGGATCAGAGATGATGCAGTCACATCCACATTTTAGACTACAGATGCCTTCTCAACCTCTTCCATTGCTGTGGGACTTTACTTCTGGTGTGAGCATGCGTGCATGCGTCGTGCTTTTGTGTGTGTGTGTGTGTGTGTGTGTGTGTGCATGCGTGTGTGTGTTCGGTGTAAAATCTCCAGAAAGAGGGAATCCCTTTGATGGGAATGTGGGCAGGAAGTAAAAAAGAAGTATTAGCACGAGCAAATGACAGCTTCCATAGAACCTTGCTTGTTGTTAAGTCATCACTACTGAGGCAGAACAACGTATCAGTTTCCTACGACTGCTTTAACAACCACTAACTTGATGGCTGAAGATAAATGTATTCTATCACAGCTCTGAAAACCACAAGCAGAAAATCAAGGTGTTGGCAGGGCCATGCTCCCTCTCAAGACTCTAGGGAAGGATCTCTTGCGTCTCCCGGCTTCCAGGGTCTCCTGGTGTCCCTGAGCTTGTGACTGAAAAATTCCAGTCTATGTTTCCATCTTCTCATGACCTTCTCCTCTGTCCCATACCTTCTCTCCTGTCTCTTGTAAGGGCATTTGCTAGTGGATTTAGGACCCATGAGGATAATCCAGGATAATTTCACCTCAGAATCATTAAACTTATTTACAGAGACCCTTTGTTACAAGTAGGGTCCCAGTCACAGTTTCCAGGGATTAGGATGTGGACATATGTTTCCTGTGTAGGACCACCTTCCAGACCACTACTAATTAGGCTGGGCCAGCAAGTATATAGCTAACAGGGAATGTGACCCAATTCTTTGGATCTGGCAACCAGTTCCCTATGAGTGTCCTTATGTGAGAGAGGACTAGGAGCATGTCCTGATTTCTCAGGAAAATCTTAACTGAGAAAATATGGAATTGGTTTCTGCTTCTCTTCAAACTGTCAAACGAAGAGAAATATGCTCGGGCGGAATCATCCTCGATTCTCTTCCACGTGGTCTGAAGAATCCCATAAGGAACTGAGGAGGTCATAAATTAATGCATTTTAATCCTTAGTGTAAAGTTGACATACAGATCTTTGCCAAGTTCTACAAAACTTTATCGAGCGACTACTGTATACTAGCTACTCTTTAGCATACTTAATCTGTTACAAACGCAGAGAAGCCATTGTGTTGTGCACCAGATAAGGATGTGATAACTCAGGTCTGCAAACTCCCAGCTCCCTGGTTACGCACAGAGAGAATATGGTGCGTGGTGGAAAAGCCAAAATAAAGTTGAAAAAAACGAGGCAAATGTAAAATTCTAAACAGGTTTGCAAAAGCCATATTGTACTAAATGGAAGTACTGTTTTCTTGAATGGCTCTGGATGTTTGAAAATTGAATGTCAGAGGTGTGCCTACTCTCTCTTTAGAACAGGATTTGCTCACAGTGTGCTTTAAATAAAGATTGGATAACAGCATTAATGTGGTTAGGGACCAATACACAGAACTTAATATTAGAATATAATTTTGTGTTCTCATTCTGCGGTATGGAAAAACAAAGAATGCTTTGATTAATACATACACTTTGTCTTGCCATAGCTGTTAGAGAAAGATGATTTTCAGCATGTATGGAAGCTGTGATGATATAAAGTGCTTCCAAACAGGACTCATTCACATTACAAATTTTCATTAGAATCATACGTAGCTTTACGGACTTCAAGCTGTATTACAAAGGTGTAATCATCAAGACAGTATGGTACTGGCACAAAAACAGACACTCAGATCAATAGAACAGAAGAGAGAACACAGAAATGGATGCACTAACGTATGGCCAACTGATCTTTGACAAAGCAGGAAAGAATATCCAATGGAATAAAGACAGTCTCTTCAGCAAATTGTGCTGGAAAAACTGGACAGCGACATGCAGAAGAATGAACCTGGACCATTTTCTTATACCATACACAAAAATAAACTCAAAATGGATGAAAGGCCTCAATGTAAGACAGGAAACCATCAAAATCCTCGAGAAGAAAGCAGGCAAAAACCTCTCTGATCTTGGCTGCAGCAACTTCTTACTCAACACATCTCTGGAGACAAGGGAAACAAAAGCAAAAATGAACTACTGGGACCTCATCAAAAAAAAAGCTTCTGCACAGTGAAGGAAACAGTCACCAAAACTAAAAGGCAACCAACAGAATGGGAGAAGATATTTGCAAAAGACATATCAGATAAAGGGTTAGTATCCAAAATCTATAAAAAACTTACCAAACTCAACACCCAAGAGACAAATAATCCTGTGAAGAAATGGGCAAAAGACATGAATAGACACTTCTCCAAAGAAGACATCCAGATGGCCAACTGACATATGAAAAAAGGCTCAACATCACTCATCAGGGAAATACAAATCAAAACCTCAATGAGATACCACCTCACACCTGTCAGAATGGCTAATCTTAACAACTCAGGCAACAATAGAGGTTGGCAAGGATGTGGAGAAAGAGGATCTCTTTTGCACTGCTGGTGGGAATGCAAACTGGTGCAGTCACTCTGGAAAACAGTATGGAGGTTCCTCAAAAAATTAAAAAGAGGACTACCTTATGACCCAGCAATCGCACTACTAGGTATTTATCCAAGGGATACAGGTGTGCTGTTTCAACGGGACACATGCACCCCCATGTTTAGAGCGGCACTATCAACAATAGCCAAAGCATGGAAAGAGCCCAAATGTCCATCGATGGATGAATGGATAAAGAAGATGTGGTGTATATATACAATGGAGTATTACTCGGCAATCAAAAAGAATGAAATCTTGCCATTTGCAACTATGTGGATGGAACTGGAGGGTATTATGCTAAGTGAAACTAGTCAGAGAAAGACAAAAATCATATGACTTCACTCATATGAGGACTTTAAGAGACAAAACAGATGGACATAAGGGAAGGGAAGCAAAAATAATATAAAAACAGGGAGGGGGACAAAACAGAAGAGACTCTAAAATATGGAGAACAAACAGAGGATTACTGGAGGCATTGTGGGAGGGGGGATGGGCTAAATGGGAAAGAGGCATTAAGGAATCTACTCCTGAAATCATTGTTGCACCATATGCTAACTACCTTGGATGTAAATTTAAAAAAGTAAATTAAAAACAAAAAACAAGAAAAAAAGACAAAGCAAAACAAACAAAAAAGAATGATACGTAGCTTTAGGTAATTTTTTTTATTTGAGCTTGAATGATATGTACATAAAAGTTGACATTTTCTAGAGAGGAGGAAATGCTCAGAACAAAGGTTGATGTATATATATTTTTTTCATTTTTGCTTTTTCTCTGTTCCTTGCGCTCTTTTTTCTGATTTAAAGTCATGGCAATCTCCCACCTTGCCGATATGTCAAACAAAAGAACACAGGAATTTTCCAGTAAATGCTTTAGCTGTCTCTTAAATTCTTCGTTCAACACTAGGCTCTTCCCTTCTGTGCGTTTAATCAAGTTTGTAAGGCAATTAACTCTCCTAATCTCTGCAACCATAAGTGTAAGTGTTCTGACTTTAAATCATACTTCTTTGTCAATGGACTTGCTGTTTCTTCATTTCCTGTGCACTAACATCAGATTCGGTCTTCATCAAAAGCTAGTTTTATTTCAGAAGTAATTTCAAAGTCAGCCAGCATCATAACACCACAGCTTGACTTCCGCTTCCCTTTCTGCTCGAAAGGGTCTGAAAACCACAAGTGGTAATGTCTGTTGCTTATGTTTAAGTCAAGTGATGTCCAGGAAGCGGACTGAATAAATTCCCATAATGCCAGGATGCGGACGAGAGTTTATTTGTTGGCCTCAGTGTCTCTTGCTCAAGAGTTGCAGAAGTAGATTTCTATACTGAGTACTTCCCCAGTGACTTTATCGGGCCATCTTCATATCATTTCCCTGCACTAGGGACCCTGCATGGCTTTTCTACTGGAGCGCCCTTTTCCTTTTTCACAAGAAAAATAAGTCCTGATATTTCGACTCTGTGAAGAGCCTTAGCCAGATCACCGAATAATGATAAGTGAGTAAGCAGAAACATACTTTGTGTTTTTGGAAACATGTTTATATCTTAAAATAAACCCCAAAAAAATTGCATGATTTTCTATTTCCATATGGCTCATTGGAATCTCAATATTTCCCATTGTCTGATAGAGAATGAACTTCCTTCATTCTTACTAAGTTTTTTTTTTTTTTTAATTTTTTTTTCAACTTTTATTTATTTTTGGGACAGAGAGAGACAGAGCATGAACGGGGGAGGGGCAGAGAGAGAGGGAGACACAGAATCGGAAACAGGCTCCAGGCTCTGAGCCATCAGCCCAGAGCCCGACGCGGGGCTCGAACTCACGGACCGCGAGATCGCGACCTGGCTGAAGTCGGACGCTTAACCGACTGCGCCACCCAGGCGCCCCTCTTACTAAGTTTCAAAGCTATTTCTGGATCTCAGTTATAATGCACAGACTGAACCATTCACATTCTTTCTGAGACTTGAGTTGGCTCAAGGCCAAGGAATTTAGAGGAATTTCCATGAATCTTATTTTAGCCCTATCTTTATAGAAGGCCATGAAGTATCTTCATAGACTATCTGTTAAGCAATAGTTAGATAAGATCATTGCTTTTACTTCAATGACTCTCTAAAGGAAAGTACATATTTAAAAAAAAAAAACCACCTTTGTGACTAGTTAAGATCACAGGCTCTGGACTCCTACCGTCCTGAGTTCAAATTCTAGTTTCACCAAATTGGTAGTAGTGTGACTTTAATAAGCCTTTATCGCTTTGCCCACAGCTTAATTTTTTCATTTCTAACATTAAGCTCTGGAAGTTCAAAATCTCAAAGGATTACTTCAACAATTAAATGAGATAACATCTATGGAGCCCTTAGGTAAAATACGTAGTACAGGGCACACATAAATGTTGTTGTTAAAACCTACCAACAAGAATAAATCATATAAGAATAATACTCGGAGAAAACATCTCTTCAGTCTTCACAAAAAGGTAACCAATAGTAACAGACCAAGGAATGAAGGTACAATTGCTAACAAATATAAACACAAAACTTCTGTTCAGTGAGAAGGATCCTGCCAGCAACTTCTTTAAAAAAGCACTTTGGCTCAGCTATTGTCTTTTTATTATAAATACTGTTTATTTGACTTTTAAAACAAGCACAATGTTGAGGCATTTTAGAACAGAACTAGCAGATCCGGGTGAGGTGAAAATGACTTTAATAACTAATTGTTTCAAAACCTAACAAGGAAATACCTACCATTTTGCTAATATTTCTCCAAATGTGGTTTTGACATAACTTTTCTGCCCACTGTCTTCTAATTAGGTTATTCTGGGCAGACAGTTAGCATATAATAAATGTGTACTCTGTTAATTGACTATTTGTAAGACTACCTGAACAAAGACAAAGGACTTAAAAGAAAAAGTAATCAGCTGCTTCTGGGGTGTTTCATGGCCCTAAACTTGAAATATTAATTAATACTTTAAAAAGCTACACTTTATTTTTCCTCCTATGAATGTACAGAGGCCACACAACTTTGGGAGTATACAAAATGCTTTTCAGCAATAGTTTCATTTTGTTCATAAACATGTGCCTGTCACACTTTATGAAACTTGCCAGTGAATGCATTATCATCAATTTTATTAGGTTCCTTGCAATGCATCATTCTAGAGGTAAACTCCAGTTTCTCAGAGAATAAAAGGAAGGCATGTGACCCACTGGCCTAAAATTAATTATGTGAATGTCAGAAAGCAGGGTTTAAGTGTTTAGCATTTGTAAAACTGACTAGGGGATACATTAAATTATCAGAATAATTCTGAAAGTGATAAAGAAATCTCAAAAAGTGTCATATTCCTACCTTGAAACAGGTCATGCCATGTAATGTGTAATATGATATTTACATAACTTTCTTACAGGTTTTGGGGCTAGATCTGAGCAGAAAGATCCTGAGATGCACCTGTGTCAAAGCATGGTTGAAACAAGGATCCGTGTCTTATGCAAAGTTTAAAAGTAAGTTCTTATAAATCCTTATAAACCTATGCATCTAGGTAGAAAGTTTTGTGGCCAAGAACTTGTAAATATGTTTTACATAGGTAAACAGATTGACAGAGAAAATACTGACCAGATAACCAGATTATACTAGAAAATGTTGCTCGTATTCAGACGTACTTTCCTGAGATAAATTAATATGCCTTAGACGCATATGGAAATACATAAATATTAACTAATCAATCAGCCAATTAATGAATTAATGTATATATGCTTCACTAGAGACATCGATAAAGAAGTCACTTCCATTAAAATATGTGTCTCTAGTTTAGAAAGGGCTGAGACAATGTTTGAGACACTGAAAGGAATTCTCACTTTCTCTTATTTTTTTTTAACTTATTTTGAGAGAGAGAGAAAGAGAGAATCCCAAGCAGGCACTGTCAGCACACAGACCCATTTGGGGCTCAAACTCATGAACCATGAGAACATGGCCTGAGCCAAAATCAAGAGTCAGACACATAACTGACTGAGCCACCCAGGTGCCCTGAACTTTCTCTCATTTTGACATCTGGTCTGTGTCCAGAATCCAAAATATATCTATGGCATCATCAGGATGATTTCAAGACTTAACCAGTCCCTAAGAAGTTGATCCATTATCTCCCTTAATCCTTGAATCCGAAAGTAGTTATGACAGTTCACTAGGTTATATATTATTTAACAGTAAGAGAGAACAAAGAAAATCACCCATTCCTCTGGCCTTCACGGTCATCCCAGAGAGTTCTCCGAATGGCAGATGGCTGTGGTGTTCACACCTCGGCACACACACTTCCCTTCTGCTCTTTACTGCACCCTTAACTTCACAGACGATTTACGGGATATTCAAAGGTAACTATGACTACTAGCATGTGTTGTTTTTGGTTTGTTTCTGCTTTTGCTTTTTCAAGCAAATTGAAGATCGAATCCCCACAGAACTGTGACTAGTCTGGTTGTAGCAGGACATGCACACTATTATACTTATTATACTGTTATTATTATTATACTGTCTTCCTCGCAGTTTCCAGGTGCTACCTTGCAGTCCCATCTATTTGCGTTGTCGAGAGCAATTAGTGACAGAGCTTTATGGGACACTGCCAGAAAACTGAAGTCACCAAGCCCGAAGGGAAACGTACATCCCTATTGAGGTTTCCAGCTTGAAGATTTAGTTTAGCAAAACATTTCTTGCACAAATGCTAACTACCATTCAGAGTCATTTGAAAGACCATATAGATGTGCCTCTCTGCCAGGAAAATATTCCTCAAAAGAGACCGGGGGGGGGGGTAGTTATACACTTGATTTCCATAAACATTTCCTCAAAAGCTACTTAATATGATAGGAAAGACTTGTCCAGATGGCTCTGTTTGGCTGACACGGTAACTCTTCCAATAACTATAAACGTGAGATGATGATTCATTACTACCGCAATTGGGAAACTTAGTTTCCTTAAAATGGAATCCCATTCAAAAACAAATTAAGCCCAATGAATGCTTAACTCATTCTCTCAAATCCAAGATCACTCTAGGGACTTGCAGGAAAGAAAATAAAGGTTTTGTAGTTACATTTTTCTGGAATGTCAACTTATGTAATAAGCTTTCCCATCCCGCCCCCTTACCTTTAATAGACTTTATTTTTTCGAGCAGTTTTAGGTTCACAGACAAATGGAGTGGGGGATACAGAAATGTCGCCTACACTCCTGCCCCAACACGGGCGCAGCCTCGCAAGCTGGCACCATCCTCCGTGGAAACACTGATGAAGCTACACTGACATGTCACCGTCACCCCAAGTCCATCGTCTCCACTAGGGTCCTCCTCTTGGGGGCGTACATTCTAAGGGTTTTGGCCAACGTATAATGGCATGTGTCTGCTAATGTAGCATCATACCAGACTAGTTTCACTGCCTCCCAAATCCTGTGTTTCCCGTAGTAATCTGCTTTTGACAAGAATTTTCCTCCTAACTTTCAAGGTCTTGTTTTTGTTTTTGTGGTTTTTTTATTTTCTTTTTTGAGACAGAGAAAGAGAGAGTGAGAGAGCATGAGCTGGGGAGGGGCAGAGGGAGAGAGAATTCAAACAAGGCTCTGCACCCACCAGCAAGGAGCGCAACACAGGGCTGGACCCCACAACCCTGGGATCATGACCTGAGCTAAAATCAAGAGTCGGATGTTTAATCAACTGAATCATTCAGACATACCTAAGTTTTTTGAAAGAGTCACAAAGTTCTTTATTTTTCCAGGAATATAGTTATGAACAGGGTAATGTTTAGGATAATATTTAGGCCATATATATTCCAGATGGGGAATAGGAGAAACTAGCAATCCAGAAACATCATGAGGCACAGACCAAGAAAACTCCCAAGACAAGCTTGCTCTCTCTAGCCAGGACCAAGGAAATGCCTGACAAAACAGAAAACATTTAGACAACAGTCACTCTACTTCAAACAAACAGTGTAGAGCTCCCCCACCCCCATATTCCTCCAGCAAAGGCTAAGTGGAAAACCCAGACTTGTACTCTGGCAGGGTCATGACCTAGACTTATGCGCTGGCAGGGTCACGACCGGCATCTCCATCCCCAGAGTGTTGAGGAAGGCAGCATGAGGAGCCGGGACTGTCACGCCTGCTGAGCCCCATCCCAAGATGGTGTTAGTGGAGAGCAAGTGGAAGTCTGACCTCAACCTCTACCTGAGTCTAGTGAGCCTCTCCCATCACTTCCTGCATGGCGGTATCTCAGGAAACCTACTGAAACTGGGCCTTCACCAGCCGTCAACAGCAATAAGGCTGCCATGTTGTTGTCCTGGCATTAAAAGCCATGTTGGGGATGGAAATAAGGTGCCCTCCCCCGACGGGTAGGTTGGGCACCTCCATGCCCACAGAGCAGTACTCAGAAGCAGCCCTCACCCCCAGGGTCACCGGAGACCCATCCGGGGACCCAGACTTCCACTTCCCCTGGGCAAAAAGAAGACAACACACCTCTCCCACTGCTAAGTGTCAGAGGAGGCCTGCAAACACACAATATTTGGATAAGGTCCATGGTCTCATAACATCGTACACCAAGTGTCCGCGTTTCAATCAGAAGTCACACATCACACCATGAACCAGACACACCTCCACTTAAATGACAAAGGACAATCAACAGATGCCAACATGAAGACAACATGGATGCTAGATCATCTGACAAGAAGTTAAAAGTGCCTGCCATAACGATGCTTCAATGAGCAAGCAGAAACATGACTGAAAGAGGTGGTGAAAATAAAAAGGAAATACCGAAATATGGAAAATGGGGAAAAACCAAAATTAATATAAAATGAAATGCCATCTACCATTTACAATACGTCAACAAAAATTAAACACTCAGGTGTAAATCCATCGAAACATGTAAAGGACCTATATGCTAACTTGTAAACTATGAAATAAATAAAAGTTCTAAATAAATGAAGAGACACGACACGTTCATGGATTGGAAGATTCACACACTTAAGATTTTACTTCTTACCAAACGTGTGTGTGTGTGTGTGTGTGTGTGTGTAACATAAACACATACATATATTTTATATAAATATGAATGGAAATATGTAATTAACATGGAAACTATATTTTTGTATTATACATATTTCATGCCATTCCTGTGAAAATTATAGGAAAAATTTTCATAGATGTAGACAAAATTTGTTTGGGAAGATAAACAAGAATAGCTAAAATAATTTTGAAAAAAGAGAAACAAGTGGAAGGAATAACTCTAAGAAGTTTCAAGGCTTCCAACGTAGCTATAGTGACCTGTCTGTGAAGTATTGGCCAAGGGATAGACACACAGACACATGAAATCGAGGTGACAACTCAGAAACAGACCTCATACAACTACAACCAGGTGACTGATTTCCTTACAAATGTGGAAAAGCAATTCAGTGGAGAAAGGAAGACCTTTGAGCCAAATGGTGCTGGAGCATTAGATATCTGTAGGCAAAAATTTTTTAAAAATCATATAAACCAATATACAAACAAACAAATAATAAACCTTTACCAAACTTCACAACTTATACAAAAATTCACTCAAAATTCATCATAAGCTTAACTGTAAAATTCAGAACTATGTAACGTTTAGATTACAACATTGGATGGGGTGTCCGGGTAGCTCAGTCGGTTGAGCGTCTGACTTCGGCTCAGGTCATGACTTCACAGTTTGTGGGTTCGGGCCCTGCGTCAGGCTCTGTGCTGACAGCTCAGAGCCTGGAGCCTGCTTTGTATTCTGTGCCCCGCCCCTCTCTGTCCCTCCCCTGCTCACACTGTCTCTCTCTTTCTCTCTCTCTCTCTCTCTCAAATAAATAAATAAATAAATAAATAAATAAATAAATAAAACATTAAAAAAATTTAGATTACAACGTCAGAGAAAATCTTTTGAGATAAGAGTTTGGTGATGGTTTCTTAGACAAAAACTCAAAACACATGGTCCATAGGCGAGAACATGCTAAAAAGAACTATATCAAAATTAAAACAAAAATGTATTCTGCAAAAGACTGTTCAAGAGGATAAAAATATAAGTTATAGATTCTGAGAAAATAGTTGCAAACCATGCATCTGTCAAAGGACCCATATCTAGAATAAATAAAAAACTCTATAAATTCTACAGTAAAAAACAACAAATAATCCAATTAGAAAATGGCAAAAACAATAAAGACATATTTCTATAAAGAGAATATTCAGGTACAGATTAAGCATATAATACAAATATTCAACATCACTGGCCATTAGGGAAATGCAGTTAAAGACCACCGTGAGATATCCTTACATACCTATAAGGGTTGCTAAAATAAAAAAATATGGACAACACAAAAACTACCAAGTTTTTCCAGCAAGGATGTGGAAAAACAGAGTCATATGTAGCTGCTGGGAATATAAAATGGAAGAGCCAGCCTGGAAAATATTGACATTTTCTTTAAAAAGCAAGCATACACTTACCACAGAATCCAGCAGCCTGCACCCGTGGACATTTATTCAAGAAAAATGAAAACTATGTCTACACAGAAACCTGTGCCTGGATGTTCCTAAGAGCTTATCTGTAAGAGCCAAAAAAATGAAAGCACATACATATTCCTCAAAAGGTAAAGTTTTACAAGCAGTTGTAGATCCATACCATGGAATCATCCTCAGCAATAAAAAGGGACAGACCATTGATATGTGCACCAATTTGGATGACTCTCAAAAGCATTGTGAGGAGTGAAAAGTAGCCAGTGTTAAAAGATCATATACTGTATGTATCCACTTACACAATACCCTTGAAATGATAAAATTATAAAGACGTTGAGCAGATTAGTGTTTGTCAGGGTTTAGGAAGAGTGGGTGTAAGGTGGTGAAGATATAACTTGAAAAGGGTATCTTGAGGGAGCTGTGTGCAGTGATCGACTCATTCTGTACCTTGAATGCTGTGACAGGTGGAATCGATGTATGTCATGAATTGACACGGAATGACAGACTGTGCTAATGTCGATCTCCTGACCTTGACACTGCACGATAATCATGTCAGACGTAACCACGGGGAGACACTGGGGGACGAGTTCCGGGGGTCTCTCCATACTATCTGTTCAACTTCGTGTGAGTCCACAATTATTTCAAAATCAAAAGTTTTTTTTTTAATGTTTAAATTTCTTCTGTAAAATAAAAGTGGTCAGGAAGCACAGCATACAGCAGTTCAGCTTCAAGAATCACACAATATATTAGTATATGAAAGTTCCCAATGAGTTTAGTAAAGTAAAAGCATATTGGATTAATTTCACCATTCCTAAATTAAAAATGTTTAAATGTGTAATTTAAATTGTTTTTTTTTTTTTTTGAGAGAGAGAGAGAGTTCGAGCAGTAGAGGGGCAGAGAGAGGAAGAGAGAGAGAGTCCCAAGCAGGTTCCACACTGTCAGCACAGAGCCTGACTCAGGGCTGGAACTCACGAACTGTGAGTTCATGACCTGAGCCGAGATCAAGAGTTGGATGCTTAAGTGACTGAGCCACCCAGGCTCAGGGATTCACCATTCCCAAATTTGAAATCAAAGAACACAACTTGGGGGACACCTGGGTAGCTCAGTCAGGTAAGTTTCCACTCTTGGTTTTGGCTCAGGTCATGATCTCAGGGTTCATGAGTTGGAGCCCAGTGTTGGGCTCTGCACTGACAGCACGGAGCCTGCTTGGGGTTCTCTCTCCCTCTCTCCCTGCCCCCCTTCCCCACTCACCCACACAGGACACATGTGTGCTCTCTAAATAAATAAATAAACAAACAAATAAAACAAAGAACACAGCTGGGGCATTTCTTCTGTAAGGAGAAAATGGTGGATACCGTATATACACATGATGGGAACAAAGTCTGGGTAGCCAGAAGCTGGTTCTAGAACGATGTGTAAGGAAATTGTACAAACCTAAGAAATACTACTATCTGCTCATTTAGCCAACAGAATTGAATGGAGAAGGATGAAAAAAAAGTTTTAAAGTATTTTCCTTAAATTTAGAACAGACACTAAGTGAAAAGAGACACTTAAAAGGATTTTGAACCCGGACTTAAAAAGAAAATGACAGAAGCTTTTGAAGAACATGCAAAGATAAATAAATGTGCTGTAGTTATCTACAGAACAGTCAATTATGTCATCCTGTTTTCAGGGAGTGAGGGTCAGCAGTATTCTTGATAACACACAGTACTTCCTAAACAAATTTGTTTTCTATCTTGCCATTTTTGTGATGAAATAATTTCTAGTCCTTATGAGTCCTCATTTTTATTTTCTATATAAAAAGCATAGGAGAGGGGCGCCTGGGTGGCGCAGTCGGTTAAGCGTCCGACTTCAGCCAGGTCACGATCTCGCGGTCCGTGAGTTCGAGCCCCGCGTCGGGCTCTGGGCTGATGGCTCAGAGCCTGGAGCCTGTTTCCCATTCTGTGTCTCCCTCTCTCTCTGCCCCTCCCCCGTTCATGCTCTGTCTCTCTCTGTCCCAAAAATAAATAAATGTTAAAAAAAAAATTAAAAAAAAAAAAAAAAAGCATAGGAGATTTTCTTCCATGGTTTTTGAAGCCACTTTGTTTACAGTGGCTTCCATTGAGACAAAAGCCTATGTTTAAAATTTTACATTTTCTTACATACAAAGGAGTTTTCCACTGCATAACCATGTATAATTTTACAAAATTTACTATAAAACTTTGAAGTTGGGGCACCTGGGTGGCTCAGTCAGTTAAGCGTTTGACTTTGGCTAAGGTCATGATCTCACAGTTTGTGGGTTTCAGCCCTGCATCGGGTTCTGTGCTGACAGCTCAGAGCCTGGAACCTGTTTCAGATTCTGTGTCTCCCTCTCTCTCTCTCTCTGCTCCTCCCCTGCTCCCACTCTGTCTCTCTCTCTCTCTCTCTCTCTCTCTCTCTCAAAAATAAAATAAAAATTGAAAAAATTTTTTAAAAAGTTTGAAGTCAAAATATTCTTGAAATTTGTGGACAATTAAAATTTCAAGATAGCTACTGTCTAAAATTAAAATATCTCATCTCTTAATAACTGGGACATGCTTTTAAAACATATCTTAGGGGCGCCTGGGTGGCGCAGTCAGTTAAGCGTCCGACTTCAGCCAGGTCACGATCTCGCGGTCCGTGAGTTCGAGCCCCGCGTCCGGCTCTGGGCTGATGGCTCGGAGCCTGGAGCCTGTTTCCGATTCTGTGTCTCCCTCTCTCTCTCTGCCCCTCCCCTGTTCATGCTCTGTCTCTCTGTCCCAAAAATAAATAAAACACGTTGAAAAAAAAAATTAAAAAAAACAAAAACAAAAACATATCTTAAAGAATTGGTATGAAGTCAAAATCACTATAAAGAAAATATATAGCCATTAGATATAATACTCTAGAAAATACGAATTATTATTTTTTAATCCTAATTAAAAAAATAAACTATATTTTACAGAATTTTTTTAGCTTCGTAATATAATTGAGCAGAAAGTAGGATTCCCACATACCCCTTGCCCCAAATACCCATAGCCTACCATCTATGAATATCCTGCAGGGAAGTGGTACATTCATTGCAATAAACCTACATTGAGTCATCATTATTGCCCCAAGTCCACAGTCTTGGTGTTGCACATGCTGTGATTTTTCACAAATGGGTGACATGTATCTATCATGAGAATACCATAAACAATGATTCACTGCCCTAAAATCCTCTGATCTCTGTGTACCCACCCCTCTTTATTCCCTAACTCCTAGAAACCACTGATCATTTTATTGTCACGGTAGTATTTACTTTTCCCAGAATGTTACAGTGTTGGAATCACATACTAGATAGCCTTTCAGGTTGTCTTTTTTCATGTAGGAATATGCATTCAAGGCTCCTTCAGGTATGTGTATGGCTTGGTGGCTCATTTCTTTTTAGTGATGAACAACAGTCCGTTGTGCAAATGTACCACTGTTTGTTGGACCATTCACCTAGTGAAAGACATCTCTGCTCTAAGTTTGGTCATGATTAAAGCTACTATAAATATCTCTGCACAGGTCTTTACATGGACATAAGTTTTCTTTTTTAAAAATAGTTTTATTGGTATACAACCTGATGTTTTGATATATGTAACAACCTGATGTTTTGGGATATGTATACACCATAAAGTGATCATCACAATGAAGCTAATGTACCCATCATTTCACACAGTTACCGTGTAAGTGTGAGTGCGTGTGAGATAAAAACACCGAAGACCTATGTTCTTAGTAAATTTCAAGCATACAAAACAGTATTTGTTTCTTATGGTCACTATACTGTATGTTAGCTCTCTGGTACTTATTCATCTTCTATAATAGAAACTCTGCAGTTTTACACATATTTTCAACCCCTCTGGGTAAATGCCAAGGGACGCTATTGCTGATCATGTGATAAGAACGTTATTTTTGTAAGAAACTGACAGTCTGTCTCCCAAAGAGGCTGTATCATTTTGCATTTCCGGCAGCAGGGAACCCAAGTTTCTGTTGCTCCACATCTGAGCCTGCATTTCCTGTTTTCAGCATTCTAACAGGTGTGGTGTTGTTTTAATTTGCAATTCCCTAATGACACAGGATGTTGAGCATCTTTTCATATGCTTATGTGTCATGTGCCTACCTTCCTGATGAATTGCCTGTTAAGGTCTTCGGCCCATTTTTTAACTGGATTGCCTGCTCATTTGCTTACTGTTGAATTTTAACGGTGTTTCCTGTATTTTAGATAACACTCCTTTATCACATAATCTTGGCAAATATTTCCCCCCAGTCTGTGGCTTGTCTTCTCATTCTCCAACCACTAATGCGTTTTCATAAATATTTCCTTGATTAAAAATAAATTTGGAAGACTAACGTTTAAAGCAGAGGTCTTCCTAACTCAAACAAAAATATTATAAATTTCATGGTGTGGCATTTTCATATTGGGTTCAGACAAAAACTTCATTTAACAAACAAACAATGAGAAGCCTTGGTGTTTCATTGTCTGTGGCTCATTCCTTTTCCTTCTCTCTTGTTCACCTTTTTTCCTCTTATTAAAAAAAGACACCTCTCTCTATGTATGTATAGATAGATAGATGATAGATAGATAGATAGATAGATAGATAGATAGATAGAAACACATAGCATATATATTCAGTTAAATTTAGTTATTTTGTGGCTTTGGCTATCTGTCTTTAAATTTCGAAAATACAAAACCAATAATCTTAGCACTATTTAGTTAGTTTCCTTTTTTGCTAAACTTCTACTCGTAGGAAGTTGTATGTCTGCTCTAAATTTTCTATTCCGTTAATTTTTATAGTAATATGATAATCTTTGATTACTGCAGTTATCTAATATTTTTTGATAGTTTAATTTAAAGTCTCCAAACATTTTTTCTCACTTTTCAATTTTTTTTACTTCTGGGTGAACCCCAGACTCACTTTATTTGATAACTCTAAGATTAATGTGGGACAGCACCATAATTGTGGCAATTTTACACATTAATTTGGGAGTACATCTTACTGCATTTATGTTTCTTGAAACATTATAGATAAGCCTATCTTTTCAAACATTTTTAAAAATTTTATATATAGAGAGAGAGTGGAGCAGTAAAGAGGGACAGAGGGAGAGAGAGAGAGAGGCAGAGAGACAGAGGGGGAGACAGAGAGAGACAGAGACAGGGAGAGGGAGAGGGAGAGGGAGAGGGACAGGGACAGAATCTCAAGCAGGCTCCACGCTCACTGTGGAGCCTGGCACAGACCTCAATGCCACGACCCCAGGATCACAACCTGAGCCAAAACCAAAAATCAGACGCCTAACCAGCTCAACCACCCAGGCAGACACTCTAAGCCTACCTCTTATATATAAATGAAACTTGCATGTGCACACCCCTTAAAAATCCACAGGAACCCAAGAAAAATGAATATCCGCACAAAAATTTATGTATGCATATTCACAAGTATTATGTATGCATATTCACAGTATTACTCAATACAGTCAAAAAGTCAAAACAATCCAGATGTTATCAAGAGATGAATGGATAAATAAAATGTGGTACAGTCATTAAATATTAGTTAGCAAAAAGGGGGGGGGAGGAACGGAGTAATGATACACCCTAATACACCAGGTATGAGACTAGAAAACATCATGCTAAGTCAAAGAAGCCTGTCACAGTGACCATAAACTATATGATCCTACTTATGTGGAACATCCAGAAGGAGGAATTCTTCTGAGACAGAAAGTAAATTATCGATCGCTCGGGCCCAGGGGTGCTCAGGGACATTGCAAGGGACCGCCACGAAGTCCACTGTTTCTTTTAGTTTTGGTGTGATGGAAATGTTCTACACTTGATATGGTGACAGTTGCTCAACTTTGCGAATATACTGAGAACAGCTGAGTCATACACCTTAAATGGGTATGATGCATGCATGGTGTGTGGATTATACCCAATAAAGCTGTTTTAAAAAAAAAAAAAAAACACAGGAACTCAATGCGCCTGGATGTAGTATTGTTACCTTTGCTCCTCTGCAGAGTGAGGTATTTGCTATTTATTATGTCCTGGAATGTTTTTATATATAGTACAAAGTACCACGGTCTGAATGTTCTTATTATGTATGTTCTTTTATAAAATGTTATATAACATGTTATATTATGGGGGCGCCTGGGTGGCTCAGTCAGTTCAGCGTCTGACTTCAGCTCAGGTCATGATCTCATGGCTCGGGAGTTCAAGCCCCACGTTGGGCTCTGTGCTGACAGCTCGGAGCCTGGAGCCTGATTCGGATTCTGTGCCTCCCTCTCTCTCTGCCCCTAACCCACTCGCATTCTGTCTCTGTCTCTCTCAAAAATAAATAAACATTTAGAAAATTTTTTTAAATGTTGTATTATGTATGTTCTTTTAAAACTTGCTTTTTGTTTCCTGAATATTATTTTGGATATTTTTCTGTATGTCCTCCTATAAAACTATAATTCATTCATTTTACCAATTATCTAAAGTAAGTTACTTATCCATTCAACTACTGTTGAATATATAGGTTATTCTCTTCCTCCCTCCCTGTCTCTCTTTCTTTCTGTATTACAGACAATGCTCCTGTAGACACAGTATTGATCATTTCCAGTAAGTAATGCAGCAAGTTCCCACCGCTTTTATTAAGGTCTTTATTGTTCTTTACCAAAATTTTATAATAATCTGCTATAGATGCCATTCCTATAGATATTCTTTCTAGATATTACATACAGACTGTTGCTTTTGTGAATACGGTATTTTTTCCTTTTACACATTTAACTGGTTGTTAGTGGACTATACATTGTTATTTGTTTAATATTCATTTCGTTAACTTCTTTTACAAAAGTTCTAAGTAGTTTTCTTTGATCCTTTTACATTTTCTAAAATAGTAGAATGTCATCTTTCAATAGCTGCACCCCAATTTCTGTTACATAACTCATTGTGATAACAAAGTGCTTCAGAATTACGGTATTAGAAAGACTTTGTCTTTTTCAATAACTATTTTTTCCCAATGATGTAAGTGGATACTAGTTCAAAATAGATGTTTTAAATCAGTATAATAAATTATCTCCTATCAAAAGTTTATTAAAAGTCACTTCATTTTTTTCTGGAATCTATACAGATTGCTATGTCTTCCTCGTATTGCCTTTAAATAAGTTTTAAATATTTAAGTCAACATATTCTAAGAGAGTATTTAAAATACTTGCTCAACAAAATTATTCAGAGGTTTTGATCATTTCCTTATAATTTCTTATTTATCCCCTAGTGAATGGCCACTAAATAATTTCACATACAACAGAGGTTGCAAATCCTTAGACCCTCCATCTGTCAGTTCTCAGTTAAGATTCTGTAGTAAGTTACCACCTAACACCATTCTCCCTATCATGATTTTATTTATTCATTTGAGTTTATTTATTTTGAGAGAGACAGAGCACAAGTAGGGGAGGGGCAGAGAGAGAGAGAGAGAGAGAGAGAGAGAGAGAGAGAAAGACAGAGAATCCCAAGCAGGCTCCGCACTGTCAGCTTGGAGCCCAATGTGGGGCTCGAACTCATGAAACCATGAGATCATGACCGGAGCTGAAACCAAAAGTCAGATCCTTAACTGACTGAGCCACCCAGGCACCCCCCGCCATCATGATTTTCTATGTAGGAAATGTTTCATCATCCCCTCTTATCCTTATCATCCCCTTCTGATTCCTTAAGTATAACCTGGTAATGGCTCAACAACCCTGTGACAATAAGACACAATAACAGAAACCTTGAAGATTAAAATGATAATGTATTCTAATTGATCAATTTCTGATAGATACAAGGTTTGTAGTAGGACCCTGTGGGCAGGTTGTTGACCCCCAAGGGTGTCCAGCCCAGGAGATGAGGGGAGCCACACTGAAGCCACACTGTCCTTGCCAGGCTGGATGTCATGGCCTTGAGGGAGCACTCTTCCTCATGTGCCAGAGGTACTACTATCTAAGAACAAAACTGGGCTACAGATTGGTGTCTGATCTTTATTTTTATCTCTGTATTTCATTAGAGGAGTGTCTGAAGGAGCCAGGAATATGCTTCTAGAACATCTGTTACTGGGGTGACATGTAATTTATTGCCCAAATAGGGACACTTTGGCAAGCAAAAGGAAGAGTGTTTTTAATAATTACATGGGGGCAACAGAATTAAATTTAAACCTTTCTGAGTAAATCAGGACATCTGGTCAAGCAAGCTATTATATATTTGAGAACTCTCCTAATGAAAAGGAATAAAAAATGAGACGGAGATAGGTCAGCACCTGGCATTGCAGAGGTAATTAAAACAAATAAAAAGATGAATCGATATCTCAGGGAAGAGAACGTATGTTTATAAAAAAGGTGAAGAAGTAGTGAGCTCTCCGCTTCTGAAAACGTCACTCAGTCGTTCTCTATATATTTCTCTTTCTACTTTTTCTCCCCACCTCTCCTCTTCCCACCCTTCATAGACGTTATAAATATCGAGAGAGAGCTCAGAAAGAAAATAACCCATCTTCTGTTTCATTAGAAATAAATTCACGACAACGTTAAATACAAGTATGAGCCGCCTGACTTATGGAATTCATCCTTGGAATACCTTTTGTGTTAACAAAAAGAAGGGAGACAAAAAAGGCATTTCAGCACCATAAGATATATATTACTCCAAACCACGTTTATGTCAAAAATTAATTTTACCAAAATGGAAATTGATTTTTTTAAAAATTTTGTTTTATTGTTTATTTATTTTTGACAGAGACAGTGGCAGAGAGAGAGGGAGCCACAGAATCTGAAGCAGGCTCCAGGCCTTGAGCAGTCAGCACAGAGCCCGACACGGGGCTTGAACCCACAAACCGTGAGATCATGACCTGAGCCAAAGTCAAAGGCTCAACCGACTGAGCCACCCAGGCGTCCTGAAATTGATTTTAGGTCAAATTTATTTTTAAATACATTAAGCAGGTCTTTGTGATTATTTTCTAAAAGAAGAGAAAAACATTTTCCTCTTCTCGCATTCAAATGACCGTGGAGTTCCTTCCATTTGACTTCTTTGCCACACCGTGGCCCCTGAGCACCAGTATTGCAGTGAAACTCATGGCCAATAATTTCCGATGCGTGATGAGTCCAAGCAACGGAAATTGCTGGTCATCTGGTTACCTTCTTGGTCAATAATGTGAAACACTTGTTTTCAGTAATAACTGTTAGTCATTCACAGAGTTGCTGCTTGCTTGTCTCGGTTTTTTAATTCCTGTGAAATAGAATGATGATAGGAAAAGCTTTACGCGCCACTAAAAACTGCCTACACTTCGGTCTTTTTCTGGCAAAGAAACGCTGCCTACTTCCCCTGTCTTGTGATCTGTGACAGCTAGAGAGACCCAGTGGGTAAAGACCAAGACAAAAACTAGAGTGTCACCTAGGGCTTTCAAGTGGGGAGTATCATTTGTGGTTTTAATACTTTAATGAGAATTACAAGCTTATTATTAAAAATAATACCTCTAGAGAAGGAGATGCTGCTGTACAGAGCACTACTCTGTAAGACACTTTTTATTACAGAGAAAAGGCAGAGTCGAAACTGTGACGTTTAGCTGGAGGAACAAAGAAGTAATCTGCTTAAAGTGAGCTGGAGAAACTAACAGGGAAGAATTTCTTTTATTAACAAGTCATCAAACAATTAATGTCACACGTTGGTTCATTCAACACACATACATGAGTGCTAATGACATGCTAGCCTCAAACTTGCTCCCAAAATTTTAATCCACTGAGCACTAGACAGGACCGTGATATATATTCTAGACCCCCTAGAAAAGAATGCATGACAGGCAGGATAGAAAATGATGTAAAGAGAGGAGAAGAGGTGTACCTGGAAAATCTGGAGGTACAGGAACATTTCCCTTATCTGAAGATTAGAATTCTAGGAACTTAAAATGTAGTCATTAGGAATCAACAGAGAACAGGGGCGCCTGGTTGGGTGATTCAGTCTGTTAAGCATCCGACTTTGGCTCAGGTCATGATCTCACGGTTTGTGGGTTCAAGCCCCGCATCAGGCTCTGTGCTGACAGCTCAGAGCCTGGAGCCTGCTTCAGATTCTATGTCTGCCTCTCTCTCTGCCCCTCTCCCATTCATGCTCCCCCCGCCTTCTCTCTCTCAAAAATAAAAGTTTAAAAAAACATCAAGAGAGAACTGGAATTCTTATGGTAAATGACTCTTCCCCCACATAAGTCTCTGTTAGACTAAGATTTGGAGAAAAAGGTCATCTGAATAGTGGAAGTCTACATTTGAATAAAGGGGAACAAAATGGGATTGAGTTTTCTGCATATTACAGTCCAGGCAATATGTTAAGTATGTTCAGCTGCATGATCTAAGAGATTCAAAGCAGCAGCCATGCAGACGATTCTCACTAGGTTTACATACGAAACGAAAAGGCTCAGAGAACGTTAAGGGCAAACCAAAGATGAAGCCAAGTGTGAACTCAAAGCTGATGAAAATGACAGTACCATCAAGATTGCCCTCAGATGACTTCTCGTATTATAATAATCTGCAGTTGGTATAAAAAGAACCAGGTTTTACAAAAAGAAAAAAATATATATTGGGAAGACTGAGGAGAATATTAGAGATTGAATATGTGTATCTTGCTTAAAAAAGTAAACAGTTTTAACCAATCCGGCTAGAGCAGGCTGCTTTTGAGACACCCTGATCTTTGTTTCCACGCAGAGTACATTTCTGAAAGAGACAGGGCTGCATGAGGAGCCTGAGACTTGGTCCTACTTAGTATTTTCCTTATTTTTGGTAAGTTTCTCAATGCTTGAATCAATGCTGACACCTTGGTCTTCAAAAGGAAAGAAGAAACACCAATTCTAAAGCTTATCTCACAGTCTTTTCTACACGTTTTTTAACTTTCACACATGGGCATCCACTGTGGTTTGGAGGTTAACTAAGTAATTTTGATACACGTTTTTTCCATATTACATTAAAATTATACTGTGATGTGTTTGTAGGATTTTAGTCGGACATATAACAGGAAAAGATTGGATAAATCATTGCGTTTAGTGTTCTAGATGCCATCGCTTACCTAGGTAGCAGCAGTAAGAATATCAAAGAGGTGATGTTTGAATGTTACTTTAATTTTTTTCCTTCCTATCTGCTTAAAAAAAAAGACTATTTCTAAACCATGCCTTTACTGTTAACACTTCATATTTTTCCTGATCTGTCCAGTACTGAGCTTCTAACATCCTTCTTACCCTTCAGAATTAGTTTTACATTATGCCTGTCAATTTGTCACTAGTGAGTGGCATATGTTGCTAGCATATTAATTATAAATGTTTTCCTTTTCTTTAGGGTTAAGATTTCCCCCTGTGATCTATAGCACATCTTGTGGATTTTGCCCAAGGTCACATTGCAAATCTAGAAGCCAAACACTTGTGTTATTATTATATTATAGTTATAAGATGTAAACCGATTCATTTCTCGTATGTGCTATGGAGACACAATTGAAATGAGAGGTTGATAGATAGACAGCTACATTCCACTGGGTCCTGATTATAGGACCGTCAATTTTTTTCCCTTCTTGTTAGTTCTGCCAAGTATTTACGAAACTTATTGGAGTTCCTTCTGTTTGTTTCAGCTGCCATTTTTTCCCCTATAACTAGAAAAATTTTAAAGCATCATAGAATTTTCATAAAATAATAAAATACAAGGCTCTAAACAGATTACAAGCTACATAAATGAGACACGAAAATCTAGGTCACTGATTTCAGTTAATATAAAATTAACATGGCTTACAGGCATCAGAATGCTTTTTAATACCTCTGTCTTTAGTGACTCAAAAGCTTTACATTTTTAGGTGATTCTCACACGAAATGTGTGGCAGACAGATGACTAATTTAACTTATGAGGGAAGGAGACTGCAGGGAAATTAAAAGCTAACCTGACCCACTTGAAGAATCACTGAAAAAATAGTAACAAACGTAATTCCATTCTCTTTGTATTCTTTCTTTAAAAAAAAATTCTATGCATTGATGTTTATAGCGCAGGCATTCACTGCTTTCTGAATGTTCTGTTGGATTCTCTCACTGACTCCACCATCGAGGAGAACAGTACATGTGTGATGATGCCATGTTCACGTTTGGGAAGTTTCCAGTGTTTTGGTAAAGTTTTCTGATTTCAGACCTGCCATCCAAATGTATTTTGCACTAATGCTCAGGTAGTATAACAGTCTTTACGGAACAAAATAAATAAATACAATTTTATCTTGATGTGCTTTTTGAAGCAAACACAAATACAGAAGATACAATGTGTGCATAAAGAGGCAATGTAGACAGTATTTCTCTTTTGTTTGAAACTTCCACAGTGTCCAAATTTCCCATCATGAAATTGTCTTGTTTTAAGGAAATAAAAATTGTTTCACCATATTCTTTCCTGTTTTTTAGAATTCTCACTAGAAGTGATTTATTATAATCATCATAACTAGGAATGAATACACACACACGTACACACAATAAAATTTCAAAGTACTTTATATCTGGGGCATCAGGGTGGCTCAGTTAGGTAAGTGTCTGACTCTTGGTTTCGGCTTAGGTCATGATCTCAAGGTTCACGGGTTCAAGCCCCGCATCCGGCTCTGCACTGTCAGTGTGAAACCTGCTTGCGATTCTGTCTCCCTCTCTCCTTGCCACTCCCCTGCTTGAGTTGTCTCTCTCAAAAAATAAATATGCAGTTTTTTTTAAATATGGAAGCATTGTATATCTACTTCTAAAATTTTAGCATAAGTTTCTTTTACCATGAATCTCTCCATATTATTCTTTGTATGTCACTTTTTAAATTCAACAAATCATACAATTCTATCAGACAACTTAGGAGTTCGTTTACTACATTTAAGTAGAGAAAGGAAGGACAGGTATTTGTGACTCAAAGGATTTAATTTCCTGACTTCTGAAAGTATTTCTGAGAAGGAGAGAGGGACAAAATCCTGTAGCCAGACATGCTGCTAAATTGCCATCCAAACAGCCTTGAGACGTGCCATCCCAACTGCTTTTTTTTTTTATTTATTTTTTATTTTTTTTTTCAACATTTATTTATTTTTGGGACAGAGAGAGACAGAGCATGAACGGGGGAGGGGCAGAGAGAGAGGGAGACACAGAATCAGAAACAGGCTCCAGGCTCCAGGCCATCAGCCCAGAGCCTGACGCGGGGCTCGAACTCACGGACCGTGAGATCGTGACCTGGCTGAAGTCGGACGCTCAACCGACTGCGCCACCCAGGCGCCCCTCAACTGCTTTTTAAAGGAACATCCTGTTCAAATGATGATTATGTACCCCACATTCAACCTCATACAGGAAAAGGTTGGTCATGACTCATTTATTTCCTTGGAAAAATCTATCAATGTCTCAATTTGTGTTAAACTGAGCTGAATAACGAATCACATTTGTAACACAAATGAGCACAGCAGCACAGGCTTTGAGATCAAATGGGTTAACTAATTTTTCCTCAAGAAAGTTTGATAGCCTTTCAGACTTCAATCTGCTTCCCACATCTACAGCATGAATCCTTATGTCCTCAGTTGGTTAGAGATGTATTCAAGAGTCTGCAAGACGGTTGGGGCCACTGAAAATCATGGGTAATATTCAAGTCTTCATTCTCTTACTTTTTTTTTCCAACAAAATTTTTTTTAACAGTTATTTATTTTTGAGAGAGAGAGAGAGACAGAGCATGAGCAGGGGAGGGGCAGAGAGAGGAGACACAGAATCCGAAGCTGGCTCCCGGCTCTGAACTATCAGCACAGAGCCCGACACAGGGCTTAAACTCACAAATTGCGGGATCAAAACCTAAGCCAAAATCAGACGCTCAACCAACTGAGCCACCCAGGCACCCCAAGTCTTCATTTTCTTATTAATTTTAATGTGTAGCACGTCTCACCCACCAAAGCAGAGAGCAAGTTCCAAAGTTTCATTTCCCAGACTTCTCCTCTCCTTAATCCTATATGTTATTCACACAATAACTAAAATGATTTTTCAGAGGTACCATTTAAATTCACCTTCTAGTTCTAATCATCCTGTGGCAAGTCAGCCCACGCATCTGCCAAGGTGTATCGATCAATATCACCTTTCATCAAACCTGACCTTTCGGTATGCATGAAAACCAAAGACGTGATTATTTTTCCACCTCTGCAACTTTCCAACTCAGTTTTCCCCAATATCTCAGGTTCATTAATTAGGTTACACTCACAGCCTCTGGGAATCTGTGTATTAGGCATGCCCCTCTTCTCTCATTGGAATTCAGAGAGTGATCTTCCTCTCCCACCTTATACGAATATCAGGGAAAAGGAGTCTGAAAAACTGCATGTAAGGAAGTTTCTGATATGCAAATGTGTAGAGCTGTTCTGTCCTTTCCAAAGGACAATCCTATCCTCCACAAGATTGAGCCTGGGGAAAGAGAAGGAACCTGCCGAATGTAATTAGGATGTGGATATGAATGTGTTTGTCTATCCCACAGGAGGCCTAAATTAACAGGAAGGATACATACACAATTTGATGAAAGAAAGAAAGAAGAAAGAAAGAAAGAAAGAAAGAAAGAAAGAAAGAAAGAAAGAGTGAACAGGCTTTTCTTTAACTTCTTTACTTTCCAAAAGTTCCTGGCCATGAACAATGATGAGGCTTTATCATCCAAAAAGGTTGCTATTTAAGAGTATCCTTGAGAGATGCCTGGGTGGCTCAGTCGGTTGGGTGTCCAACTTCAGCTCGGGTCATGATCTCACAGTTCGTGGGTTTGAGCCCCGTGTCGGGCTCTGTGCTGACAGCTGGGAGTCTGGAGCCTGCTGAGGATTCTGTGTCTCCGTCTCTCTCTGCTCCTCCCCCACTTGTGCTCTGTCTCTGTCTCTCAAAAATAAATGTAAAAAAATCCTTGAGAAAGATAATATGTGTTTTCAAAATCTTTATTCTTCTTGTCAAGTTCCTGAGTGCTGGAAACAAGGAGGGAAAGCAAAAGGGGCAGAGAAATGAAGGAAGAAAAGCTCTCTCTCTATCATAAAATTGCCTGAGCCGCTTTGCCTCTCGAGCTGGAGGCTCTGTTTTCCTTGGCAAGGGCAGAAGGACAGGGGGATGAGCCAAGCATCCCCCAGGCTTCTGGAAGAGAATGACAAAATCTATAAGGATTGGGGTCTTTGCTGATTTTAAGATTCTCCTCTGATTTCCCGAATGGGCCACATTTGACTGAGGTCACCTCATTTGCATGGGAAGAGGGCCATGGACTGTTGGCCTCATTAGGAAGGCCTTGGGGGATTTCTTCAGCTCCCATAGGAAGGCACAACTGGTTCTTATCAACTGCAGGCTCCCTCAAGCGGAAGCTGGATGCTCATTTTCAAGGACTAATCCAGTGACTCACCAGGGGGGACGAACGAAAAGAATGGCACCCGTGTGTATAAACACAGCTGTACAGCTCTGTCTGCACTGGAACACAAGGAATAGGAGTCCTCCAGGAGAACATAAAAGACAAGGGGGATATTCAACTACTCATAGGTCATTTTCATGGGATTCTTGAACCACAACGTGAAGGGAACGGGTATGTCTCCTACCATACTCTTGACTTTTGGTAATTTAATGCATTTGGCAGATCAGGTCTTTTTTGCTGCATCCATGAGCAAGGGCACATTCAGGGGCTTGGGGAGGGCAGAGTGCTAAATCGGGAAGGGATGGGAGAAGGGGGAGGTGAAAATTATACAGCAGTGGACCTGGCTTGATCTCCGACACCATCACTTGGGAAGCAGCACCAGGTCAGCCAAAGCTTTATTGACTACAGTGCCGCAGACCCACGTCTTGCCAGCCGAGTACTCTCTCCAAGTGAGTTTCCATTTATTCTTCTAAAGGTGGGATGGCCCAGGGGCCATATCATGGAGCCCAACACCCGCTTTCCATATTCTATTGGCCAACTCACAGACCATTCAGTAGTTCAGGTAAACTTAGTACTGCTCAAGCTCAGAGTCTAGTTCCTATATCCAACATCCTGGGGTAGGCTGTCCCACGTTGGCTCTGCTCTTGTGACATGCCTTTTAGGTCCTTATTTCCTGTTTACAGGTCAACATCTACTTCCTGTCCAGTTTATCCACCTTTCCCAAATCTTGGGTGTACCCTGAAGGCCTCATCTTGGAGTCCTCAATAGCCCCAGAGGGGAAAAAAGAAACATGACAACTTTTTCATTGGTCGCTTTATAGACAGAGCTAAGAGGGGAGGGCAATTAATCAGCCTTTTCCCGTCTCCAGTTATATATCTTGCTCTTTTTTTCTTTTTTTTTTTCCAGTGTTGACCTCCAACATTGTAAAAGAAAAGCCTTTCAGGGATGATGAAGTTAACAGACTGCCTTCGACGTCAAAGGCCACCTTTGGTGGTACTGCGGTAATGGGGAGATTCTCACGACACAAATAAACTGCCAACGGGAAATGGTATTTAGAATCGTTTGATTCAGGTAAAATTGGAAGAGTATCCCATCAAGTTTAGTTTTCCGACCACCTCTCTTGCAGTTGGCTGTGGCCAGATAACTACATGTTATCTGGAGGGAGGCTGGTGACATCACATGTGCTAAGCTTGGCCGATGTGCCTACAAGGGATGGAATGTCCCTTCCCCTTTCCCGTGCGCTGTCCCTTCAGAGTGGAATGAGACAAGTTGGGATAAACTGAAGAAGGGTTCATCTTAAACCATGACAGGATGGAGTAAGCCTGGGTCCCTAATGATGAGGGAGCGAAAGGCAGGCTGAGGGCAAAGCAATCTAGCATCCCCTACTCACTCTCCCCCCAACTCCCATGGGATATGTGTGGCATTCCTCAGTCACTCCTGACTGCCCAAGAACAAAGGAAGCAGGCAAGAAAACAAATGGCTGAATGACAGAAATGACAGCCATGCAGGACACGAGTCTCCGTCAGTTTATGAATGTCTTAGTAAATTACAAGATAAAGGCAATCTTGTCAATAGCCTAACCTCCAGAAACCCAAAGACTCAGTTTCCTGGAGCCCCAACATCACCCTCCCCTCCATAGTCATGTGGGAACAAAGACATGAAGGAAATGGCAGGTAAAATTAAATTTCTTTATAATCTGCAGCCCACTGATAAATACTTGAGGCAAATACAAAGTATAACATTTCTCCAGGAACCCCCTACCATCCTAATGTTAATAACTAGAGGGGAAACAACCTTAGCTTGACAACAGCCAGGCCTCCATTATCTTATGAGTCATCTTTAGCATATCAAAGTCTTTTTGGAGAACTCCCTTTTTTTACCTCCCCAACTCCACAATATATAATCAGTCTCTCCTCACAACCCCAGTACAGCTCTTTCTGCCCATGGGTCCTGTCCCTGTGCTTTAATATAATCACCTTTTTGCACCAAAGATGTCTCAAGAATTCTTTCTTGGGCATTGGCTCCTGACCACCCCACCCTCACCCCAAAACCACATCGCTAAGACCCCAAGATCTGAGCCCTGGAGCTCTCATGTGTCCAGGCTGCTCAGATGTTGGGAGAGAAACACAATTCTATCCTGTTGAAGCCACTAATATGCGGACTTTGTCTAGCAGCTGAACATGTATCCTGACTAACACAGGGTGTCCACTCCCTGGAGGCAGAATCCTGACCTTGCTCCTTCCCTTCCACACTAGCAGGGCTCCATGAAGGGTGTCAGCCAATCCCAGCTCACTGGCCAGCGGGGAGTGAACTTCGTTAGACACCGTTAGATTCTGATCATCCTCTGAGTTGTACCCCAGAATAATAAAGGACTTTGTGGCCATTCATAATTCAAGTTCAAATAATGTAAGCATGGTCTCCTCAATCACTTTGAGGTTTAATTTATATACCAGGGTTGAGTCTGAAGAAGGGAAGACACGTAACTGTCGCTACTTGAACGCTGTTACCAAGAGCAGAGACCCCAGCACATCGAGGACTCGGTCCTCTGGCACTTTTCTTGCTCTCAGCATCCCAAGGAGGGAGGGATCACAATGAACTCCTCCCAACTGGGACTTCCTTGAAAAGTAATAGTGGCTCTTTAAGCTGGTCCTCTTTACTACACTACTAAATGCATGAGGTGCTGGGAGATCCCCAGAGAAGCCCTGGGATCGTGAAAAGAACATGGGGCCAGGACTCAGATGGCCATCGCGTCTACTTTCAAGTGCACATTTCACTTACCGCAAGACCCTGCACATGCAGGGTAGCTGAACCGAGAGGACACTTAAGGAGAGGCCAGTTACCGACAGCATTTGAAGTGCTCCTATGGATAACACACACATGCTATTTTGTGAATCAGGATGTCAGAAGAAGTTCAGAAACATGGAAACTGCTGGACACTATGTGGAAAGTGTCTTTCTCACAATTAGCCTTTGTTCAGCAATTGATGGCTATGTTCCTGAAGTTTTAAGGTTCCTGACATAGGGAGCATCCAAAACAGAGGGGGACATCAGGATCACCCTGCTATTCCTCCCAGAATGTAGTTACCTGAAAACAACAAACAAAGATTCATAATAAAGATATTCAGCTAATTTATTTAAATGGACTTACTGCAGCTACCTAGCTTTCAGTGTGCGTTGCGATGACCCTCGCAGTCTTAACACAACAGGGCACTCACTGATAGACAAGAAAGAAGAGTGCAAGAATGCAGCCAACAGTACTGACACACCTCCTTCCTGTGATCCTGTCAGAAGAGACAATGGTCAAGGCCACACAAGCACCTGCTAGTTCCTGGATCCAACTTGCATCTGGAGGAGAGAGCAGGGACAAGGTCAGGTGACCTGGACAGTAGTTCTGCCTGTAGCTCCCCGAAAAGCCTGTCTTCCCTGCACCGGCCAATATTATCCCCACAACAAAAGGGTCCTATGTGTCACTGTAAAGTCCACCTGCGTGGTGACATAAGATTGAAGAGAAAAAGGCAGTGGTGTCACAAGAAGACGACCACCGGGAGACAACCACCGGGAACTCCACAAGACACAAGGGGCCAGGGCAATTTCAAGCTCGTGTGCTCCTTCATATCTGCTCTGAGGACCCCCTCACATCCCATTACTTCTGGCCCCATTCCTGGGCCTCATATCCAGGACCTATATTTGGTGTCTTTCCATCAGTCTGTCCCGTCAGTCTGGGATGCTGCAGACCAGAAGGAAGACGCTCCCACCTGTATGGCTTCATTTGGAAGAGGTGTTGGAAGTCAATGAAAGCATGAGCGAGCCATTTGGAGAGAAGCCTGAAAACCTGAGAGATGTTTCTGGAGGAATTTGATCAGTCTATCTGCAAAATTTGACCACTGCTCATCTATCTACCCAACTTGATCCCACTTAACAAGTGAAAAGGGCAAAGCCGAGACCAGAAAGCCCAAGTACAGTTCTCTGGCTATTAATTTTTATTAGCTCAGTGAGTGGGGAACCTGACAATCTCTAAACGGAGTTGGAGGAATATGGTCCAATGTTTGGCCAAAATCTAAATTTCTCAAATGACACGATGGATGTTTACTTATAGGTGACATGACATGACATGACATGACATGACATGACATGACACAACATGACATAACATAACATGACATAATTTTTTTCTGAAGTATCAAGATTATTTAATCTGGTACAGAAGTAGGTTGTAGACTGAAGGTGCTCAGTCAGGCCGAACTCGGTGCACAGAGAGCTCAGACCCAACCAAACTAAAAGAAGGAATGTGAAAGTTGGAAAAAGCATCAATGATCACCCACAAAAATAGAAATTGTGCTGCTGGGTTCCAGAAAGGAGGGGAAACCTGGATCTCAGGAGGGGCGATGGAATGCAGGACCAGGTGAGAAAGACTTCCAAGAGCCATGTTGCTAGTTGAGGAGGGGAGCTGACCTTTCCCTGCAGACACTCGGCCCAGGGACAAGGCACACTGGCTCCATCAGGATGTGTCATGGCCCATGTATCATGCTGTCTTTCATGAGCCGGACCTTGTAGAATACTGAGACCAAAGGAACTGCTCTACTTAAATTTTTTTAGTACACTTTGAAACACTTGGATAATTCTTCTTATTATTGATTCTTATCGGTTTTACATTATGCCATTTAAAAAAAATAATGTTTATTCACTTTTGAGAAAGAGAGAGCATGCACCAGCAGGGAGGGGCAGACAGAGAGGGAGACACAAAATCTGAAGCAGGTTCCAGACTTCGAGCTGTTAGCACAGACCCCGACGCAGGGCTTGAACTCATGAACCCTGAGATCACAACCTGAGTCAAAGTCGAATGCTTCACTGACTGAGCCACCCAGGTGCCCCTACATTATGCCATTCTTCTTTTATTTACATTATGCCATTCTTAATGGAAGTGTAAAATGTTGGATCTTAGGATACAGCAAAAACAAGTATCAATATTTACCCAGGTGACTGTAGTGGAGTGAAATATTCAAGCTGACTAGCTAGAAAGGCAAAGCCTGACACTCATGCCCATGAAAATATTTCAGGGACTGGTTTCAACAAAATCTCAATGATGTATATTTGATTGTTTTATAATAGACATTGTTTTGGCCTGACCATGTGGCATTTGGTGTGATATTTTAAGTGGTTTCTATTTGTGAATGATTTTTTTTTGTTTGCTGTTTATGTTAAAGCTTAGAGAGAGGTTGAGGCTTATTTTTTATTTTTATTTAATTAATTAATTAATTAATTAATTAATTTGAGAGAGAGTGTGCATGAGTGGGAGTGGTAGCAAAGAGAGAGAGGGAGGGAGAGAGAGGGAGAGAGAATCTTAAGTAGGCTCCACACTCAGTGGGGAGCCCAACATGGGGCTCGAACCCATGACCCTGGGGGATCATGATCTGTGCCGAAATCAAGACTTGGATGCTCAACCAACTAAACCACCCAGTGCCCTGAGACTTATTTTTAGTTTTAATCAATTAGTATTTGACCAATCATAAAGGAAAAAGATCACCTGGACCTGTACAATTTGGTACCTTTTCTAAGATGCGTGAGTCAGATATAAAACAATAAAAAAGGAAATGAATAAATACTATGAAGTCTGTGTGTAGGGGGGCGGTGCACCAGTATAAACATACGGCAGTGTGTAACTTGATATATTAGAGGGAATAAAAGAGGAAATTAGCTCTCAAATTAGAATAAGGTCGAAAGAAATAGAATTAAATTGGAAACATAAATGTGAATTGGCTGTTGGAGAAAAAGAAAATTTCATCTTGGGAAAGGCTAACGCACACCACTTTACTTTACCTTGACTGCTAATGTAAAACATTACAATGTCCACCTGCACGGCTATCTCAACAACAAATCTGTAGCCCCAAGATTTTTGTCTCTAATACTCTTCTCCACGAAAAGAAACCAGGGCTCCTTGAAAGATGGCTACCTCCTTGCCTGGGCAGGGGAAATCAATATAACCCAGGACATCCTTATTAAAAAAATTTTTTTTTCCCAAAAAGGAAGAATGTTTTCAGAAGCATTTAGGACAATTGTTTTCTAAAAAATGAAGATATTAGGTTTTCACGGCCAGAGTCTGCGATCATTAACACAAACACACACCCACAAACACTTAAAAATTACAATTATTCAAATATCAATCCTTAAGGCATAGAAACGTCTGGAAGTTCATAGAGGTTTCCAAAACAGATGGAGTGTGTGGAAAACTATTTCTGCCAGCCAGTGTAAGTAAGGTCCTTGCTGCTTTAATTGCATGGGCCGTTAGGGGTTGGGAAATGAAGGGAAAAAAACTTCGTGGATCTCAGGCCAAAGGCAGTATGAGAATTTCTTAGATTAAAGGGTCTAAAATCAAAGACGCCTAGAGAGGGGTAGTGGATGCAAGCACTCATCCACAGCAAGGCAAAGTCCCTCCATTGTCCCAAACACTCATTGAGAGGATGTCCCCTGTCACCGAAAGGCTCTTGTTCTCCTTGCAAGAAAATACAAGGACAGAACAGTGCAGTTATGCAGCCCAGCTTCACTAAACGGGCAAGTACAGTCAAGGTGGGAGAGCGGGCAGGCTGGGGCAGCCAGCGGTGCTGGGGAGCAGGGCGGTCTTCTTCCTTTTATGCTCGTGTGGGTCTTCGGTCTTGATGAGGTTGCTTCCGCTATCCTAAATGTCTCCTCCTACAGGTCAGGATGGGGGGGGTTTGGGGCCCAGTATGGTCCTTATCAGAACTGTCATGGCAGCTGTCCCTTGCAAACGGGGTTAGAAACACAATGCACATAAGTTGGCTGGGTTTGAGCCAGCCATAATAACAGCCATAGTAGTTACTGTTGCAGCCATATATATGGTCACCCCTGGGCAGGACGCACCTGCCCAGCGCCTGAGGTGTTACTTCCCTAATGCCTCCCTGCCTATCTCTCTAACACCCCCAGAAGAAATATAATTAGCAACTCCACTCACTTGTAAGGGGTAGTAAAAAGGAAAAAAGAAAAGGAAGCAAAAAACATGCATGTGTGTGAGACAGAGACAGAGAGAGTGAGACAGCGAGAAAGGGATCTAGGGAAGATTTATCAGAGCTGGAGAGTGAACAGAACCTCGCTACTCCCAAACACACACACCCCTCCACATTTTTCCATTTTCTGTTGTTGTTGTTGTTCCTGTTGATTCTTGGGCTTGGTAACTAGGGGAGAATATGATCTTGGAAAAATGATTAGCAGAACTTCTTGGTCTACTCTGTGTTTCTACATATCCATCTATAATCTGTATTGAGATACTGCTTTGGAAGTTCCCAGGAATTTTTCGGAGTTGACCTGTAATTAAGTCAACGTAACATCGCCCCTGGGTGAGTGTTCACACTCTTCTCTATTGCCCGTATTGGTTTATGGGACCTCCCACTGTCTACCCCGGATACTCACAGCAAAGGTATGGCACCTGACACAGTATGATGCCTGAAGTTTAGAAGCTATTAACCATCAGCCAGCATGTTTCCATGGATAAAGTGAACATATTAGTATCTTCCTACTATCAGGAAAGTAAAATACATAACATAAACTCTCCCTTTTCTAGACTCTGTTTAGCGGGATCCAAGGCTCTTAACGCTAGACTTCGTTCTTTCTAAAGTGACCGACGACAGCGGGGGTTTTTCTACAGCAGCCTAACTCTGCGCCATTTTCCACCACAATTTTTGTAGTTTTTTCATCATCTCCAAAGTTTAGACCAATCCATTTAGATTTCTCATGAGAGCCACTAATCTAAAATTGTATATAGAAATTATTATAGTACCTCCCCAATACCTTCAATTTTGGGGAAAAAAAGACACCACGCATATTTTAGTATAAATCTGTTGGAAAGTCTTAAATTTACAGAATGACTACAAACTTACAACAGAAAATTAAAGTTATCTTTAGAACCTTGACACATTAAAAGAACTATTTTATAGAATGCTCCTCTCTGAGGTTTGTCTGATGTTTTTCCACAAATAGATGGGAGTCAGAGTTTTGGCAGAAAGACAAGAATCAAGTACCTTTCCCAACGCGTCGTAGCAGGGGCACTTGATATCCACATGACTTATCATGGGCAAGGCTAACCTTGAACACTTGGTTAAAGTGACGTGTGTGTGTGTGTGTGTGTGTGTGTGTGCCACACATGTATGTATGTATTCATGTACACCTATACACATGTGCATATACACACATATGTACACACGCATGTGTATATATGAATGTATAGTGTTATACGCTGGATTTCTCCACTGTAGAGTTCCTATTTTCCATACTTTCAATCTCCTTGAGGAAAGATGATATATATCCTATTTCCTATATTGATATACATAAATATATATAATATATACATATGTATATATAATATATATATTGAGTTTTCCTATAAAGAAGATTTGTCTTTACCCTCTCATTCATTCATTCATTCATTCATTCACATCATTATGAGCTAATGCATACTTTTTTCTTTGGGTTATATACTCTAGCTCATTATTCATTTTGAAAAATGCATTTTTACACTTGATTTGTCTAAATTAGAATCCAAATAAAGTACACTCTTTGCATTTGGTTATATCTAAATGTCTTACAAATATACGTAGAAAAACTCTTTCCTTTTAAAGTGCAGTGAACTTTTTGAAGAAATTGGATAAACTGACCTATAGAATACCCTCTATTCTAGATTAGACTGACGGGTCGTTGCAGTTAACAAGTCCATCTCTTCCCCCAGATTTCCTGTACTTCCCAGAAGTTCGTTCTGAAATCTTGATTAGATTCAAGTTAATTTATTTTGCAAGAACATTACTTGAGTGACACTGAGTACTCCATACTGCACTATCTCAGAAGCTACATCATATCCGGATGCCTCAGCTTTCACAAAAGCTAAAAATGATCGATAGGTTCAGGTGATGACAGTGTGCTCTTTTCTTTTTAAAGATCCCTGTCAACCTTCAACTCCTGATTTTTGCCATTCGGTGCCATTGCCATGACATCTCTTTCATTACCAATTATGAAACGATGACTTTCTATTAATCAGCTAAATTCTTCTTAATATAAGAATGTTCCGTCACATACTTAGGTCTAACTCAGTTACCCTGAAATATAATTCACACAAGGAAAAGAAGACAAAGGGTTAATTCATTTCACTTTAATGATCAAGCGTCAGAAGAATTCATGAGTGCCTTAGTAACTTTAACTGGTGGTCAAGAGTTTGGTTTTGTTTCTCCTACTCCTTAAAAACAAATTGGTACACACTGGTTTTTAAAATATATTCCATGTTTTTAAATCAGTTGAAGACATCACTTTTTTTGAGTAAAAACTTCCCCACCTTTGACCAGTGGGAGTCTCCCAGGTTGGCTTCCGTGTCTCCTCCGGTGACCCCTTGGGAACGCCCATGCTTGCAGGATCAAGAAGACGTCCCACATTTATTTACACCTCCGGTCCCTAACGTGGGATCAGCTATTTCTACAAGGAGCCCTTACTCCTGTTGGCGGCACAGGGTATTTAAGAATTCTATCTGGACACCAGACGTGGCCACTGCTACCACACTGGCCTACTTGCTTAGAGCTAAGAATGTGCACTTTATTAAAAACGAAGATAGGATGAACTCACAGAGATATTTATGTATCTAATTTAAGATCCCAAAGTCTTTATTTAATATATTTGATTTTACATTTACAACCCTTTGCTTTTATCCTGATAATATTGGTGGCAACACCCATGACATAATCAAAGGCTTTCTTTATCTTACAATCTACTGTAAAATGGGCTCAAAATAACCAAATTGTATTGCTCTTTGCAGTTCCCTTATGCCTTTATCTTCCAGATTTAAAACATTACATATTCTTCACTTTGCCAAAAGTTCTTAAAATTGATGTTACAGATGAAGGAAATATTCTGGGTGTGATTTAGATAGTGAATTAAGGTTAATACAGCCTATGACTGTATTGAGTTGTCCTTGCACTGAACAATTTATGAGAAAAAAATAGCCCATAACTTTTATTCTACAGAAAAGCTATTTCCAAACCTGTTCACCCCAGCAGTGGAACAGATGATTACATGCATTACTTGCCTAACTTCTGCAGATTTTAATTCAGTAACACTGATAAATAACTCACATATCTGAAATCCCTAGGACTCAGTAAAAATCTTTAAAAACCAGGACAGTATTTTATTGTTGTTTTGAATCCCCAGATCCTAATTCACGGCTGGACATTTATGAGACACTCTATAAATATGTATTTAATGAATGACAATAAATCAGGGTATGTATTATGATTAAACTCAACAGTTCACAGTTATCTTTCCTACATTAATCTTCATGGTTTAATTCTGAATTTTAAATTAATTGCCTTACATTCTCAGATATTTTCCTAAGTTATTTTTCATTCACAAACTTGCGATGTTTATCACTTATTCTTCCTTACCATTCATATTTTACAGCATATATTTATTACCTTTTAGATAGCAACCACGGTTTTAGGGGGCTGTGGACAGAGAAGCAAAGGAAAAGGTCAAGGTCAATCTTTCCTGGGGGCTCACTGTGTAGTAGAGAGCGCCAGACAATAAATGAAAAAACGAAAAAAAGAAAGTATCAGTTAGTGAGAAGTCCTTGTAAAGAAACCAATTTACCTAGACAAGTCTGCTTCCACATTCTCTGTAACAAGCGCTCCCTGTTTCAAAAGAAAGAGGCTCCATCACCAAGTCTTTCTTCCTGTCATCCTCTGTCATTCTGATTTGCATACTTTCATTCTTTATGCTGCTCTATAAGCATGTGAGGCCCCACCATTCTTTTGTATTTGCATAGGAAATAGCTCAGCTTGAGGAATTGGAAGAGGGAACTGAAATTTGATTTCTACCAGATACTAACAATGTGACTTCCTGAAAGAGCTTTTACCCATCTGTAAAAGAGACATAGGCACTAACATTTCTTCACAGGGACACTGAGGGAACAATGCCCTATTGTGTGGAAAGCACCCCCCATCATACCTGGCCCTCAGTAGGAGCTCCTTAAATACAGCCCCCTTTCTGTTTTCTCCTGTGCACTCAGACCTCTGCCATTCTGGAAAGTCCCGGGCAGTTGTAAATCCCTCCTTTTCTGAAATCCTATGATAGCACCCCTCCTCTGTCTTCCCAGCTAGTGGATCCTCCACTCTCTTCTATCACCACGCATTATTTCTTCTGCCTATGCTTTTGTCCCCTCAGCCTATCTCAAGCCTTCTGAAAGCAGGTCCTTCCACAACATGACCCTCCTTGTGTCCTCAGAAGACTGAGCACAGTGCTCCAGAAGGAACTGGATTGTGCTACAGCAGAGAGCTGGCCCGGGAAAGAGACAAACAAGGTTCTCATTGAACTCATCTCATCTCTCAGCAAAGTATGCAGGCTCATTACTTATCAGATGAAGAAGCTATTACTCGCCTGCTATCTAGCTCACAAGGTGGTCGTAAGGACACGGAGTCAAAAAGTACAAAAGGAAACATCGGACGTAGCACTCACTTCCGGGGCTGTATAAAATAATAACTAATCTAAATCTAACAATCAATACAATACGTTCAGTCCTTACCCTGTGCTGGACATCTGCCAAGGAATCTACACCCAGTTTCTGGGAGGCAGCCTGGTGCATTGAAGAACGGTCTTCAGGGGCCAAACCACCTGGGTTTGAAGTCTGGCTCTGCCACTGACTTGCCGTGTGACCTTGGGAGACTCATTTACCCTTTCTGTGTCTTGGTTTTCCCATCTGCAAAATGGACCTCATGATATCACCCACTTCGCCGGAACATCATGTGTATTAAATTAACACATAATTGAAATGTGCGTGCACACAGCACTATGTTAGTGTTTATTAAATAAACTGTGTGATTTCACCTACACATCAATGCTTACGTTATTATTATCCCCATTTTACAGTTAAGGCAACTGACGCTAAGACCAAGGTGACACACTTCGAAGAGAGGGGGCAGGGGCCTTACCCACCTACGCCCAACTCAAAATCGAGAGAGGCTCAATGCGGAGGGAGGATAGGGCACAGCGCTAGGCAACATCGACAGTTTTGGGGAGCATTCCTGGTATCCGGTGGGTAAAAGAGAGCAATGCTGGGGAACACACTAGAAGGCCAGGGACAGCCCCTACAACAAGGAATTACCAGACCCAAAATGTCCTTAGCATTTCCAGATAAGACCTGGACACTGGTTAAATTTAAATTTCAGGTAAACAACTTACAATCTTTTTACTATAAAGGAGTCCCAAATATTTGGATTAAGTATGCCCATGAAATATTTGGGACATATTTAACTGGGAGTCATATCTTTTTTATTAGCTCAATCTTGCTAGCTAGAAAGTCATCAGCTCGTCACAAAAGCCTGCATGAATTGATGGTGCATAAGATACATCATTGGTGGTGAGGACAGGAAGACTCAGAAAGGTTAGCTTACGTGTCCACGTCCATGGAGGTGGAAAGTGGAAAAGCAACAGGTGGAATATAGGAATCTTGTAAATTCATTGATCAATGACTTCATTACACTCATTTATTGTTTCAGAGGGACAGAAACTGGTCTGGATCACCCAGCAGAAGAACCAAGTGGCACTCGCAGATCTTGGAAGGAAGGAGGTTTATTTTACACCGATGGGCTCAGAGGAGATCACTCTCCAGAGATGTGAGCCCCGAACGCAGACGGGACGGGTAATTTATAGCGTCATCTTCCGCATTCGTGGCAGCTTTCGCGCGTGTGGCAAATAGGGCAGGAGGAATCGGGAAGAGGAGTCTCTAAGCTAGGAACTAGAGCTTGTTTTAGTCCCGTTGGCCATCTTATGGTGCCGAACTTTACTTATTTTCCCAACAGTAGTAATTTGGTGCCTGAGGCAAGCAGGGTGGGAACAAGAATCTGGAAGGGAAGTCTTCAGGCAGGGACTGAAATTCCCTTATCGGTTTGGTTTGTTGGCCATCATATGACAGATTTTTCCCTAACATCAGGAATTTGGCAACAGAACATGGGCTATGATTAAAGAGAAGCAAGTGACTAGTACAGAGAATGATCAAACTCGACTCTTGTTACAAGTGGTCTTTGGAGCCCCTGAGCCGAGTTGTGTCTATGGAGGAAATGTTGGCAGTCACTCCCAGGCATCAGGCCTGTCTACAGACCTCATCTTAGAGTTGTTTTCACAGCTGTTCTGTAGTTTTTCTGCTAAAATAAAGACAGAGGCCAAGGACAAATATTAAAGTATTTGATGAGGTTTTTGGGGTGACAGTGGGGTTCGTGGGGTCCGGAGCCGATAACCAAGAAAGAATTCTTGAAGTCGTCTTTGGTGCAAAAATGTGACTTCATTAAAGCCCGGGGACAGGACCAGTGGCCCTGGCGGAAGAGCTGCCCAAGCACCATGAGGAGAGACTAGTTATATACTATGGAGCTGGGGGGAGGTCAAGTCCAGGGGAAGTTTCCAGTGAGACTTTCATATGCTAAATAAGACTCCCAGGATCCTGGAGGCCTAGCTTTTGTCAAACTAGGGTTGTTTGCCCTCTAGCAAAGCATTAGCATTAAGACACAGGGAGTTCCTGGAGAAATGTTTCACTCTGTTGGCCTCAAGAATCTGTCAATGGGCTGCAGGTTATAAGGAAATTTAGTCCTATCTGCCATTTCCTTCTGCCTTGGTTTCCTACATCACTACGGAGGGATGATGCTGGAGCTCTAGGAAACCAAGTCCATAGGTTTCTGGAGATAACCATTGCCTTTTTCTTGTGATTTACTAAGGTGTTTGTAAGTAGATGGAGACAGGCCCTGCAGGACTATGATCTCTACCAGTTAACCATTTGTTTTTTTCCTTTTCCTTTGTTCTTGGGCAGCCAGGAGTGCCCAAGGGATATCACACATATCCTACCTGGTTGGGGTGGGGCGTTCCTGTTTGTGGCCTATCAGCTTGCCTTATGCTCCCTCCTCAGTATTGTTATGTCCCCTTTCATTCAAGTTGTAAATGGGGTTTAAGGACACCCTGGGATTTGTTTCCTGTAATAAACACAACAAGCCTGTGAGCGGAGGCAGTGAGTAGCACAAATTGTTTCATGGGTCCCCATATGACGCAACAGCCTGTGAAAACTGGCTAGAAACGTCATGTTAAGTCTGTTTCCTTCTAAGGTGTACTCGAGCCTCTCGTAGATAGGAGGTCTTCCTTTTACTGAGGCTGGGAACAGAAGGGCTGTGGGGGCGGGGGTGGACTTCTGCCTGTAGTGGCTCCCTGGCTTGGAAAGCCGGGAGAAGGTGCCTGTGGGTTTGGGAGTCCTTCACTCTTCCTGTGCCCCAGCTTTTCTGAGATACTGCCATAGAACATTGCGTAAATTTAAAATGTATAATGTGATTATGCATATATATATATATATATATGTGTGTATATACACACACACACACACACACACACACACACACACATATAAATGATTACCAACAATCAGGTTAGTTAATAACATCTGTCACTTCACATAGGTGTCTTTGCACGTGTGTGTGAATATTCAAAATCTATTCTCCTAGCAGCTTTTGAGTACATAACACAGCATTGTTAAGGACAGTCACCAAGCTATGCATTAGGTCCCCAGAACTTATTCACAGTGTAGCAAGATTCTCGCACAGAGAGACTGGACATGGAGCCTCTTCTTTCTAGGAAGGAGCTTTACTCCTGCCAGCATGGGCTCAGCAGGCTGTGACCCAACAGGGTGTAGTCTTTCAACGTTTATTTATTTTTGGGACAGAGAGAGACAGAGTATGAACGGGGGAGGGGCAGAGAGAGGGAGACACAGAATCGGAAACAGGCTCCAGGCTCTGAGCCATCAGCCCAGAGCCTGACGCGGGGCTCGAACTCACGGACTGCGAGATCGTGACCTGGCTGAAGTCGGACGCTTAACCGACTGCGCCACCCAGGCGCCCCAAAGGGTGTAGTCTTTAATGCAATTTCTACTTCTTTGTCTCCCATATATGGTGACACATATAGTGTGATTGGACACGGTCCAAGTTACAGAGTCATGTCAGAGCTACGCCTACGTGTATAGGAGTTGATGGGGCCATGTTGCCTTCCTTTGTCCTAGGGAGGCCTCCACCACATTCCTTAGGGAGGGGATCTACCACATTAGGATGAAAAGTTGTACCCTTCGATCAACATCTCATTCCCCCTCCACCCCCTCCCGCCCCGCCCCTGGCAACCATCACTCTACTACGTTTCTCTTCAGTTCAGTGTTTTTAGATTCCACAAATAAGCGAGATCAGGCACTATTTGTCTTTCTCTGTCTGACTTAACTCACTCAGCACAATGCTCCGGGGTTCATCCATGTTGTCATAAATGGCAGCGTTTTCTTCATTTTCATGACTGAAAGATATTCTTTTTTTTTTTTTAACGTTTATTTATTTTTGAGACAGAGAGAGACAGAGCATGAATGGGGGAAGGGCAGAGAGAGAGGGAGACACAGAATCGGAAGCAGGCTCCAGGCTCTGAGCCATCAGCCCAGAACCCGACGCGGGGCTCGAACTCACGGACCGCGAGATCGTGACCTGAGCCGAAGTCGGACGCTTAACTGACTGAGCCACCCAGGCGCCCCATGACTGAAAGATATTCTATGGTATGTATCCCATTCTTCCTGTATCCACTTATGTCAATGGACACCAAGGTTGCTTCCATGTCTTGGCTATGGTGAATAATGTAATAAACATGGGAGGCAGACACCTTTTTGATACAGTGGTTTCATTTCCTTTAGATATACACCCAGAAATGGGATTTCTGGTCACATGGTAGCTATATTTTTAAATTTTTTGGAGGAGCCTCCATCCTGTTTTCCACAGTGGCCACACCAGATTATCTCTCCACCCAGAGCACACAAGGGTTCCCTTTTCTCTACATGCCTACCAGCACTTTCTTTCGCCTGGCATTGTTAAAGAGCCATTCTCACATATGTGAGATGATATCTCATGGTGGTTTTGATTTGTATTCCCCTGAATGGTTAATGTTGTTAACTCCCTTTTTATATACCTGTTGGCCACATGTAGGTTATCTTTAGAAAAACTGTCTTTTAGTGCCCTTTGCCCATTTTTAATCAGATTATTTGTGTTTTGCTATTGAGTTGTATGAGTTCCTTATATGTTTTGCATATTAACCCATTTAATTCAAAGATCCCCCCACAAAGACCCTGAATAGCCAGAGGAATATTAAGAAAGAAGAACAAAGCCGGAGGCATCAAACTTCCTGATGAGAAACCATATTACAAAACTGTAATAATCAAAAGGATATGGTACTGGCATAAATATGGATACACAGACCAATGGAACAGAATTGAGAGCTCAGATATATACCAACACATACGCAGTCAACAATATTTGACAAGTGAGGAAGGAATACTTAACAGGGAAAAGATAGTCTCTTCAATAAATGGTGTTGGGAAAAATGTACATTCGCAAGCAAAAGGAAATTGAGCTCCTATCTTATACCACTCACACGAATTAACTCAAAATGGATTAGACTTAAATGTAAGAACTGAAAGTATAAAATTCCTGCAAGAAAACAGCAAGAAAGATCCCAGTATTGGTTTTGGCAATGATACAAGCACAAACACAAAATAAACTACTGGCCCAACATCAAACTGAAAAGCTTCTGCACAGTAAAGGAATTAATCACAAAAATGAAAAAGCAACCTACAGACTTTCTTTCATTAAAAGAACTCTTGAGAGGTGAAAATAGTCTCCTAAACAAACAAAACCATGCAGATATAGAGCCATCCACAGAGCTGTGCCCCAAGATGTGAACATGCCCTATGGGACAAGAGGACCCTGATTACTTTGAGTTTGTTTTTTTTTTCCCCTTCACTTTTTTTTCCAGCCCCATGAGAGCCATACAGACCATGGCTGGGAAGGTCTTTGGTTATTTGTTTGTTATCAGCTGTGTTTTTAGGAGGGATTTGGGGGGACAATATTGACTCACTTCAGGTTTAGTTGTTGTTAAACTGGACTCTGTATCGTTTGTATGAACAGTATTTGTCTAGAGAAGAGAGGAAGGGGCCTTCTTTACTCATTTATGTTTTCTTAGGGTATGAGGTGTGGGCGTCCATAAGCCAGGTATTTAGTTGGCTTTTCCTGATGTTTCAGAGGGAAAAGTAAATGCCAGGAATGTGGGTGACCTCATTTCCTGAGGTTCTTCTGTGAATCTTCCCTGAATGCTCAAATTGCTGTCCTTAAATAAGAGAAATTAAAATGATATGAATATGACCTTTACTGATTCTGATTTCCACAGACATATTCATCACGGCCATAGCTCAGGTCAAGCTCCTTGGGCTCTTCATGATAATTCAAGAAAGCAGAACAAGAATGGCTTGGATAAGTTTAGCCTTGTTTTGACTTAGCTAGGTTAGAATTCTGGCCATGAGCACTGATGGGAGGGCTCTTGGATTTGGTAAGTCAGCCATTCTTCGGGATAACTAACCAATAAAGAGGAAATACAGAAAAAGGAGTATCCCAGTATTGAGGTGATAGAGTGGTATTTCTTAAGGTGTTTATAAATCTCAACATTTCTGTGCTTCCAAGAGATAAGAAGTTCACGGAAAAAAGGCAAACGTTTGTTAACTCAGTATCTGAGGACACAATATATTGCTGGAACTCTTTCTTCATTTCTGAACCTCATTCATTGAATCTTCTGTGCTAAGCAGAAAGGTACTGAACCAGGAGGAGATCGAAATAGTGATAAAGGAAATTATCACAACTATTGGGAAGGCCCGTGACTTGGTCAACATCATGGTGTGCAAAAGGTCTCGTGCCAGCCAAATATTTGTTGACTGTATCTGCAAGACAGGTTCCATCCTTACTTGCGAGTTGGGATTTTCTTTAGGTAAGATTCCTCAATTCTGCTTAAGGAATGTCTCAAGTTGCCCTTGCATCTGGGCACCCAGTTTCTGCTTTCTTATTCACTTTCCGGACAATAAAGGACTAGACAGCTCTTAACCTCCTTTATCTACTCACCCTCGGACTCCCATTCACAGGCCACAAATCACCAGACCTGCTCTCTTTGTTCTCCTTTGCTCTGTCTCTACAAAATTCTTCTAGTGCTCTGCTCCAATGTTTATACCACATCTTATTCTTTGTTTGGAGTATCTGTTAGAGGGTAGCAATTCAGTCCTCCAGAAATCACTTGAAATACTTTATTCTGAATTCCCCAAGTAAATACAAGACAAAGACCTTTATTTTGGTTATTAATAGTACACCTTTGTGGTTCCCGAAGGTTCCTGAAGAGAAACTAGAAGGACTTTCCCCTGGCTCCGTCTCTATTCACCTGATTGAGCTACGCTCTTAAGCCATTTTGATACGGAGAACTAGGGCAAAAAGAAATGTAGATAAAATTAAGTTTCCTTATAACTCATAGCCTATTGACAAATACTTACAGGCAGAGTATAACATTTCTCCCCAAAGTCCCAACTGTCTAAATGTTAATGTTTTGCTAGAGGGAAAAACAATCTTAACTTGACAATAGGTAGGCCACCAGGATCCCCTGAGTCTTCTGTAACTTTTGGACACTTTTGTGTTGGATTTTGGAAAATCCTTTTGGACACTTCCTTTGTCTTTACCTCCCCCAACTCCATAGTATATAACCAGTCACTCCTCACAATCCCCGGTCAGCTCTTTCTGCCCATGGGTCCTGTCCCCATGCTGTAATAAAACCACCTTTTTGAACCAAAGACATCTAAAAAATTATTTTTTGACCGATGGCTCTTGACCCCCTACTTCAAATCACATCAATATCTGGCAATATGTCCCCCACCCTAAAATATGCAATTCACATTTTTTTGATAATGATAGAAACTACAGGCCATTTATTCTGCATAAATAAAGTGCCATTTTCCCTACTTCTTATTTTATTATTTATTATTATTTTAATTTTACTATTAGAAATCTTAGACATGTTTCTCATGGTTTTCATTGTGCCAGATCCAACACTGTTGCTTCAGGAAACATACTAAATGCTAATGACAATAAGGTAACAGTGGACAAAATAGAGTGCTCAAAAAAATGTCTTTCCATAACTTGAAACATTTTGCCCTCTCATTTTCCTGAGGCCAAAGCCCACAGTTCCTAAATTGGCACACATTCTACTTCCCCAGTCTCAGCTCTGACCCCATTTGCACAGCAATCCATGCTCCTGTCACACTGGGCTTCTTCTAGCAAAACACACTCACTCTCATTTCAAGGGCCTTGTACTAAATAGATAATAAGGCCCAGATGTCCTACAGCCCACCTTGCCCGTGGGAGGCAGTGTGTGAAACAATTTAGGTCAAGTTTAATCTGAAATTCCTAAAACTTACAGTTCCTTCCTTCCTCCTTCCCTCCCTCTGTCCCTCCCTCTTTTTGGTCTTTCCTTCCTTCCTTCCTTCCTTCTTTCCTTCCTTCCTTCCTTCCTTCCTTCTTTCCATCCTTATTTCTTTATTCATTGGTAACTTGGAGTAACTATTGCCAATCACTCTTTCTCATCTTGGGCATATATAACTTTAAAATAAGACTCACATGGATTTGAGACTCTGGTGAGAAGGGGGTCATGATTAGAAGTAAAAAAAAATAAACAAAAGATGTGCAGATATTGGTAAGAGCTATAAAGAAAAACAAAAGATAATAGCAGGATAGGGTAGGTAGCAAATGAGTGAAAGGCTGCCTGGAGTAGGTGATCCATTATGGTCATGCTAATGACATGAATGACAAAAGTCAGTCTTACCTGGATGCAGGGAAAGAAAAACCACAAATAGAGAAGATAAGAGCGAAGTTCTCAAGGCAGCAACAGACATGGGGTGTGTGAGAAACACAAAGGAAAATTGTTTCTGTTGTTGAGCAAGAATGAAATAAAGCCACAGTTGAGGCAGGGACTTGATCACAGAGGTCCTCAAATGGCAATATAGCCACATGGATATTATTTTAAGTGTGACAAGAATCCAGTGGAGTGTTTCATTCCATGTCAATGGCCCAGAAGGCAAAGTTAATCCAAAGTGTCTCCACAGAGAAGGGATCATAAAATTGTCTGATGGGTGTCTATGCAAGTTTTATTCTTGAAGATATTCATGTGTTTTTCTGTAGATCTTAGTGCAATCACTAAGGGCAGAAGGTTCAATAAATGAAGTTCAGAACCGAAGAAGGAGTTCCTTTTAAAAATGCCACTTTGGCAAACCATAAGGGACTCTTAAATACAGAGAACAAACTGAGGGCTGCTGGACAGGGAGATAGGCTAGATGTGTGATGGCCTGCCACAAAAGAGGTCAGTTATGATCAGTGTAGACTGAAGTAGGTAGAGAGTATCTTTAATGTTCAAAAAATTTGAGATGGATCTTGAATAATAGATACAGTTTAGCCAAAGAGAAGAGAGGGGAGAAGGAAGGAGGGAAAATATTCTAGTTATTCCACAAAAATCAATGAATAAAAAGCTTACACCTGTTCTTGCTCACTGCTCTGGGGTTTTGTTCTTTTAATCATACCTTGGGTGAGAGTCGATTCTCCATCCCCTCTGCTTCTTTTCAGAAATTCCTCCCACTGTCCATTAGTAAGAGAGAGTACAGAAATAGTTCTGGTCAAAATTAGCAGGTAAACAAAGAGCTGACTGATCTTCAAAGGTGTAGGTCTGACTATGCTGTGGGTGTATAAGAAGGGTGATACATCTGACCTGCTTTTGTTCTGAAGATTTATCCACCATGAGACAAGGGCGGGGGGCACACTTGTCTGGCTCTCATCACCAGTGACACAGAGTGTGACCATGTTCCAGGCTTAATGGGCCCAGCCAGGACATCACTGGGATGAAAAGAGTACTTGAAGACTTGGGCTATGTTGTGCTTGTAGAAGGGACTCACAGCTATGGGGGAAAGTCCCTTCCCTGTGTAGTACGCATGCACCCACACATCCGGAAGTGCATAATGACTAACCAGCTTTGTAATATGAAGCTGGTCATTTAACTTCTCTGGAACTCGTTTTCCAAAATGCTTATTTATTTATTTTGAGAGAGAGAATGAGTGGGGGAGAGAGGGAGGGAGGGAGGGAGGGAGGGAGGGAGGGAGAGAGAGAGAGAGAGAGAGAGAGAGAGAGAATCTAAAGTAGGCTCCATGTTTAGCACAGAGCCCAATGCAGGGCTCAATCCCACAATTCTGAGATCATGACCTGAGCTGAAATCAAGAGTTGGACCCTCAACCAACTGGGTCACCAAGGTGCCCCTGTAATTATTTCTTTCTTTTCTTTTCTTTTCTTTTCTTTTCTTTTCTTTTCTTTTCTTTTCTTTTCTTTTCTTTTCTTTTCTTTTTTTTCTTTCTTTCTTTTTCTTTCTTTCTTTCTTTCTTTCTTTCTTTCTTTCTTTCTTTCTTATTACTTTATGAATATAATTTATTGTCAAATTGGTTTCTATACAACACCCAGTGCTCATCCCAACAAGTGCCCTCCTCAATGCCTATCACCCACTTTCCCCTCTCCCCCATCCCCCCATCAACCCTCAGTTTGTTCTCTGTATTTAAGAGTCTCTTATGGTTTGTCTCCCTCCCTCTCTGTAACTATTTTTTCCCCTTCCCTTACCCCACGGTTCTCTGTTAAGTTTCTCAAGATCCACATATGGGTGAAAATATATGATATCTGGACCTCACTTTCTTAAAGTTTCAGATGAAAATGTTAGAGCCAGTATCTATAATCCATAACTCCTTTGAGTGGTGTATATACACACATATAAGTACACACACACACACACATACACATATACATATGTAAGTGTGCGTGTGTGTATATATCTGAGTCATAATACTGTCATTATTACTGCAGTTACTTTATTATTATTAAACCAAAAATTGCTCACTTTAGACATTACACAAGCAAGCCACGCATGTGCACACACACGCACACACACGCGTGTGCACACACACATATATGCACACATACACACACTTTTTTCCAGAATGCTATGATGTGGTGGGAGCTGGGCAAAGAGTGGTCCCGGGAGGCACTGTCGTCAGGGCATGACACTGGGGTGTGTGGGTATGCAGAGAGCAGACACCCTCACTCCTCTTCTCCTGCTCCCAAATCTCTTCCAATCTCCTGCTGGTGTTCAGGTTTGCTGATAAGGGAGCCCCAGGAGCACGATCCACAGAGTGACAATACAAGGACGATAAGAGCAAAGGAAGGACCTAGGAAGTTCAAGTAAAAAATACCCAGCACAGGAGACACAGCAGGGAGGACAGAGGAGTAGGAAATGCCAAGAATCTGAAGAGATGATTTCAGAACTCTGCAGCTCCCAGGGAGCAGCCCTACTGGTGGGTTGCTGTTCATTTCCACCAATTTCAGCTGTGGATGTAGTGTTACCTAGCGATGCCCCCTCCCTCCTCCACTCCCACGGCAGGCAGCTGTGGGGACCGCAGCCTGCATTGTTGGTGCCACTTGGAGGGCCTACGGGGAGCAATCAGGACCTGATCCTCCAAATATCAGGGCTCTGTGTTCTCTCCACGTATTTGCTCTGTTGGATCCCTCACTGGTCGGCAGAGAAGCTGGCTGCCATTGTTTCAATTCCCATGGACTAAAGTGACTTCCAGAAAATTTAACAGAGCTGCACCTGCTAGCTGTTGTTTGGTTTGGTTTGTTTTGGACATTCAAAAATTTAGGAAAGCACTGGTTGTGCCCATGATCAGAAAATACCTGAGAAAACCTTAAGCTTTCACCTTAAGCAGATCTCTGGCCCAGAAATAAACCAAGCAATAATGACAACAACAACAACAACAACAGGAACAATAACAACTGCCATAAACCCTGGGGGACAGGAAAAACCTGATTTTCAGAGTTATAACATTATACAATTCAAATATCCAGTTTTTAATGAAACATCACAAGGTACATAAAGGAAAAGGAAAGTATGAGCCATTCAAAGGAACAGAATGAATGTAAAGAAACCATCCCTGAGGAATCCCAGGTAGAAGACTTATCAGACAAAGACTTTAAACAATTTAAAGATATTCAAAAAGCCAGAAGAAGACATGGGCAAAGACAGGAACAAGATATATGAACAAAGTGAGAGTAGGGAGCCAGAAAGTATTTCTGAAGCTGAAACGTAGGAAAACTGAATAGGACAGGAAAATAAGACAGAAAATTAATAAAACCAAAACTCGCTTCTTTGAAAAGACTGGCAAAATTGACAAATGTTTAGTCAAACGGACAAAGAAGGAAAAATGAAGTTTCAAATAAATAAAATCAGAAGTTAAAGTGGTGACATTACTTCTATCCTTACAGAGATAAAAAGGAATATAAGAGGGTACCAGAAACAGCTGTGTACCCATAAACTGAATAACAGATTATAAAATTGTCAAATGCTCAGAAACACACAACATAGTAAGACTCAATTGTGAAGACAGAGAGATTTGGAATAAACCTACACTACTAAAGAAACTGACTTAGCAATCCAAAACTGAACAACAAAGAAGTCCTGGACCAGAGGTGAATTCCACCAAACATTTAAAGAAGTAACACCAATCCTTTCCAAACTCTTAAAAAAAATGGCGAAGAGTAGGGGGTCCCTTCTAACTTTTTCTGAAACCAGAATAATAAAATTAGATAAAGACATCATAAGAGAAGAAAATTACAGACCAATATCCCTTTGGCATATAGGTGCAAATATCTGCAAAATACTACCAAATCATGACTAACAGCATATTAAAAGGATTATTCCCCCCCCCGATAAGTGGGATTTATCACAAAAAGGTAAGGGTGTTTCAACATTAAAAAAAATCCATCAATGTAATATATGATTTTAATAGAATGAAGAACAAAAACAGATGATAATCTCAAATGATGCATAAAAGAGCGTATGACCAAATCCAACATCCTTTCATGATAAATACTCTCAGGAAACGAAGAATAGAGGAAAATTTTCTCAACATGATAAAGGGTATATATGAAAAACCCACAAATAACATCTCAATGGTTAAAGATGGGAAACTTTTCCACTGAGATCAGGTACAATACAAGGGTACTTGCACTGATGCTATTCAACGTTATATTGGAAATTATAGCCAGAGCTATTAGATAAGAAAATTAAATAAAAGACATCCAAGCTATAAAGAGGTGAAGTTATCTCCATTCACAGATGAAATCCCAAAGAATTCACAAGAAATCTACTAGAACTAATAAACATATTCAGCAAAGTTGCAGGGTATGACACCAACACAAACACAAAAATCAGCTTTGTTTCTGCACAGCACCAATGAACATCTGAAAAGAAAATCAGGAGAGCAATTTCATTTACTATACCACCCCCAATAATGAAATATTTAGGAATGAATCTATCCAGGGATGTGAAAGACTTATCTACTGAAAACTAAAAACATTGCTGAAGAAATTAAGAAAGATCTAAATAAATGGAAACAGTTAATTTTCATGGATAAGAAGACAATGTCGTTAAGATGTTGGTACTACACAAAGTCATTCACAGCTGTAACATAATCCTTATCAGAATTCCAAGAGACTTCTTATTGTGTTTATTGATTTTGCAGAAATGGTAAAGCTGATTCTCAAAATTATATGAAACTACAAGGGGCCCTGAATAACCAAAGCAATGTTGAAAAAAAAAAAAGTAAAAAGAATAAAGTTAGCGGACTTATACTTCCCCACTTCAAAGTGTACCGCCGAGCTACAGTAATTAAAACAATACACTGTTTGGCATAAGAACAGACATATAGATCAATGTCATAGAATACAGCACCCAGGAATAAACCCCTGGATGTATGATTAATTGATTTTCAACATGGGCACCAAGACTAATCAAGGGTGAAACACACTTTATTCTTGACAAATTCTTGCCAAGAAAATTGGGTATCTAAATGCAAAAGAACAGAGGTGCATCCTTACCTTACACCCTATGCAAACCTAACTCCAAATGAATCGAAGATCTAAGCTTGAGAGCTGAAACTATAAAATTCCTGGAGAAAGACATGATAGAAATCTCTATGACATTGAAAACAACTTCTTGGTTATGTCACAAATAGAATAGGCAATAAAAGAAAAAAGATAGATAAACTGGACTTCATGAAAATTACAAATATTTATGCCTCACAGAATATGATCAACAAGTGAAAGATAATCTACAGAATGGGAGAAGATATTTGCAAACCTTAGACCAGATGAGGGATTAACAATCAGAATACATAAAGAACATCTAAAACTCAGTAACAACAACAAAATAACTAATCTGATTTAAAAGTGGGCAAATGACTTGGATAGTCATTTTTCCAAAAAAAGATATACAAATGGTTAATAAGCAGATGAAAAGATGCTCCACACCATTAGTTCACAAGGAAGTACAGGTTGGAAGAGTGAGACGCCATGTCACATGTTCCAGGTGGGCTGTTAAAGCACACACATACACACACCACAAATAACAGATATTAGTGAAGACGTGAAGAAGTTGGAAATCTGAACATCGCTGGTAGGAATGTGAAATTGTGCGGCCACGATGGAGAACAGTGTGGTGGCTTCGCAAGATGCTATACTATCATAAAAGTCACCACTTCCACCCCTAAGTATATACCCAAAAGAATTGAAAGCAGGGATTTGAATAGATATCTGTACACCAATGCTCCCTGCAGCCTTATTCCCAGAAGCTAAAAGGTGGGAACACTCTAAATACCCAAAAACAAATGAATGCGGAAGCAAAATGTAGTATATCCATAAAATGGAATGTTCTTCAGCCATAAACAGGAATGAAATTTTGATATATGCTATAGCTTGAATGCATCTGGAAGGCATATTTAGTGAAATAAGCCAGATACAAAAGGACAAGTCACATGACGTACCTAGAATAGGCAGATTCATAGAGAAAGAAAGGCGAATAGAGGATATCAAGGGCCAGGAAAACAGGATAAGGACGAGGTATTGTTTAATGGGTATGGAATTTCTGTTGGAAACGATGCAAGTTTTGGGTATAGATAGTGATGATGGTTATACAACACTGTGAACGTATTGAATGTTGCTGAATTGTACACTTCCAAGTGGTTAATGTGACAAATATTGTGCCAGGCACTTTACATTTATACTTTTATTGCTCAAAGCATGGATGGTAGAAAGGGTAGGTATTATGATCTGATGTTTAAAAATTTACTCTCTTTCAGACCATGGATTTGGAGCTGAGGACATCTGCTGTGTGCCCAGAGCACAAGTCCTCAGACAGCACATTCTTGGCGTTCGTGTCTCATGGCATCCTGGATAGAGTCTGTGGGACGAGGCACAGAAATGAAAAGCCAAACACGCTACCTTATGATGCCATCTTCCAGATTCTCAACAACCACAATTGCTCCCACTGAAGGAAAATACCCAGGGTCATCACCCAGGCCTGCAGAGGTGATAAGTTCAGATGGGGTCCAGCCCTCAGGGAAGTATGTGTCATGCAGGCTGAGGGCTACACTGTGTGGTTCACATCTAGTGAAAAGGAGCCCACAGCTCACTTTTGTGCTACTGTACCAAACAGATGTCTTTGGAAAGAGTATTCAGAGGGTGGGAAAAAGAAACTGGTATCCATCTTAAACAGAGACATCATGACCTTCAATAAACCATAAGAGACGATGATGGTATTAACTCTAAATTATCTTTACACAGAATTATTAAAACTGTGGCATGAAATGACTTTAATTTCAACATCTGCTGATCAAAATTTTATGATCCCTGAGCCTCAGGTATTTCACATGACAGAGATCAACATTTAATACAGAGCTACATGAATGGAAAAATCCAGACCCGAACGTCTTCATTTCACAAGACTCCATCGATATGGCATTAGAAAAACGGCAAAGGTATGGGGACAAAACCAGGTCAACGATGGTCCGGGGGGAAAGAAGAAGGGTCGTTTTATACCTTGACTGTGGTGGTGGTTACATGACTGTATATATTTATCAAAAGTAATTAAACTGTGCACCTAAAAGGTGTGTTTGGAGGCAAGGATTTGGAGGAATGAGGCCAGCTTGCCTACACGGTTTATCCCAGGAAAGCACATGAGCTGAGCGACTTGAAGGGTGCCTGTGAAGGAAGGGAGGGCCCGTCCAGGTTCCTGCAGCCTTCTTTTCTCGCTTCTCTCTGGAAGCCCAGTCTCCCCTGAAGCTCTGCCCCGCCCACAGAGACACGAGACCGCCATATCTCTGAGTACGGGATCACCCAACAGCCTCAGAACAGCAGTGGCTTAGTGAGTCTAGTACACACAATGGCATTGCTTTTGCTGCTCAGAAGAGGTGTTTTTTGTTTTTCGTTTTTCTTTCTTTTTCTAAAAGAAGAGGACATGGCCTTTTTTTCAGAAAGCATATTTTCTGGCTTGGAAAATAAGCAATCTAGGTATGAAATATTGGTAAAATATCATCAAATAATTAGTAGCATCTGGTAAAGTGAGATTATAACCTAGAACCTAGGGAGAGCAAAGAGTTTGAGAGGATCACTTCTTAAAATCATCATATTTAAGGTGATGTAATTTTTTTTTTTAAGATAGTATGATAGAGAGAGCTCCAAGGCTTGGAAAGAGGCAGACAGAATTTCTAAAATGTTCAAGCAAAAGTTCGAGTCTTACCTAATATATATAATTTTATTTATTTTACACAAATACATATATATGTATGCATGCATTTTATATATATGAATATAAACATGTTGCACACAAAATAAATACATTATTTATATGTAAGTACATTGAATTTACTCTTTAGCACATCTGTATTAGGTAAACACTATTATCTCACTCACACAGAAAAGGGAAGTAAAGCTCACAGAAGTCATAAACTGCCTGAGTAAACACTGGGCATTTGACGAGATATAAATCCAAGTCCGTTTGACTGGATGTTTAGACTATTTTAGCTCAACCAACAAAAAAAGTCTGTATTATTTAGAACCTCGGACCATTCCAAAGTCACAAACATGTAGGCTTTTGTTCCCAGGAAGGGGCTACAAAAAACCAGAATCCAGCAGCCTTAGCAAAAGCAGTCTGAGTCTATGACTAATCTAGGAATTGGACCACCCAGTGTTAACTTACGAAGAGTATCCAGAGCGGTACAGGATGGCTGGCTTGGTATCTGAAGCGGGGATTACTGATATGTTATCAAAGCACCTTATGAGACAGACAGATGTGGGTTTAATACCTACTTCATCAGTCTATAGCTGTTCTACCTCCAGAAAATTTTTTAACACTAAAGGAGAAAACATTTGCTAGAAAATGTTACCTATAGTATCAGTCTAAACTTAATCAGTTTTACATTTTGAACCTCAGAACTATGATTCTAGAACCCGCTCCCTTCATCTGTGATCCTGTAACCCTTACGTAGTATCTTTTATAGTTCAATCTAAGTTCATCAAGTTACTCTGTATATAAAGCCAGGCACAGAAATCTTTGTTTTTCCTACCTCTGTAAGCCTGTATATGACGTTTTTTAAAGAAGGCTGTAACTCAAAATGCATAATTTCCTTTCTGCACAATGTTTCCTGCAGAAGGGCAAGTGGCCCCACTGTCATCATCCCACAACTCAGAAATTATGTTCAAATGGGGCGCCTGGGTGGCGCAGTCGGTTAAGCGTCCGACTTCAGCCAGGTCACGATCTCGCGGTCCGTGAGTTCGAGCCCCGCGTCAGGCTCTGAGCTGATGGCTCAGAGCCTGGAGCCTGTTTCCGATTCTGTGTCTCCTTCTCTCTCTGCCCCTCCCCCGTTCATGCTCTGTCTCTCTCTGTCCCAAAAATAAATAAACGTTGAAAAAAAAAATTAAAAAAAAAAAAAAAGAAATTATGTTCAAAAATATTCTGTCCGGTGGTATTGTCATCTGACAGAAATATCTGTGATGGTAACTACTGTATTACCTGTTACTCTGTTTATTTCACAAGCCAAAATCAATGTATAGGAAAACCCACCTGCATATTTTACACAAATGAGAGGACATTATTCATACTGCAGCACATCTTGCCTTGTAACTATTTGCAAAGAATTCAAATAATTGCAACTAAGTTCTGGTAGGCAAAGAGAGTTAATATGTGTTAAATTTCTATATCCAAAATATTTTAAGATGTGGGTTATAAGAAAGTGAAAGAAATATAGAATGCAGAATATTATCAAGAAAAATATGATCTATGAAGATCACATGTGGTATAGAACAATATTTCCTTAAATATTCAGATTATGGAAAAAATTTTGGAGTAAACATTTATTTTTGATAAATACTTACTCACTCCCTTTATAAATAGGAACTAGGGCTACCTGATACAGATGAAACAATAAAAGATAACAGCCAGAGTCCTTCCTTGCTTAGCTAATATTCCAGTAGGAGATATAAACAGTAAATGACACTATATTAAAAAATATGCCATTTCCAATTTCTATGGAATAAGAGAGTTCTGTGAGAAAGAACAAAGGAAGAATCCCACGTAAAATATGACCATCCATAAAGTGAAAGTTTGTGAAATGATCCACCAAAACTCACTCGTAACTGGTATAGAACTGAGTATTTGCAGAAAGGGACAATAACCAATTAGTGCAACAGTATTCCATATGTTCAAACACTTAGAGTCATGGAAGATATTAAAAGATCTAAACTGCATTTGAGATATGAAAGCTAGAATGTGTGAGTGGAAAGTACACCGGATGGCACTAATAGCTGGTCAGATGATTTAGAAGAAAAATGCGTGAACTTGAGGAGACTACACAAAACAAAGCACAGAGAACAGAAGCTGATAACAGAAGAGATAAAGGGTCAGTGAGCTGTGGGACACACTATGAAGGCGTAAGATATTTGTAAATGGTGCCCTGCAGAGGAAGGAGCAAAATAGTAATATTCGAGAAAATAATGGCCAAATGTTTAACAAATGTAATGAAAACTACAAGCCCATAGATTTAAAAAGGGCAAACTTGAACTATTAAAAAAATGGAAAATTCATATAGCAAGGTCCATCATTAAATTTCTCTAACCACTGATAAAAAGATAGTCCTAAAAGTAAAGAGAGGAAAACAAATAAAGAGAAATAGAACCATGCTACATATAGAGAAACAAGGTACAGAACAGCAGCAGATTATTTATCAAAACAATCCATGCTAGAAAACAGCAGTGAAAGACAAAAACAAAGAAACCAAAAAAAGTCATCGGAAAAATTGTAAGTTGAGAAAAACAGAAAATATTTTTCAAAATCAAAGGTGAAGTAAAGACTTTTTCAACTGTAAAATAGCTGAAATATTCCAACATGAACTGTAAGAAATGTTAATGGGGGCGCCTGGGTGGCGCAGTCGGTTAAGCGTCCGGCTTCAGCCAGGTCACGATCTCGCGGTCCGGGAGTTCGAGCCCCGCGTCAGGCTCTGGGCTGATGGCTCAGAGCCTGGAGCCTGTTTCCGATTCTGTGTCTCCCTCTCTCTCTGCCCCTCCCCATTCATGCTCTGTCTCTCTCTGTCCCAAAAATAAATAAACGTTGAAAAAAAAAATTTAAAAAAAAAGAAATGTTAATGTAAGTCATTCAGACAGAAGGAGATGATACCATATGGAAATACTGATTTATCGAAATGATACAAAGTTCCAGAAACGGTAACCACATGGAAAAAATATATATATACATAATATATAAGATATAAGATATAAGATTTATATTAAATTGTATTATTAATATAATAAATATTATGATATTTAATGTTATATGTTATTACTTAAAAACATCCTTCAAAGGAAACTTGATGGTTACTCTGAAATAATAACGTGTGTGGTGAAACTCTAACAAGCTAAATTTGTACATTATAAACACTGAGTTAAGCACTAAGAGAACAAAATAAAAAATTATAGCTAATAAGCCAAAAAAAGACATAAAATAAATCATAATAACAATCCAAGGGAAAGCAGAAACACTGGAAAGAAGGAAAAAAAGACCAGATAAAAAAAATTTTACAAAGTGGCAAGACAGGGGTGCCTGGCTGCCTCAGTCCATGGAGCACGTGACTCTTGATCATGAGTTCGAGTCATGAGTTCAAGTACCATATTGGGTGCAGGAATTACTTAAAAAATAAACAAATAAATAAAAATAAAAAGTAACAAAATAGATTTAAACCTGACTTTGTATATAATTTCATTAAATGTAAGTGGTCTAAACACACCAATTAAATGTTAGATATTATGAGATTGTATTAAAAAACCCCACAAGACTCAACTATACGCTCCCCACAGCAAACACACTTTATATATAATGAGACAAACAGGGTACAAATAAAATAATATAAAAAGTATATCATGCTAACACTAGTCAACAATAAAGTGGAATAGATTAGATTCAGATAAAGTACATTTCTTATCAGAGAATATGAGCAGGAATAAAAATATGTAAACCCATAAGGATGAAGGGATCCATCCATGGGGAGGACATAAAAATTCTAAACACTTAGACACTTAAAAGCAATTTTAATATATAAGAATCAAAAATGGATAGAACTGCAAAGAGAAATAGACAAATGTACAGTTAAAGTCAGCGATTTTGTTAACCTTTCTCAATGATAGACAGAAAGGGGGCACAAACAAATCAAAGAAAATAGATAAGCCACAAACAACATAATCAAACAACTTGACCCAACTGGTATGTATAAAACTGTCAAAAATAGAATACAACCTTTTCAAGTACACATGGAATAGTAACCAAAATAAACCATATTTGGGGCCACAAAATAGGTCTAAATAAACTTAAAGTATTTCCAGTCTTACAAAATGTGTTCTTTAACCAAACTAGAATACAATTAGAAATCAATAATGGGATGGTCTGTAGAAATCTCCAAATATTTGATATTAAATAATACATTCTATAGAGTACAGGGATCAAAGGAGATACTGAAGTAGAAATTAGCAATCAATTTTAATTGAATGTTAATTAAAACATATTAAAAACTGTGGGATGCTAGTAAAGAAGCTTTCAGGAGGAATTGTAAGCACTATATGATAAAATTAATAAGAAAGTAATGTCTCCAAACAATGACTTCATCGTCCACCTTAAGAAACTAGAGAAAGAATAAATGAAAAGAAATCTAAGAACAAAAGGAAGTAAGAAAGGCAAGAATGGAGATTCATAAACAAGAAAATATAAAAGCAATACAGAAAGCAAATGCAATCAAAAGGTGGCCCTCTTAGAAGATTAATAAAATTGGTAAAACTCCAAAAAGACTGAACAGGAAAATAGAAACAAAAATTACTATTATCAGGAAGGAAGAGATGACATCAATATGATTCTACAGATGGTAGAAGGACAATAAGGGAATATAATTAACAACACTTTGTAAATGATTACTATAACTTACATGAAATGAATAAACTCCTTGACATATTCAGACCATTAAAGCTCAATAAAGAAGAAATAAATAGCCAGAAGAGCCCTATATAAATTACACAAATTAAATTTGTGCTTAAAAACTTTCCCACAAAGAAAACTCTAGCCTCGAAAGGCTTCAGTTGTGAATTATACCAAACATTTCAGGAAGATATAATAGAGGTTCTATATACACTCCTCCAGATAACTAAAAAGTAAGAAATACTTCAGAACTCATTTTATGGGGCCAGCATTTCACTGCTAACAATACCAGATAATGATATAATAAGAGTGGCAAAATACGGACAAATATTCCTCATGAATGTAGATACAAAATTCCCAACAAAATTTAAGCAGGCATTTCCAACAATACAATATAATATGATATAATAAATATAATATAATGTAATATATATACACGTGTACACATATATACACAAACATATACAAATAAATATAAATATAAATAATATATAATATAAATATATAAAAATAAATATATAATTTTTATATATAAATAAAATATACATATACATATATATGTGTGTATATATATATGAAATACCTCATGACCAAGTATGGTTTATCCCAGGAATGCAAGGAAGGAAGGAAGGATGAAAACCTATGTGGCCATTTCAAGACCCAGAACAACCATTTGACAAAATCCAACAGCTTTTTCTTATAAAAGACCCTCAGCAACTTAGGAGGAAAACTATTCTTACACTGATGAAGAATCGCTATGAAAATTCTACAACTAATATCATATTTGATGGCATAAGACTGAATGTTTTTCCTATGAGATCAGAAATGAGACGGGGCGCCTGGGTGGCGCAGTCGGTTAAGCGTCCGACTTCAGCCAGGTCACGATCTCGCGGTCCATGAGTTTGAGCCCCGCGTCGGGCTCTGGGCTGATGGCTCAGAGCCTGGAGCCTGTTTCTGATTCTGTGTCTCCCTCTCTCTCTGCCCCTCCCCCGTTCATGCTCTGTCTCTCTCTGTCCCAAAAATAAATAAAACGTTGAAAAAAAAAAAAAAAAAAAAGAAATGAGACACTGGCATGCCTAAGTCCCTTCCATAAAAATGGAAATCACAATAGCACCTATCTGGTGGAGTTGAGGCACAACCTAATGAAACGTTCCTTACGAGTCCCCCAGCAAGGGCTCTGCCACAAAGAAAGCAAGTGTTGGAGGAAGGCTGGTGACAGCCTGCACAGTGACGGGGAGAAGCAGTTACACACACATACACACACACACACACACCCCTTGTAGAAACTGAGATAAGACAAATACAGAAAAATGTTAACAGTTGGAGGTGGACGTAATGTTGTTCACTGTACTGTTTCCTTTCTGTCAGTTTTTCTGTATGGTTGAAAAAAAACAAAGCCTCATAGTAACAAGTTTTGAGGAAAAAAGTGGAATCCAGACTCAAACATATAAGGGCAACTGATTTGTTTGGGAAACACTATGAGTGCAATTCAGTGGAGAAGGGAGAGCTTTCAGTGAATGTTTCAAAGACAACTGGACCTCCCTGTATAAATAGTAAACTCCTATTCACCCGAAAACTCTATGTAAAAATGAATCCCAAATCTGCCAGATACCTAAATATAAAACCTATAATTAGGAATGTTCTAGAGGAAAAGTGAGGAGAGAATTTTTTGCGACCTTGGGTTATATATACAACTATTTGCCACAACATCAAAAGCACAGTCTCTTAAAAACAATAAATTTGACTTTATCAGGAATAAGGTTGTTTCCTCATCTAAAGTCACATTAAGGAGACTGAAGAGACGATTCTAGATTGGGAGAGAATATTTAATTTTTTCATAATAGAAAAAAACGTTTATTCATAATATATAAAACTTTTATACACAGTATATGAAACAAACCACTCTCAATAGTCAAACTATGAAACTAAACCACAAAAGCTTTGAACAGACAATTCACACACATACATAAAACACAAAAAGCCTTATGGCAAATCAGTATGTAAAGATTTTCAGAAGTCATGAGGAAAAAGCAGATTAAAACTGAAGTGATTAATAATGAGCGCTTTTTAGAATGGGTAAGATACTGATATCTGACAGTGGTTAATCTCTAGCATGTGTTTGCTGGGGTTAGTACATGTGAATTATCATCTATTTGAAAAGTCTGTATACCATTTAAACCCTGTATTTAAACCTTTGCTTCTGTGTGATAGAACATATCCTTTGACTTTTTGCCTCGGTTTATCATGAATTAGCTTTACTGTGGTATAATTTGCACACAATAAAATGCACCCTACGTTGGGTATAAAGTTCAGTGTGCTTTGTCAAAGCACACCCTATCAAAGTCTACTTTCAGAATATTTCCATCAGCTTAACAAGTCAAACTACAGTCAATTGCACCAGTCTAAGGTCAAGGAAACTACTGATAGCATTTCTGTAAGCAGAGATCAGTTTTACTCATTCCTTATGTTCATGTAAAAGGAACTGTATGGTACGTACTGTTTGTGTAAATGTTCTTCTGATCAATAAAATACTGTTCAGGGTTTTCTACTTTCATGAATATAGAAGTAAGTAGTTTATATGTTTTCAGGGTATAAACATTATTCAGCATTACACTGTATCAATATATATGTTTGTCCGTTCACATGCTGATGGGTATCTGGGCAACTTACAGATTTTGGCCACCACAGTGATACCTTATTGTGGGTTCCATTTGTATTTTCCTGATGATTAATGCTGTGGAACATCGCCTCACATACTTGGCTGTTTGTGCGTCTTCCTTCTGTCTACATCATTTGCCCATTTTTTACTGAGTAGTTTTCCTTATTGATTGTAAGGATTTAAATAGTCTTGCTACAGCACGTTCGGCAGATACATGTTTTAGAAATATTTTCTTTCAAGTTACTGCTTGTTTTTAATTTTTGATTGGTATCTTGAGGAGCAAAATTTTTTAATTTACAATGATTAATTTATCTTTCCTCCCTTCCCCTTCCTTCCTTCCCTCATTTCTTCCTTCCTTCCTTCCGTGGTCTGTGATTTTTAGGTCCTGTGCTATGGGTTTGAATCATGTCTCTTTTCCTGTTGACAATATCAAATGGATATAGATCCTTAAATCTACAGTGTATTTATTTAAACAGCACAGAATTGTGTTTTATTTTTTAATACATTTTAATAATCTGTGTCTTTTATTCAGAATGCACAAGTAAAGTAATGATATTTAACTTAAACATTTATATTTATTTTGGTTCAGTTCAAATCTGACATCTTGCTGGTTGTTTTCCATACGTCTTATCTGTTTTTCTTCCTGCTTTCTTTTGAATTGAGTATTTCTATTTAGTATTGATTTGGCTTGTTACTAGCTATACCACTATTTTTTAGAAGTTGCTATAGATTTTACAATGTACATCTTTAGTTTATTACATTTTACTTCCAAATATTATTCTTACATAAACAAAAGTAGCTTAATGTTGGGTAAGCGCAAGCATGGCACTGGGAACCAGTAAAAACACCTCTTTACGTTCCTTATGTTTCCTGGACTAGTAGAGACATATTTGGGACATGACAATGCTGAAGCTATTCATTGTTATAGCAATTACTACACCTACGGCCACACCTACTGCCACACCTAGCCACCCTCATTTCTCTCTGTTCGGCAGAAAGTCATGAGTCTAGTCCTTGTGTATCTACTTCCTGAAAGAAATTTACCTGTCCATCGTAATTTTTTTTAAATCACTCTGTATTCCGATATATATAATTTTAATCACTAGGTATCTATGTGCCACTTATTGTGAAAACCAGTTTCCCATAAGAGGAGGGTCAGGGTTGCCTGGAGAGTACAGGAGAGGAGGAGGAACTAAATAAGTTTAATGGAATACACTGCCTTTGAGCTAAGGCTGCTACAATGGTGCATACCCTCCAAAGTTAGTGGCCATGCAGTCCTTTTAAGACGTGGTAGCATACCTGTCATTCGTTGCCTGCCTCAAACTCTATACTTCTGCCAGTTCCCTTCTCACTGTTTTAATCTCATGATATCCCAGGTAGTAGTCAGGATTATGACTCATCTATGGGATAGTCCCCATCTAGCAACCACACCACATTCCCAGCATTGAACACCTAAGATAGCCCCAGATCTTAAGAATAAGCTGAAGATTATTATTATCCAGACCGGATAATGGAATGAAAACTTTGTGTTGTCTTAGTGTAGAAAATATAAAATAATTTGCAAGTTAACCTTTGTGTAGTGCTTTGTAATTACCCAGTCCTTATGCTCAGGGGGAGATATCTCTTGGGACTTTCCCTTTGTGGTATACTCTCTTTTGTCCCAGTGAATATTCAAAGTGGAGAATGTGTTCCCATATTTTATTGCCATATATATATATACATATGTATATGTATATGTATATGTACACACACGTATATGCATATATATAAAATGTATATTTATTGTTTTTATATACATATATGTATACATGTGCATGTGTTTTTATATGTATATATGTGTGTATATATAAAATACTTATTGCTTTATATATACATATGTGTACATATGTATGTGTATATATAAATATATTTATTGCTTTATATACATATATGTATATGTGTGTGCATATATATATGCGTGTACATATATGTGTGTATATATATACTTTTCTCAAAACCTATTATGCTAAATTAGCATTATGTTTAGAATTGGAGAAAACATCTTTAGATGTTTGTAGAAAAAAGAAGTAAAGGTGTGTCGCTAATGGTGTGTGTATGTGTATAAGACAGAAAAAGAGCAAAAAGAGATACAAAAACGAGACCAAACGAAGGGTATCAAGTTGGTAAACAGAGGAATGACAAAATTAACTAATAAGGAAGGATATAAGGATTAATTTACTCATGTTATTTCCTACGGAAATAATCATCTGTGAGAGAATATGCATGGGTAAAGTTAGTCACTAACTTTCGGACTCGGTGGTCCCTGGATGTAGCTTTCCTAATTAGTCTAGATTCTGCTCTTAAGCTCTCATGGAGACTTTTGTCTGCCACCCATGATATCATGTAGTAATTACCCACCACTGTGTAACAAATTGCCCCCAAAATGCAGTGGCTTGACACAACAGAGAACTGCTACCTCCCCATTTACATGTGATAGGAATCCAGGCAATATGTAGCAAACAAGACATCACCCAAGGCTTCTGTCTCACTGGAAGGTTCCATAAGAGGGTCAGATCTGCTTCCAGACTCATGCACAGGGCGAGCTGAATCCTGCTCGTCAACTAGCAGGAGTTGGTTCATCACTGGTTGTTGGCCAGAGGCTCTGCTAACTTCCTGAACATGTGAGTTTCTCCACACGGCAGCTCGCAACACGGCAGCTAGCTTCCCTCAGAACGAGCGAGAACAAAGAGAAATGGACAAGATGGAAACCAGTCTTTTCGTCACCTGATTTTCCAGAACACACCTCATCGCATTTACTTTATTCTGTTTATTCGCATCAAAATGCCCGGTTTGGCCCACCCTTAAGGAAAAGGTAGTGCACAAGGCCACAACACCACAACACTGGGAAGTGAGCTGTAGTGGTGGCGGCCAGCTACGCACAGCAATGAATCCTTTTCTAGTTACACCAGCTAAAGTGGTTTCTGCTGGACACAAACGAACCATAACCAGAGCACTCACAAAGCCTCATGGGGGTGTATTCTGCGCACTCGGTGACACCACAGATGCCAGTTCCAGGAGTTTCTTCATTCACAATTTCAAGAGAAGAGAGGCACAAAGGGATGTCTACACCCTATTCATGACCCAAATTAAGCCAGTCTGGATGGTCTCTGACAAAGAGCTCTCTGTACTCCCACTGCAAAGTGGGAATGCTAGCATGGATCTCAATGCTCAAGGCACTGGCCTGCTTTGTACTGGTCACACTTAACGGAGTGGGCCTTCATTAGCTGTGGGTCTATATTTTTCAGAGCTCTGACATTCTGAATTTCTGACATGATTCTGAGAACTCTTTAAACAGTGCCTCTTCCTCTGAGAGGAGATAAGATGAATTTTGGCCTCTATGGTCTTCACACCTTTGCATCATGATTGTGACTATGTGACGTCACATGGCAAAGAGTCCCGATGGATGTAATAAAAGTTACTGATCAACTGACCATAAAATAGGGAGACCATCCTGGATTGTCTCAGTGGACCCAGTTTAATCACATGAGTCCTTAAAGACAGAGAACTCTCTGGCTGGAAGCATAAGAGATACAGAAGAAGTGGGAAAGACCCCAAGTTTCAGAAGGTTTTGACACCTTCTTGCCGGATCTAGACAGAGGGCCACGTGTGAGGACTGGAGAGAGGTCACAAGGTGCTAGGAGTACCTCCCAACCTACAGCCAGGAAGGACACACAAACTCAGTTCTACAACACATGGAATAGGATTCCGCTAACAACCTGACTGAGTTTAGCAGAAGACAATTCCCCAGACTCTGCAGTAACAAACAGCTGTGTGGACACCCTGGTTTTAGGCCACTGAAACCAAAACTGACCTGCATAACTGTGAATAATAAATGTGTGTTGTTTTAAGCCACTATGTTTGTGGTGATCGGCCACGGTATCAGTAGGCCACTAATATGGCTTACATGCTAGACTTCGTTATTCTCACCTACTTATCTCTTATTCTCTCTGTTACTTCCCACCTCCTCATTTCTTCCTGCTCCATTCTAGAGAGCACTTACCTTTCAGTTCACCAATCTCTCGTCGATGGGATATGTGTTTAGCTTGTCCTTTGAGTTTTTATCTCAATGACTATACTTTCTATTTCCGGCTCACAGTCCTGCATTGCGATTGTTTCATGACGCTTACGCATCTCTCTCTTCATGGATTTGTTTGAGCATTCTCTACAGTGATCATCTGTGGTTTTTACCTGAATGAATATCCCAACATCTGGGAATCCTTCTGAGTCTGAATTTCTGGCTTCTTGTTTCAGCCAACCGCCATTCATAAGGGGTTGTTTCCTAGTGTGTTTTTAATGCTCATCTATAATTGTGTAATTTTATTTCTTGATATTTCAGGGAGTCTAAGGACACTTTCCTCCAGAATGTGTTTTGTTTATATTTCTAAAAAAGACAAGTGTCCCATCAGATTCATGGCCTTTCAGATTCACTCCCTCTCAAGGGCTCTGGCTGACAGCAAGTGACTTGATGGAATCTCACATTCAGCTCCCTGGTAACCCCACTACAGAAACAGACCTCTGCAAGCCTCACCCCACCTCCTGGTTCTCTGCCAGTCCAAGGAAACTCCTTGCTCTGGACCACTGTGGACCATTCGTCGTCACCTCCTGTCTCCAATGCCCTAACCATTCAGACCCAGCTCCTGCCCTTTAAGTTAGAAGCAATTTCTCATAGACTGGGAAACATTACCATCTTGCCTTTGTGGAGCATAAGAAAGTCCTAGAGAGGCTTTTCATTCCCAATTACATAAGTAGATGCCCAGACAGTGACTTTCAAAACAAGGTATATTTCAAAACTGCCTGGAAGTCACATTCACTGACTCTATATTCTTGGGCAAGAAGCTCATTTTTCTGGAAGCCTCCATTTCCTTATCGGTGAAGCTGCGTCCAAATGCCATTTTTCCCAGGCTGCTGGGCAAGAAAGAACAGAACAAATATTAACCCTACTTCTTCCCCTGGTACTTAGTTGGATACCTACACCCAACAGATTCCAGAAGCATGTCCTAGCACCTGTGGGAGACCTTCTTGTCTGCTCCAGACCACATTCAATGCCCCCTTCTGAGACCTCACAGCACTGTTGGTCTGGGGTCCTCCCCTGACATACAACCTCTTCCTGTGCTCATGCCTATCATCCCCGAGTTATTTTGAGCTTCTTAACACTGGGATCTGGGTCCTATGCTACCTGCTGATGGTGTCCGCATTTCCTACCACAGTCTAGGATGGAGCGCAAGCCGCATATCACAAAGAGCCCAGTCTTGAGTGAGGGGCCCCTCGCACTGGGCAAGTCTCTGGCCCACTGCTACTTAGCATTCTCATATATTCATTAAACAGAGACATATTTTGTCTAACATAGAGAGGCATTTTAAAAAGAAAATTAAATAAGGGATATGAAGAATTGGTAAGTACTTTATGAATAAATACCTTCCTTCAAGACTACTGCCAGTATGATGGCAGTCACTCTCATTTGTGGCCAGGCAATGATTTTATACATATCATACTAAATTGACAAAACAAACATAGATAATAGCAATGACACAGATGGGATAATTGTACACAGAAGGCAACTAAGGCTATGATGGGTAACTAACTCTTTCAGCATCCCACAATAGTCAAGTTAACCTGAACAAGGATTACCAAACCAGGTAGGCAGGAAAAAATTCTAGGAAAGGAAAAATCTTATATTTGATTAGTGTTCCCACTAAGTGGGATTCACTAGATCTATTCCAGAAGGTATATACCTAAGAACAGACAGAGGAACGACTGATGAAAAACTGGGTCTCTCAGAGGGTTCCAAATGATACAGGTTAGGTCTAGGAAACTTCTGCCTCCTGTATCCCATCCGTTCCCTGCACCTGTACAAATCTGATCATAAATCTGAGCCATAATCAGCAAATCAAATTCCAGAAATTGGACACAGGCCTAGATCTGAATTTTCAAGTCATTACCTGTCATTTAAAAGGCTGCTTTTCCTTTGTTCCATCATTCATTTGTTACATGATCATTAAACCCGAATCCAAATCTCTACCCAAACAGTGGTGGGAAGTTCCAATTTCAGCCACTGACGGAGGCCCATCCTCTTCTTGAAGTCTGACCAGATTTACACATGCTTGAGTAGTCACCAAAAAATGAGGGGAAAAAAAACCCTATTCTTTCCATGCAAACATTATAATCACTGACATCTTTATTAAAGCCAGCAATCGACTCTCAGACCCATTACCGCTCTACTGGGCTTCCAAAACACCGAGAACCAGGCCTGACTTTGGCAATCCTGGTGCCTGTGGTTTTGCTTCCTACAAGTATGGCTTGACCACAGTCCGTGGAAAGGACACATGTCACAGTGCTTCCACAGGGTGGTACGTTGTCCCGGATCAGTGTGGGGCTCCAACACCTCTGTCCATGAGACAGAAACTCTGTTATGATGAGGATATTCTTCTTCTCGGTCTGTTTTCCACAGTGACATTCCTTTCATGTGTGTGCATGCGTGTATGTGTGTGCATGTGGACCTTTCTTTCTTTCCAGATCCCAGTGTCTTCCTGGACATTCCGAATTTCTGCCTTGCCACAGATAGTCCCTATGACCAGAGCACACAGAGTCTCCAGTTTAGGTGGGGAAGAAGGAAGGGAAGGAAAAAATACTTTAAGAAAAGCATAGATTATATTTTCTACTAACATTGCTGAGACAGAGGATCTTATTCCCAAAGAAAGTAAATGCCATTTTTGCCAAGAGTACAAAAGTCAAATAGGTGACCCACACATGGGTCAAATGTGAACCACAGACAAGCTTTGTTTTACCTACACAGTGTTGTAAAACAACAGTAAACCAGTTGGAACTGTATATATATATTTAATTTACTTTTTAATGGTTATTTATTTGAGAAAGAGAGGGAACAAGTGTATGTACAGAGGGGGGAGGGGCAGCGAGAGAGAGCGAGAGCGAGAGAGAAAGAGAGAGAATCCCAAGCACACTCTGCACTGTCAGTGCAGAGCCCAACATGGGGCTCAAACTCATGAGCCATGAGATCATGACTTGAACTGAAACCAAGAGTCAGACACTTAAATGACTGAGCCACCGAGGTGCCCCCTTTATATCTATAAATGACATAAAATACCTCGCTCAGGTAGCATATTCCTCAGCCCGCAGGCACCTGGCCAGTGGCCCCTGTCACAGATTCTAAGGATAGACCAAACTATGTTGCACATGTAAACGACTAGTGAAAAATGCCATTCCTCAAATGTTCTGAGAATTTATTTTCCTTCTAACTGTTAAAACATCAACTAATTGTTCGGAACTAATATCTGTATTATCATCTAGATTTCCCTCCAGTTTTCAACAAATATATTGATGAAGCAGTTGGCCACAGAGTTCATTTTTGAGATATTTAATTAAACGTGTTGTAAAGACCACGGACTTTGTCCTTGAAGCAGCCTTCTCTTCTCTGGCCCCTCAATATATAATCCAGTCTTTCCCCTGGGTTAATTTTCTTCTCCTTACATGTATTACTCTTTTTTTTCCAATTCTTTTTAATGTTTATTTTATTTTTGACAGAGAGAGGGGCAGGGGAGGGGCAGAGAGAGAGGGAGAGACAGAATCTGAAGCAGGCTCCAGGCTCTGAGCTGTCAGCTCGGAGCCTGACGCGGGGCTCAATCCGACAAACTGTGAGATCATGACCTGAGCTGAAGTCGGACGTCCAAAAAACTGAGCCACCCAGGCGCCACTTACGTGTATCACTCTTAACACAAAGTATTTTCTGTGCAATCAATGAGTATTTTTGTCTCTCTCATTATAATTTACATTCTATTGCAGCAGGAATTTTTCTCTGTTTTTGTCACTACTCTATCCCCAGCATCCATAATACTGTCTGACACATAAAAATGGTTCTCAGCATACTGTTACGCTGAATGCTTACGTTGAACGACTTGATGAAATCAATAGGAGTTGTCACATAGACACACAATATTTGTTGAATGCTTCCTCTAAGCTAGGTACTATTTTAAAGACTTTTAAAATACTCATTATACAGTAACACTACAAGATAGGAATTGTGGCAAAACCCATTTGGCAGATGGGGAAACCGAACCGTAGTTAAGTTCCTTGCCTGAGATCGGCAGTTAACATTTCAATTCAATCATTCTGGCTTCAGAACCCATGCCCTGTCTAGGCTATACAGTGTCCCTTAAAATGTAGCCATCTGAAGAGGAAGAGCCTCAGATAAAGAAAGAAAACACTTTCATTCCTAGAATCAAACTGCTTGTCAGGAACACACATCACATCTGTGGCTGGAGGGGGTTATGAGCTTAGATGAAACACAATGGAAAGGAGTCAAGGTGTCTTACCTACCTCACACACGTTAAGATGGTGCTATCGAAAAAAAAAAAAAAAAAAAGACGGGGTGCCTGGGTGGCGCAGTCGGTTAAGCGTCCGACTTCAGCCAGGTCACGATCTCGCGCTCCGTGAGTTCGAGCCCCGCGTCGGGCTCTGGGCTGATGGCTCAGAGCCTGGAGCCTGTTTCTGATTCTGTGTCTCCCTCTCTCTCTGCCCCTCCCCCGTTCGTGCTCTGTCTCTCTCTGTCCCAAAAATAAATAAAACGTTGAAAAAAAAAATTTAAAAAAAAAAAGAAAAAAGAAAAAAAAAAAGACAAACAAAAACCTAGAAAATGGCAAGCACGAGTGAGAATGTGGAAGAACTGTACTGTTCTGCATTGCTGGTGGAAATCTCAATGGTGCAGCCACTACGAAGAACAGTGTTACAGTTCCTCAAAAAACTAAAAACAGAATTACCCCATGATCTGGCAATTCCAGATGTGGGTCTACAGCCACAGGAAATGAAAGCAGAACATAAAGAGATATCTGCACACCCATGCCCACAGAAGCATCATTCACAATGGTGAACGGCAGAAGCAACCCAAGCGTCCACTGATGGATACAGGGATACGCACAGTGCACGCATGTACGCACAATACTACTCAGCCTTAAAAAGGACAGAGATTCTGAGACAGGTACCACGTGGGTGAACCTGGAAGACATTCTGCTGAGCGAACTGAGTCACCCACAAAGGGACAAATACTGTTATGATTCCACTTGTACCAGCTTGTTAGAGCGGTCAGGTTTGCAGAGACGGAAAGGAAGGAGATGGTGGCAGAAGGCAGAAATGGGGAGTTAGTGTTTAATGACTGTAGTTTCAGCTTCCCAGGATAGAGGGTTTTAGAGGTGTGGTGGCAATGTCTGCACAATGTGAGGACGCCACTGAGCTGAACACCTAGAGATGATTAAGACGGTAAATTGTGTGTTTTGTGTATTTTACCACAATTAAAAAAAAGAAGGCTTAGAACTGGATTAAGTGGACAAAATACTGGACCTTGGATTAACTACCTAGCGAAACCTCCATGAAGAGCAGATTCTCTAGTGCATATATTTCACTCTACGTGCACGTTCTTATTTGTTTTATGGTCTCAGTTCCCCAAGCAACGGAGGCAAATGTCTTACGGGAACGATTCCTGCTACAGTCTCAGGTTCAGTAACCAGAAAATGTCTTGGGAAATGAGAATAATTTAAAACTTCTTAGGACATAATTACTAACATGGATATGTAGGTGTAATCATTATTTCTCAGGCTGTGCACACACCCTGCCTTAAAAGATAGGGACCCCTTGTTGGCCAGTTCAGCCACACATCGAAGGTGAGCGTGAGGTACCATGGCTGGTGAGTCTTTTTCAGCTTGGGAAAAGGATGCCTTCCTCTCTAGGCTTGATGAAGGCTCACACAGGTGACCTTGGGGTGGAGGGGGAATAGGTGGAGGAAAGGAGGGAGCTCAGGGAGCCTTTTACAGCATTTTTGACGTAGAAGATAAAGACCAAGAAGAATCTGAAGCTCTGTAGCATCCTGCTATTATTTTCCTAGTCTCATCTGAAGCTGAAGCTATGAATCACCCATGGACGAGAATGGGGAAAGGATGGGCATCTGCAGCTGTTGTTCCCAAAGGAAACAGCCTGTCAAACCCTCCAGAAGGCAAGAGATGGGTGTATCAGAGCAGAATGACCTCTGACTTTCAGGAAGCCAGCAGAGAAATCATGAAGTCAAGTCTCCCAGCTCACTCAGTGAGCACACGCAGATAATGCTAAGATCCGAAAGAATTATGGGCAGTAGATGCTTCCACATCTTGCCTGCAAGATTCAAAGGTAGTAGATCATTATTCAAGACTCCTGACCCCCATGGAGATAAAAGTTTGGTTAAAAAAGATAAGAACGATCGCTTTCCTGTTGGTGAACTGGGAGGGAAACTGTGATCACTACTTGAAGTCTCTTTATGCTTCTAACAAAGTCCTGAGAAAGAGAAGTCGACAGAACTGTAAATGCCTCGCTGGGTCAGATGTCCTAGTAACAGAGGGACTGATGCCCCAGGGAGAGGTGGACAGAGTGAGAGAGGAAAATGCCAGAGTCATGGATAAGGCTTGAGACCTGACTGATGGGGAAAGGATACCATACCTGCCAGACACTTATTGTATGTGCCCGTGAAGAAGACAGACCCTGACCTCGCACAGAAGACGGGGCTGCACTCAGGTGAGGTCCAACAGTTCAAGCTCAGGTCCAAGAAGTGATCGTATCTTGAGCCCAGGATCTATCATCTTCATGCACCTTGTCAGTTTAGAACAGAGTTTCTTTCATCTCAGGCTCAGACCCCACTCTTCTATGTGTGGCCCAAGTGCATGTTCTCTAGCCTCTACTGTTGTGTGTCCCTGTGCCTTTTCTCTTGCCTCCCACTGCTGATCACAGTTCCCCTCCAGTCCTCTGCAGGGAGCAGCTCATTTACTGTAGTTCAGTCTAAAGGTCTTTATCCTGAATCCTTTGATGCGATGTACAACATCACTCGTCCCGGAGCCCTAGGAACTCATGCATTTATTATACAGTGATGGCGGAATCATCAAAGAACAAACTGAGTATGTACATAAAATTAAGTGTGCATAACACAATCACATGTGCATTAATTCACACATGGATTCAGTTTCCTTGTCAACTCTATTGCTCTTTATTTTGTGTAATACTGGAGAGTGCCAGTCTGTGGGTGGAAATCGGAGGTCTACCTCCTTTACCTCCACTCCCCCTAAGGTCTCATTCCAGGTTCTGGTGTCTGAGCGGCCCATTCTTATCACCTTCTGCTTCCTCTACACAGTCAAGATGGGGTAGTTGGTGGGCTCTCTGCTGTTCCCAAAGCCACTCAGGAAAAGATGATGCTATTGTGGGAGAAAAACTATAAAGCTGGCCAGTGTCTCCAGGGGCCATCTATTTTAAATAAGCGTCTCACTCTGTTAAGGTGCTTGCTTCTCATCGTCTCCTCCCCAACCCAACTCCATCAGTAACAGTGAAGGCCCTGGATGACCATATTCCAACTGAGAAAGTCCCTCCCCCTTGTCTTTGCTTCTTGTTATAGGCTCCCTTGTAATCCTACAGACATGCATACATCCCACTTTGTTGCTACCAGCTCCTGGGTTGTGCTGTAATGGAAAGCAAAGCCCTCAGTCAGTCTTCAATAGCATCACCTCTTGGTCATGCCCTCACCTTTTTGCTAGTTTTCCAGAACCAGGTCTATGACAATGACCCAAAGTAATAAACCTTCCTTGCTGGGAGAGTACCACAGGAAACCCATGCACAGATACTCTCCATTTCCAGAAAGAAAGCTTCCTCAAAAAATGTTCATGAAAGTACTGACAATAAATACAGCCTTTCAGGACCAAATGTGCACGGTGGAACAAGATGTGGCTTGGTACCTGAGGAATAAAGATTTGTGGAATCAGTACAGTGTGAGGCACATCACGGCTCTGCACTTTTCAGAGCCGGGAAATAGCCATTAATTCCAACTAGGCTGCATCTTCCTTGCGCATAAAGTAATAAATAATAAGGTATTATGTTCCAGAAACCTTGGGAGGGTTTCTACTTTGTTATCTCATTCCAATAACTAAAAGTTTCTGGCAAAGACTGTAGCAAGGGATGTAAGGCCAGGAACTAAGACCAAACCAGGCATCGACTTTACCACGTTTGTGCACTGTCGATGAGTTTCTCATTAAGCTAAACGAAAACTTAATGTGGTTCTCTTCCTTTTCGAATTTGTTGGTCATAATTGCTGGGAAAAAAATACTCTGGGTAGACACAAAGTACAGCAGGTGAAGATTTTCGGTGCTTCCCTCCACTGAGGGGGTCTGTGCCAGTGCGTATTTGTGAGACACCAGAGAGCAGGGCTAGGGCCCTGTTGTCATATATAAGCAGATAGCTTCTTAGTAGAAACACACGTTGCTCCAGGAATTGCACTTTGAGGGCGCTTCGGCAGTGAGCTCAGTGATTAAGAGCTTAGGTCTGAGGTCAAGACAGGTCCGTCCTAACCAATAAAGTCTAAGAACATAGTTCAAAGCAACACCTTTAGCTCTCCTGCCTCCCATGTCTCTCAACCTGATGGTCATCCACAAGCATCTCTTGTGTAAATAGTTTAGAGCCCCCACTTTTGAAGCCAGAACATCCTCTGGGAAATACCTGTGAGACCCCCTACTGAAAATGTAACAACAGCTTCCATGGCCTTTAACACAGTTGATGCCTTCCTCTGCGGGGCCTTGTTGCTTACCGAGCGCCTGAAGGGGGCACATTAACCCTTGTGTGAAATCCTCTGTTCAGACTTTCCCCTCATTTCCATTTCTGTGCTTACCCTCTCATACATGGTCTCCTCTTCTCTGAATGACATTCTCCTCAGCCCACCTGTCATACTGAAGTCACCTGTCACTCATGCATGAAAGCACTCCCTGACCCGGGCTGGCTTATCTTGCTCTTAGGATCTTCCCCTCTAACCACAACCAGACTTTTGAGGTCTTTACTGTGTGCTGTCATTCAGAATCCTCTCACGTAATCTTCACATGAGCCTTATGATGTTACTATTATTATTATCATCCCACTTAAAACAAAATGTTTAATTTGTGAGAGAGAGTGCTTGGGCACAAGTTGGATTGGGGCAGAGAGGACAGAGAGAATTCCAAGCAGGCTCCACACTATTAGCACAGAGCATGACTCAGGGCTCCATCCCATGAATTGTGAGATCATGACCTGAGCCTAAATCAAGAGTTGGACATTCAGCCGACTGGGCCATCCAGGTGGTCCCTATCATCCCTCTTAGAATAAGTAACATGCTCGGTCCTACCAGGCCAGTAAGTGAGAGAGCTGAGGCGTTGATGCCTGTCTTAAACCCAGCAACCTACAGTGAAAATAGAGCCATTTACCTCATGAGCATAATACTTATTTAGGTTGGAGTATGTTGAAACCTTTTTTAATGTGGTTATTTGTATATTTTTCTCCTAAAGTAGATACATATCCCCATAAGGATTTTGGATGCCATGTCAATTTTCATTCACTGTGTTCACCTTGGCCACCAGCACATCCTATCATAGACAACTTATTAAATAATTCCTAAAAAAAGACTGATGATTGTTTACGTCTCTGCAGGTAATTTTACTGATGTGCACAAATATTCGTGAGTGTGGAATAAAGGATATATTTCTATTAACCCTCTCTTCCCAAAAGCACAGTGAAAGGCTTTACGAGGTACAACATTTCTATGATCCCTGACTAACCTAGTCTCTAAACAGGTTCCTTTGAGAAACTTCATTCATTCACCCCAGGCTTGCGACTGGGGTCTCTACCCTGCGACTGTGTGAAAGCAAGGGGATCGCTTGAGCACACGCTTCTGCGAGAAATCTCTGCAAGTCTCCCAGGGGAGACGCCTCTAACTCGTACTCTTCTTTCCCCATAGCCTAGGCAGCTCTGACCTGGAGGGCTTCACATGAGGTAACTGTCACACGTTGGAGGTCAGTTTGGGAGCCAGCCAGACACGCCCATTTTAAGAGATGAATTTTATTTTGGGACATCGGCAAATCCCATTATTTCCGGATAGTCATGCCTTGAAATGGATTATTAGCCGGCCTACGAAAGGAGTTGTCAGGGAAGACTGCCCAGCGCATTTGGGAAAAGAACGCTCAGCATTGGTAAGTATTTTAATTGCTTTCCTCTTTCGTCCAGAAGCCCATTCTAGAAATGACTATGGTATACAAGGCTCCCCAGAAGTGGGTCCTCCCTTGCCAGTAGTGATTGGCATTTCCAAAGCAACCACATCCTTTGGAGCCCATGTCACTTGGTATTACCCACGGATCCATAAAGTTGATAAATGATGGAAAGACAATGGAGATTTCTGAGGGCTGACACCAAGCTTTACTCCAAGATGCTCCCTCTGAGCTGTCTTATCCCTCCCTATGGCGGAAGTTTGCATCTCTATATTTTCCTACATCACATTCTCAGATCCAGACCACACCCCGAGTTCCCAGCATCTGTCTTTAGCTGCCTACTATACATTGCCCACTGTTTGAACTAAACATGACCAAAGGTCAACTCATTACCCTCCCACAAAGCCATTCCTCTTTCAGTTGACCCTGTGCACAAAGGGATCATCATCCACTCAGCATTTCAAACAGAACTTCGACTCACCCTGGACTTTTCTTTCTCCTGCAGTCCTAGCATCCAAGTAGTGGCAATCTGTATATTCTTTATTCCAGTGTTATCCCGATTTCCCATCCTCCCCAGCATTACCCTATGTTATTGGCCATGTTCCTACAGTACTGCGTATTTCCTCCACCACAACATTTACTGCCATTTTATTTTCTAAATCCATTCTTCTTCCCCACTAGACTTCCGTTGAAGACAGTGAATGTGTTGGTCTTATTTACAGATGCAGCTCTAAGAGTTTACTTAGTACTGCTTCTGCTGCTCAGTAAACTCCAATATGTTGTATTTTCATTTCCCTTTGTCTCAAGAAACTTTCAGATCTCCCTGGTGATTTTTTTTTAAGTTTATTTATTTTGAGAGAGAGACCATGCAAGGGTGGTAGGGGCAGAGAGAGAGAGAGAGAGGGGAGAGAAAATCCAAGGCAGGCTCTGCACTGGCAGCGTAGAGCCCGATGTGGGACTTGAACTCATGAACCATGAGATCATGACCTGAGCCAAAACTAAGACTCACATGCTTAACCAACTGAGCTGCCCAGGCACCCCTCCCTTGCGATTTTAATTAGACCCACTCACTGGTTGCTTAAGATTGTGTTATTTAATTTCCACACCTTTTTTTTTAAATTTTCTCAGTTTTCTTTTTGCTATTTATTCCTATTTCTATTCCATGGTGGATGGTGGTTGGAAAAAAGATGCTTGGCATGATTTCAATCTTCTTAAATATGTTCATACTAGTTTGGGTGGGGCTTGAGATTCTACATTTCTTTTTTTTTTAATGTTTATTTATTTTTGAGAGAGAGAGAGAGAGAGCGAGCGAGCAGGGAAGGGGCAGAGAGAGAGGGAGACAGAATCCTAAGCAGGCTCCACGCTGTCAGCACAGAGCCTGGTGTAGGGCTCGAACTCATGGACCCCGAGATCATGACTTGAGCCAAAGTCAGATGCTTAACTGAGTGAGCCAACCAGGCACCTGAGAGTCTACATTTCTAACGATCTATGGCTAATTCCAGTACTGCTGGCCTATAGATGATCTCCAATGATCAGAGCTCCAGTGGATGCCAGATTTCTGCAACACCGTCTTCCAAATATGGGACACCCAGAACTGTTCCCAAGTTTGAAACAAATCGAGGACCATCATCATCTAGGCCCTAATGTTGGATAAATGCTGTGTTGTCTTCGTGCAAGGATCACAGAATTTGAAAATTTCTTGTCACCAGTACTTGTCATCCAGTGGCACTTGTAGCCTGATGAAGGTCAAAGAATGTGTCAGATGCATGCTTCTTGGGATCTTACCTTCTTGCTGCATTTATCTTGCTATCAGGTAATACAGCCAGCTGAAGGTGAATGTTTAATCTGATATTTACTGCTGGACAATGAGTTTGTTATATCAGTTTTCAAAACCTACTGTGCTAGATTAGCATTCTTTTCAGCAAGAGCAGAATGTAGCCTTGACTGTTTGTGGGAAAGAGAGGCAGTGGATTTTAAATGATGGTGTGAATGTGTGAGTGTGTGTGTGTGTGTGTGTGTGTGTGTGTGAGGGACAGGGGGTAGGGGAGAAACAGCAGAGAGACAATGATGGAGAAGAAAGGGGACTGTAAGAGAGGAAGAAACTAGCAGGATGGTCACCCCAACATCTCCTTCATTCTTTTCAGTAAGTAGCAAAAAGTGACAACAGTCTGCTTCGTGGAAAACCACATGTGGATGAAGAAGTCACGAGGATCCCTGTGGTTACTTCTTTAGGGGGCCCAGATAATGCCATTAACAAAGCCCATGGGAGGAACACTTTGCTTTCTTCCCTTCAATCTCAAGGGAATTGTTTGATTTTTACAAGTTTAAGTCACAAGTACCCAGACTTCAATAAATGGAAGGAGGTCATACAATACACAGACCTCAGTGAAGACATTTATGTACCTGAAATGAGTGTCTTAGTTCTTAATAGCGATTTTTGTGTGTTTTACGTGTTCCTCCCTGTACTATCTCAGCTGCTGCTTATCCACAGAAACTAAGCCTGCGTATCCCTGCCAAATGTAGTTTACCTACCATTTAATGATCTCTTCAGGGAGCAGTGGAAGAATCACAGAGGAACATGTAGAGATCGCTCAGACAAAAGCAAAACAAAACTCAAACAACAAAAAGCTCATAGTCTGACTAGGCAGGCTAGACAAACACTTCAGGGATTATTCAGCAGCAACGCCTCAAGTTAGTGAATGAATATTGTGGAGAGCAGTGGGGAATAAGTCTGATAAGACACGTTAGTGTCATAGTTTCAGCCTTTAAAACCTAAGACACGAAGGTTGTATGGAGATGCATGGGCTTTTACAGATAAATTAACTTATTATTCTGTTTAGATAAGACTTTGGTTGCTAACCTAACCTGGATATGTATTCAAACCCACCTCTGCTTCACCCATAGTGGATGTGTGATTACCTACGCCATTAATCTGAGCTACAAATTTTTATCTGTATGGAGAGTTAACACTACCGATCTCATAGTGTAGTAGGCTTACATGAGATGATATGATCTATGTAGGAAATTAAGCAGAGGGCTTTCCGCACCGTAACTAACTGCTCAATAAAGATGAGGATGGTAACAACCATGAGGGTCACCTGAATTGTCTCAGTGGAGATGCTTCTGAGTACAGAGATGGAGTCTGGGGACCTGCATGCAGGTAGCTTATTCGGGAGGGGTTCCCAGGAAGCAGTAAGTAGTGAGAGAGCTGGGAAGGGAGGTGAAAAGGAGAAAATCACCCAAAAACGTTTCATTAATGCCTTAATTCTTATTCCCAGCAACCAGAGTTCAGTCTCCCTGAGAGATCCTCTTGAATAGTGTAGAAGCTACCTTATAGGAACTTGGGGGCAGTTATCAACCGACTACTGCCCTCCATTGGTTGAAGTCTGCCTCCAGGGGGGAGCCCATACCTGCACCCACATTTCTGGGAGCGTGTGCTCACCTCTGAGCACCCATCCCTCAGCTCTCTGGTGACCATCTCCAGGCAGCAAGGCTTGTTGGCTCCATGTGGGACACTGGTGAGGAGCTGAGCTCTCCACCTTGGGGCACTCAGATTAGGCAGGTTCAAGGGCTGTGCATGTGATGCGGATTTTCTCAGATCCTCAGTCCAAATCAACTCCACATACTACACTGTTTGTGAGGCGTGTGTTGTATTACCGATGCCTTCAATTTCTTTTCTTTCTTCATCAACATAACTTCTAGGTCAACCTGCCTCTGCCCTTGAAATGGATGTGATTCTTCAATCTTTCGAAGTCCTTGCAGAAATACACTGTTTGGCTCTTATGAGAACTTTTCTCTTACGGCACTTCTTATATTCCACTTGCATTATAGATACTTCGAGAGTTATATGAGGGTAATGATTAACAGTACTGGACGCCTGCTGTGCAACAGGTGATATTGATTTTCAAGGATTAAATTTAATCCACCAGCTTCTCCAATGCAGGTCGTTTCCAACAAGGGAAATGGATACTTGAGGTGGATAATTATCCCTTCATTCATGACACCACTGTAAGGTGTTGATGTTATTAAGAATGGCCAAGTCCAAAGTCTGGCCTTTAATCTCCTCAGCAGAGGCCATAAATGTAAACACCCCACAGGCTTGGCAAGAAGCATAAATCACATGAATCACGTTACGTGGGGACAGGCAAACCAGGAGAGCATATGAATACGAAATTGTAGCATATGCGCTGGGTTCCAGGTAATTACTGTTCTGTGGAAATTCATGAAAGGGGGCCTGTAATCCAAGACTTTATTTAAAATCTCATAATTTTGAACTTCTGATAAATAATCAACACCAAAAGAAACCAAATCCGTGACGGTCAAAGAAAACACATCTGTGCTCATGAAGGGAGCCTGGAGGTCCCAACGTTTGCCTTCTGTTCTGACCCGCAGCCTCAGCTGTGCTACGAGATTATGGGTCCAAGGGACTGAGACTTCCCCTCACTCCCCGGACCAAGGAGGTCATCTCTCTGACACTGTTCCCCAGCTGCAAAGTGGAACCATTAATGTCTGTGTTCCTTTCTAGGGCTGCTGTGGCAGAGTATCCCCAGTTGTGAGACTTGAAACAGAAGCATATTTTCTTGCAGTTCTGGAATCCAGAAGTATCCCCACTTGTGAGACTTGAAACAGAAGCATATTCTCTTGCAGTTCTGGAATCCAGAAGTGAGCAGGCCACGCTCTCTCTACAGCCTCTGACACTCCTGGGCTTATGGCCACGATGAGCCTCCCATCTCCGCTTTCTTCATCACACCAGTGCCTTCCCTCAGTGCATCCCGTCTGTGCTCATGTGCCCTTCTGCCTCTGTTCCCCAGTCTCTCTTCTTTTCATGAGGTCACCAGTCATACTGGGCAAAGAGCTCACTCTAATATGACCTCATCTTCACCACTGACATTCACAAGGATCCTTTTTCCAGATATGGGCACATTCTGACTTACCGTGAGTTAGGACTTCAACATTTATTTTTGTGGTACACAATTCGAATGGTAACAACGCCTAATTCACAGGGCCGTTTTGGAAAGCAGTTATTCTTTGTTTTTACACTGTGTTTCCTCATTCAGAAGACTCGTATTTTTCCTCAGTTCTGGACATTTTTCTTTAAATGTTGTCTCTCATCTATTTTCTCAATTATGTCCTTCCAGAATTTTAATCAGTTGTATCTGAGACATTCTCATTTCATCCTTGATATTTCTGAATCCCTCGCTCAAAACTCTCAGCTCTTCACCTCTGTTTATTGCATTCCAGATAAATTACTTGAATGTATCTTCTAGATCACTTATGTTCTCCCAAACTTTGTGTACCTGCCTTTAAACGTAGCCACTATTAAGGAAAACTGATAGATTTCCTTTACATGTTCCATTTTCATTAAGTTGCTCTGATTTTCCTTATGATAAAATATTTGCTTCTTGCTCCCTTTATTTGGACCTCTCACACACTGCCATTCTCCACTCCATATTTGATTAGTCCAATATCTGAATGTCCTTGGGCAATGAATTAGTATTTTCTTGTTTCTGTTGATATTCCCATCGTGGCTCACTTCCTAGTGTTCTTTCTGCTTACAGACAACACACCAGTTGAAGACCTTGCCCGTCCTTCCTCAGGGATTTGGCTCCACTGCCATTTTAAGGTCAGTTGTTCTCCCGCATGGAGGTCCCATTTCAGTTATTTTCATGATATTGTTGATACAGAAATCTGATGCATAGAGAACACACCTCTCCTGTCTGCCGACTGGTCCTGACAAGCTCATTGTTGTTCCATTCCAGCCCACAATGTCTGTAGCTTGTTTTTCCCAGCCAACCCTGATTCCCAGGTACTTCCATTCCATCTCTAGAGGTCAATGCCCTGGCCACTCAGGGCCCTGCTCCTAGTTCTGATGGGACAAGCAATGCCTCTAAGAGCATGTCCTACTAAATTATCCATGTTATGATACATGGGGGTCTTGGAAAAGCCTCTGGTTATTCCAGATACGATATTAGGACACTCAACAGTGATCTTTTTTTTTTTTTTTTAAGTTTATTTATTCTGGGGGTGGGGGGGAAGCATGAGTGCAGCAGGGGCAGAGAGAGGAAGAGAGGAAAAATCCCAAGCAGGCTCTACACTGAAAGTGTAGAGCCTGATACTGGGCTTGAACTCACGAACCGTGAGATCATGACCTGAGCTGAAGTCGGAAGCTTAACTGACTGAGCCACCAAGGAGCCCCCAGAGTGATCTTTAATATAGGATATATATCACAAATATCTAGGATTATTTTGATGTATTCATAAACCCAAGCCTCACCCTTGGAGGTGCTGAATTAGTCATCTGGAGTGAGCCTGAATATCAGTATCTTCAAAAGTTTCTTCTAGCAGAACCAATGTAGAACAAGTATAGTCATACCTCAGAGATGTTGTGGGTTCAGTTCCAGACCAGCACAATAAAGTGAATACCACAGTAAAGGGAGCTGAATGAATGTTTGGTTTCCCAATGACTATAAACTTATGTTTACACTATACTATAGTCTACTAAGTATACAGTATCATAATGACCAAATGAACAAATAGAAACAAAAAGAAATCCAATGTACATTGCCTTAATTACAAAATACTTTATCGTTAAGAATGCTAACCATCATCTGAGCTTTAGTGAGTCATCATCTTGTTTGCTGGTGTAGGGTCTTACCTGTCTGTTGGTGATTGCTGACTAGTCAGGGTTGCTGCTGAAGGCTGGGGTGGCTGTGGCAATTTCTCAAAATAAGATAACAATGAGGTTTGCTCTATCAACTGACTCTTCCTTTCATGAAGGATTTCTCTGTAGCACAGGAGGCTGTCAGACAGCATTTTACCCACAGCAGAAGTTCCTTCGAAAGTGGAGCCCATCCTCTCAAACCCTCTGCTTCTTCATCAGCTAAGTTCGTGTCATATTCTGAATCCCGTGTTGTCATTTCAACAATCTTCACGGCATCATCACCAGTGGATTCCATCTCAAGAAACCACTTTCTTTGTCTTGTCTATGAAAAGCAGCCCCTCCTCTGTTCAAGTTTTATCACAAGCTTGTAGGCATTCAGTCCCTTCATCAGGATCTACTTGTGATTCTAGCTTTCTTGCTGTTTCCACCACATCTGCCATGATTTCCTCCACTGAGGGCTTGAATCCCTCAGTTATCTGTGAGAGCTGGAATCAATGGCTTCCAAACTCAAGTTAATGTTGATGTCTTGGCCTCTTCCCATGAATCACATTATTCTTACTGGCATCCAGAATAGTGAATCCTTTCCAGAGGTTTTCAGTTTACTTTGCCCAGGTATGTTAGATGAATCACTTTCTATGGCAGTTGTAACCTTATGAAATGTATTTTTTTAATGTTTATTTTTGAGAGAGAGAGAGGGAGAGAGAGAGAGAGAGAGCGTGCACACCACTGGGGGAGGGGCGGAGAGAGGAGACACAGAATCCAGGCTCCAGGCTCTGAGCCGTCAGCACAGAGCCCGATGTGGGGCTCAAACCCACGAACTGTGAGATCACGACCTGAGCCGAAGTTGGACGCTTAACCGACTGAGCTACCCAGGCACCCCTTGAAAGAAATCTTTTTATTATGAGGAAGAGGTCTCAATGATGGGCTTAAAATACTCAGTAAACATGTTATAAACATATATAGTCATCCAGGCTTTATTGTTCCACTTACAGATTACAGGCAGAGTATGTTTGGCATAATTCTTAAGGGTCCTAGGATTTTCAAAATAATGAAACAGCCATGGCTTCAACTGAAAGTTAACAGCTGCATTAACCCGTGACACAAGAGCCAACCTGTCCTTTGAAGCTTTGAAGCCAGGCATTGACTTCTACTCTCTGCCTATGTAAGTCCTAGATGATATCTCCTTAAACTAGAAGGCTGGTTCATGTACATTAAAAATCTGTAGCTTAGTGTAACCACCTTCATTAATTCTCTTAGCTGGACCTTCTGGATAACTTGCAGCTTTGACATCAGCATTTACTGCTTCACCTGGCACTTTTGTTATAATGCTGACTTCTTTCCTTAAACCTCGTGAACAAACCTCTACTAGCTTCAAAATCTTCTTGTGAAGCTTCTTCACCTTAGGCTTTGGCTTAAAGGAATGTTGTGGCTTGTGTGAACTTCCATCCAGACCACTAAAACATTCCCCATGTCAGCAAGAAGGCTGTTTAACTTTCTTATCACTAGTGTGCTCATTGGAGTAGCACTTTTAATTTTTATCAAGAATTTCTCCTTCGTGTTCTGTCAAAGAACAAAAATTCAGCTAAGTGAATCTGACCATCAAACTGGCTTTCGTAGGAGATTCATGAATGGTGCAGCATCCCATCTAGCAGGCAGAGAGGACCACAAGGAAGTTTTGCAAAGTGGGAAGGTTTTTGAAGGAGGGGAGGGCAAAGAAATTATTAGCAGAAGAAAAGACGTGTTTCAGGCTAGGTCACCTTCCCTCAGGGAGGGCTTGAGAATGTTATATGACATTTCCAGAATTCCCCAGTTCGCCAGCCTCCAGCCTGTGGCCAACAGGGTCCTTTGAATTGGGATCTGGGAAAACTTCTATGAGCTGTTGATGATAGGCTTGAGTATAAGGCATTATACTTATAGTAGCCGGTCATTCTAGCCTGAGACAACGGGGACCAGCAGAAAGTTGCATATCATTAGACACCAGGCCGCAGGCGACTATCTCATGTGGAGCCAGTTTATGTCTTTGCCAAGGGGGAACCGTGAACAGTCAGCAAGACCAGAGGCATTTGCTGAGGCCAGGGAAGTTCAGCAGTTGTGGCAAGTTCAGAAATGAGTCGGAGGATCTCAGTTCTCTCGACCTTGTCTGATGATTGAAGTGATGGGTACAGAGGCAATTCTATATTCAACATCATCAGTTTCACATGATTTACCCAGCGAAGTGGGTGCTGCTTCCATCGCTGGAGATCACGGACAGCAAACCCCAAATGGGAAACACATTTTCCACCTGTTTCTTTGGCAGGTGAGCACATCAGCCTTGCAGCAGGGGAAAGCTTCAGCCCATCCAGAAAACCAAAGCACAAGAGGAACGTATCGGAAACTCTCACTGAGTGGTGTTCAAAGGGTCCAGACAAAGAAAGTCTGAAGCTTCTGGGACCAAAAAAGGCTTTCTAAAATGATGGACATCACGGGTCAGACATTGCTGGTTGACAGTTTCTGCAATTTTATGGAAGTCTCCTCACCAATGTCTATTCACAATTTGGCTCACCTTAAATACATAGTGCATTTAAGTGCATAAAGCAGAATTCCAAAAACCATAAAAAAAAATATGAGGTTTTCCAGAAAGCCGGGGAGAACCAAGTGGTCATGGTGGGTTTCCCACAGCCCTGGCTCTTCATTTACAGCCACCGTCTACACATCTGGATTTCTCTGGGTCAGGAGCAGACGGTTGCTGTGGTGAAGAACGTCAGGACGGCCGAAATCTGACACCCTGGGGTTGCTTTCCGCAGGAGCAGAATGGACCTGATCCACATGGGCCACAATATTTACCTGCTGCTGCTACCCTTGCACGAAAACCAGCAAGGGTATTCCTTAACACTTGGTTAGGTTCTGTCCTTTTACTGTGAGCCTCAGTTTTGATGACAGCAGTTTCAGAAAGTAAGAGAATGATCACAAGTGATAACATTATACCAGGACGATATCCCAGATTTCTCGGGATTTCACAGAATTTCTAGAACACTTAACACATCTGAACAAATACAACATAGAGGGGGCTTAGTATCAATTCGCATGTGTTGATACTTTCCATGTAATTTAACATGTCAATCCTGGTTAGTTTAGCAAATCCTTTGAAATGTTCCAAAGACAGAGCACATGGATGGCTCAGTAGTTTGAGTGTCCGACTTAGGCTCAGGTTGCAATCTCATGGTTGGTGGGTTTGAGCCCCATGTAGGCTCGTTGTTGACAGTTCAGTATGGAGCCTGCTTCAGATTCTGTGTCTCCCCCTCCCTCTGCCCCTTTCCCAGCTCACACTCTGCCTGTATCTCAAGAAAAAAAAAAAAAAAAAAAAAAAAGAGTACCTGTGAAATGTTCCAAGAAATACTCTGGAAAAATTCCCAGAGTTATTTCCAGGTCAAAAGGACTTCCTTGAGAATTCAATTTGGGGAAGTTTTTTAAAAATACCAAAAAGTTTTTAAAAAACAACAACAAAACACTTGTCAAATAGGACCATAAGTCACTGAAACAATACTTTATCTACTCAACCACGGTGACAGTTGAAGATTTTGCAGGCAAACATAGGACAGTGAACAGCTGAGCAAACAAACAAAAAAACAGAAAACCTTAGCTTTTAAGTGAGTTCAGTTTTTTAAGAAATCAAAGACCTGATAAAAACACATAAAATTATTCTGACAAAACCCAGAAATATTTTTTGAGGCATATTACTTAAAAGGAAAACAAACAAAAAACTCTTATAATCTCTTATCAAAAGCAGACCAATACTCCAAGAAAACTTTATCCTACAGAGAAAACCAATTTCTAATTTTGCACCAGTTTACTTTTTTAACTAAAATGCATCTTAATATTAGCCTGACTGACCACACATTAAAATTCCTTTGCAAAGAATCTTTTTTCCACCAACCTTCTACAACTTTCACTTTTGCATTCAGATTTTGTCCTATGCTTTTCCTAATTAGTAACTACTCTGTCACTATTTTATCCTATTTGGACATGATCTAAATATTCCATAAATTTCTTTTACTTTAATTTAGCAAGACTCTAAAGTTTCAAGTTAACAAAAGTTTTGGAAAGCTATTTTAGAGTACATGTATCATAAAATGTAATTGTTGCCAGAAGTTTATCTATATACTCTCATTTCACTTAAATCTAAATTATTCACTCCCAGAAGTATGTTCGGATTATCCACAAAAACTTCATGAGACATCAGACAACATCAGTCATCAATGTAGATTATTTCTGCTGGCAAATTATAACAGGTAACATGAATATAACTAGTAAATTCAGGTAGAATAAAACCTGCTTAACTGCAACTCTCAACACATGACTATTTTAATTAAACATACACACTTAAACTAACGTTACTGAAGATTATCCCAGGTGATGTGAACCTGGAAAACATTTGGGTTAATTTCTATTACATCTCTCAGAATTTTTATGAATACCAATTTATGTAAGTGCCTGTTTGTTTAAGACCAATAAACTAGGAGAGTGAAGAGAGCTCTTTTACAACATTTCAACAAACCCTTATGGAGGTAGAAAGGAGCACACACATATAGGGACACATGAACATACAGACAGAGGAAAACCAAATCTTCATAGCTCCTATTTTAAAACCGCTGCCATGAACAAAACTCACTCATCATCAAAGTTGGATTTGAATTCGTTTTTCTGGTATTTGGAAGAAGTTAGGATTTTCTGCTAGATGGTTAAAGATTTTTCTACTAATGTTTGTGGAGGAGACACAAGATCTGTATTTGTCCTTGACAGGTCCAGTTCCAAAAGACCTTTCCCCCTTTTGTTTTTTTCTTGATAAGAATTACCTCCCTCAAATTTGCATCTTAAAGGGATGGCCTTGATGAGAGTCCCAGAAGAGGGCAGGCAGATCATTTACCATTTCAAAGGCACAGCAATGAGATGATAGCCCCTCCTAGAAGGACACTGGTTCCCTAAGGCCAGAGTTTTACAATACTTGAAATCTTTGGGAGATTAAATAAGGAGGTTTTAGAATTGGTAAAATATGTGTGTATATACATACCCAAGAGTTATCCACAAAGAGGACACAAAAAGGACCATAGCAGGATTCTTGCACAGAGAGTCGGGACACTGAGGCTCTCTTTGTCTAGGAGGCAACTTCATTCTTTGTGCCAGCACGGGCTCAGTGGGTTTGTACCCGAAAAACAGCCCTGAGCACAGCGGTGTGTAGCCTTTTATGCAATTTCTACTTCTGTGTCTCCCATATATGATGACACATATAGTCTGAGTGGACACAGTCCAAGTTACAGAGTCATGTCAGAGCTACGATACGTGTACAGGAGTTGACTGGGCCATACTGCATGCTGCCTTCCTTTGTTCTGTGAAGGCCTCCACCATGTTCCTTAAGAAGGGGTTCTACCACAGGACCACCCGCGCCAGATCCAGAGCTGCTTCCAAAGACAGCCAAAGAAAAGAACCAACAGCCTGCACATCCCAGGCAGACAGAGAGCCAAACCCAATTCCTAAGACACAAAAAGCACGCAAGTAAGAAGGCAAGAGCTATTCACAGGAGAGAAGTGATCACTGACCGGTGGATCTGAATTTGGGACGGAAGGGACGTCGAGTTTTATTTCCCTCTTTCAGGGAGGCTCAGGAGGGAATCTGTTTCCAAAAACTTTTGAGGATCCCCACCTAAACCCACGCTTAAGAAATTCCTTAACTATGGCCCTTAGTGTGGCCTTTGACCAAAGAGTAAAAAAGACCTGCAGAGGACAGCCTGTAGCCGAGGGTGGTCTCACTTTACAAGGCAGCTGTCTGACTAATTGGTCTCTTCAGGGTGGATACAGCAGTCTTGTGGTCTTCCGTTGCATGTGCCTTTCCTCTGTTTACTTTTGCGTTAGCCTTTTGTAATAAATCTTTCGACAAAACCACTTTGGAATTTTGAAAGCTTCTGGAGGATTCTGCATGCCAATCACAGTAAGTATCCCATTCTGTTTGCTTAATTGGGAACCCTTGCTTTCCAGCACACTTCTTAAAAAATCTTATTTAATTAGAATGTTCCCCACAATTGGCCCCTGTAATTCTAGTTTGCCTTTAGCAAAATTTTTCCATACTGCTAGATATAGGCAACTTCCAGGACTACAGTTTTCTTTTGTTTTTTTAAGTTTATTTATTGAGAGAGAGACAGAGACAGAGACAGAGAGACAGAGAATGCACAAATAGGGGAGGAGCAGACAGAAAGGAGGAGAGAGAGAGACAGAAGCCCAAGCAGGCTCTGAGATGTCAGCACAGAGCCTGAAATGGGGCTCAATCCCATGAACCTTGAGATAATGACCTGACTGAAATTGAAAGTCAGAAGCCACCCAGGCGCCCAGGACATAAAATAAAATAAAATAAGCAGGTGTGCTGGAACGATTTGAAACATCCCATATCTTTTAGCTGGGCCTTTGGGTTTCTCAGAACCAAGCTAATACCTAAAAGGGACATGCCATAGGGCTGGGAATTGTGGGGTGTTTTACAGTGTATCTCACTGCACAGAATTTTCTTGACTGGCAGGTAACCTAGTGCCATGTAACCTGCCCCATGACCAAACTATCCCTTCACAGGATTCTTGAGGTGGTGAGTGCTCTCACGCTTTCTAAATGTTGACCCAATGCCCGTCAATGTTTGTGGCTTTAATTTTGGCTTCCAAGATTCCCATTAGCAAGTGGCCTTTATGTAAAACTATACTGGAGGCCTACCATTGGACCCAGTCCAGCTAAAAGCAAAGCCAATCTGATCTTTGACCCAGGCCAGTTCTTACGTGTGACCAGTAACTACCAGTAGTTCTCAGTGTGGACTAAATCCGCCATTTTAGTAAATGGCGCTGCAGACTGGGACTAGTAAAAGGCCAGAAGACCCCAGTTTAGTGGGACTGCAGAATACAACTGAAGAAGGGATTCCGACATGGAATTGTGCAGTGGACCAAGGGCTATGGATTGGTGCTCCGTCAGAGACTCCCATGGGTCTAGACTCCTCCGTGAACCAATCAGATCGGGAGTTTGAACACAAAAGACCAGAGCTCAAGCCAACAGGAACTCACCAATGGCCACTGGAAATGGCTAGAAAGACTGTGAATTCTAAGAGTGTGTAGGGGGCAACACCTGTGTTTCCCTTCATCCCCAAATGCTGACAGAGGTTTCCTTCGGATCCCAGTGCTGCCACCAAATCTGCTGAAGAGCAAAAATTCAACTGAGTAAATCTGAAGATCTAATTGCCCTTATTAAGCACTTTATGAACCAGGCAGCATCTCACCCAGCAAGTAGAGAGGAGCTCTGAGGAGAGGTGCAAAATGGAAGGTTTTCCTAGGAAGGAGGGAGGGGCAAGAAAGTTATTTGCAGAAGAAAAGGATTGTTGGAGGCAAGGTCATCTGCCCTTAGGGGGAAGGTGGGGGGGTGGTTCTCCTTAGGTGGATTACCTCAGCTCCCTTTGGGGAGGAAGGGAGGACGGAGAGGGCCCACGTAATATATATTACCTCAATGAAGCAGAAAATTCCTTGCTGCAGTTAAGACAGCATTTCTGGGGAACTGCAGTCAGGACAGCGGTGAAGCACCAGTTTGTGGACTTGTCCTAAAGGACATCATGTTGGGCCTGTGGTTTTCTTTTTCATAGTTCACAACTTGGCTAACTGTGTGGTCACAGGGCCTAGCTGTTAGCCTATCTTGGCTTCTGACAGGCCTTCTTCTCTGAGCTTAGTCATTTCCAGCTTTTGGTTGAAAGTGAGCGATGAGACTCTTCCTGAACTCCCAGGGGTCACTGAGGGTTGTTCACTGGCCTGATCTCAATGCTGTTGGGTCTCACAGAACAGGAAGGCTGGTGGGCAGAGCAGTCGGAACACACCTAGCATTTAATGACTCAGTCTGTGGCATCCCAAAACCATTATGACAGTAACATCAAAGATAACTGATTACAGATCACCGTAAAAACATACGAACAATAATAAACAAATTCAAAATACGGTGAGAATTACCAAAATGTGACAGAGACAGCAAGTTTGCAGAGGCTGTTGTGAAAACAGTCCTAGCAGAATTGCCTGAGGCACGGTTGCCACAAACCTTCAGTTTGTAAAAAATACACCTGCAAAGGGCAACAAAACAAGGTATATCTGTACTTATCCCAGGGCCTCGTTTTTGTTAAGCACTCAACGCAAAATAGCTATTTTGGAGACACATCCATATGACTCTCCTACTCAAGGATCCACAGCGGCTCCCTCCTGCCAGTCACATCAGCCTAGATTCCTCACTGAGGCGGACTGTTGTAAATCATCATAATCTAGACCTAACCTACCTCTCAAAACTCAGTTCCCACTGATCCCAAACGAAAACCCTTTAATTCAAGCAATCGTGTGTTTCCCTCCTCCCTATGACTCTGGCCTCAGCATTTTGTTTATATTAATCTTCTCATTGTGTTGTTCTGGTCCCACATTTCTACTCTTGGTAGATACACAGATGGACAGATAGATGGTAGACGATTGATAGATAGACAGATAGATGTTGGACACATAGATGTTAGACAGACATAGAGAGACAGATGTTAGACACATAGAAAGATGTTAGACACACAGATACATAGACACATACATACATACATACGTACATATTAGACACATAGATATAGATAGATGATAGATAGATAGATAGATAGATAGATAGATAGATAGATAATAGATGTTAGAGTTCAGCAATCAAATTATACCACACACTCATGGACTCTGCTATTGAGTAAGAGACTTGTCCACTCTGGGCCTCCATGTTTTGATCTTTAAAACTGAGCTACTAGTAATAATTTTCCAGCATTGTGAGTGGGTAAAAGAACCTATTTCAGTGCCTAGAACACAGAAAGTTCTCAGGTTAGTTATCTTCTTTCTCCTCCATTACCCATCCGCAAACCATCCCCCTCCTGCTATTCTACAGACTGGGTCCCGCCAGCCTCTGCAAGCTTCCCTAATTGCTTCGGGTCAGAGGGCCATATTTAATTGGCTTTCTCACAGCACTTTTATCTATCCTCTCATTCATTGCCATTATAGTTATTCTCAATGCTTATACTTTATCTCCTCACATTATCTTCGTTTCTCAGCAGCAGGTGCAGAGTCCATCCGGATCCTCCGCTTCTACACTCCACACTCCCTGGAGCAGGGAGGCGGGGAGTAGCCCCCACCTGCAGGAAGGACTGAAAGGGGAGGAGAGCTGGCTTCTGACTCAGGCTCCACAGCCTGTGCTCCCTGAGTCTCTGAACCTGGGTCTTCTCACCTGTAACATGGAATCCATGCTTAGGTGACTGTCTAACTTACACATTTGCTGTGACAGGACGTGAGATTAAAAAAAAAAAAAATCAGAAGCATTTTACAAAAATGTGTATTTGCACATGACCTTGCTTCCAGGATACAGCTTGTGACTGCTATAGGTGGGAGGCACTGTGGCCACTCCATCCTGAAAAGTACGAATATGAGCCCACCCTTTCCACAAGGGGGAGAAAAGACAAGCTTAGAGATGTAAAAATAAGGTTTCCAAGATCTACGTCTAATGAATGGAAGTCCACCCCAGGGCTGTTAGACCGCAAAGTGCTAGATGACAGGATGCAGCAAAGGGAAGGTTCAGACAAAGAAAACATAAAAGAATATGTTATAGGTGGTTAGTGCTCTCACTGAGATGCATTCACCATGAGGTCCAAACAGCTCTAAAAATATCAAGAAGAATACGTTTTGGAGAAAATGAGAGGGTATGTGGCTTTGTAAGTGTTGAAAATGGCACAGCCAGAATACAAGCACAGGGACCTTCTGCCTCCTAATAGCTTTCCACACCCTCTTAACACTCACACTACAGCACAGCCCAGCTAGCACAGGCAATTCTGAGATGAGCACTGTTAAATCATTACGTTCCAGTTCTAACTGGACTGCTGCAATTAATGTGTGTTAAGATGATTTTTTCCATGTAATTTCCATGAAATTTCTATGGAATCTGCTACATACACATCTTTTTTTTTAAAAGTTTATTTATGTATTTTGAGAGACAGTACGAGTGGGGGGGTGGGGCGGGAAGAGAGAGGGAGAGAGAGAGAATCCCAAACACGTTCTGCACTGTCAGGACAGAGTCCAATGTAGGGCTCGAACCCACAACCCAAGATCGTGACATGAACCGAAATCAGGAGTCGGAGGCTGAACCGACTGAGCCACCTAGGTGACCCCCAAGAGTATTTTCATTATATAAATTGATAAGTGTGAAGGTTAATATCTGCATTTTTTCTTAGTCTTTTTATCAGTCCATCTTCCACAAAATCGATCTAGAAAATAAAATGGCTCTATTGACTTGACTTCTGGGACATGGAATATGTGCTTACAGAAAGCAGTGGCTTCTCTGGGTCTTGTCATTCTCCTGTGTCTTCAATTTCAGTGCGTCCTCCAGTATCGCACAGCCCACTCTCCTACTTCCTGTGTTCTCTTTAGCATTCACCACAGCTCGGACATTCTGAATATCCTAGTTACCTGTTAGGTTTCCTGTTTGTTTTCTCCTCTGGAGTCTGCGACCACGAGGGCAGGGGGCCATGGTCTGTGTTGACTGAACCCCTGGCATCTAGACACCGTGTCTGACAGACTAGGTCATTGTACGTATTTGCTCACTGAGTGAATGGATGAGAGGCGGGAGGCTTCTCGCAAGAGGTAACCTTGACCTGAGGCGAGTTAAAGGCACAGCACAGGTAACTCAGTCAGTGGGGCTGGGACAGTGTTGTGCGGTGACAGATGGTGGCTACTTGTGGTGAGCACAGTGTGGTGCACGTACTTCTGGGATCCCTAGGTTGTAGTCTGGGACCCATGTAACACCGTGTGTCAACTAAACCCAGATGTTAAAAACCTAAAAAGACGAGCTTAATTAGATAATCTGAGAATAATTAACCTTCGCCATTTTTTCTAGTGAGAAATACTTGTGTTACAAATAACAATAGCGCTGATCATAGGCTTACAACCCGCCAGGCCCTGTTCTATCCAGCTTCTACATTTTCATGCTCAGAACCGTGTCAGTGTGCACTATTTATGAAATCATTTCACAGACAGAGGAAGCAAAGCAGGGGAAACTTCAGCATCTTGCCCAAGAATGAGTGGTCACAAAGCTAAGTCAGAGATTTGGAGTCCGCAGCTGGGCTTTTAGCCTCTACGGTGTCCCTAAATTTAGAGTCAGGGAAGAGCAACAGGAAAGAAAACACTAGATTCTGGGGAAAAGTGTGTCCATCCCTGAAAGCAAACCTACTTCCCAGGAGCAGAGCCAGGAGCTGCAGGATGGACAGAAGATGCCGTGGCTCAACTTCCCCAAATGCTATAGACTGAATGTCTGTGTCCTTCCCAGAATGGTAGGTTGAGAAGCTGAGGTCCAAAGGGTTGATGGTCTTGGGAGGTGAGGTCTGAGGTCTTGGAAGCTGACTAGGTCATGAGGGGCAGAACTGAACAGAATTAGGCTCCAGAGAGCTCCTTTCCCACCACGTGGGGACACGGCCAGAAGTCAGCAGCCTGAGACCCAGGGAGGGGCCAGCACCACAACGCCAATCGGGTGCTGGGGCCCTGATCCCAGACTTGTAGCCTCTGGAGCTGGGGGAAGCAAACCCCTGTGGTTCATCAGCCATCAGTCTATGCTGTTGTGTTCCAGCCAGAATGGACTGAGTACGATGCCAAAGCAGAAGTTACGTTTCCCCACCACACTTGCTGATTCCTAATGAATGGGCAAGTCTGCACTGTGTGAGTTTCACTGTATACAGCTTTTCCCACTGGTTCCTGGCTCTCTGAGCCCCCTCTCTTCCTACTCCGACCTTCTCCAAGTGCAAGTGAAAGAAATTTCCCGAAGATACACTCCCCGATGCAGTCTAAGTTTCAGAGAACTGACTGTCTCTTGAAGCAGAAGGGGGAGGAAAACAAAACAGGATGCGAATGCGTGAACAGTGGCTGTTTCTCAACACATGTACACACCCTGCTAAAAGGAAGGTGGAAAATGCTTTCGGTTTCATACCACCGAGGCTGACAGCAAAAAGCCATGGCCGGTAAGTCGCGCACTGTCTTAAAAGGACAGCTCTTGGGGGAAAACGGTTTTGGCTTTTACTTCTCGGAATGTTCAGGTGATCAGAATTGAGGGCGAGGGCACAGAGGCAGGGGGGAGGGCACAGGGGGAAAGGAGAGGGGTTCCAGAGAATTCCACAGCCTGCAGAAAGGAGGGCAAGGGCCAGAAGGGAGCTGGGGCTTTACTGGTATCCTGTGGTTTTGCAATCCTAACTGAACTCGAAGGGCCACAGTCTGGTAGAAGGTGTGGGATCGGCCCCGGGTGGGCACCACAGGGAATGGGAGAACAGAGCGCTGCCTCTTTATCTTCCCGTGCAGGGTTGAGTAGACACGGGGCATGTCAGGACCATGCCGGGTTTCCAGATAGGAATGGCAGGGAGCCAGTGTGATTTCAGGCCGCCCGGGGAGCACGTATGGGCAAGGCCCAGGGAGCACTGACGGGTGTGCATGGCTGGAGGGTTCCTGCACTGTATGGAGGGGGCGTCCCACTGATTCAACCCAAAGCAGGCTACCCCTTGCTGCTGACACGAGAGGCAGGCAGCCCGTTTTTGTGACTTGAGGAACCCTTGTTCTCCTACCAGACAAGGATCTGAAGGGCAAGAGGAAGCAGTTCATCAACTCAGTCGGCATGGGGACGGTCAACGGCTTGCTGGATGAACTCTTTGAGAAAAATGTGCTGAACCAGGAGGAGATGGAGAGAGTAAAATGTGAAAACGCTACCGTTATGGATAAGGCCCGAGCTCTGATCGACAGCGTCCTGCGAAAAGGGCCACGGGCGTGCCAGATCTTTATCTGTCACATCTGTGAGGAAGACACCCACCTTGCGGAGACGCTGGGGCTCTCCTCAAGTAAGAGTCAATGACTCAGACCGAAGTTCACGTAGGCCCTGTGTCTGTGCCTGACACTGGGTTTCTTCCCTGCTCGTGTTAGTTTGCGGACAACTTCCTGGTTTCTGGCTTCGGGGCCCCGTTTCTCTATCCGTGGCTCTATTCTGTGTCTCCTCTTTCTTTTTTGTTCCCGGCCTCAGTAGCCTTCTTTGGATCGAAGCTCGTTCCCCATCCTGAATATGTGGCAGCTGATTTGTTGAAGTTCATGGGAGCAGCCTGAAAAGTTTCATGTTGTATTCTTCAGCCACCCTGGCAAGGCATTTAATCAGCCAATGTCTCTCTCTCTGTCTCTCTCTCTCTCTCTCTCTCTCTCTCTCTCTCTCGTTAAAGTCCAGGGAACACAGTCATCTGACATAAGAACTTCAGGTCTGTAATCAAATTCACTTTGTAACCCCTCTCCAAAACTGTGCTCTCCAGGAGGAATAAAATGTATTTCGGTGATGGTGAAACCCTCAGAGAATAAATTCAGTGCTTATAGAAAAGTGAAGATTTTAAGTGGACTCTGTCTTCTAGTTACCCCCTCCCACCTTCTTCGAAGTCAGACTGTCCACTAGTGTGGGACCCGGCTGCAGACCATTCTGTGAGCCTCCCCAAACCCCCACCTCCAGTCCTTCTGAGGGCCTAATCCTGGGCTCAGACATCTGAGCAGCCCCTCCTGTGGTCACTTAGTCCCTCCCCACAGCAAACACAGGAGATCCAGGGGAGTCCAGCCCCTGGTCTCTCTTGCACATGCCAAAGCCATTTAGAAAGAGAAGATGTTCTTTGAAAATGAGAAGCCTTTTTCTCCTGGGGCTTGGGGGAAGCCTATGCCTGCTGAGTGACCCAGCAAGCATTTACCAATGAGTAATGAACTTCTCATTTATCTTTCAGTAACTCTTTCATTTAACATACCCCCCAAATTAGAGACAACCAACAAATAACAATAAGGGTCCAGAATACTTTTAGAATAGCCAAAGCTTTCATCCTTGTCCCATTCCTTTCCATCCACAGTTCATGGACCCTAGAGGCACTTGTATAACCCACTGTGACTCCCCGTGTGTGGGGTGTGCCTCTCAAGTTGTCCCATGGTGCCTCCTCAGTGAGGGGTATAGGGCTTTGTCTCTCTCTCATCTCTCTACCAATTTTTGTAGGCCCATAGAACATGACAATTAGATGTAATTTTCGGATGCACTCTAATGGGAGAGATCCTTCTAAGAGAAATTTCTTGGTCATAAGAAGACCGACTTTCTATTACCATAAAAGGCCTCCTCCAGAAAATGCCCTTGAAGTTACTGATGGTTAATTTACTCCAGCAGTCTAGATGGGTGGGATGGGTCAAGTGCAGCGTGCTACCTTGGGCTTGAAGTTTTATGGGGTTCCCTGCGGCTTTCCTCCATTCGCAGCAGGGAAATGGACCACCGTTTGTATATGGAAATCTGGTCTCCAATAGGTACCATGAAAAAAAGAGTTGGGAGTCTTTCTCAATTGTCAGCTTATGCCAATTCTTAAAGTTTTTGGAGTAAGCTTCTCGGGTGGGTGTTGTTCTACTGGGATCTTTATAAAACCTTAAACAAATTTCAATTAAATTCTTATCTTTAAAATTGACAATCAAAAAAGTTACCGAAGAGGATTTACTAATATGTTGAGTGATTTTATGCGACCGAATACTGCAACTGAGGCGGTGGTTAGGGATCCCGGCACCTGTGTTATCGTGCAGCGCCCTATGTGGCATACTTGATTAAGAGTCTATGGATGATAACGAAGACAGGTTTGCACTCATACCCTGGCTTGGCCACTCTCTTGTTCTGTGATACTTGGGAAACTGACTTTACACTGATTGAGGGGCGACCAGGAGGTCACCTCGTCCTGATTTTCTGCTGTGGTACGTCTTGGCAAAGTTAAGTGTCCACGAGCAGATGCCTGTCCTTTTTAGGTATCTCTAAAGCCCGGCCCGGCTCTGCATGAGACACTCCTTGCACACACCTGGTAGGCAGTAGGGGTCACCCCAGGAGCCACCGTGAAACTTATAAAGTAAGAGACCTCTTGATGCTACATCTGATGCTGTCTTTCATCGTAGAAAGCAGAAAGAGCCACGTTCAGAGACTCATCTGTTCTGCCACGAAGGTGTATAGGCTTTTGCTTCTCGGTGGTGGGTGTGGTTCTCAGCTAGTCGCATCTTGAACAGGCCTGCAGGGGATACTTTCAAAGGGGAGCCTCTATCACATTGGCCAAGATTCCTGAGACATGAGAAGTGACTATTTTAATGTCCTTAATCTTTCCTCAGGCCCACAATCTGGAAATTCTCAGAACACCACGGACTCTGAAGTAGCGTTTCCTCCTCTTCCAGGTACTGGTATTTCCAAAGCAAGAACATCGAACTGCATCTTTCCTGACATTAACTATATACAGGTTCATGGGATGACCTCAGGGTGAGAGGGCAATGGGTAATTCTCGTGAACTGATCTGATGCCTTTTCCTTTTCTTAATCCATGTGCTTTAGCAGAGGCCATCCCCGTAGCTTTACTAACATGTTTATGCTCACAAGTTCTAAACCTGTGTCCCAAACCTGACTACCCACTTGAACACCACACTTCCCTGTTCTAGTGCCTACTGAACATATGCTCTCATGGCTCCCTCAGACAGCTTTTATCTCTCTGCGCCCCGAGCCTAACTGGTCATCCTTCCCCCCACCCTGCTTCCCCTCCAGTTTCCTCTGTCCTGATTAATGACACCACTATCACCCATTCACACCAGAAACCTGAAATCATCTTCAGTTCTTTCTTTCTCCTCACTTCCGACACTCAAGAAGCGGCCAAGCTTACTGGTTCCTCTCTCAAATCCAGACCCTGCTCTCCGCTTTTATTTCTACTACTCTTTTTCAGAACCCCTATTTCTATAGTGGCCTAGGATTCTTCAGCCATTTACTATACTTTTCTTGTCTTTAAAAAAAAAAAAAAGGAAAGGAAAGAAAAGAAAAGAAAAAACAGATCCATCCTTCCCCCAGGTCCCCCCACTGGACTTTAAGCTTTATGAGGAATTTGGAAGTGTCTGACTTCGTCCTAGGTACAATGCCATCACAGTAGCTGACTCAGGATGCATGCAGTAAATGTTAGTTAAAATACTATTTTACTGACTCATTTCATCACCATTGCTGGCATACCATGTCATTAAAAAGATATTTGACAGATGCCAATTGTGTCAGAGATCTTGCTCTAGGTAACGAACAGGACAAACAAAGCTCCTGCTTTTAATGATCTTATGAAAGTACATGAAATATGAAAGAATAGGTATTTAGGAATTTCCACCATCAGATTAAAGCTAGCCGAAAATTTTGGGATGGAAATGACACTACATTTACCCCTTTCGGCAAAGATGGGATAGAACACTATCCCACACAGTAGCAAATTAATCTACCATACTGAAAGATGAGTCATCAGATTATTTTCAATTAAGAATTCTTTTTGAGACAAGATCTTAGAACATCAGAACTCTAGATGCATTCGCTCATTTATTCATTAACTTATACATTCGGGAGGCATATGCAGGTTTGTCAGTATCTGAAGCACAAAGATGTGGGAATGAGATGCGGATTCAAAGACATGGTGCTTTTACCAAGGAAATTACATACAGAGGAAAGAAAAGATAGTACATTCTAGTGGAAACAAATTTACAGCTGTAGGTAACAGCATGGGCTTTCCTTGGAGCAGATATTACAAATGGGCCATCACCATCACTGTGAGAAAGAGAAATGTAAAAGCAGTGGGTGGCTGGGAAGTTAGCGTTAGGCCCAGTGTCACAGAGGAGAGATGAGAAGCCCCTCCCCTCATCTTAGGTGGTGATGAGCCATTAAATACTAGCCTGTGGGCCCAGTGTGAATTTGATGGCCTGAGAGAACTCAACAGGTACAGTGCAAGAGTACAGGTAGTTTATGGGGTAGATGGTGAAATAGTCAGAAGGCATTTTCAGGGTTATTTCCCATAATGGAGAACCTTCTAGAGACAGAGCAAGACTCTAAGTTGTGCCCATAGTTGAAGGGGTCTTTGTATTTCCTACAGAGGACAAACACAACAAAAACCCATTTAAGATTTTGGAATCTGTGGGCAAAGAGCTCCTTACTGGCGTTTTGCAAGACTTGGTGGAGAAAGATGTCCTGAAATTGGAGGAAGCAGAAAAGAAAAAATTTCATGATGCCAAACCTGGAGACAAGCCCCGGGTCTTTCTGAACTCAGTGCGTCAGAAACCCAAGGAGGCAGGTCAAGCCATTGTCCAAACTTTCCTTAATACGGACAAGCATTCTACCAGTTTAGAAGGTAAACTGAAGTCACTTACAATGGGCATCTCAAATTTTCTGGAGTCTAGTCACCTCCAAAGCCCCTCCAGGGTCCTCTATAATCCTGCCATCCTTCATTACTAGAATGTGGTTTTCACCAAACCTGTCGTTGTCCTTTTGGAGGCCATCTTGTCTTTTGCTGGCAGGGATCCAATCCCCAATGAGCTAAGAAGCCAAGTCTTTACATGTACGTTGCTCTCAGAAAGAGGTACTTGTGGACACTTTGCAGTGAGGGATATTTGACCTTGAACCCAGGTCCTGTCACTGTAGACACTCTGTGATTTCATTCAAGCTTCTTTCCCTCCCTGGGCACCAGTCTCAGCATCTCTGAAATGGTGACAATTTTGGTAACCTCTGTGCTAAGACAGTCACTCTTCTCCAGGGTTCCCTTCTGATTACACAGGATTATAATCCACCAAGTCTCTTCACCCAGAGCACAAGTGTTTTCTTCACAAGTGAGTAATCTCTCTCAGCAGAGTGCCGGCCACATAGCAGGCACGTAATTAATACAGGATGAATACAACAAATGAAGAATGTGCAGGCAACAAAGGTTACTTATCATAATTATGATTTTGCTTCTGATATTTAGACCTTTCTAGGGCTCACTCATTTCTGCAAGTTACAAAATAGGATCAGGAGAACACCTATAACGTGTCCAATCTATCAGGACATTTTAAAACTTCTGATCTACATTGAATTATAAATATTACTAGAGCCCAAATCTCGCCGGGTCCAAGGTCACTAGTGGCACACTTAATTTACGACAGTGTTTAACCTGAACTCTCAGTCCTGCATACCAGAGCTTATCAATATACTGATAAAAGTAAGCAATAATTAACAAACGATAACAGAAATTGTAGAGACTTCACTATAGCAAATGAGTTTTTTCAATGAGTCCTTTCTAGAGGTGGGGCGCCCCTGACCAGCAGGACACACACACCAGTCTGATGGACGTCCAACGTGGTGGCCTGGGCCGTGTCCTCATTAATATTTAAATTGGACCTTCGGCAGGTTTATTACTTTCCCTTAAATCTGACATGGAATGGAGACAATGTGGATTTAAAAAAAATCAGCGATAATTCAGCAAATGGGAATCAAAAACAAAGTCATGGGAGCTTCAAAATAATTTTAGCAACTCCAGGCATCACAATGCACATTAAATGGAAAATACATTAGGCCATCAGCCGAATCCATGGCAGGCGGGAGGCAGGCACAGGGGTTCCATGGGATCCCTCTGCACACAGAGCCTCCAGAGAGATCCCAGAATGCAGGCAGGTGGGGAAGCTGGGTGAGCTGGCCTTCTGTAGGACATAAAGACCTTGGCCAGGCCTTCTAGACATTGGCCAAGCCTTCTGGACATGGATAGGGTTCTGAGGGTTCCTAGCATGGTACTGAGGGGAGTGGGGAGAGGAGGAATCCAAGCTACTAGTTCGTTTCGTGTAACAAGCTCACACTTGGGCAGGCTGACGTGCCACACGCTGGTTATTCCTACAAAAAAATAACTACTTGGGTTCCTACCTCCCAAAGGGATGGCTTTGTCTTACCTGGTACCAGACCCTCTCTTTTTGTATCAGTTTAAGGGGTTCTCGGAGCATTTCATTAGGTAACAGATAAGACAAACACATTGAAATTTTTATCTCAACTCTTAATTCTCTCATTTGTTTCCACTGTGCTGCTAGGTGAGTAGAACCCCCTTTGGGAAGCAGGCTGCACTATAATATTTATTATGTGGTACTGAATGGATTCATCTCCATGCCAACCTTACCATTAAATATGAGATGGAAATCCTATCTATTCCCAGTTTCATCTGCAAGCACAGTATCTATTTGTAGATACATAATGGTCATTAGGAGCCAACATTTGTTAAGTTAGAGTGTTCGCCAAAGCTGGACACAATCTGGAAACCGAGAACTCTTTTGATGAGAAAACGTACTCTCTGACCAGAGACTATCCCAGGACCCTATATGTCCTCCCACTGGCAGAATCTTCTGGAATACAAAGGAAGAGCATGTGTCACTGTTCAAAAAAGATTCAGAAAGCTGGGTTTCCTAAAGACTTGTAATCTGCTGCCTCTCCAGATTTTTAGCATTTAGAAAGACATTTATCAGAAAAATATTATTTAAAAACTAATGGAAACAAATGAATGAAATAGAAAAAAAAAGTGTAGAATATAAACAACTGAAAATTTTATACAGGGTAACATTGCTTTTCTCATTTAAATAAAATCAGAGGTGTTCTTGGTTCATGTAAGTGAACACAAAGGTTTACCCATTTCATAGACAAAATCCTTCCTTTTCGAATAGCTCTTGGCAAACTTCTAAATTCTGTTTGTGAATTCTTCTTCCTCATTTCTCTGGGGTGCGGGGTGGGGGGGAGCTCTGGACTTTCCAAGTGTCTTGCACAATCTCCGTCAAGTGAGGCCAAGCCGGGTCTGAGAGCACTACATTTCTCCAGGGAGTGGGTCAGGATGAGCCGGAGACAAACTTCTCCACAAGGGAGGAGGGATTTCCTCACATTTTTAAACCTGGTTGAAAACTGAGCGCGAGTTACTCAGCAACCTGGGGGCAAGTGTCACCAGAGCACAGTAGAGTCTCTGGACAGAGCCCTAGAGTTATGACACAGCAGTGACCCTCTACATAGCTGACATCACAACTTGGCGACAAGTCACCGAAGCCTGTCTCCTCTGGAAAGGTCAAGAGTCTGGGCCAAGTGACAGCTGGATGGTACACAATTCAAGATCCCATTACGTGTCTGGGGTGTATTGCATGAAATAAGAACGGGCTCAAACTTGTACATCGTCCCACAGGACGGCCACTAGCCATACCTGGCTATTGGGTGCCTGACTCCTGGCTGGTAACACGTGCCGAAAGGGTGATATTTTGGACATATCATGTTAAAATGTAGTGCTAATGTTAGTACTAATGCCAATTAATATTAATTAATGTCATCTGTTTCTTTTTAGTTGTTTTGTTTTTTTTTTTAACATGGACATTATAAAATTTTGACTTGCACAGGTGGCCCAATTACATTTCTAATGGCTAGCCCTCCAATAGATATTAGTTCAATATGTCCTTGCTCGGAGACGATAGAAAGTCTACTTGGATGAGTGAGGACCCTACAGTAAAACCACTAGAAAAATCAAACTGTTTCTGCTGAAGGTGGAAAGGCTAAATTTGACCCCAAATCATCAAGGCGTTTTCTTCAGAATTAGCAGAATCTACTATTGCACTTTAAGGTGGATCTTCTTTCTCTACTAAAAATCCCCCCCTTCTTTCCTAGTCAAAATACATCTCCTCACACTAGAGGTTAGATACAGTCATAACCCTTACGTGTTAAAAAATCTTCTGCCCATAGTTTCCCTTCTTTGTCAGTTTCTGAAGTGGTAAGTGGGTCACAAAGGCAGATCTCATAATTTATGTCATGTGATGTATCCTGCAGCTAGCGTGAATAACATGCCTGGGCCGGCTGAGCCAGAAGAATCTGTAGATGCTCTCAAGCTTTGTCCTCGTGAAAACTTCGTGAAACTGTGTAAACAGAGGGCTGAAGAGGTGCTGTGCTCGTCCGTGAAATAGAGAATAAGAGAGAAACAACTGTTTTCACGAAATACACGGTTTCCTAAAGCACTACCTGCAAAGTTTGGGGAGTGGGGGCAGTGGTCATCTTGCCCGTAGATGCTTTGGGCAAGGAGGAAATCATGGGGCCTCACATAGACTCTAATTCTCTTTCAACCCCATGATAAAATGTACATTTCTCACTTTGTTCATCTATTTGTTCTAGTATCTATTTGTGATTTATGACAATTTTAGCCATAGTCATGGATGCAAAATATGTATAAGAGAATATGGCCAAGTAATAATTGTTTGCATTCTAGTGAAAATCCTAGATATAATGCATATTTTTAAAATAGAATTGAAGCCTGCATAGCACTGTATGTTGCTATGTTTTCAAAAACCAGTACCAGAATAATAATGTTACCAAAGCAAAGGATCACTGATGCAATCGTTTTTAGCCGGGGCCACTGGCAGGTGTCTCCCGGCTTTGACAAAAATTGATCTGAATCTTGAATTCTAAGAAAGATGAGACCAGGCAGAGAAGAGAGAGGAAGAGACAGTAGGAAATATTCGAGGGCCCTCAAGATTCCTGAGTAACCATCGCAGATATATACTGGGTCCTGTTCCAGGCTCTTAAAAGATCATTTACGGGGCGCCTGGGTGGCGCAGTCGGTTAGGCGGCCGACTTCAGCCAGGTCACGATCTCGCGGTCCGTGAGTTAGAGCCCCGCGTCGGGCTCTGGGCTGATGGCTCAGAGCCTGGAGCCTGTTTCCGATTCTGTGTCTCCCTCTCTCTCTGCCTCTCCCCCGTTCATGCTCTGTCTCTCTCTGTCCCAAAAAGAAATAAACGTTGAAAAAAAAATTAAAAAAAAAAAAAAGATCATTTACTTCCAATTTGTAATTCTTTCCATTGTCAACTCAATCCACTGTAAAGAGTTAAGAAGGCAGGGTCTTCTGGTTCAGGGGCTGGGACAGCTACAAGAGCCCTTAGAACGTAACAGGGACTGGTGGGTGAGGCTTTCAAAGGAGAGGGAGACAAACTGAACTCACTGCAAATCCATTTCTGGCAGATCTACCCAATAAAGGAGAGAAAGGATCGTACTCGTCTGGCTCTCATCATATGCAATACGACGTTCGATCATCTTTCTCTCAGGAAGGGAGCTGACCTTGACGTTGCAGGGATGAGGAGGCTGCTTACAGACCTTGGCTACAGTGTGCACATAAAAGAGGAACTCACTGCTAAGGTAGGGACCCCTAACCTGCCCCAAACAAGTATATGTTCAACATCCATACTGCTACTAACACATTAGTGTTACCATATTAGGCAAATATTTTGACAACCTTAAGCTGTGTGTGTGTGTGTGTGTGTGTGTGTGTATTTATAAAATGAAAGTATTGGAAAGTAAAATCTATGCCTCTTTTGAGCTCTAACTGTCGTCAGTTCCATAAATGAACAAAGCGATTGGCATGTTCCAAAGTGGGATGGTTAGGACTTGGCCCCAACACTGCTCAGAAAACTCTAGAGTAACGAGCGTTTAGCAAGAATGTACTTGCCACGAATGTACTGAGTCCCAACTGTGTCCCAGGGGTTATTCCTGGCACTGGGTACAGATCTGTGAATGAGACAGGAAGCTCCCACCTGCCACGATCTAGGTGCACTTAGCAAGAGTAATCAATCTGTAAGCGAAACAGAAAATTTCAGGGTGTCTCTAGAAGACCGAAAAGAATCAAAAGCAAGTGAAAAAGAAACATGAGAGCAAACTGGTGAGTGGGGAGCAAGAACGTTGGACGGGGTGGTCGAGAGAAACCTCTCTGAGGAGATAACAGAGAACGAGGCACACCAGTGCATGGAACAAGACAGGTCCAGAAAGGCGTGGATGAAATACATTCCAAGTGACAAGTCTGAATGCAATGGGAAAGCTGGCACAGGAACACCACAGTAAGACTATGGTGACCACAGCCCAGGAGAGGAGGAGGCAGGGCGAGAGGGGGTGTTTGTACATCCACGGTTCGATTTCATTCTAAGCACGGTGGGATGGGTTTTACAAGGGAAGCTGTGTGATGCCTTTATGACACAAAACTCTGATCAGGTAATGAGAGAAAAGACAGAGATGGAAAGTAAAAACTACATAAGGGACGGGAGGCGAGTGCAACATGTATCCAGAGGATGGTTTACATAGTGTCGTCAGGAGCAGAAAGTTCCACCCACTGCTCCATGATAGGAAGATGGGGCAGCCACCAGGAAAAGGCACAGCACGTGGAATGCCACGGATGCTTCTTACACTGTGCATGAGGAGTAGGAGGTCAGGCTAATTGAAATGCTTGTCCCTGTCAAAGTGAGACTTGGAGGTCTTTTTCAGGACATGGAATCAGAGCTGAGGGCATTTGCTGCCCGTCCAGAGCACAAGTCCTCGGACAGCACATTCCTGGTGTTCATGTCTCATGGCATCCTGAGTGGAATCTGTGGGACGAAGTACAGCGCTGAAGGAGACCCAGATGTATTGGCTTATGACACCATCTTCCAGATTTTCAACAACCGCAACTGCCTTAGTCTAAAGGACAAGCCCAAGGTCATCATCGTCCAGGCCTGCAGAGGTGGTGAGTTCTGAGATGAAGCTGTTTGCAGAGAACTGTGATGTGTACTTTTTTTCTAGAGGGAACGACTGTAGACCCAATTCAGGCCATAGAAACCAAACTGAACTATTAGGAGAGTCCACCTAGGGGGCTGGTAGCATGAGAATATGCCCTGTCAACTGACACATCTCTACTTGACTTGATCCAGGGTCTTTTAGGTTTTGTGGAGTGGCATTTGGGGGGATAAAAAGGAAACAAAAATTATTTAGCGAAAAATCTAAGTCTGCTCTCTGAAATGACGCAAGTGAGGCTTTAACTCCTTTGTTGGTCTTAGCAAATGGGTTCTTCCAGTTTTATGACATTCTCACCATTAGTGGGCACTTTGCTCAACAACACGAGAGAAAGGCAGAGTGGTGTGTGTGTGTGTGTGTGTGTGTGTGTGTGTGTGTGTGTGTGTGTCTGAAACTGGTTAGAATAAATATTTAACAAGAAAGAGGTGGGTAATTGGACCAGGCATACTCGGAGCTGTACAGTGTGCAGCAAGTCGATGTCTCCACAGAAAATTTGGGGGAACTGTTGATCAGTGACTCTCCAGCGGCCCCAATGGACAGCACTTCACAGATGGGTAGCAGCCTTTCACAGGTGGGTGACAACCTAGAGGACGACGCCATTTACAAGGTCCACGTGGAGAAGGACTTCATCGCTTTCTGCTCCTCGACCCCACGTACGTGTCCTTCTGTTGCAGACAGGGATTGGGGGGCCCGAGGCCAGCTCTGAGTGATTCTAGAAAATCAAGACAGGCTCTGTGCAACAATGACCTAAAGCAAATTTTAAGGGTTGATGTCTTTTATGTTTTGTCTTGTCTGTTCTATGGGGATAAAGATTCTTTTATCCCCCATACGTTCTAAAATTGTGCTTTTATTATAAGTGCTATGCTTTATAGTCAAAGGCACACCAAACATTAAAACAACCTAATGGAAGGAACCCCCCTGACCATAAGCCATTTTAACATAAATGATGGATTCAGTTTTCTATTGAATCCAGTCAACATTTTGAGAAGAGTTTTTATGGATCCTGGGGACTGGCTGCCCTTTTCCAGGGATCCAGGGCAAGCCTTGCCTCTGTATTTCCCATTTGATAGTTTCTGTAGGTATGCCATCACACACCCCAGCAAGGGATTTGGATGCCCTGTTAGAGGAGTACAAAATGGTACTAGGGGGCTTATTAGACCCTACTAATAGAACAGTGTAGAATTCTTGGGGCGCCTGGGTGGCGCAGTCGGTTAAGCGTCCGACTTCAGCCAGGTCACGATCTCGCGGTCTTGTGAGTTCGAGCCCCGCGTCAGGCTCTGGGCTGATGGCTCAGAGCCTGGAGCGTGTTTCAGATTCTGTGTCTCCCTCTCTCTCTGCCCCTCCCCCGTTCATGCTCTGTCTCTCTCTGTCCCAAAAATAAATAAACATTGAAAAAAAAAATTAAAAAAAAAAAAAGAACAGTGTAGAATTCTTGAGCTCAACATAATCACCTGAAGAAGGCTGACATTTGAGTGCTTTTAATTTGCAAATTTTTACTTTTCATCTTTTTTAACCCGTTTATGGAATCATAATTGACATACAAAATACTATGCATATATAGTGTATATGATGTAATGAGTTTGGAGATAAGTATGTATCTGTGAAATCATTACCACAATCTATGCCATGAACATATCGATCCCCTCCAAGAGTTTCCTTTGGGTCTGTTCATCTATTTTATTTGCTATATTGTGAAAGGAGAGTATGAAATCTGCAAAGAGCCACCTGTGTAAACATAGGGACATTCCTGAATCCATTTGAGCTTCTATTGTTGCCTCTGTAAAATGTGATAATTCCAGTTATCTCTCAAGCAGATGAACACGGGGCATGTAATAAAAAGTCAGTCCGTCCTAACAATACAGTGCCATCTCCCACAATTCTGATGAGCTGCCCCATTAGGTCAATCTCTACTAGCTTTTGGTGTGTTGGTTTGTTTCCTCTCTGTGGAAAAGGGTTATAAGTGCTTCTCCTCAACATGTCGAGAGAATTACCACGCTATGCTTTAGAAACAAATATAAGCAACCTAAGGGCGAAGGCCACAGCCCAAGGGTGACCACTTCCTGTCTCCTTAGATCATGTGTCTTGGAGAGACGTGAACAAGGGATCTCTCTTCATTACACAACTCATCACGTGCTTCCAAAAGTATTCGTGGTGCTCTCATCTGGAGGAAGTATTTCGGAAGGTAAGCTTGTCTCTCCTCTTCTAGTCACGTGTTGCTTAGGAGGGCTTTGTTATTATCTGCCTTTCAGGGGACAGTGGCAGAAATGTCAGGCAAACACAAGTAGAGTGGCACCTGGTTTTTGTCATCTAGGTGTTTAAAACCTGATACAGAAAAAAAATATCAATGTGTAGAAGCAGGAGATCAAAATATATTAAACAATAATAGAAGATATAAGCTTGTCTCTCATGGGATTTAAGTTCTTACATTTCAAAGAGTGGGAGGTATTTGGATTAATTTTCATTGTTTAATTTATTAAATAAATAGGGTTGGGTGGCATACTTGGTGGTGGGTTCTATCCTGGCAACAATGGGGCGAACGAGACATATGTGACATAAGGCTTTGGAGCATTTACACTCTTGTAAGAGAGATGATTGCTGGGATAGGATCCGTAAAGACAAAGACTGAGGACATGTGAAAGAGAAGACAGGAGAAGACGTTCTTTGAATGGAGTGGTCCAGAAGGGAAGATGTGATATTCCTTCCCCGGCTCAGGACATACCTGGGTCCTCCTTCTTCTAGTTTATTTCCCTCTGTAGCTCCTGCAAGCATGCATGCCTTCAGGGTATGTGTTTATTTGTTTCTTTTTCAACGGCATTCACTCACTCAAATGAGACCTTAATGAAGGCAGGGATTTGCTAAACACCTCAACATTCAGGCACATAGGAATTAATATTCATTGAGTGAATAAATGCATGAATAATAAATATATGCTCCTCCCCTCTTTTTAGGGAGAAAGGGATTGGTATTAAGAACATGGAAAAGTGTGTTGTGTTTCCATTCAAAAACACAGAGGACAGGTACACTCTTATGGAAAAAGAAGGCTACACCATTAGTAAACTGGAGAAGACTGCAGTGTGACATGAGTCAGGGTCTCTATAAGAACTTAGCAAGTTGACGAACAGGATTTATACACTGCACTTTGAAGGGCATTTCTAGGAAAAGACTAGCAATAGTCGATCTAGGTTAAGTAGAATCTCATTGATCAGTCCGTGTCAAAAGACTTCAGGTCAGGGTGGTGGAGGGGATGTGAAAGTTGTTCATTGTTCCAGACTTAAGAACAAAATCCTGGGATTTGAGTCTCGTTAAATTGAGGAGTTAGCCCTGGTGGATGTAGAACGTAGAGAATTCTCGAGACCGACTTCTCACGAACAGACCCCAAAGGAAAATGGGTCATTAGACCTATAGATCAGAAAACAGGAAATGGAAGTTTGGAAGGCCTTGGATTAGATATAAAGTATGTGAGATAAAGAGCTATTGTGACAGAGGGTGTCACTTTTAAGAGGGAAGGCAGCAGTGGCAGGAAGTTAGAGTATCCATGGGACGAGCCTCATCAGTCCTGGGAGCACCCTGCATGCCCAGAATTTTCAGGCTCGAGGTGGAAACTCTTTTCTGAGAATTCCTAAGAGGTAGGCCTCACCTAGCACCTCTTTTTGGTTTTAGGTACAACAGTCATTTGAAAAACCAAATGTTAGAGCCCAGATGCCCACCATTGAACGACTATCCATGACAAGATACTTCTATCTCTTCCCTGGCAATTGAAAATAGTAAGTATCAAGAGCTGTTGGCAGGTGAAGTGAATGGGAGAGTAATACGGGGGGTGAGGTCCAGTGACCCATGGCAGCTGACAGCTGAGACGGTCACAGTAGTGTGTCTTGTTGATGTAGTCTGGCGATCAGTTGCTGTTTTTTTATTGTACTTAATGTGCATCTGGCCCCTACCTCCACCTCCACAATCCATCCGTCCGTCAGTCAATCAGTGAGAGAAGCCAAACCAAGACAGGAAGTAATAACCTACGAAGGACACACGGTAGCCGTTATTAACATAGAAATGTGCTCACGCTTCCATTATTACTTACTCTCATCTCTCATTCTCTACCTGCCTGCCCCTCCCTCACGCTCAGTCACCACACAGTGCCTCAGATCCTGAAAACACACAACACAGAGGAGCTGACCATGGAGAAAGCAGGACTTTGGTCCTCTGAGGGCAGGCACTCCCTCACTACTTTGAGCTATCATCATCACACAGTAATGAAATCTATCCGGGACTGTAAAGCTTGTGGTGAGGCCAACTCCGGTTCTCCAGCTGTTCTCACAGTGTGGATCTCAGAACACTCAGAGTGTGGTCTCAGATCTGCAAATACTACTCAAGTATCAAAACCCCTTCAAGCACCCATCTCAACATATTATTATTATTATTATTATTATTATTATTATTAGGCAAACTACTTTAGAATGGGTACATCAAGGTTAGACCCAACAATTATTTTACTCCCTCATAGCAGCTTTATATCATTCTACATTATAAACAATTCTTAGTATCCCTCTCAGACACATAATTTAAATTATATTTTATCATAACGTTTATCTCAGTAGTTTAAATATTTACCCATACTCTAGTTACTGACAATTTGGTTCCATAATTGCACAGATATCTCAGTATAATAGCTTTTAAGGCCTAATTAGTCCAGTAGAACCACATTTGGGGATTGAATTATTGATGTGATGCATTTCTCAAGTAGTTACTATGTTCCAGGTTCTGTTCCAGTTGTTGGTAATCTACCAGTAAGCAAAACAAATGGAGTCTTTGCTCTGAGAAAGCTCATACTCTAGCGAGTTGAAACAGACTCTAAATACACAAGGAAATATATCCTACGTCAGAGAGGGATAAGAGCTAAGAAGAAAGATAAAGGAGACTAAAGAGACACAAAAAGGTGGATGCTGCAGTGCTATCTATAGATTAATCAGGCAAAGTTTCTCTGAAGTGATAAAATGGTAAAATCAGAACAAAGAATGGACAGACTGGGGAGGGAACCTTGTGGTATCATGGGCAGGGGGAAAAGTGTCCTAGCTCAGGGAACAGCAAGTACCAACACCCTAAGGCAGAAATGCAATTAACATGTCTAAAGAACTGCAAAACGATGGTAGGCTGGAGGCAGATGAGACTGGGGAAAATGGCTGAGACGACCTAAGAAAAGCAGTGGGGAACCTGATCACAAGGACCTTGGTGGTCACATGGTAAATGTTTTACATGTTTTATGCCCAGTGAGATGGGCAATATTTCAAGGGCTTTGCACAGAGAGATGATGTAATTTCATAACAGATTTGGCAAAGATCACACTGACTATTTTTAGCAGACAGATTATAAGGGTCACAAATATAAACCAAAGGAAGTGGCAAAAAGTACCCAGAAGAGGATGAAAAAAGAATCATAATAAGGGATGGACTAAAGGCTGCTGGGGATTACTATCGTGACCTTCTGTTCTTTTTCTCTCCTTCAGGCAATCATGGGCAGTCCAGCCCTTCTTGACCAACTTGGAAAAGTACCTTAGCTAGCACAACACACTCATTTAACATTTGGTATCTCAATAAAAATGAAAACAACTAAACTGTGCCCTGTAAATCCTCCAAAAGAGAATATAATTTCAATTAAAATGGTGGCTGGTTGGAAATGAAGTGTAAGAAGCAAGCTGGATTTTCCAGCTTAATGACTCCTATCGTGTCTGCATGTCACTGGGTGAAGACAGCTGGCCATGACTTTGGCCCTCAGTACAAGGTGAAAGGAGACAGTGCCCATCTGGAGACCAACACTGTAAATTAGCTCCCCATTTGTACACTCTCAAACGCTGGATCTATATGATGATGTAGAACAAATTTTCTAATTCATTACTTAATCAACATGATCTGTTGGGCTCATTTTTTTTCCTCAGTAAACTATTATGATTTCAGCAAATTAATCCCATATATCTTTCTTCCCATAAGTTAATTTTCTTGTTATTGTTTTCCTCCGACTCTGCATGTTCCACATTTCAGAAAAATTTTATCCCTTGCAAGCTCTTGGCTATTGAGATCAGTTGGGCTTTGATTCAAGACGGTATAAAGTCAGTGTATTTGTAGAGAAATACAAATATAATTGCATAAATGGCAGTAAAGTGAAAGGGGGGTGTTAGTAATGGAAAAGACAACATCCACAGTTCTGGAGGGATGAATGTTGGTAGAGGAATTTGGGCAACATGGCCATCAGAACTACTATGGAAGGAGATGTACCACTTCTGCTATGTGTACAGAGAATGCTGGATAGATATTTTAACACATGGCTGAACTAAATTTAAAAAAATAAAAGGATGCTCTAGATATCGAATGTAACTATAATAGTTAAATTTATACAGATCAATTTTATGTCAGGATTAATGTAAAGATCTTGATTATTGTGAGGGATTTTTGTATATAAGTAACTAATTTAATCATAACAACAGCCCTGTAATTATCAACATCCCTGTTTTACAGACAGTGAAACAAAAGAACATAGAGCTTAAATGACTTGTCCAAAGTCACAGTCAGCACATGGCCACAACAAGATAGGAGTGCCCAGACTCACTCTGGAATCAGAATTATTAACCATTGTGCTGTGCTGCCTCTTCAAAGGAAGGAGAGACTAGAATGGTAGGGATTCTGAACTATAGGGGTTAAGTGAATTTTGAACTGCAAGGGTTAACTAACGTTACAAAGATTAATGATGTTTTTATTTCTGGACTTGGCCTACCTATGTAGAAACATGAGCCACATCACAAAGATCCAAAGACACATATTATATACACCTCATTCTCTGGCTACTGAGTGTTAATATTAGAAATCCACTAGCAGAAAGACTGCCTCACATCTCAACTCAAAATTGAAATATATAAATCAATCAATCAATAAATGCACATACATAATTCATATACATATACAAGTGTATATGTACAACACATACAAAAACAAGGAAGAAAAACGTATGAACTAAGCATTCAACTTGAGAAGTCAGAAGAATAGTAAACCAATACATAAAAAGAAGTAAGCAAATAATAAAGATTAAAAAGAAATCACGAATAAATGGTAAGGAAACAAAGGACTGAGCAGGTCATTAAAGCAAACGCTGGCCCTTTAACAGGACGAATCAAATCACAGACATTCAGCAAGACTGAAAATGAAAAAACAGAATTAGCACAAAGACAGTGTCAGAAATACAAAGGTACAATAAATACAGACAAAAATATACAGAAAAAAAAACAGAGAATATCATACATAACACAGGAAATATATGGAAATTTTTCCAGAAAAGGTAAATTAATACACAATAAAGTAAGAAGCTGAATGGATCCATAAAAATTCAAGAAATTAATTTTTATTTGTCATATCTAACAGCAGAAAAGGTTAATAGACCCAAATCGTTGTAGACAGGTCTTACAAAACTTCTAAGAAACTGATGAGCTCTACTTTAAATAAATACTTCCACATCAAAAAGAGAAGTACACTTCTTAAGTTGTTTTACAGGGCCTCTCTAAAACTGAAACAAAATTACAAAAGAAGAAAAGTTAGAAAAATATCAGCTGATTTTTCATTAAATTTATGTAAAGATTCTAAAAAACATGCTAGCAAAGAAAATCTAGCCATAACTGAAATAATATTAATATTTACTAACTAGTATTTAATGATACTAGTATTTACACTAAGAATGGGGTGACAGTATAATAACAGACATATTTATGATAGCGTTCCTCAAAAAAATAAGATGAAAAAGTAGATGCAATAATTTTAAGAAGTTTACAAAGGCATTCTGTAGTATTCAGAAATTGTTTATAATAAAAAATAGGGGCACCTGGCTGGCTCAGTCGGTTGAGCAGCAACTTTGGCTCAAGTCATGATATCAAGGTTTGCGAGTTTGAGCCCCTCATCAGGCTCTGTGCTGATGGCTCAGAGCCTGGAGCCTACTCCAGATTCTCTGTCCCTCTCTCTCTGCCCCTCCCCCATTCACACTGCATCTCCCTCTCTCTCAAAAATAAAATAAACATTAAAAAATAAATAAAGATTAAAAATTAAAACCTTAAGAAAACAGGAAGAAAGCCAATTCCTTAATCTAACACATATATTTAATAAAAAGCCTACCAATAAAATAGAAATAGAGGAAAAACAATATGAGAAAATCTGTAACCTTCTTATGCAGAAGTATTTGAGTATTATCTTTATATAACATAGAAGTAAAAAAGATTTCTAATCAATTTTGCACTAGAGTTCCAAGCCGATTAAGCCAAAAGTAAAAACTATGGAACACAAGAAATAAAATCATTACTGCTTTTGAAAAATATGATTTTATTCATTAAAAATCTCTTCCAATTAATAATTAACTCCTTGGATTTGCAAGAGTTCAAATCAGTATACAAAATTTAACAGCATTCTTATATTCCAAAGAAAATCAGGAAGTGTTTGCTTTTTTAAAGCCTCTCTTTGCAATAAGAAGAGACTAACATAAGATACTTGAAGATAATCCTAAACAAATAGTCACAAGGCATATATGCAAAAATATATTTTAAAAAATCCCTGAGTGATATATATATAAAAAAAGATTTAACTACTATGAGAGATATATAATCCCATTGATTAGAAGACAAAAAAATATAAAGGTTTCAATTTGCCACCCAAATTAATCTATAAACCCAAGAGAACAACAAAGAAAACATAATAGCATATTTTATTGAACTTAATAGGTTATTTATACACTTTGTTTGGAAGGTGAAGTAGTAGGAATCGCTAAGAAAACAATTTTGTTTCAGGAGGATGGAGATTGCCTAAATGGGAATCAAGACATGATACATAACTCTATGAAGGGAAACAAAAACAAACATAAACTACTGGGACTTCATCAAGATAAAAAGCTTCTGCATAGCAAAGGAAACAATCAATAAAATTACAAGGCAGTCTGTGAAGTGGGAGAACATATTTGTAAATGACATATCTGATAAAGGGTTACTATCCAAAATCTAAATAGAACTTACCAAACTCAACACCCAAAAAATACATGATCCAGGTAAGAAATGGGCAGAAAACATGAATAGACACTTTTCCAAAGAAGACATATAGATGGCCAGTATACACATGAAATGATGCTCAATATCGCTCATCATCAGGGAAACACAAATCAAGACCACACCGAGATACCACCTCACACCTGTTGGAATGGATAAAATTAACAACACAAGAAACAACGGATGCTGGTGAGGAGGTGGAGAAAGGGAACCCTCTTGCACTGTGGTGGGAATGCAAACTGGTGCAGCTACTCTGGAAAACAGTCTGGACACTCCTCAAAAAGTTAAAAACAGAACTACCCTATGATCCGGCAACTGCATTAGGCATTTACACACAGAATACAAGAATACTGATTCAAAGGGTACATGGACACAAATGTTTATAGCAGCACTATGTACAAGAGCCAAGTTATGGAAAGAGCTCAAATATCCACTGACTGATGAGTGGAGAAAGAAGATGTGGTATATGTATACACTGGAATATTATTCAGCCATCAAAATGAATGAAATCTTGCCATTTGAAACGATGTGGATGGAGCTAGAATGTATTATGCTAAGTGAAATAAGCCAGTCAGAGAGAGACAAATAGTGTATGATTTCACTCATATGTGGAATTTAAGAAACAAGAGATGAACATATGGGAAGAGGGGAGAGAGAAGAGAAGGAAACAAACACAAGAGACTCTTTTTTTCCTTAAAAAAATTTTTTTAATGTTTATTTATTTTCGAGACAGACAGACACAGAATGCGAGTGGGTTGGGGCAGAGAGAGAGGGAGGCACAGAATCTGAAGCAGGCTCCAGGCTCTGAGCTGTCAGCAGAGAGCCTGACACGGGGCTTGAACTCACGAGCTGTGAGATCATGACCTGAGCCGAAGTCAGATGCTCAACCGACTGAGTCACTGAGTCACCCCCTAACACAAAGGACTCTTAACAACAGAGAACAAGCTGAGGGTTGATGGAAGGTGGGGGATGGGCTAGATGGGTGATGGGCATTTAGGAAGCCACTTGTTGGGGCATCTGGGTGGCTCAGTCAGTTGACCATCCAACTCTTCATTTCCGCTCAGGTCATGATCTACCGATTCGTAAATTTGAGCCTGGCATGGGGATCTGTGCTGACAGAACCTGTTTGGCATTCTCTCTTTCACTTTCTCTCTGCCCTTCCCTCACTTGTGCTCTCTGTCTCTCCCTCAAGATAAATAAACAAACATTAAAAAAAAAAAAAAAAAGGAGGGCACTTGCGATGAGCACTGGGTGCTGTATGTTGATGAATCACTGACTTCTACACCTGAAACCAATACTGCACTGTATGTTAACTAACTAGAAATTAATCTTAAAAAATGAAGCTAAAAAGTGAATTCAAAGATGATAAAAAAAAGAAGGTGCATAAACAAGCCAAGGGCAGGACTTTTTAAAATGCACAAAATCGGGGCGCCTGGGTGGCGCAGTCGGTTAAGCGTCCGACTTCAGCCAGGTCACGATCTCGCGGTCCATGAGTTTGAGCCCCGCGTCGGGCTCTGGGCTGATGGCTCGGAGCCTCGAGCCTGTTTCCGATACTGTGTCTCCCTCTCTCTCTGCCCCTCCCCCGTTCATGCTCTGTCTCTCTCTGTCCCAAAAATAAATAAAAACGTTGAAAAAAAAATAAAAAAAAAAAATAAAAAAATAAAAAAATAAAATGCACAAAATCAATAAAATATCCATTCACTCAGTAAAACTACAAATATTCAATAAGGACTATATGGCAGGCATTTGGCACTGAGAACAAAACAAAGTTCCTCTCCTTATGGAGCTTGTACTTTAACAGGGAACCGGGAGAGAATATATAGAAACTAAATAAATACACAGTTTATCAGCAGAGTAGACGGGATGTAGAGAGGGAGCCCATCATGGGACATGTGAAGGAAGAACATTCCAGACAGAGGGAAAAGCGAGGAGAAATGGGCTGAGACAGGAACATGCTTGACGTGTTTGAGCAGGAGCAACGAGATGATGGCTGGAAATCCACAGACAAAGAGGAGTGGTGGAAAGTTAGGACATGAGATCAAGGAATTCACCATGTCCAGACTATATAATGTGCCATTGCCATAAAAGACCTTCCACTTGTACTCTAAGATAGAAAACTGTAGACAATGTTGAGTGGATGAATGAATTAAATGGTCAGAGTTACATTTTATCGAGATCAGTCTGGCTCCCGGGTGGAGATGAAAGTGGGAAGGATGAGGCCAAGGTAGACCCAGAAATAGGACTTGGAAGGCTATGGCAAAAATTCAGAGTTGAGGGCAGTCCAGATCTGGATGACAGATGCAGAGGGCAATCCTTGCGTCCTGAAGGTAAAGCCGACAGAATTGGAGAAAATGAGGGAAAGAGTGTAGGACTTGAACATTCTACTCTCAGACACTGGAAGAATAAAATGGAAAACATTCTAACAGGGGGTAGGTTTGGGGGCACTGAGACATCTGGTAGGCAGTGAAATAGATGCCCACTGGATACCGGCTATATGAGCCCGGCATTCAGGGGGCAGGCATGGGCTGGAGGGGAAACTTTTGTGCTGTCCTCCTATGTATAAACGGTATCAAAAACCAAGCTGCTGCCTGAGGCTGCTGAATGAAGGAGGACAGACAGAGGCCCCGAGATGGGAAGTCACTGGCCAAGTTCACCAAGAAAAGCAGCCAGTGACGTCATGGGAGAACGAAGACAGGCTTGTGATCTGGAAGGCAAAGGAATGAAGGGTTTCCGGAAGAGGAGCAAATATCACTAGGAAATGCTTCTAACGTCAAAAACTGAGACAGTACCTAATGTGTTGATTCTTATAAATATCTGTCATACATTGTGAAGCTGTAAAAAGCAAATGACTGACAAGATGAGGGAAGAGTTAGAGGTAAATGTGTTTATCTATTGGGGAATAACAAACTGTCCCAAAACTCAGTGGGTCAGTCACCCGTGTGGTCCTTCTCGTCTCTGGGATTCTCCATTTGTCTGAGATCACCGGCACACAGGCTAGGAACCTACTGACATTTCTGGGATCGTTTATGTATTAGTAAAACGTCTGGCTTTGGAAGCCTGAAGCTGGTCTCTGATGGCCTGTCCGGGGCCACTGGGCTCTTCTCCACGTGATGTCTGTCATCTTCTAGCAACCCAGCCCAGGTGTCCAAGAGGGGGAAGAGTGCCATGCCTCTGAAGACCCGGGCACAGAGAGTTGCCGTGTCCATTTACCGCATGATGGCGGCAAGACCAAGTCGCAGGTGAGCTACCAGTCAGAGCAGAGGGTTCAAAGAGACTGGAGATGCAGGCCATCAACAAAATCAGTATTGTACTGAGTGCTTTTTACAAGCACAGGAACAAAACTTTCAATGATGCGAGCTAAGCATATACTGGGGTTACTTTGTAGTGTGAGACTATTTGGGTGGATGATCTTATTTCATTTCATAAAAACTGTGTTACTTAATTGCAATTGCGAACCCATGTTAAAAAAAAAAAAAAAACAAAAAACTCTAATTTTAAGTAAAAGAGTCAACCAAGAGAAATATACACGTTTTCCCCAGAACTGACAAGCGGGCAGATGAGGAACAAGAGAAGAAAAAAGATCGCTTATCTGGGTTTTTAAAAACAGTGACAGGGGGGCGCCTGGGTGGCGCAGTCGGTTGAGCATCCGACTTCAGCCAGGTCACGATCTCGCGGTCCGTGAGTTCGAGCCCCACGTCGGGCTCTGGGCTGACGGCTCAGAGCCTGGAGCCTGTTTCCGATTCTGTGTCTCCCTCTCTCTCTGCCCCTCCCCCGTTCATGCTCTGTCTCTCTCTGTCCCAAAAAGAAATAAACGTTGAAAAAAATTTTAAAAACAGTGACAGGGAGTACCCCTGTGTGTCACTTTCCAGCTCCAGTTAAACCACGCAAACTCACACGTCATTCAGGGGTTGAGCGGACCTCCGTCCAGGGAGGCCTCTCTGCCATTGGGTGGCTGACAGACGGCACTGAGACAAAGGAGGGTCTATTTGACTTATTAACTGTGTCAAAAATACACTGCAACACAGAACACAGCAACTGTGAGACAGAAGAAAGAAAAGCCAGGTTTTGCTTCCTGTTTTTCAAAGGAAATAAGGTATAGATCGGAAGACGGGTCAAATTCTTTCTTTGCAAAGACAAAGGAACCTGAAAAGCTGTAGTTTCCCGTTTCGATTTGGGTAATAGCAGCCAATCCATTCAGAGCAGAGATAGAAGGCTGCTTTCATTTTCACTCCTTTTCCTGCCCAGAGAGCCTCAGCAGCAACAGCCGGTGAGTGGCTCCAGTCTTCCATCGTTTGTGGCCGTGTTTGAGGGAATTACAGGAGGACGAGGAGTGGGGGACACAAGGGGGACTCGCGAGGTACCCTGGGGACGTAAGGGCTTGGGGCTCAGGGCACGGTGGCAGGTACGCGAGCAGACGAAGTATGTTAGGCAAGAAGTTAGACCTTCTAGGAAAAGGAAGGAGATGTAAAAAATCTGGAGCTATCTTCTTAACACTTTGCTGCGATTTCAGCCCTTTCTGTGAACTCACACTGAGAGTTCTTACCCGTTTTACGAGTGTCCTCAGCAGGGTGAGGGGCCGTCCATGGGGCATTGCATTTCCTCCATGCTTCTGCTCCCTGTGTGACCTCTCATGAACAGCAGGGACCAAACCAGCCACACTGTGTTCTCTCAGTCTCTGAGGCCAGAGTCACCCTGCAGCCCTTCCTCGGAACACAAACAGGGGTCCTTTCCTACATGCTAATATGTCCGTGCTTTACTGGTACACTATTGATGATGGCAGGTTTTTAAATGAGTAGTGATAAAAGTGACAGGAAGTAAAGAGATCATAGGTGACACCAAGACAGAACTGAGTCGGCCATCACCAAGCTAGTTAGTGAGGCTGCTTTCTCTCTGTAAGCCTCACTTTCTCCACCTGTAAAAGAGCAGAATCTTGAAGGCGACTGGTGCTACTCTAAGTGTGGTCGTTGGGCAAGGAGATTTGCCATGATCTGAGACGTTGGGAGAAATGAAAATAACACACTCCACCCTGATCATGGAGATCAGATTTCTGGGAATGAGGAAGTTCTATTTACCGAGCTCCCAGATTCTTTTGCATGTTAAAATTTGAGACCCAGGGGCCTAGAATCCAATATCTAAAGTCTGTCCATACCTAAAACCCTATTGTTCTCACAGACAAGACATCACCCCAAGGTCCGGCCCTACGACAAAACGGGGATGGCCGGCAATAGGGTGAACAACTTTATTGAGGACTTGAAGGGAAAGAAGGTGTTAACAAAGCAAGAGTTACGTGCATTAGGGAAAAGAGTGGACCTCATCGTGGATAAGACTGAAGGCCTGATTGATGGTCTCAATGAGAAATCGGGAATAGTAGGAAAAATGTTAGTGAAAAGTATCTTCGGTCCCAAAGGCGAGCTGGCTTTAGGTGAGTATCTTGGGTCAAGGGACGGGTAACTCATTGGTTACCTGCACTCCTTATGCTGCTTCTGTGTTATTTCTTTTTTTTTTTTTTTATAAATTTTTTTTTCAACGTTTATTTATTTTTTTGGGACAGAGAGAGACAGAGCATGAACGGGGGAGGGGCAGAGAGAGAGGGAGACACAGAATCGGAAACAGGCTCCAGGCTCTGAGCCATCAGCCCAGAGCCTGACGCGGGGCTCGAACTCACGGACCACGAGATCGTGACCTGGCTGAAGTCGGACGCTTAACCGACTGCGCCACCCAGGCGCCCCTGTTTCTGTGTTATTTCTATTTGCAAGTGGAGAATCAACTATCCACATGTCTAGTCCCCTCTCTGCCTATCATACTTAAGACTGTAAAATGTCCTGGTCCGCCCCAGACCCTCTGCCAGCATCTGCAATCACTTTATACTGCTGCACCTTTTCTTTTCTCTTCAGCATCTGTCACCTTCAATCATTCCATAACCTCTCTCAGTCACTGTGCCGTGTCTCCCCTGCTAACACATAAACTCCATGAGGCATAGATCTGTGTCGGCTTTGTCCAGAAGGTAGCCCGAGCTCCTGGAAACGAGCCCGGACACATAATAGGTGCTGAGTTAACGTCTGTTCAATGCGTAAATGGTGCTCGGGCTCTAGGAAATTCTGGGACAGCCTTTAGCCAGTCTGTGGGACACTGGCCATACGCTGTGGACTCGAGACCTATTCCCAGATGTGAAATGTTCCATAGAAACAAAAAATCCACCATCGTCTGCTCACGTGTGGCTTAGCCCAAGGAATAAATCTCTGAGCACCTAGATCTGTCCTTGTTAAAGGAGTCCAGAGGGAACGTAAGGGCCCGTGGCGCATCAATATGTCTTTGAAGTGTGGGAGGCACACTTTTCCTATGAAGGGTCAAGCGTCACCATTTTAAGCATTTACGACCAAACGTTCTCTGTCACAGTAACTCCAATCTGATGCTGTGGCATAAAATTAGCAACAGACAATAAGTACAAAGTGAGCGTGAGTGTGTTCCAATAAAGCTTTATTGGCCAACACTGGTGTGGATGGAGTTTGGCCTGCAGGCCACAGTTTGCTGTCCCTCTCTACAGTATAATATACACATGAGGATATTCTCAAAGCCTGCAACATCCTTCTGGGATTATTCTGTCGTTACTCAAAGACTAACTTTACAGAGATGTGCACTTCCCTTCCTCAGAACGGAAAATGCCATTGCAGAAAACTGTGATTAAAGAATTTGATTATTCCTGAAATCACATGAGCAGGAGCATAATGAGCCCTTCGTTGTTTCACGGAACCTCTGCCTCCTCCTTCACTTGGCATAAAGTCACAGGCCTTAAGAAGCAAAGCTGGAGCTTAGAAAACGAGCCAAATTCCCATGCTTCATAGGGAAGGCACACGCTGAACAGAGTCATTTACTTGTGAGCGTGAGGGAAAGAGTTTCGAGTATGGAGGTTCTAGAAACTTAGGTCTGCTAACAAATCTTCTTTTCGATTATTTCAGAAATTCTTGATGAAATTGAGAATTATGACTCTGACAACAGCGGGTCATATTCCTCTTCGACAGGTAAGTGCCCTCAAATCTCATGCGATGACAAAAACTTCTAGGGGAGTCCTCAGGCCCTGCAGTAAAGAGCTAGGAAACCTGAGTTTTCAGTTACCATCTCTGCAAATAATCTACAGAGAAGAGCAAGGATATTTAACTTCTCATTCATTCTACTCCAGAATATGAAGATGAAAGTGAAGAAAGTGAAGAAAATGAAGAAGAGGAAAATGCTGAGTCATCCCAGGAAATGGATCCCCCGATAGTAGAAGACACCAAACCTGCTGGCTCATGTGAACCCTCAAACCTCACTGAAGGTAAGGCCCTACAGTACAGGGGAAAGACCACTGAGATAGGTTCAGAAACTCTGGGTTATTTCTAACTTCCTCACTTTCCCCCCCGGTCACAAGCAAGGTCAACACTTGTATCCCTGCTCTCCATCTTCTGAGAATCGGGAAGTGAAGGTGAAGATCATGAGCTGGGGGAGAACTGGGGGTCGTAGGCATAGGTTCTCCTACGAGAGGCAGCACCATGGACATGTGGTGACACTACATGAGCTGAGGCAGACAGAGAGGCCCCTACTGAGCAACAGAAAGAGAGCTGGAATAAAACACAAGCCATCTCTGTACTGAGCCCATCATTGCCCTTGACTAACCACGTTCCCTGGTAGAATTATCTTAACTTTTCTGAGACTCATTTTTTTTCTGAGTCTCACATTTTTAAAGGAGATTAATAACATCTATAAAGATGCATAAAACGTCAAAGAGAGATCAACTAACAACTGCACAAACAGAAGAAGGAAGTGGTTAAAAAAGACACGTTAAAAAAAGCACAACAGGACCTGTCACACATACCGTGTGATCACTAAAGAAACTGATGAGTTACTGAACCACATTCGAGAATCGTAGTGTCTAGAAAGGAGTGATAGTGCTGTTGTGTTTTGATTAGCATGTTTTCAGAAGTTCTGGACAAGCTTACAAAGGCATAAACATTTTGCCATCTTTATTCACTGTCTTATCTATTCATATACCCGTACGTATATATGCATATATTAGCTGAAAACCTACATATGCTGTTACAATCACTGTGTTTATAGCAGGAAGTGAGATAAATAAAGATCCTGCTTTTATGGAGTTTACAGTGCAGTGAAGGTATTTATATAGTAAGAATGACCAAAATGCAAGCGTAATTCGGGGGATGGAGAAGAGAAACGAGGCGAGGCATGTGGGCCAGGATGAAGAGCTATGAGAACTCATCTGACGTGATATTCGGGACAATGTGACCAGTTGGGACGGGATGTGTCATACTCTGAGGCCAAGGCCTTGCAGGGAAGGAGGAAACAATCCCAAGAGCTCTCAGTCAGAAATGGTCTTGCCGTGTCCCAAGATCAATCTGATGGGAGAGGAGGAGATTAGGAGGGACGTAGTAGAAGGAGCTGTTAGGATCTCAGCTTGGAGCTACCATACTATTTAGAGCCTTTTAGAAAGTGGGAAAGTATCGGGATTGTATTTGCAATAGAAAGGCCCTTAGAAGTTTTTAGGTGGAGGAGTGATAAACCAGCATAGCATCAGAAAGGTCACATGTGTTCAAATGTTTCAGTTAAGAGATCACAGCTTTCGGCTGGTGTTGCCATAGTAGGGAAGTTGTCACATGGTCAAATCTGGAGCACCTTTGGACAGAGAGTTGACAAAAACATAGACAGAAATAAAAATAATAAACTCTACCTTGATCTACCAAACCAGATTTCTAGGAATGAGCTCCAGGAGCTCTGCTTAACAAGCTCTCAGATACTTTTGCATTTTAAATTTTTTTTTTTTCAATGTTTATTTATTTTTGGGACAGAGAGAGACAGGGCATGAACGGGCGAGGGGCAGAGAGAGAGGGAGACACAGAATCGGAAACAGGCTCCAGGCTCCGAGCCATCAGCCCAGAGCCAGACGCGGGGCTCGAACTCCCAGAGCGCGAGATCGCGACCCGGCTGAAGTCGGACGCTTAACCGACTGCGCCACCCAGGCACCCCTACTTTTGCATTTTAAAATTTGAGACCCATGGGCCTAGAATCAGACATCCAAAGTCCTTTCCATACTTAAAATCTTATTGTTCTCACAGACAAGAAATCACCCCAAGATCTGGTCAATGACAAAAAGGGGATTGCTCATGGCATGCTTGGTACCTTTTTTGCGGACTTGAGGGAAAAGAAGGTGTTAAAAGAACGAGAGATACAAACACTAGGGGAAACAGTGAATGTCATTGTGGATAAGACTGAAGGCCTGGTTGGTGATCTCACTGAGAAAACTCAACTGGTGGGCAAAATGCTAAAGAACCATTTCTTCAGTTCCAAGAGCGAGGCGACTATAAGTGAGTATCTGAAGTCAAAGGACAGGTAACTCATTGGTATCTACTCTCCTTATGCGGTTTCTGTGTTCTTATTTCTATTTGCAAGTGGAGAATCAACTATCCACATGTCTAGTCCCCTCTCTGCCTATCATACTTAAGACTGTAAAATGTCCCGGTCCGCCCCAGACCCTCTGCCAGCATCTGCAATCACTTTATACTGCTGCACCTTTTCTTTTCTCTTCAGCATCTGTCACCTTCAATCATTCCATTACCTCTCTCAGTCACTGTGCCGTGTCTCCCCCGCTAACACATAAACTCCATGAGGCATAGATCTGTGTCGGCTTTGTCCAGAAGGTAGCCCGAGCTCCTGGAAACGAGCCCTGACACATAATAGGTGCTGAGTTAACGTCTGTTCAATGCGTAAATGGTGCTTGGGCTCTAGGAAATTCTGGGACAGCCTTTAGCCAGTCTGTGGGACACTGGCCATACGCTGTGGACTCGAGACCTATTCCCAGATGTGAAATGTTCCATAGAAACAAAAAATCCACCATCGTCTGCTCACGTGTGGCTTAGCCCAAGGAATAAATCTCTGAGCACCTAGATCTGTCCTTGTTAAAGGAGTCCAGAGGGAACGTAAGGGCCCGTGGCGCATCAATATGTCTTTGAAGTGTGGGAGGCACACTTTTCCTATGAAGGGTCAAGCGTCACCATTTTAAGCATTTACGACCAAACGTTCTCTGTCACAGTAACTCCAATCTGATGCTGTGGTATAAAATTAGCAACAGACAATAAGTACAAAGTGAGCGTGAGTGTGTTCCAATAAAGCTTTATTGGCCAACACTGGTGTGGATGGAGTTTGGCCTGCAGGCCACAGTTTGCTGTCCCTCTCTACAGTATAATATACACATGAGGATATTCTCAAAGCCTGCAACATCCTTCTGGGATTATTCTGTCGTTACTCAAAGACTAACTTTACAGAGATGTGCACTTCCCTTCCTCAGAACGAAAAATGCCATTGCAGAAAACTGTGATTAAAGAATTTGATTATTCCTGAAATCACATGAGCAGGAGCATAATGAGCCCTTCGTTGTTTCACGGAACCTCTGCCTCCTCCTTCACTTGGCATAAAGTCACAGGCCTTAAGAAGCAAAGCTGGAGCTTAGAAAACGAGCCAAATTCCCATGCTTCATAGGGAAGGCGCACGCTGAACAGAGTCATTTACTTGTGAGCGCGAGGGAAAGAGTTTCGAGTATGGAGGTTCTAGAAACTTAGGTCTGCTAACAAATCTTCTTTTCGATTATTTCAGAAATTCTTGATGAAAATGAGAAGGATGAATCTGGCAAAATCAAGTCATTTTCCTCCTCAACAGGTAAGTGCCTTCAAGTCTCACACCACAATGAAAACCTTCAGACCTCTAGAGGTGTCCTCAGGCCCTGCAGTAAAGAGCTAGGAAACCTGAATTTTCAGTTACCATCTCTGCAAATGATCTACAGAGAAGAGCATTGATATTTAACTTCTTCTTCATTCCACTTTGGAATCTGAAGTAAATGTGAACAAAGTGAAGAAAAAGAAAAATGCTGTCAGCCCAGGCATTGGCTCTCCCTATAGTGGAAGCCACCAAACCAAATGGCTCTTGGAAACCCTCAAAGCTCACTCAGGATAAGGCCCTACATTACAGAGGCCCTAAGTCACAGGGGAAAGACCACTGAGATCGGTTCTGAAACTCTGGGTTATTTATTTATTTAAAAAAATTTTTTTAATGTTCATTTATTGTTGAGAGAGACAGAGAATCAGAGCACAAGGAGGGAAAGGGGAGAGAGAGAGGGAGGCACAGAATCGGAAGCAGGCTCCAGGCTCTGAGCTGTCAGCGCAGAACCCAACGCCGGGCTCAAACCCACAAAGTGCAAGATCATGACCTGAGCCGAAGTTGGACGCTCAACCAACTGAGCCACCCAGGTGCCCCAGAAACTCTGGGTTATTTCTGACTTCCTCACAACCCCCAGGTCACAAGCAAGGTCAACACTTACATCCCTGCTCTCCATCTTCTGAGAATCTGGAAGTGAAAGTGAAGATCATGAATTGGGAGAGAAGGCTGGGGGTCGTAGGCATGGGTTCTCCTAGGACAGGCAGCGTCATGGACATGTGGTGACACTAGATGAGCTGAGGCAGACAGAGAAGTCCCTACTGGGCAACAGAAAGAGAGCTGGAATAAAACACAAGCCATCTCTGCAATGAGCCCATCATTGCCCTTGACTAACCACGTTCCCCGGTGGAATTACCTCAACTTTTCTGAGACTCCTATTTTTAAATGAGATTGATTAATAACATCTATAAAGATGCATAAAACATCAAAGAGAGATCAGCTAACAACTGCAAATAGAACAAGGATGTGGTTAAGAAAAACACGCTAAGGGGCCCCTGGGTGGCTCAGTCGGTTAAGTGTCCTACTTTGGCTCAGGTCATGATCTCACAGTTTGTGGGTTTGAGCCCCACATCGGGCTCTGTGCTGATGGCTCAGAGCCTGGAGCCTGCTTTGGATTCTGTGTCTTCCTGTCTCTCTGCCTCTCCTTCATTTGTTCTCTCTCTCTCTCTCTCTCAAAAATAAATAAAATGTAAAAAAATAAAATAAAAAAGGGAAAAGAAACACGTTAAGAAAAGCACAACAAGACTGGTCACATATACCGTGTGATCACTAAAGAAACTGATGACTTACTGAACCACATCCGAGAATCGTAGCGTCTAGGAAGGAGTGATAGCGCTGTTGTGTTTTGATTAGCATGTTTTCAGGAGCTCTGGACAAGCTTACAAAGGCATAAACATTTTGCCATCTTTATTCACTGTCTTATCTATTCATATATCCGTATGTATATATGCATATATTAGCTAAAAACCTATATATGCTGTTCTAATCACTGTGTTTATAGCAGGAAGCGAGATAAAGATCCTGCTTTTATGGAGTTTACAGTGCAGTGAAGGTATTTATATAGTAAGAATGACCAAAATGCAAGCGTAATTCGGGGGATGGAGAAGAGAAAAGAGGCGAGGCATGTGGGCCAGGATGAAGAGCTATGAGAACTCATCTGACGTGATATTCGGGACAATGTGACCAGTTGGGACGGGATGTGTCATACTCTGAGGCCAAGGCCTTGCAGGGAAGGAGGAAACAATCCCAAGAGCTCTCAGTCAGAAATGGTCTTGCCGTGTCCCAAGATCAATCTGATGGGAGAGGAGGAGATTAGGAGGGACGTAGAAGGAGCTGTTAGGATCTCAGCTTGGAGCTACCATACTATTTAGAGCCTTTTAGAAAGTGGGAAAGTATCGGGATTGTATCTGCAATAGAAAGGCCCTTAGAAGTTTCTAGGTGGAGGAGTGATAAACCAGCATAGCATCAGAAAGGTCAAATATGTTCAAATGTTTCAGTTAAGAGATCATAGCTTTCAGCTGGTGTCATGGTAGGGAAGATCTCAGATAGTCAAATCTGGAGCTCTCTGGGATGGAGAGTCAACAAAAACTATCCTGGACTGGCTGTGGGCTAAATAAGGAAGAGGAGGAACCAAGGATGATTCTGTGTTTTGGGTAGGCAACTAGGTGAAGGGTGTGAGGAACTGAGATAGCAAAAAACTTGTAGTAGAGAGAAATCTGAGGAAAAACCTATTTGTAGGAGTGGGCAAATATCAGGAGTCCTTCTCTCTACACATTTACTTTGTTGCCTGGATCACATCCAAGGGTACATGTTGAATACACAGGTAGATTCAGCCACGTTGTTCACAGGGGACCAGGCACGGGAGTAAATCTCAGGATTCAGCAGCATGTAGACAGTATTTAGGATGACATGTCTGGAAGAGGCCACCTGGGGAGAGAGGCTGACAGAACATCTTAGAGGGTTCAATGTAGAAAGACCCAACTCTGGGAGGCGTGGAGGAAGCACAAGGCTGGCGAAGGGCATCCAGCTTGAGAGAGGACGGTTACCGCACGCAGAGCTTCTGAAGCCTGGAGAACCCTGCTCAAGGAGGAAGGTGTGCTCGACCACGTTTGAATGCTCAAGAAGCAACAGATGGCCAGTGGTGACCTCAATCTCAAGCATTTAAGTGTTGATAATGACAGTCAGTGTCTACCGCATGAAGAAAAGAGAATGAGAGATGAAAATAGCGAAAAGAGATGCCACCTTTAACGAATTGTACTGAGAAGCAGAGCGGGGAAACACAATAGCTGGATGGGACACCAAGTGCAGGGGCAGAGTGCGTAACAGATAAAGGGATATCAAGGCATGTGATACGCCAGCAGGGAGAGCACAGCAGGGGCAAGAAGGGGTACACATGATGCAGAAGACGGGGACGAGGAATCACCCGAGTACAGTTCTCGCAGGTGAGAGGAAATCGAGCGGGAACGTAAGTACAGTCTCTACCCTCAGCCAGGAGGAAGAATGTGCCGTCCTTTGTCACAGGAGGGGAAGGACAGAAGGTGGGCAGACGTGCGGGAAAACGAACAGACCTGTTGGTCAGGAAGATGAAATTGTTCTTACCCAGCAATACTGGAAGGACCGGAAGGCTTGTTTCCCTACGGGAAAACTACAACAAGAAAAGGGAAAGATGCCTGGTAGCTGTGCCAGATAATCATTCTAGGCATAGGAAATACAGAGATTAAACACACCTTCCCTGTCCTAATGAAGCCTACCATACAGCAAGCACAATTAAGAGCTATTATTATCATAGTTTTTAGGGGCACATTTACATAAAGTGATCGAAACACGAGGAGAGAAGCCGTAGAAGTATTAGTGAGCTTTCATGGGAAAAGGAAGGAGACATTTGTCTTGATGGTTCCAATGCAGGAACTATATACACCAGTGCTTTGAAAGCTCACACTCCAGGATCCTCAGAATTGGTCAAAATGCTTTAGAATCCTGCAGGGTCTCTGTTAGTGGAGACACTGCACTGGTGGTAACAATGTGCACAGTAGGGATATTTTAGTGGAGTTAAATAACTGAATAATCACTTGACCAGGCCACATGAACATTAGGCTTCCTTCCAAATCTTAGGTACTGTGTCTGTGTGAGACTAACGCACGGGGATTGAAAGGTTACTCAATGCCATGGCCACTGACAAAAACAAAAGTTGTCCGTGGGGTCAGTAAGAAGCAGAAAGAAAGATGGTGGTATGAAGATTTCTCTTTTTGTCATTTGTAATACAAAATGATTTTTTTGTTGTTGTTTTATTAAGCCTTTTGAAGGGATGGCGGTGAGCATTTCCTAAGAATGAGAGCCCGGTGAAAAGATCCTCATGACTGCCAGACAGTGGGTGCTACTCCTTAATGAGTAATTTTTTCTCTTGTAGTTTTTCAGGTAACCCAGGCTTCCCAAATCAATGTGCTGAAGCTTTGTCCTTGTATCCATTTTAAGGAACCAAAGACAATAATGGCACATGAGGTAATATACTTTGGAATAGGGGCACACAAGGTTGTCCACTCAAACAACATGGAACTCACTGGAAATTTCAGTTCTTGCTACAGATGCCTTAGGATCAGCCCCAAAGGAACAGGATGCTATTCAATCATGTTATCTAATTAAGGGGCCCTTACATCAGATTTCCTGTCTGTTTCATCCCGTCCTCAAACATACTTTAAACTCCTCGCCACCAGTGAACCGAAGCAAGGTTTCCGGAGCGTGTACTCAGAACTACTACACGTTTTTAGTCTGGTGCCTTGTTCATGAATCCCTAGTTCCATCCCCAAGTCCTCCAGCCATCAAATCTCTAATTGTAAGGGCCTATTTTGCATAGGATTTGGAGGCAAAAGTGGGAGGCTGGGTGCAACTCACTCTGTGTCGGTTAACTGCAGATCTATCCAGTGATGGAGAAGACGAGCCGAATGCGCCTGGCTCTCATCATTTGCAATAGAACATTCGATTATCTTTCTGAGCGAGAAGGCTGTGAAAAGGACATTTCGGGGATGCGAGATCTGCTGGAGAACCTTGGATATTCAGTGGTTATAAAGGAAAATCTCACCGCTCAGGTAATGGCCCCAGAGAGTGGGATGAGTTGGGATGAGTGTCCCTCCTTGCATCTCCTTCCTGGACTTCTTCCTTGGCGGCTGTCAGAACGGAGCGCACGTTACAGAAACTGCATTTCTCTAGAATAGGCATCCTGCACCCCAGCCTCTCCCGACGTACACTCTGAAGGCCAAGACCTAGATGGCAGTAGTTCACTAAACAGGCTGGCTCTTGCTAATGCTCTCAGTTTGGGAGACACCCATCACTTGATAGTCTATGTGAGACACCACTCTGAGGCCTTTATAATTTCAGTATCGTGCGTCTGAATGTGAAGCCAAGTAGGCGGTTAAAAAACAAAACAAAACAAGTTTTGCACACATACATACGCAGAAGAAGTTGTGATTCTGGCTTCATCCAAAAAAATACCACGGGAGGCTTTAGACAAACCATTTTAAACCTAGCAAGGAATCTGTTCACGTCTCTACGCCAGTGGAAACAGTCCCTCCATCTCTGTCTCTGTCTCACTCTTTGTTTAATGAAAACTCAGGGCAACTGCAGCCTGTAACACAGTTGTGAAAAGCAAAGCCTTTGGCAGGAGACCCGTCACCTCACGTGTCCCTCCCTGTACTCCACCTCCTAGCGTCTCCCTCAGTCTAAGGATCTACTGAACACCACCGGGCTACACGCTGTATGAAAAAACCCTGCTTTTCCATTCTATACATCCAGCTTTCTGGCTGTATGTCAGAACGTAATTTCTCGTACAATTCCACTCTGTCCAAATCGTCTGATCACTCCATTTCTGCTGTCTCTCTCTCCCTCTTGCGTGTGTGCGTGTAAAGTCCATGTACTGTGTGAGCACAAAGTAGACACAGACAGCTCCCAGGTGGTAAGTCTGGAAACTCTTTCAGGAAATGAAGGTCGAGCTGAAGCACTTTGCCACCCGCCCAGAGCACCGCTTCTCAGACAGCACGTTCCTCGTGTTCATGTCACACGGCATCCTGGACGGGATCTGTGGGACAAAGCACAGGGAGGAAGAGCCAGATGTCCTTCACGACGACACCATCTTCCAGATTTTCAACAATCGCAACTGCAGGAACCTAAAAGACAAACCGAAGGTCATCATCATGCAGGCCTGCCGAGGCAGTGAGTTGGAGCTGGGGGACGCAGGGGGTGGCCGTCTGCTTTTTTCTGTGATTAGCCTGGTGTCCAGCCTTCGCCTTCCCAGGGCTGAGGGAGAGAAACCACACTGTAGAACGGCACTTGGACCTGCTCCAGAAAGATACGAAGCCTGTATCGTCGTTGAACAAGTGTTAAGTGCCCTAGAATAACAGCACGTGTCCCGATCATCTGGGACTAGGTTCTACTAAACATAAGTGGCCTCTGTGTAGTTCCCAGTCAGTGAGGCAATTTTTCTATCAGGAAGATACTGGCATTTTTAATAAATTCCAGATGGAAATGTATTGAAGTAAAGGTATAAGGGTTAAGAGACATTTTGTGTGTCTGTGTCTGTAACATCTTTTGTAAGACAAGCGTGTCTCTCCCAGAAGGCAACGGGGCCGTCTGGGTGACAGATGTGGGAGAAGCCTGTGCATGGCCGGAAAACCAGCCCTCAGCACCCTACATCTTCAGTGATGCCGTACAAAAGACCCATGTGGAGAAGGACTTCATCGCTTTCAAATCTTCGACTCCACGTAAGTGACTTCAGAGAGAAGCTTCTCGATCTCCTGTTAGTTTCCAGATCACAGGCCTGGCTGTGATCCTATGTGATTGCTGATTGAAAAACATCTCTTCCTTCATGATAGATTTTAGGCAGAGAATAGATTAAAAATACGGAGTTTTTTATAACTAGAAAGCTAGAAGTCTTCATTTTGGAGGAAACATTCAAAATAAACCAGAGTTTTATGAGGATCCAGTGTTACAATAGTCTAACTATAAATCAGAGTTGTTTTTGTTTGTTCAGACAGCAATGGCACATGATTTGGCCCACCTCATCACCTGCTAGCAATTAAACAGGTAATCAGTAAAACTGTAGTACTTTCTTCACACATTCCAGAACCTCTTACATTATTATTTGACTCTAATCTAAAAAAAATTAGTTAATATTCAAATGCCTGACTTCAGCATCATGCAGCCAAGACTGAAAATCCTCCTTTGGCAGCAAAGACAAAGTAGGAGATAGAAACACAAGATATACCGAGCTGATCGTGGCCAAACCTGCAGAAAATCTATTTAACAGTCACCAATGACATTGGGGTGATTTAGAAAACCAGGGCAATTTCAAGAATCTTGTTTACAAAGCCACCGTTATAAGTCCTCTACTGCAGTGATTACCAACTGCGATGTGCACAGACATCCCTTTGGAACGATATTACAGGCAGGGTTCTGATTCAGTGGGTCTTGGGGGGGTGGCGAGATGGTGCCTTTCAAAACACCCTGTGGTGAAGCTAGTGCTGTCCGCCCATGGCCACACATGAGCAGCAAGGGACTGGAGGACCCTCTGAGTGTCGTCTGACAGGAAAAGGCTATGCAGGGAACACCCACTCCGTACCTGGAACAGTCATACTTCTCTTTGTTTTACATACTGGAGTTTAAATAAAACTTTATTTGAAAGAAGAGCTCTGTACTTTTAGCAATTAAAGGAAGTTAAGAAGGCATATATGGGCTGGTATGTATCTAAGAGACTCTTTAACTTACTTAAGGAAATGAAGTGTAACATGTAAAGTTCTTGCATTCATTTTTGCACACGTAACGACCCGCTAAGGTGGAGTGAGCACAGGGTGTAGGATCCACAAGTGAAGCAGATGTGCTTACTGAACCTCACGGAGCATTTGGTCGGAGCAGAGAGGCAGAGGTTAACTCAGGGGAAAATATACACCCACGTCTCACAAGTAGATACTGACTGTCTCTTGACTGTGCTAAGTGCTTTGAGGAAAAACGTGTTGAAAGATGAAGGAGTTAACTATGTCAAGGGTAAGCGAGGAACATTCCAGACAGAAAAAGCACAGAGGACCTGGGAAAGAAAGGAGCCTGGAAAAATGGGCCAGTATATCTTGAGCACAGAGCTGGGGCTCAGTGCTGAGAGGGAGGTTGGAGAGGTCAGGAGGGGTCATGCGATTTGGGGCCTCATAGGTTCGGGAAGGATTTGATCTTTTCTGTTTACATACTTTATTACTAATATTACTTTATACTAATAGTAATAGGAAGTTTTGGTGAAACTTAAGCAATGAAATGGTAAGATTATCATTTTTATATAACTACTCCGGGGATTCTGTGGGGAATGGATTACAGTACAGCAGGAAATACAGGAGGCGGGTTAAAACGCTACTGCAGGGTTACTGGCCACGGCTGGTAACGGCAGTCTCGGGAAGACACAGCTGTTGAATCCAGAAGGAATTAGTGTATAAAATGTCTAGGACCCAGTGTTGGGAGGATGTGGCAGGTGAGTAAGAAGGGATGACACAGAGGACTCAAGGCATGGTCATGGTGCATTCATTAAAACGGGAATCCTGCCAGAAAGTGTGAGATGTCTTTGGCATATTTCCAGATGAAACAGAGAGAGTTACAAAGCTGTGTACCTCAGAAAAGAGAATGGCACCAGGATTCGGGAGGTGGTGGCTGAGAATTATATCTCGTAGTCTAAAAATAGATGAAATTATACAGGAGCAGAGAAGAGACGGAGACGAGATCCCAAAGCTGAGGCTTGTGGATGGTAGAGGTCAAGCTGGGAGGCAGAGTATTTGTAAGTTGGGCTCAGGAAGTTTCCTATCAGGGCATAAGAAAGAAAAGTAAGGGTGTGTATGTGTGGTCAGTGTGACCAAGAAAGCCTCCACTGGACTTATGGCCAGTTTCTGATTTGAATGAGAGAGATCAGGTGAAACCCAGCGAGTGACCATGAGATTGAATGACGTGGAGGCCATGAATGGCCTTGAGGAAAGTGACTTGGTAAAGTCAGGGTGGTGGGGGGAGACAGCAGACGGGTGAGCGGGCTAGGGCTCGGAGGATGTGAAGACGGTGGGGAGAGACAAACCTGAGGAATGCAACCATTAAAAGGAGGAAGGAACAGGAAGGGAGCTGCAGATAAAGTGACCATCAGACTATTAGCTTTTTGACGATGGGAGAGATTTGATCACACTGCAATGGTCACGAAGAGTGGTAGCTCAAGAGATGGTCACGATAAAAAACGAGCAAAATATTCCAGGAGAAAACAGAACAGACGAAGAGGAGGTCCAGAATGGCACGACAGGAATTAGTTTCTTTTCCACTACTTGCAGTCCGAGGCATGTAACTTTGGCTCCAAGAGCGTGAACAGGGTTGATGGCTGAGAGTCCACGACGGTTTTCTCTGGGCCTCCTGGGGACACTGGAGGTCCCAGCTTTGCCTTTCTCTCTCCTCCAAAGCACTAAAATCAAACTATGCCCAAAAGCTCTGACTCTAAGAGTCTTCCACACACAACACAAAGGCCACATCTGCCAGTATTTTCATACCTTTTCTTTGCAGATAATGTTTCCTGGAGACTGAACACAGATGGCTCTGTCTTCATTTCCCATCTTATCCGCTACTTCAAAATGTATTCTTGTTGTCATCATTTGGAGGAGATTTTCCGAAAGGTACAGGTCTTCTGTTTTTTTCAATGTCATCACTGTGCAACCATTCTCAATTTTTTTTGGTGGGTGGGTGGGTGGGGAATCCTGAAAGCTCTTAGGCCATCTTGGCATTCCTTCCTGTACTCCACGTTTGTTTAAAGAGGAGGTTTTGGGGAAATACTGCACGGAACCAGTGTGAGTTTCTCTGATTCTGATGGCCTTGTTTATTCAGAAAATGCTTGAGGATACTCCATCATGCATGGATGTACTATAGCCAAGGAAAAGCTAAACGTTTCTTCTGTGTATACCCCCCTGGCCACAGCCTTAAAACATACCACAAATTCTGTGACTCCTGAGAGAGAAGTCCAGATTTCCCTTTTAGGAAGTATCTAAAGATTTTCTTTCCTGCCTTAGGTTCAATATTCATTTGAGACTCCAAATATAATTACCCAGATGCCCACGATTGAGAGACTCTCCATGACACGATATTTCTACCTCTTCCCTGGGAATTAAAACTCATACACAGCATCTCAGGTAAATGCTTCCAAGAAGTGGACTTGGGAGCTCCCTGCTCAGAGCCTGTGTGTCAAATACAGACAGAATGGAGGACAGTGACAGGGTGTAGCTGCCTAGTACTGTCCTGTCCCCATGTTCTTTTTTTTTTCAACAAAATTCTTAATTTTTTTTTTAATTTACATCCAAATTAGTTAGCATATAGTGCAACCATGATTTCAGGAGTAGATTCCTTAATGGCCCTTTACCCATTTAGCCCATCCCCCCCTCCCACACCCCCTCCGGTAACCCTCTGTTTGTTCATCATATTTAAGAGTCTCTTATGCTTTGTCCCCCTCCCTGTTTTTATATTATTTTTGCTTCCTTTCCCTTCTGTTCATCTGTTTTGTCTCTTAAAGTCCTCATATGAGTGAAGTCATATGATATTTGTCTTTCTCGGACTGACCAATGTCACTTAGCATAATACCCTCCAGTTCCATCCCATGTAGTTGCAAATGGCAAGATTTCATGCTTTTTGATTGCCGAGTAATACTCCATTGTATACATATACACCACATCTTCTTTAACCATTCATCCACCAATGGACATCTGGGCTCTTTCCATACTTTGGCTATTGTCGACAGTGCTGCTATAAACATGGGGGTGCACGTGTCCCTTCGAAACAGCACACCTGTATCCCTTGGATAAATGCCTAGTAGCGCAATTGCTGGGTCATAGGGTAGTTCTATCTTTAATTTTTTGAGGAACCTCCATACTGTTTTCCAGAGTGGCTGCACCAGCTTGCATTCCCATCGTCCCCATGTTCTTAATGACCCTTGGGAAAACCCTGGTTTCATATGAAATTATAAGAAATTATAAGTCTAATGTTTCCCTCCAGTCTTAATGTCTCTCAAGGACCTACCTACCGAGTGGAAGATATTTAGTTCCGAAGCTTGCACAAAAAAACTGGATGTTCATATACAGCTGGCGTGAGGCGTCCTCCCAGGGAAGTCAGTTTGGCTGAGTTTCATTCCTCCTGTGTTTGTGATGAGGACTGCCTGTACCACAGTGTCAGTTGGAGGCTGCTGGGTGTGCACCGAGGCAATGAGACCCTAGTGCGGACCTCCCCCTCTGGGGGTGACAGGCCCATAGCCCTTTTGTGAAGGCACAACTCATGGTAGGCATCAGTTCTGTTTATGCCTTACCTCCTATAGCCCCTTTCCTTATGTTTCCTTCTCTCTACTTTTCCAGGGAAACTGGGCCATTATGTACTCGACGAATCTACTACTTTAAAAGGGCAATGTCTGCTCGTGAATATTTTTATACGAAACTTCCCAAATGCCCACCTTCAACCAAGGCCAAGTGAAAATCAATCTCATATTGTTGCTGAGTTAGTACTTACTACATTTTTAAAAAATTTTGTTTGTTTTCTCACGTTATTGTAAGGGTAAAACATTTTCATTGCAAAACAAAGTTTAAGTATAGAAAAACATCTAAAAAATATTTAATGAATAAGTGATTACATTAATAGGTGTCCTGGTATTAGGCAAAGATCATATTCTCGGGATAAACTCTTCTCTGTTATAAAGGATCATTCACGTACTCTCCATTTGGAACACTATTACTAACATTTGACTTGGGACATTTACATTATAGACTGAATTCTCATTTATTTTGACTCATTTCTAACTCGGCCATAGGATATTTTGATAATATTTTTTAATGAACTACAAGTAGTATTTTTTTTTGATTCCTAGAATGTGAAAAATCTTTGTCCCGGAGTTCACTTATGAGTTCTCCTAAAAACATATACAAAGGCCAGTGTGAATTTATCTCTTAGTAGTATGTTTTTATTATCAAAATGTTGATTTTTTTTAAAAAAGTACCCATACATATCTGCATCTGTATACTCATTAACTTTCAAACTATAGATGAAAGCCAATGTGTATAATCACTAAAAAAAAAAAAACAAAAAACAAAAAACAAAAAAACTTTATTTTGTTTGAATCTTGAGAACATGGAGATTATGTAAAAATATCCCTTTAGAACTGAAAGTGACAAAGAGGGAAGTGAAAATCAAGTTCCATGAAATGATTTATGTTCTCTGTCTTCCATCCTGTGGTCTTACTTCCTCTCTCTCTACATACACAAACTCACAGATGAATTTAGAAAGCTAACTGTGTAAGATACTCTATGACCTGCACTTGTGTTGATTCAAAATTACCATCTAGGATTAAAGGGAGATGTGAAGCATCAGTAATATACATAGCCTAAGCTTAAGAGGGTGGGGGAAGGCGATCAAGGGCTGACTGGGGGCTGGGTAGAGTCTCCTTCCTGTCCCTTTTCACTCAGCCCCTTATATTCTGAAGGTCACATCTCCAGCTGTTGGAGCTACACCTCTTAAGGTCAAAAAAACTGCAGCCTAGTCAGCAAGAAAGAGGAAGAACCAGCAGACACAGGCCCCCTCCCTTTCAGGAAGTCTTCTCTTCCTATAAATCAAGAACCACCACTGGGTCCAAAGTAACTCACAGCTGCGCAGAAGTTGAGAAATGAAGTATTTATTCCATGTGTCAAATTCCTAGCAAAAAACCCCTGGGAGTTTCTCTTAAGAAATGGGGAAAGGAGATATTGGGTCCCTTTGACTGTCTCTGCCAGAGATTGCTTCCACATTTGATGGCTGCCTAATACTGAATTAAAAAAAAATTTTTAATGTTTATTTTTGAGAGAGGGAGTGAGACAGTGTGAGTGGGGGAGGGCCAGAGAGAGGGAGACACAGAATCCGAAGCAGGCTCCAGGCTCTGAGCTGTCAGCACAGAGCCCGACGCGGGGCTCAAACCACGAACTGTGAGAAGATGACCTGAGCCGAAGTCGGACGCCCAACTGACTGAGCCACCCAGGTGCCCCTGCCTAATATTGAATTTAATGGATGGATTAGAATGTATTTTGTTAAGTTCAGTAATTTCCAAATGTGTTATCTTATGCAATTTTATAATAAAATTTTCCTCCTAAGTATATCTCTAAGTTGCTCTCTGATAATACTATTGGAATAAACTCTCAGAACTAAAATGACAGGGTCAAAAGCATTAAAATTCGAATTTTCTATGTAGGGTAGAGCTCAAAAAATTGTCTGAATGTGCACTCCCCCTGAGCTGAATGCACTATGGCTCATTTTCCTATATCTGCATCAGCACGATGTGTACTCTATCTTGTTAATTTCTCAGGCCCCAAATCAAAATTATTCTGATGTTTGTTTGCTTTCTAAACCAGCTAAGCATCTCTTCCCACGTTTATAGGTCACTGCAAACAAGTTAAATGTTAACTGGTGCTTCCTCTTGTCCACCAGGTCTACGGCGGGGGGGTCTACCAGAAACTCACAGGAACCACTAACTGGGGCACCTCTCTGGCTTCCAGCCCAGCCGGGACTGTGCCTCTCACCTGAAAGGCACATTCTTATCTCAGAATCTGCTATCCCCTTTGCCTAAACCAATTGCCCCTTGCACCCCATAACTGCATGACTTAGTACTGCCCTTCCTGGGGTTTCCACTAAGTTAAGACCTTATCAGTGTCCTCACTTGTCTAAATGACCCAGCCAGCCTTCTCCTGCCCCTGATACTCCCAACATCCTCACCCTTCTTGATTTTTCCACAGTACTGCTTACTTATGACACACTACGTAATTTGTCTACTATTTATATGTTCATCTCACTCCATGAGAATATAAGCACCGTGAGGGTGGTGACTCTGTTTCCTTTGTGACAGTATTCACAGAATTTAGAGCCGTGCCTGGCGCAGAGAAGACATTCAAGTTTCAACTAGATGAATGAATCCATCTAAAATCATCATGATGGGGACCTACGGAGATAAAATATACAGTATGTTTTCCCAAATGGCTTCGCAATACAAACTTTTTTTCTCGGCGATACAAAACTTAGGTTTTGGTTTAGTTGGGGATTAGTTTTTTTCATATTTTATCAAACCTACTCCTTTTTGTCTAGGTACTTCTTTGGGAACATCTATTATTTGTGTGGTAAAAATTCAAAATGCATTCTTTCCTTCACAATCAAACATCTTACCTTCCATAAACAGTGTCTGTATGATTGTTCTCTGCCTGATTTAATAGGAGCTGTTGAGAATGTCACGGCGAAAAAGAAGTATTTACTACATACATGGAGCTTATGTAAATAGATATCTAAAACACACTGCTATGTCTGAATGCTTGTGTCCCTACAACATTCATAGGTTGGAACCTTCTTTTAAGAATGTTTGTTTGTTTGTTTACTGAGAGAGAGAGTTGCAGAGACAGAGGGAGTGAGAGAATTCCAAGCAGGCTGCATGCTGTCAGTGCAGAGCTCAATACAGGACTCAATCTCACCACCCTGAGATCATGGCCTGGGCCAAAATCAGGAGTTGGACGCTTAACTGACAGAGCCACCGAGGTGCCCCCATATGTTGAAATCTTAACGCCCAGTGTGATGGTATGAGAAGGTCCTTGGGAAGTGTTTAAGGTCAGGGGCTGGGGCCCTCATGGATGGGATTAGTGCCTTATAAAAGAGGCTCCAGAGAGCTCCCCGGCCCCTTCCCACACCTGAAGACTCAAGGAGACTTCTGTTGGGGCTCCACCTGAATGTGCCGGCATCCCGATCTCAGACTTCCAAGTAGATTTCTGCTGTTCAGAAGCCACCCAGGCTGTGCTATTTTACTAAAGCAGCCCAAACGGACCAAAACACACGCCATGTTTTACAGTGAACTAAGAATGTTAGTCCAGCCCTGTTCCCCTTTCTAGAACCATTGTGTCGATGGCTGGCATTTCCAAGCACACACTTGTCCTTGCCAGAACCTCACTTTGCATGTTAATTACCTTCTGCTTCTCCTTCGATACCAAATCAATCACCAATGCTACCAATTCTACCTCCTCATCACCAAATCCATTCTGTTCTCCCCATACCCTCTCATCAATTCCCGTCAAATGACCTGTACCTGTCATCTGAAATAGTGCATAGACTCATGCCTGGTCAACATAAATCCACATGAGTCTTCCAAAAAGTAAGCAGACCTCCATTGGAGAGACACTGCTCAGAAAGGAGTGTCAGTCATCAGCTTGCTGTTTCCTTATCTTCTGCAGAACAGGATGCACACATGTTCTCACAGTTCACAAACTCTGTTGTGTCCTTATTCCCCTCAACTTTTCCATCCAGAAGCCCATTTCCACTGAACTACCTGAGCCGTGTCAGGCGCCATGTACCTGTACACGTTCTACGTGCCTTTATGTGCACTCATATTTCCTTCCTGGATCGACCACATACCCCACGTCCAAAACACTTGCAACTGTCTAAACCCTGATTATTCCTTGTAAAAGTAGTGTTAATAATAATGATAATGATAATACTGAACAAAAACAGCAATAACAGTGGCAATATGAGCAAACCTGAGAAGAAATATTCATCTGAATGTTTTTATTTATGCTAAGAACTTGGTAAAACATTCTCATAAACATTTTCTCACTGAAGATTCAGCTCAGGTACCAGCTCCTCCAAGAAATTTTCTTTGATAATTTTTTCCCAACTACTGGGTACTCTTCCACCATGTAGTCACATGTTTTGAGAGACAGTATTTGTCAGACAGGGTCCACGCAAGACAAGAGACATAACTCCACATGGATAAAGAGATTACACTTAACATAGAGATTTTTAAGTACAGTGTTCAAAGTCTGAAAACGAGGAAACGGGATACCAAGGGACCACGAAGGTGGCATCTGCAGGAGGCATCTACCAGTCAGCTCTAAGACTGAGGGGTGTTGACGGAAGGAGCTGAAGTTATCAAAACCAAAATGCTGCCAAATCAGGATGTGGACATCTGATGGGGGACTTGGTGGGGTAGCCATTGGTGTGTGAAAGCCTGGACATGGGAGTCCCACGAGGCAGAATCTAGACCTTTGCAGAAAGGACCCCACCAACTGCCTTCAGGGGGTGTGACGAGGCAGGTTCTGGGAGTAATGGGACAATCCCTAACCTGAAACTAAGGGAAGGGTCACTGCTGACAGGAATCAAGAAACAGGTAAATTCTTCTCTTGTCCTTATGTTTTCTTACCTCTTTCTTTGCTCCTTATTGGCAGAACCTAATGGGAGGTAGGCTGACCAAAGTAAACTGGAATTTGTAGAATTCCAGCCCCAGTATCATAGAGTATCATGCCTGGTGCTGTCCTCTGTAGCCTGTTAAGTTTATTCTGCTCCTCTCTCTCTCTCTCTCTCTCTCTCTCTCTCTCTCTCTCTCTCTTTTTAATTTTTTAATGTTTATTTATTTTTGAGAGAGAGAGAGACAGAGTGTGAATGGGAGAAGGGGAGAGAGAGGGAGGCAGAGAATCCAAAGCAGTCTCCAGGCTTTGAGCTGTTAGCACAGAGCCTGAAGCAGGGCTCAAACTCGCAAGTGGTGAGATCATGACCTGAGCCAAAGTCAGACGCTCAACCGAATGAGCTACCCCAATGCTCCTTGCTCCTCTTTTCTTGATGCTACAGTAGTATTCCCATCACCACCACCACCACCACAACAACAAAACAATAAAGAGAAAAGTGGTTCATATCAGTATGACCCAGGAGTTGCAAAAGCTGAGGGAGAAACTCTGGCTGGACCTGACTCTTTTCCCTAGCCAAGCATGTGAGTGGTAGCGTTCCTGAGCTGTAAGGTGGTTGGGTCCTTTGCTGACCTTCTGTGTTTAAAAAGAACATAGGTGCTGCTTCCAAATTTCATGAAAAATATCCCATGTGCAGGAAGCTAACTGAAAATTTGCATGGAAGGAAATTCTGAGAAACTTAGCTCTAGCTTAGCTATGTTGACACAATAAAAAACTAAAAATGGGACCTGCATATAGTATAGTATAAATATGTAGTATATATGCTTATAATATGATTCATTGAGTTTCTCTTCCCTTCTGCATTCTTTTCCTAGATGCTATCATTAAATTTCATGATATATAATATCATCTATATGTAGAAATATTCTCACTGTATATACTCAACAGATTGGTCTTCTAAGTTTCACATTAATATTTAACTAATTACCAACTCACCATCTCCCTTGGAGCATAATTCCAAAATTGAATTTGCATACATTACAGGAATACCTCGGAGACACTGTGGCTTCAGTTCCAGATCATTTAAATAAAGCAAATATTGCAATAAAGCAAATATCACAATAAAGTCAATCAAATGAATTTTTGGTCTCCTTGTACATACAAAAATTATGTTTATGCTATACTATAGTCTATTAAGTGTGCAGTAGCATTATGTCTAAAAAATGCAATGTGTATACCTTAATTAAAACATACTTTATTGCTACAAAATGCTGACCACCATTGGAGCTTTTAGTGAGTCAGAATCACTGATCACAGATCACTGTAACAAATATGATAATGAAAATTTTGAAAAGTTATAAGAATCACCAAAAGGCGACATGGTGACACGAGAGACATCGAGTCAGCAAATGCTCTCGGAAAAATGGCGCCAGGAGATTTTCTCTATGTGAGGTTGCCACAAGCCTTCAGTTTGTTTAAAAAAAAAAAAAAAGTTGGGGCGCCTGGGTGGCACAGTCGGTTAAGCGTCCAACTTCAGCCAGGTCACAATCTCGCGGTCCGTGAGTTCGAGCCCCGCGTCAGGCTCTGGGCTGATGGCTCGGAGCCTGGAGCCTGTTTCCGATTCTGTGTCTCCCTCTCTCTCTGCTCCTCCCCCGTTCATGCTCTGTCTCTCTCTGTCCCAAAAATAAATAAAAAACGTTGAAAAAAAAATTAAAAAAAAAAAAAAAAGGTATCGCCCCCCCCACCTCCCTCAGTCCACTCCTTAATTTATTCTTCTATTCTTCATACATGCTTCTAGTAAATAATACATATAATAGATACAGAAACTGGAGACTTACCCTTGTTACCTTTCTCTCCTGTGAACTCCACTTAAATTGGTCACTTGTATCTGTTGACTCAAGTTTATCAATTTCTCAACAGCCTGTGCTTTCAGCCCACCTGAATTACCACCAGTGTCTCTTAATGTCCTTAAATTATGCAAATTCTCCTTTATTGTCAGGGGAAACAGTGGGGGATAGAAAGAATAGATTTGGTGATTATGACACTAATCAAATTAGATGGCTCAGCTAATCGCATTCTGTGATGGGGATTTTCTGTAAGGCTGAGAATATTCAATCTGCTATAAAAGACAGGAAAACAAATAGGATGGATGTAGTTCATAAGAAATATTAAGCACAGACAGTAATATGCCAGAATTAAACATATGAGTTATAGGTAAAATTCACAGGAGGGGTTTAGTGTATATAATGAATAAGAAATAACTTGTGCGATACAGAATTCATATGATTTAATATAGATAGTAAGTGAATAATATGTAAGAGATGTCCAAGATAGAAAAAGTAGAAGAAGCAATAGAACAAAAATATGCTGCTTAAAGATACAAAGGGACGGACAGAGCCACATCGTGATCATGCCGCCTTTAGACAAGGACTTTTCCACTTCGAAGTTGGCCACAGTTTGTTGACAGCCAATAGAGTTCCATTCTGATCCCACATAAGCTCTACTCAAGAAACACAGATAAGACCAGAGGCTGTTCAACAGGCCAGCTCTTGCACCAAGAACACTTGCCCTACAACTCTTGGGTAGAGTAGGGGCACGCCATAGATGGAAAGATTTTCCTCCGTGGTCCCCCCTCATTCTGACCTCAACTCTGATTCTCGTGGCCAAACCATCCGTCGTGAAGGCTGGCGCGAGAGGGGCAGGGTTTATGAACAATGTCACCACCAGGACTCAGGGAGTTTTTACCCTCTTCTCGCTCTAGCTAAGTGTATTAACTTATTTCATTCTTGCTTCTGGCTCAGTATTTTAATTAGTTTAATAAGCCATAGTGTTTGGTCATTTTAATTTGGTCTGAAAGCCTTGTTGTTGTCTGACCTCTGGGACAGCGTGTTAATTAGTATACTGGACAGCTACCACTGCATTAAAGGAAGCCCACACGTAACAAATCCTCAGCTAATGGAGTTGCCCTTTGTCTTGGAAGAAGACATGGGAAGGAGGCAAATGCTTCTCAGCACAATGCCAAGGATGTTATTTACAAAATCAGGTTAAAGTCAAATTAATAAGATAAATTTATACAATCTATGAGACTAAACCATGTATTCTTGGGAGAAAATTTAATACACTTGGATTGAATTAAGCGTGTATTTTTGCCCTTAAGTAACTGGAGAGGAAATCCATCTTTAACCTTTACTGTTGGGGAGAATGAAGAAAATTCCCCGTCTCAAGAGAATGGAGCCACTGGTGTTTATCAGAGTTAGCAGAAGAAAGCCTCCACTGATATCGGTCCATGTGAGACACCAGACTTTGAAAGACTGGTAACAGGAAAGACTTTCCTCCTTTCCAAGGAGGAAAATGTGAGCCCAGGACTCACCGGAGAGTTGAAGTTCCTGAAGGAAGGCAAGTCGAAAAAATGCTGCTATTAAAAGGGGGCTTTTGAACAAAGATTTGGAGTTTGAAGATAAGGAGAAGATATGTAAGTACCCGACATTTCCATAGAACACACATGGGAACTCCTAAACTAGTGCACACAGGCACACACACGTAGGTGCACACACACACATGCACGCAGACACACACAGGCACATACACGCACGTGCATGCACACACACACACAGGTGCATGCACGTAGGCACATACACAGGTGCGCACACGCACACACACGTACACATACGTGCACACGCACACACGCGCACACATAGGTGCATGCATGCACACAAGCACACAAAGGTGCACACACACACACACACGTGCACACACAAACAGGTTCATGCATGGACACACCTGCACTCACACACCCGGAGATGCTAGGGAAGGAAGGCACACCCCTCTCACCTCCCACTAGGTCGTGATTTGTCCGGGCTTTCAGTCTAGGAACCATTTAATCCTCTCCTGGAACTCAGTGTAATTTTGGCCTGACATGACAATTTTCAGGAAAAACACACTCCTATTTTCTAATAACCTTAGAATTGGAAAAGGAGGGCTTTGACCTTCTTCCCTATCTGAAGAAAACGACAGAAGAGAAGGTGCCCCCTGAGCATGAGAAACCTGGAGACTCATATTTCATCAGGCAGGAGGCGATAAGCTCATAGGCCAGCAAGTGACAGGACGGAGAGGCTGGCTAAGCTCAACTGCTATTAGAGGCCGTGTCTCCTGGTGGCATTAGATCCCCGCTCCCACCCCTGCCTTTGATCAGTTCTTCAGCAATAGCTTCGATGATCTTAGATTAAATGCAAAATCTTCAACAGGCACTCCTGATGCCTCTAACTCCGTTTGATGCCATTAGTGTTCTCTGAACCGCACTCCGCCAAGCGAATGCTCACCTCAGGGCCTTCACACACTCCCATGTAGTTCCCTCTGCTTGAAATAACCCTTCACGGTCTATAGGGCTAATGTCCATGCCTCCGTCAGCCATCATCTTGAGATGTACTTCTTCACAGAGGCTTCTCTGACCCATGATCAAAACTAGATACCCCGTTATCTACTTGCATTAAAATTAGTGATTTGTTTTTTCCTTCAGTGAAATTGTCATGATTGGTAATGATGCATTTTCCAGTGTGGCTGGAATCCGCTCTATTGGAGTGAGGACCAGGCCCCCCTTATTCCCATATGCACAGCACCTATATGAAACAGAACTCATGCTCACAAATATTTACAAGATGAGAAAAATCCCCAACTCATATATATGTTCCCCCAAATTACGCAGATTCACCAATATGAGATAGACTGGAGATTATTCTAGTTGGGAGGGAAATACGATCATGTATAGATAAGAGCTTAAATATCATTTTTGACTCAAGTTCCATGTGTTTTATCTTCATGCCAGAAGATGAGAAACATTAGGCACGTGGTCCTCATGATTCTTTTAAGATTGTTACATATTGATAAGGATTCCAACAATAAAAAGAGCTGTGATTTGAGAGATTCATTCCACTTCTTTTCAATTCTATATGAACAAAAGAAAATCTTCTGAACAAAGAGATGTGCAAATGCCTTCAGAATGGATTCCCCAACGCAAAGCCTGAAACATTGAGTTTCCACTCAGATCACTGGATGAACCTTGAGACCTACCCTGCACCAGCAGAAGACATGCTGATAACATGTGGAAACTCTCCTGACTTATGATTGACACAGTGAGGTGATCTACGTTATACCCCCATGGAGGGGGTCATCTTAGACATGGAAGCTATAATGTAACCTCATGAAGAACTCAGAAATATTGTCAAGTTCTCATTTCTTCTTCGAGTATAGCAGAGTCAGTTATAAAGATCTCAGCTTCATTATACTGCACTTGTCTTCAGAAATACAACAAATCAACCTATGACCCCAAGTCATGACTCTTAACACTCAACACAAAAACATGTCTTAGGTATAAAGTAGGTGTTATTTGTATCTTCGGAAAGAAATCCAGATATCTGCATACCTGAAATTAATATTACACTGAATGTTAACTAACTGGAATTTAAATAAAAACTTGCTAAAAAAGAAAAAAAATGATAAAATATGTATTTATTTTTGCTTCTTTCCAACAGTCAAAATGTTAAACTATATAAATTTTGTCCATTTTGTTAAAGAAAAATCTGGTAGAGAATTCAGTAGCACAAATACATTAATTATGTTAAAAACTTAATCTAATGTGGGTTTCTTTTTTTTCATTTTGGAAGTTAAACTCAAATTTATTTTTTAATTATGGTGAAATACACACAACATTTTAAACTTGAATTTGTAATCATCAATCTGGTATCTGGGACCTTTTTGGTTTTGTTTCCCAAGATGGCCTTAGAAGGCTGTCTATAATGTCTGAAAATCATTGAGGCGTGATATTTCCTTCTGTTCCGCGTCAGAACCCATGAGAAGATGGCAGGAGACATAGCTCAGGCTGGTCCACCCAGGAGGAAATGCTCTAGTCATCTATGATGGCCACGTGGGTTACCTCTCAGAATGGGTAATGTGGATTTCTATTCCTTTCCCAATTCTACTCTTTCCCTAATATTATGAGACGTCAAGTATCTGTTACTATCTTTAAAGAAGCATTACTATTGAACTATGGCTTTGATTCAGAATGCAAAATATACACATTGTTCCAGGTCTGGCAATGGGAATAAAAAAGTAGGGCATATTTTTAAATATAAAAACAGATAAGATAACTTGAACGCAGCAATTACCTCAGCTGCCAATCAGCATGTTTTTATTTTATTTCCTTTTGAGACAGTGTTGTTTTCTATATTTGTATGAGAAATATTTAAATTGTACTTTCTCTAAAGAGGCATTTATTTCAAGAGTACGGTAAGTGCTGATTCTGCAATTATTGCTAATTGGAGAATTTCCAACTTGCTCGCTGTGTTGAGAGCCTCATGATTTTGTCATATTCTTTTCTCCTTTATACTTCAAATTTGTGGAATGAAAAATATACTAAACTAAAATTATACTCTCAAATACATCATCCCATAACTAAACTACTTTCTATGCTTTACAGATGGTATGAGCTCGACAGTGACAGTTCTTGCATACCAACGCCTCCTCTAGGCCAATGAGTCAGAATCATGTAAAGGTTATTCGGAGCACTAAATTGTACTCTACTCAAATTAAAAAAAAAAACTGTTTTGGGGCGCCTGGGTGGCGCAGTCGGTTAAGCGTCCGACTTCAGCCAGGTCACGATCTCGCGGTCCGTGAGTTCGAGCCCCGCGTCAGGCTCTGGGCTGATGGCTCAGAGCCTGGAGCCTGTTTCCGATTCTGTGTCTCCCTCTCTCTCTGCCCCTCCCCCGTTCATGCTCTGTCTCTCTCTGTCCCAAAAATAAATAAACGTTGAAAAAAAAAAAAATTAAAAAAAAAAAAACTGTTTTCATTTTAAGTATGCATCTACAACATGCATTTGAAAATGAAATCACAATACAATTTTTAAATTTATTTTTACTCTTAATAAATATGTATATATTTAAGTAGTACAACATGATGTTCTATTACACATATAAATAGTTAAATGATTACTACATTCAAGCCAACTGACATATTCATCTTGTCACATAGTTGCCATTTTTTTTGAATATGTGCTCAGAGCACTTGAAATCTACTTTCTTGAATATAGTGTATTTAACGATAGTCATCATACTCTACATTAGATCTCTAGATTTGTTCATCCTACATAACTGCAAATTTTTATCCTTTGGTCATCAACGCCTCCCCACCCTTGGTAACTACCACTGTAATTTCCACTTCTACATATACAATTTCTTTAGATTTCACATATGAGTGAAATCATGCAATATTTTTCTTTCTGTGTCTGGCTCATTTCATAATGTCCCCCAGTTTCATCCATGTTGTCACAAATGTAAGAATCAAACTTTTTAAGGAATACATACATACTTATACACACACACACACACACATATATATACATATACATATATATATCTTTATCCATTCATTCATTGACACATATTTTAGGTTGTTTCCATAGCTTGGCTATTATGAACACAGTTCCCAATGAACATGGGACACACATATCTCTTAGAGGTACTGATTTTATTTCCTTCAGGTACACACTCAGAAGACAGATTGGTAGATCATATGATAGTTCTATGTTTATTTTTTTGAGAAACCTCCATACTGTTTTCCATAATGGTTGTATCAGTTTGCATTCCCATGGACAATGTACAAGGGTTCTCTTTGCTTTACGTGCTCACCAGCCCTTGCTATCTCTTATTATTTTGAGAACAGCCATTCTAACAAATGTGAGGTGACATCTCACTGATTTTGGTTTGAATTTCCTTGATTATTAATGATATAAGCACCTTTTCATATATCTGTTGGCCATTTGGATGTCTTCTTTGGCAAAGTATCCAGTTCCTCTGCCCATTTTTTAATTGTTTTTTTTTTTTTTTTTTTTTTTTTTTGCTATTGACTTGACTGAGTTCTTTATATATTTTGGATATGAACCCTTTAATACATATGGAACACAAAAGATCTAAATAGCCAAATAAATCTTGAGAAAGAAAAAAAGCTGGAGGCATCACATTTCCTGAGAAAAACATGTATTCTGTTATTTGTTGGATGGAATATGTTATAAATGTCTCTTGAATCCATCTGGTCTAACGTGTAGTTTAAGTCCAATGACCCCTTATTGATCTTCTGTATGGATGATCTATCTATTGTTGAAAGTGTTATGGTGAAGTCTCTACTATTATTATATTGCTATCTATTCCCTCTTTAGGTCTATTAATATTTGCTTTGTATATTTGGGTGCTCCTACAATGGGCACATGCATGTTTATAAATGTTATATCCTCTTGAAAGATTGACACCTTTATCATTATATAACGACCTTCTTTGTCTCATATTACAGTCTACTTAAAGTCTAATATCTATATAAATCTAAATCTATATTATCTATCTATCTATCTGTCATCTATCATCCTCCCCACCCCCTGCCTGCTTTCTTTTGGTTTCCATTTGTACATTTGTATGGAATATGTTTTCACATCCTTGCACTTTTAGTCAGTGTGTGCCCTTAAGCTGAAGTGACTATCTTATAGGAAGTATGTAACTGAGTCTTGTTTTTCAATCCATTCACCTACTCTACTCTATGTCTTTTGATTAGGGAATTTAATTCATCTACATTTAAAGTAACTATTAATAAATATGGCCTTAGTATTGCTATTTTATTAAGTGTTTACTGTCCGTTTTGTAATTCCTTTGTTCCTTTCTTCTCTTGCTATCTTCCTTTAAGATTTCATGATTTTCTGCAGTGGTATGCTTGGATTCCTTTCCCCTTATCTTTTGTGCATCTACTCTAGCTTTTTGACTTGTTGTTACCATGAGACTTACATAAAACACCTTCTATTTAAGCCAGTAACAACTTAAGTTCAAAAGAATACTACTCTTCCTCCCAGCATTTTATGTCTTGATGTCACAACTTATCTTTCCCTTTTGGATCCGTTAACAAATTATTGTAGTTGTCGTTATTTTTAATACTTTTGCCTCCTGAACTCTTTACCAGGTAAATCACTTATTGTCATTTCATCAAGATCAGTTTCTGGAGTTTTCACATGTTCTTTTTGGGGGGAACATCTTCTTCTTCTTCATTTTCCTTGACTCTCTGTGCGATATAACAGCCACCCCTCCCTTCTTGACAAACTGGTCTCATATAGGAGATGAAACTTATCATTCAGCCTGGCTCAAGCTTTTGATACTTTCTCAAACCTTTGGGATTGTCCAAGCTACCTTCTTTGTTCTTAGCGGCTCCCAGTAGTTGAGTACCAAGATGCGTCAGTGTCCCAAGGGAGAGGATCCCAGTCAATACTTGGATCTAGGTTGATTAGAAGCCAGATGCTCAGGCAGCAGCTTTTAAAGTATGCAAATAGGCCTCTACCAAGGAAAAACTGGAAGATGGACACTTTTGTCTGCTCTCTCTGTGCTGAACTCTGGGGGATAGTTGGTTCAGAACTGTTTGTTTGCTCCAGTCCTGTGGGACCAGGGAATTGAAGCTCTTCTATCCACCAGAGGCCATTAATCAAGAGGTGCTTCCCCTGGGCGGTAGCCACAAAAGCAGGAGCACTAGACACGTGCACAAAGTCCTTCCAGGGAGATTGTTGCTACCTGGAGGAGGCCAGAGGGAAAACAAGGCCAGTGCAGTCACAGGCCTGTCAAGTGTCTGGGGAGGATCTGTCTTGTAGGTGTGTGCTAGCCTAGAAGCCTGACCGTCAGTCAGCAGCTTTTAAACTATGGAAATAGGGCTCTTCCAGAGAAAGATCGGGAGATTAGTGCTTTGGTCAACTCCTTCTGTGCTGAACCTGGGAGGAACTGTTTCTCAGTCTACTACAGTCATGGATGGCTACATAGTCATCCACTACATTCTTAGTCTACTATAGTCTTGCGGTCTCACAGATGCAAGCTTCAGTGTTTCTCAGACTTGGGTGTTGTGGGGACTATTCTTCAGGTGGAAGTGTTGAAAGATAGGTGCTAGATATTGGGTCTAAACCCTTTGCTCCTCATGTTGAAGCTGGGAGTTGTGCGTTCCCTCCTGATGGCACGTGACTGTGCCAGGGGTGAAGTTTATGGCAAGCGTTGGCAAGAGTGCATCTCAGTTTTTCCTGTTTCAGTATGGGCGGTGTATTTTCTGTGGTTGTTTGACAGATGTGTAGGAGTTCCTTGTTTCGTTACTGGACTTCTTTCACAAGAAATTGCTCTGTGTGTAGCTGTAGATTCAGTGTGTCTTGGGAACAGGTGAGTTCATGATCTTCCCATGTTTCCATCTTGACTAGAACTTCTTGTCTTTGTTTTAAAAAAAATTTCTTTCTTTCTATATCCTCAGTGTTTCACACTTAGTAGACACTCAATACATGTTTGTTTAATGAATGAGGCACCAGGGTGGGAGCAGTTAGTTACATGCATTTTTATTCCTAGAAGACTATTAATTTTTTTAATATTTATTCATTTTAGACAGAGACAGATAGAGCATGAGCAGGGGAGGGGCAAAGAGAGAGGGAGACCCAGAATCCAAAGCAGGCTCCAGCTCTGAGCTGTCAGCAGAGAGCCCAACACAAGGGCTCGAACTCACGAACCCCGAGATCATGACCTGAGCCGAAGTTGGAAGCTTAACCGACTGAGCCACCCAGACGCTCCCTATTCCTGAAAGACTATTAGCTAAAGGTTTAATTTCTCCATCGTTTTAAATGATGAGATTCTACCCCCTCCACAACCCCCACCCCAGCAAAACAATGTGAAGGCTGGTCAACAAGAGGAAAAACACACCTATAACAATAAATAAGGACACAACAAATTAGAGAGGGTGAATGCGGTGTCACTTGTTTGGGAGGTGCTGGAAATTAACAGGAGTTTCTGAATACAGAATGCTATCCTGCCACTTTCTCCTATCTTCTACTTAGACCCACATGTCCCTAGTACAACTCTTCTGCAGGTATCCTGTATAATTGCAGCTTTCCTCTTCTGCTGACATCTTATGACTGTGGTCACATTTACTCCAAGTTCAAAATCTCAAATTACTGCACAGTGGCACCATTCAATAGCTTGCTGCAATGTACATTCTCCACTTTTTTAATGGTTCTGCATTGAGTCGGACTCAATTGAATTTCAGCTTGAGTCTGACTCCTTTCCGACAACTATCTCACAGATAATGCTCTTGCCAGGGTCACCAATTATTCCTAAACTCAAAGGAAAAAATTTTAATTACTTGACTTCTCTCCAGCAAATGTCATGGCTGATTTTTACCCTCCTGTACTTTTTGGATGCTGAGGAACTTCTCTCATGATTTCCCCAAAGGCAGGCCCTTCTTCTACAGCGCCCTTTATATTTGATATTCCCATTTTCTCATTTCTAGGTCTTGTTTTACAAGTTTTACCTGGAATATCTTATTTACTTCTAAGGCTTCAATGGCCATGTCTACAGATATGGGCTCCAAAATCTGTATTTCCTGAGCTCTAGATCCATAAATCCAAGCCTTCATTCAACCTCTCCAGTGGATATGTTTCAAAAGCAACAAGTTCAAATGTGATGTCATCCTATCCCTGAATAACTAACCTGCCATACATCTTGATTTCTCAGTTGAAGTTAATAGTACCAGCAACAACGTCAGAAACCGGGTGCCTGGTTGTCTTCTTCCTCTCTCTCAATCCACACCACTTCAGTCTAAATCCCAGGTCTCTCAAAGCCAACCATTATTTCCATTTCCCTTGACACAATTTTCATGAAGGCCAATATTATGTCTCGCATGGATGACTTTTTCATATCTCCTTACTGGACTCCTTTGCCTCTATGATATTTTTCCTGCTTTAAATTCTCCTGTATTTTCTAGCTGCCCACAGGATAAAATAATACCAGGCTTGATTATAAGATCTACCACCATCTTGAGCTACTGTCTGCCTTGTACACTACGATCCAGTCACAACCAACTCCCTCTATCCCTCATTGTTCCTGCTTTCCCTTAGACATCTGCCACAACTCTGAATGTGGTGACCACTTGATGTGCAGCTCTGTTCACCCTTTCATTGGATAATTTTTAACAATTATTTTGGTCTTAATATCAATCGATGATATCCTAGTAAAAATCCTTTTCCTATTTTTTTTTTTTGAATCATCTATAAGACATTCAGGTACCAAAACCTATAATACCCCCTACCATAGCATTTATGATTTTGCATTTTAAGTGTTGCTTGCTAGTATATCTCTCTGTTAAATTTAAAGTATAAGAAATGGGGCGCCTGGGTGGCTCAGTCCATTAAGCACCGGACTTCGGTTCAGGTCATGATCTCACAGTTCGTGGGTAAGAGCCCCGTGTTGGGCTCTGTGCTGACAGCTCAGAGCCTGGAGCCTGCTTCGGATTCTGTGTTTCCCTCTCTCTCTGCCCCCTCTCGGCTCATTCTCTCTCTCTCAAAAATAAATAAATGTTAAAAAATTTTAAAAAATAAAATAAAAATAAAGTATAAGAAAAGGGGCACCTGGATGGCTCAGTTGGTTCAGTGTCCAACTCTTGCTTTCTGCTCAGATGGTGATCTTACAGTTTGTGAGTTCAAGCCCCACATCAAGCTTTGTGCTGACAGCATGGAGTCTCCTTGGAATTCTTTCTCACTCCTCTCTCTCTCTCTATCCCTTCCCCTCAGGGTGCTTATACATCCACGTTCTCTCTCCAAAGTAAATGAATAAACTTAAAAAATTTTAAGTATAAGAAAGACATTGTCTACCCCCGATTACTAGTATAATGCTAAAATAGAATATAGGTTCCATAAATATTAGCTGAATAAATGGATGCATTAGTAACAACTGAATAAATTAAGTATATTTTATCTAAGTCATACAGAATTAAATATATATACACTATAAAGAAGATAGATGTACTACCGCCCTTCCCAGAATGTAATGTCCAGTTATTAAACGCTGCTCAACAATGTGCTTATGACATTATGCCATTTCACTTTTCATATAGAAGTATAGTAAAATCTACTCTCTCTTGTGGCAACACTATTTTTGCTTAAAGGTAGCCCTGAAGCAGGGAAAAGCCCTTCTGGGCATTCCCCAAGAAAAAATATACCATAAATTTTAGTGCACGGTAAAAATATTAATATATTTTTCTCTTAAGAGAGACAGAAGAATTTATTTTGCACATCACAATCATTTCACTCCAAACATTACATCTGGATGTTTCTTGACCAATCTATTAGTCTAGGTTTGATCTATTCTTTCTTTGGTCATCTAATATTCTTCCTGCCCTTTCTTATCAGAAAATTTGGCTTTGTGTGAGCTCACTCACAGCTAGATCCCCTGATTTGTAGATTATGCCTATTAAAGTAAAAACCAAAAAAATGTTTATCAAAGATCCAAAAAGACTGATATATCTAAGACCACTGCCACTATCAAATGTCCAATATGTCAGAAATAGAGACCAACGTTGACCCCTTGATACAGCATTAACCTCAGAGGAGAACACCAAGGCACTTGCTGTAATGTTGACCACACTGAATCCCTTCTGTCCTAGAAGGGGCAGTGAGGTATCTGGACCAAAATAAGTATTCTTGGTTAAGTTTACATTTATTTCCTATCCACAAGGCAGAAACAAGTATACTATCCAAGAGAATACAGACTCCCGCCTGCCTATGATTCCCATACAATCTATCAATCAAAGAATCAGCTTTAAGGAAAAGGAAGTATGGGGATGGGCGTGATACTGATCATGAAATCTACCAGCTCTAACTCATACTGAAATACACAAAGCCAATCTGAAAAAATTATGAGTGCAGCAGAAGCGCCAGTTTGGATATCATACTCCATAAAAATAGCACACCAATCTCCAGGATGTAGGCTATACCCTAGATCAATACTATTTTATCATGCGAGGTACTGGATAGGTAAAACACAGGAGTCCTGGAATTATGGCTGGAAACAGAAAGTGGCTCCATTCCCTGACACTCCTAATGAGTCAATTAGTAGAGTTTGTGTTTCTTTGTCTTACAACTCAAGTGTCTTTGGTTCTAGAAACCTCCAGGGGGGAAATACTTGTCTCAGAGCACCCACGAAGAATCTCATTACATTTTAGCCATGGTTGTTACCTAGTCATTTTGGGCTCCTTGTGTCAGAGACTATTAGACAAGGAATGGAGTCCACTTCCAGGTATGGGTAAATAGCCCTGACCTTCATAAGACAGGACTGAGTCTGTACTGATGGTGGAGGGCAGGGCAAACGCCCCTGGCACCCAAGGGTCTATTGGGGGCATGTCTCAGTACTCCCCTCTTTAACTTAGATGGCATAAAAAAGCATAGCAGCCAGGAACTCAGAAGGATACTGGTTGAACCGCATCTTGGACCCCTTAATGATGTGGGCCTGGGTCATGCCACCAGATAACACTCCAAACTAGCTGATGCTAGCTGACCGTGAAGGGAAAATAGAAAGGAGAGAAGAAAGAGATGCTGAATTCCAAGGGCAGCCCCTGGCCGGCTGCCAGCCCCTCCAGCTACCCCCTAGCTGGAGGTAGATTTCCTCCCACTTTATCTAAGTTTCCTTACAAAAAACAAAACAAAACAAAACAAAACAAAACACCAACAGATCATTGTGAATCCTGAAGGTGCTGCTCCTATAAGGAACAGACTTATTTTTACAAAGCAAGTATATGTGAAGCGCTCAACAGGTTGTTGTTTTGCATGCCTCAGATCCCCCTCCAAGACAGAGGCAGTGTATCCCCCAAATGCAAAGAATGTTGATTGCTCAAGGCTCCCCTACTAAGCCCATACCCGTGAATTAACCTACGATGCAGAAAACATCCAAACCAAGAGCATGTCTCCTCCCTGGGTAGAGCCTGCATTCAATTGCTCGATGGGGCCAGGTACAAAGGTACAACCCCTTGATACACTCTGTCCCTAAAGTTTGACCCCAGCTTGGATATGCTCCCCATGACACTGGCAGAGGCTGGTCTCTCGGTCCAGCCCGGTTTTCTTTCTTCCTCACAAATCTTGCCATTGAACAATGTTCACCAACAGACTTCTTCCATAAGATGCTTCAGCACAAATAAGGTTAAAAGTATGTATATACTCTAAGGTACCATATCATTAATGAAACAAAAAATGAGTCACAAATATTTTTTGTAGCAACATGGAGAATGGTTGGACTTTATGTATTATGCTATATATGGAAAACAAAACACAAAGGTAACTTTTGGGAAGATCATCCAATACTTTCTGTAGTGAGGGTAATGATAAAAGAAGAGGAAATAAACAAAACCCAACTGAATCTGCATAAATTGAATACAATCCACTGGGCCAAAATGACCACTTTCAAGGCTGATGTTATTGGAATAGCAGAGATAAACAAGATGAGGTTGACTCATGTATTTAAGTAGGTAGCAATACCTTTTTTTTTCTTTTCAGCTATGTCACAAATTACTTTATGGGCTATAATTATCTGAATATTTCACTTTTTAAAAACATTCAGAGTTTTTAAAGTATATCGTAACCTTACTGCAGTGAAGATTTAAAAATCCAAGATGGTATTTCAAATTGGATGGAAACAGACTCTAGGTTAGCATAAATATTTTTAAAATTCCAAATTTAAAGATACCTTAAGTGTCTTACATATTAATTTATTTAGTATCTAACATCTAATTCAAAATAGTTTATTTATGTTTTTAGATCAGAAATGAGCTAAAAGCGATGTTTATATGTGCATCGACATATAGATATGTATGTGTGTGTGTGTGTGTGTGTGTGTGTGTGTGTGTGTTTGTGTGTGTATGAAGAAAATAAAAGAAGACAAGAAAATCCTCCAACTATCTGCTAAGCAAATGGCTGTCTAGTGGTTGGATAAAGTATTATGTAATATTGAGTGCAAACTATGTCTCAGAAAACATGCTAAGAGATTTGTATGCATTTCCTATTTCTACAGAATCCCCTATCCTGCGTTGCAAGATAATTTTTATAATCTCAGTTTCAAATTAAGAAATTGAGGTTTAAGGAAGCTTTATGTAAGGAAGCCTTTCAATGTCACATAGCTGGAAAATGTTTGAATTAAGCCTGACCTAAAGTAAATAAGGTAAATAAGACATGTAATCACTTGGGTAATCAAGCAAAGAGAGTATGAGAAGGCATTAAAAGAGGTATAAATGCAATGTAAAGGGAATATGGAAAACAGAGGTATAATATTTTCATTGCCTCTAGATCAATAGTTGAAGGTCCTGGAAACTTTAAACCATTTTGATTGAGAATACGAGCAATCTACCATACAGAAGAGAAACTGCGAACATACGTGTTCACACACATACTGAGTAACATGATGTCCATGTTCACATTCATGTCAGCTCCAGCTGGCTGAACTACATCCAGGTCTGAGAAAGTCAAAGTAGTTGACCAGTTTGACTTGTTGTTGAAGGGCACATTCCTAATGGCAGATCCATTAAAACCAGGACATGACTTTGTGGATGTACGAATAGTACAGAAATCAAATTCTTGTGTGAGAGTATGGAAACGTGGGCACCTGGGCGGCTCAGTCAGATGAGCATCCAACTCTTGACTTTGGCTCCGATCATGATCTTGTGGTTCATGGGATCCAGCCCTGTGTGAGGCTCTGCACTGACAGTGTGGAGCCTGCTTGGGATTCTCTCTCTCCTGTTCTCTCTGCCCCTCCCCTTTCTTTCTGCCCCTCTCCCCTGCTTGCAGGCTCGCTCTCTCTCTCTCTCTCTCTCTCTCTCTCTCTCTCAAAACAAAAACAGAGTATGGAAAGGTAATTTTTGAGGTTTTTTTCTCACTTTCTCCCATCCCCTCTATTCTAGCAAGTAGGGAGACACCTTGCTTCATACATGCTTAAGAAGTTAGTAGCAGTGTTTCTTGGATTTATTTTCCAAAAGCTGGAGAAAAATGTATGAAGGGAAAGGGATTTGTGACATTCAATAATATTACCTGACGTGGGAGAACAGAGATATAAGTCTGGGGACCAGTAAGCGGCAGAGGGTTGCAGATGGTTTCTTCTAAAGCTTGCAGGCTGTTAGAGGACCACCGAGGGAACCCGTGGGCTGTGCCAGGCCCCTGGGCACAAGATGAGGTTGACTCATGAGGTTGCAGGCCTGGGGCTCCCAGCCTCATCAAGGACCACTGTCTCCATATGGTAGTGGCAGAATGGTGCCAGCTTGGGGGGTTTCTAAACAGACCAGGACGATGGGATTGCCAGCAACAGTAAGTGTCCATGGAGACTAATTGCCAAGACAAGCTAATGTCTAGGCTCCAAGTAAGACCTCAGCACTTAAGAGATCTCCAGAGCTGGGACAGAGGGTACAATCCAAAGAGTAATAACTACAGCTGAATCTCGCTCTGACTTTGGCACTGCACTCAGAGTAGAAATTAAGTTGATTTATAATAAATAAAAAATAATCTGGAAATACATGATAACCTGAGTTCACAGATCAAAACTCCTATCTGCCACAGGAACACGAAAGTGACTGGGCCATGAGTGATGCATGTCCTTTTCCAGATCAAAGAGATTGAACATTACAGTCACTTAGAAATTTCATGTTTTATATCTCAAACTGCATTGTATAGCATTTTTATGGGATTCACACAATGGAAATCCGTCTCAAAATGAAAGACTTTCATCTAGTTACATCAATTACAAAGTGCTATTCAGTGCACATATTTCCACTCTATTATGGCACTGATTTTCTGCGATTGAGCTTTAAGTTAATTAAATAGGAAGCCCCAGTCCCTATCCATAAAATCTGCTCTCTCACATATAAATTATTTTCCTGGATAAGATCTTAATGCACAAAATGTCATTCTTGATCTTGAACTAACATTGTAGCTGTGAGTTTATCTGTTTAAGTTAAAAGTACAATGACGGAAAATGAAAAAAGAAACCCATCTTCTTACCTACTTACGTTGATACAATGCTTCACTTAGGATTAGCTTACTTAGATGTCTAACATACATTAAAGGGGATAATATTCAGATTTTGTTTTTATTTGTTCATTTCTACAAAGCTGAGTTTACATGTATAGCAATTTTCTTCAGAGCTTAAAAGAATTCTGAAAATTAAAGATTGCGAGTTCTTTGAAAAAGATGTACATTCTGATATGATGCTCAGTGAAACCTTGGGTGTTGAATGCCAAGTTTTATTTTTTTTTTATTTTTAAAAAAAATTTTTTTTAATGTTTTTATTTATTTTTGCGACAGAGAGAGACAGAGCATGAGCAGGGGAGGGGCAGAGAGAGAGGGAGACACAGAATCAGAAGCAGGCTCCAGGCTCTGAGCTGTCAGCACAGAGCCTGATGCGGGGCTCGAACCCACAGACTGTGAGATCATGACCCGAGCCGAAGTCGGATGCTTAACCGACTGAGCCACCCAGGCGCCCCGAATGCCGAGTTTTAAAAATATTTTTAAAAATTTTTATTCCTTAAAATAATGAAAATGCTAATCCTCAAAGAAAAAATATTAATGTGTTGCATCATTTATGTGATAGTGCACTTCTAACACTGTCAACTGATGACAACACAGTCTAGTATCTCCAGGTTACGCTGATGTCCCTAAGTAGTTTCAGTGATCCTTTTGAAGAATTATTTTCATATTGTCTTTTGAAAGGAAAAAAACAAAACAAACCAAAAAGAAACTCTTTGTACCTAAATAGGTCAGTAGGACCTCTTTGAAATCAACTCGGAATTCAATTCTAAAGTGGGGTACTGGCTGCACTCTGTTCAGAGTAGACCCTTTTATTTGTCTGCAGTTCTCTTTCATTACCATGACGTTCAGAAGCAAACACTTCCTGTCTGTTACCAGCCACAGACTCTTCACTTCCTGGACAGAGACAGCTGACTTTGGTGGTCTGCTTAAAGAGTAATGTTTCCTAGCTTTGGGGCAGGTCAGATTTTGAGGCATCCTGCTCTCTGCCATTTTAAGAGATAGCTGAAATTGCCTGAGCTTGCTGAATATTTTAGCTCCAAAGAGTTTTTCTTTAACAATAGGCAATTTAAGGGGCGCCTGGGTGGCGCAGTCGGTTAAGCGTCCGACTTCAGCCAGGTCACGATCTCGCGGTCCGTGAGTTCGAGCCCCGCGTCAGGCTCTGGGCTGATGGCTCGGAGCCTGGAGCCTGTTTCCGATTCTGTGTCTCCCTCTCTCTCTGCCCCTCCCCCGTTCATGCTCTGTCTCTCTCTGTCCCAAAAATAAATAAACGTTGGAAAAAAAAATTTAAAAACAATAGGCAATTTTTCTGGGTAAAGACAGAAAGCACGAATCTTTGAAATTGAAGCAATGGCATGCATACTTTAATGGTGTTTTGGTAAAACTCTCTAATCCATCTTCATTGTGCCTTGAAAAGAAGTCCACAGACTTACACCTTCATTGTGCTCTGCTTGTTCACTCAAAGTCAAGAGAAACTTGGAATCGAGTTGTTGTTGTTTTCTTTAAAGACTAATCCATTTCTGAAGAAGAGATCCCTGGGAAAGGCATCAGTTCATTTCTCATCAGAACTCCTTGGTGAGATTGAGTGGACTGTCCAATTTGAGGCAGGAGGTCTAGGACATGACGTATTCTGTTGTGATCTGAACCCCAAATCCTACAAGAAGTGGCTTTTCTCTCCTACAGTGTTCAGGCCTTTCCTACAGACTTCTCAGACTGATTTTTTATGTTTATAATCCTTTCTCATTAAACTGAATTGCAGAGAGGAGAGAAGAAACCATTTTCTACTCATTTTTATTTTCATGGTCTCCATCATATTTTTGTTGAATTAGTGGCTTAAATAACACTTACTTTATTTTTGTGAATGCAAACATAAAACTAGCCACTTAGTTTTGTGACTTTGGGCAAGGTATTTATATTAAAACTCACTTTCCTCATTGTAAATAAAGACAGTAATTCCTCCTCAGGGTACCTCAAAGAATTTGAGGTTTAAATAAAATGAAACAAAAGGAGATGCTTTGTAAATTGTAAAATACTATACAGATGTGAGTGATATAAGAAATTAACCATAATGCAAACAGATTCAAATTGCCTATCTTGTTATTTATCTCTCTTTTTTTTGCCATAAGTATATTTTTCAACTAAAGCACTAAAATTAGAAATAAAAAGTTTGAGGGGCGCCTGGGTGGCTCAGTCGGTTGAGCATCCGACTTCAGCTCAGGTCACGATCTCGCGGTCCGTGAGTTCCAGACCCGTGTCGGGCTCTGGGCTGATGGCTCAGAGCCTGGAGCCTGCTTCAGATTCTGTGTCTCCCTCTCTCTCTGACCCTCCCCCATTCATGCTCTGTCTCTCTCTGTCTCAAAAATAAATAAACATTAAAAAAAATTAAAAAAAAAAAAGAAATAAAAAGTTTGAGAATTAGAAGATTAAAAATTAGGTTAGAGACCTAATAGCAGGGAGACATATTATGTTTTTATTTATATTAAATCATGTGCATTTAAAGGAACATAGAGAAAGATGTTCAAAAAGTACTGGTGTGTTTTCAGGTGGGGTTTGCATTAGTTTTTTTAATGTTTTTGGACTATGTATATTTTTGACAGAGCCTGTTTTTTTTTTTTTTTTTTTTTTTTACAGTTTTTTTTTTACAGTTACAGAATAAGGGTCAAAAGAAAAAAACTAAAACAAAGATTGTCTCCCTTTATGCATTCCTTTTTATATTTTCTTTTTAAAGTTTATTTGAGAGAAAGAAAGAGACAGAGAGAGTGCAAGGAAGTAAGCATGAGTGGGGGAGCGGCAGAGGGAGAAAGAATCCCAAGCAGGCTCCACGCTGTCAGTGCAGAGCCCAGCGTGGGGCTCAGACTCATGAACTATGAGATCATGACCTGAGCTGAAATCAAGAGTTGGATGCTCAACCAGCTGAGCTACCCAGGCGCCCTTCAATTTCTGTTTTCATGTTTCATTCATTCCTTAGAATTCTGCATTGTACTTGATAACCCTAACACGTTGTGAAAATACTCTTTTGCAGAGATATCAGGGATCACTTGGTTGCCAGGTGCAAGAAGCTCTTAAACTCTGTCAACTTAGGAGAGACCTCTGGGGCACTGTGCATACTCCCTGACTCCCGAAACCTTTTCTTCCCTGGATCTCAGGAACAATGTACACTGGGTGCCCTTTTGCTTCTCTGAATAACCATTCAATCACCCTCTTTTCAGCTAACTTTTCTTTTTGTCTCTTTAAAATATAATTTTCAGTAAAGGATAAGATCATGATTTTCATACACATAGAAAAATGAATATTTTTTAAAGATCTACCAATTTAGTGAGGGGATCAGACAGATGTTATAACTGGTTCAAAGATAACTTAAAAACAGGCACATTTATAGATCAAGAGTATGGAAGTAGTTATGCAAATGGTGGCAGGACTACTTTTTCCACAGGGTAGACATGAAGATAATTAAACCTCCACCAGACAAGACATAATTTGCATGTATATCAGTGACCTACAATTGACAAAGAGTTGTAATATAGAACAAAGTCAACGAAAGGTTAGAATTGATAATTCCTAGACGTCTGTGCTATATGTAGACAATTCATAACATTTTATGAAATTTATTCCATTGAAACTTACTTTTTGTTCATACCTTTTCCTATAATACCATTGTTTCTCTAAATTCTGCTATTTTATTTTCTCATTCTACATATTCCCTCTACTTCCATACTGAATTTATATATATATTGACAAATAGCCCTGATTTTTCTTTTTTCCCAGAAGCATTTAGGTACTGGTTCAGTGATCACTCAACTTAGATTATTTTTAATTATAATAAATCCAGGTTGATCATGGTACATGAACTTTTTATTATATTGTTGAATTTGTTTGGCTAATATTTTGGTAAGAATTCTTGCATCTCTATTTACCAGGGTTACTGGCCTGTAGTTTTCATTTCTTGTAGTTTCTTTGCCTGGCTTCAGTATGTAGGTAATGTTGGCCTTGTGAATTGAGTTTGGACCCATTCCCTCCTCTATTTTTTTGGTAGATTCTAAGAAGGATTAGGATTCTTCTTTAAATATTTGGTAGAATTCACCAGTGAAGCCATCTGCCGCTGGACTTATTTGCATTAGGAAGGTTTTGATTACGGATTCAATCTCCCTACTCATCACTGGTCTGTTCAGATTTTCCGTTTCTTCCTGGTTCAGACTTCAGCTTGTTTCTAAGGATTTATCCACTTCTATGTTGTCCAATTTACTGGCATAAAATTATTCAGTGAACCTTTGTATATCTGTGGTATCAGTTGTAACATCTCCTCTTTCATTTATACTTTTATTTGTCAGAGGCCTCTCTCTTTTCTTCTTGGTGATTATGGTTAAAGATTGGTTCATCTTGGCAGTGCCTGAGTAGCTCAGTTGGTTAAGAGTCCGACTCTTGATTTTGGCTCAGGTCATGATCCCACAGTTATGGAATCAGGCTGTACGTTGTGCTCCACACTGAGCATGGAGCCTGCTTAAGATTCTCTTTCTCTTTCCCTGTGCCCCTCTCCCCTACTTGCATTCTCTCTTTCTCTCTCTCTCTAAAAAACAAACAAATAAATATTGGCCCATTTTGTTTATCTTCTCCAAAAGCCAAGTCTTAGCTTCATTGATCAATTATATTGTCTTTTTAGTCTCTATTTCATTTATTGCCATTCTAATCTTCATTATTTTCTTCCTTCTACTAACTTTGGGTTTGATTTATTCTTCTCCTTCGAGTTCTTTGAGGTATAAAGTTAGGTCACTTATTTGAGACCTTTATTCTTTGTAACGTAGGTATCTGTGGCTATGAACATCCATCTTAGAGCTGCTTTTGATGCATCCCATAGGTTGCGATAGATTGCATTTTCATGTTCATTTGTCTCAGGATATTTTTTATTTTTTTTTAACGTTTATTTATTTTTGAGACAGAGAGAGACACAGCATGAACGGGGGAGGGGCAGAGAGAGAGGGAAACACAGAATCGGAAGCAGACTCCAGGCTCTGAGCCATCAGCCCAGAGCCCGACGTGGGGCTCGAACTCGTGGACCGTGAGATCGTGACCTGAGCCGAAGTCGGACGCTTAACTGACTGAGCCACCCAGGCGCCCCTCAGGATATTTTTTAATTGATCTTCTGACTTCTTCTTTGTCTCACTGGTTGTTCAGAAGCATGTTGGTTCATCTCCATATATTTGTTAATTTTCCAGTTTTCTTCTTGTAATTAATTTCCAGTTTCATAGCATTGTGTTCAGGGAAGATATCTGATATGATTTCAGTCTCCTTAAATTTAATAAGACCATTTTGTTTAATGGTCTAATATATGATCTATCCTGGAGAATGTTCCCTGTGTGTTCAAGAAGAATGTGTGTACTACTGCTGTATACTGAAATGTTCTGTGTATTTCTGTTAGGTCCATCTGTCCTATAAGTGCACAAAAACACTTAAAAATACTCAACATCCTTTCATAATAAAAAATCTCAACAAACTGAGTATAAAGAGAATGTAGCTCCACAAAGTAAAGGCCATATATGACAAGCTAACATCATTCTCAATAGTGAAAAGCTGAAAACTTTTCTTCTAATATCAAGAATAAGACAAAGATGGCCACTACTGCCACTTTGATACAAAGTAATGCTGGGAATCCTAGCCAGAGCAATTAGGCAAGAAAAATAAATAAAAGCATTCAAATTGGAAAGAAAGAAGTAAAATAACCCCCCCCCTTTTTTTTACAGAAAACATATTAAACATTTAAAAAAAAATAATCTATGGGTGCCTGGGTTGCTTGGTTGATTTAATGTCTGACATCAGCTTAGGTCACGATCTATCTCACGGTCTGTGGGTTCAAGCCCCATGTAGGGCTCTGTGCTGACACCTCAAAGCCTGGAGGCTGCTTCAGATTCTGCGTCTCTCTCTCCCTCTCTCTGCTCTTCCCCTGCTTATGCTCTGTCTCTCTCTCTTAAAAATAAACATTAAAATTTTTTTAAAACAGAAAAGAACCGACAGATGTCACCAAATGATTGTAAGAACTAATAAACAAACTCAGTAAAGTTGTAGGTTACAAAATCTTTATGTAAAAGTCAGTTGCCTTTCTATACACCAACAACAAATTGTCAGAAAAAGAAATTATGAAAATGATCCCATTTACAATTGTGTCAAAAATAGAATAAAACACAAAGGAATAAATTTAACACAGGAGGTAAAAGATCTGTATGCTGAAAACTAGAAGACAACGATGAAAGAAAAGTGAAGAATACACAAATAAATGAAACGATATCCTGTGTTTATGGATTGAAAGAATTAATATTGTTAAAATATCCATTCTACCCAAAGCAATGTAGATATTTAATACAATCTCTATCAAAATTCCAACGGAATTTTTTAGAGATACATAAAATAACATTCCTAAAATTTGTATTGAACCACAAAAGACCCTGAATAGCCAAAGCCATCTTGAAAAAGAAGAACAAAGCTGAAGACATCATACTTTCTGATTTCAAACTATACTACAAAGCCATTATAATAAAAATAGTATGGTATTGGCATAAGAACAGACACACAGGGGTTTCTGGATGGCTTAATCATTTGACTATCCAACTCTTGATTTCAGCTCAGGTCATGATCCCAGGGTCATGGGATTGAGGCCCACATCGGGCTAGTGCTTAGCATGGAGTCTTAAGATTCTCTTTCTCTCTTCCTCTGCCCTTCACTCTCCCTGTCTGTCTGTCTGTCTGTCTCTCTATCTCTCAAAGAAGAAGAAGGAAAAAGAAAGAACCGACACATAGATCAAGATATCAGAATACAGAACCCAGAAACACATGCATGCATATATGGTTGATTAATTTACAACTAAGGAGCCAAGACTATACAATGGGGAAAGGATAGTCTCTGATAAATGTTTTTAGAAAATTAGATAGCCATATTGCAATAATGAACTGGACTCCTATCTTCCCCATAAACAAAAATCAACAAAATGGATTAAAGATTTGAATGTAAAAATGGAAACTAAAACTTCTACAAGAAAACAAAGGAGGTAAGCTCCTTGACATTGGTCTAGTAATATTTGGGGGGGGGGTGGATTTGACCCCAAAAACAAATGCAACCAAAGCAAAATGAAAATGGGACTATTTCAATCTATAAAAGCTCTGCACAGCAGAGAAAACCATTAACACAATGAAAAGGCAACCTACAGAATGGGAGAAAATATTTGCCAACCATAAATCTGATAAAAGGTTGATGTGCAAAATATATAATGAACTCATACAACTCACAGCAAAATACAAAATAAAACAAAACCCCACAAACAATAGGATTTAAAAACGGACAAAGGATCTGAACACTTTTTTTCCAAAAAAAAAAAAAAAAAAAGGCATACAGATGGCCCGACAGGACATGAAAAATGTGTTTAACATCACTCATCACCAGGAAAATGTAAATAAAATATAAGGAGTTATCACCTCACACACCTCTTAGGGTGCCTATTATCAAAATACAAGAGATGACTAATAACGCTGGTGAGAATGTAGAGAAAAGGGAATGCTTTTTGCACTGTTGGAGGGAATGTAAACTGTCATAGCCCTAATGGAAAACAGTATGGAGTTTCCTCAAAAAATTGAACATAGGACTTATGATCTAGTGTTATTACTTTTGGGTATATACCCAAAGCAAACAAAACCATGATTTCAAAGAGATATCTGCATTCCCATATTCATTGCACCATTGACAATGGCCAAGGTACAGAAACAACCTAAATGTCCACCTGCAGATGAGTGGGTAACGAAAAGGTGGTATATATAATACGGGCTACTATTTAGCCTTAAAAAGAGAAGAAAATCCTGTCATAGGCAACAATATGGAATAACCTGGAGAACATAATGCTGAGTGAAATAAGCCAGAGTGAAAGATAAGACAAATACTGCAGTGTTTCACTTATATGTGAAATCTATTTAAAAAAAAAGAAGAAGAAGAAAAAAGTTGCATTTATAAATACCGAGAGTAGAAAAGTGGTTGCCAAAGCCTGAGGTATGGGGGAAATAGGGAAAGACTGGTAAAGGGTACAAATTTTCATTTGTTATTTTTATAAGGTCTGATAATCTAATGTAAAACATGGTCACTATAGTTATTAACATTGTGTTGTATCATTGGAATGTGCTAACAAAGTACAACTTAAATGTTGTCAACATAAAGAAAAAAGGGAAAAATATGTGATGGGTGTGTTAGTTAACTTAGTGGGGGAAACTTTTCATGATTGTGTGTGTATACAAAATCATTAGAGGGGAACCTGGGTGGCTCAGTCGGTTAAGCGTCTGACTTCGGTTCAGGTCATGATCTCACAGCTCATGAGCTCGAGCCCCGCATCGGTGTGGGCTGACAGCTCAGAGCCTGGAGCCTGCCTTAGATTCTGTGTGTTCCTCTCTCTGTCCCTCCCCTGCTCACACTCTATCTTTCTCTGTCAAAAATAAATAAACATAAAAAAATTTTTTTAAACAGCAAAAAAAAAAATCATCATCCTGCACACTTTAAATACCTTACAATTTTATATGTCAATTATACTTCAATAAAAAAATCCAAACACTAATGGAGATTAACACTACTGGGCTGTATTCTTTAAAATGATAAAGATGGTAAAAAAAAGTCTATAGAGTTAAACAAAAAATTTTTAATTACTCTAAGATTTTATAGTTGTATAGCATTTTTGCATTTCAAAACCCTATCACATCCCTTATCTCAATGAATGCTCACATAAACTCACAACCCTATAAGAATTTAGTATTTTGCAAATAAGCAAACCGTTTTTATAGACAAATATGTGTGCTGCAGATATTCAGTGACATACCTAAGGTAATTTTAGTGACTGGAATATTGAGGTCTAAAGGTCAGGTATTATTTCTTTTTGTACAATTTGTTTTCTGGTATTTCAGGAAATGAAAATTAAGTGGAGTTGGGTTGCGAGTATTTAAAAAAAAATCTTTCCAGATTATTCTAACGTGGTTGGCAGCTGTGGTTGGGAGCTACTTCTCATGAAGTCTTGAGAATTGAGAGGTCAGGATGTTCCTGTTGAGTGAACTATTTCCTTACAACCTGTTAATTCATGATAGTGTCCTGTAGCACTGCATGGAGACCTAGAAAGATCTAGAAAGATGTGCTTTAATTCACAAGACAATTCTGCAGCTATTTCACTGAGAGGCTTTCATACCTTACGTCATACCCATACACGCTGTACCATTTAAGTGTCTACAGTGACATCAGTATTAATTTTAGTCAAGACTATATGCCCTTGCACTTGAGAAAGAAAAACAAAAACAAAACAGCTCTATTTTGCATCTGTGAATTACAGCAGTGTAACTTGGTTTTATTTGCACTTTCTTAAGGGGTGTGTGCATGTGTCTGCTTGTCCTATCTGTATTCTTCAAGGCAGTACAAAGCTGTACACGTATCAGGATGATACTTCTTATGAATCATCTGTATTCTTGATAACTTCTGTTAATACAGTCGTATAGAGTTGGCAGTCGTGAGCCCTACAGATTGATTTCTACAAACAGTATTTAAACAAGAAAAATCAAGGCCAGGAAAGGAAACCTTTCTCCAAATGTAGTGAAAACAACAGTAATCTTCCATTTGGTCTCCCGTCTCTCCTGATACCACACTATATACAAGATGTGCGCATTCTCCTTCGTTCCAATTCCACTCCCACCTTTTACTGCAGATTAGAGGAAGCTTTCAAATAATGTCTGAATATACATAAAGAAGGGACACGACCTGCATCCAGTTCCTATGGGCTATGTGCACACACGTGCATATTTTATTTTGGGGAGTATAAAAGTACGCTATATTCGATATTTAACACAATAAGAACACTCCCCGGGGCACCCGGGTGGCTCAGTTGGTTAGGCCTCTGACTTCGGTTCGCGTCATGATCTCACAGTTTGTGAGTTTGAGCCCCGCATCGAGCTCCATGCTGACAACTCAGAGTCTGGAGCCTGCTTTAGATTCTGTGTCTCCCTCTCTCTCTGCCCCTCCCCTGCTCGCACTCGCTGTCTCTCTCTCTCTCTCACTCTCTCAAAAAATAAATAAACATTAAAAAATAATAGCACTCCCCTTCCATTACCTAGGCATGTGAAGCGATCATATCTTTTTTCGGAGGCAGTGGTGTGAGAGTGTAATCTCCTTCTGAGAAGTCACAGGAGCCTACAGCTCCAAGAACATGGTTTCAAAACGTGCCACGGCCGTGGGGGAGCCTTTTGCTCTATCACCTGCATGGGAACAGGGTGCTGGCTGGTTACCGCAGGCCACAGAGTCATCTGTACTATGTGAGCCTCCATGTTTCCTACGGCCCATGGTCTGCCACGCGGGCTCGAGTGCGTACGTACGCTGAGCTGGACTTTTGTCACCTATCAGGGGATCCACTGCATTGCATCAACTTGCTTTTCTCTTTGTCAACCAGCCACTCTAAATCTGAACTGAACGACCTCGGCACCATCCCATGCGGGGGCCCATTCCTGACAACCCAGTGCAATTAGGGATAAATATTGCCATGAACATTGTAAAGTCCAGAACACTTTAATGCCCGGTCGCAAATTAAAAAAACTCAAGGGAATTCCAAGTCAGTAAGAGACCCAAATCTACGGCAGCCGTGTTGTCCGTTGGGAGGAGAGAAGCTTAACCTCGATTTCTGTGGCTAAAACGGTACCCACGGGCTTGGCGATCACACAATGGCTGCGATGAGTCCCATGAGGCACCACACATCTGGCAAAGCAGAGTCACCAAGGCCCTTGCCCTGAAGAGCCTTCAGCAGTCACGCTCAGGACAGTGCCTGGGTGCGCACACAGCAGGAAAGCAATGGCTCGGGACCAGAATTCCTGTTCCAGGCTCTCCTCCTCCAAATGAAAGGGAAAGGGCTGAACTGAGTCCAAATGAAGACACATTTCTTCAAGTGTAAAATGTGAATTTTGAACTCAATGACCATATAGCGCTGTTCAGCTTTGTGAGTCTATGTTTCTATGATTACCTCAAGAATTATGAAAACTAAACTGTGGAGGATTGCAATTAATCAATAGCCATCTGTAGCCATTAACCGTCCTCTTCGGTAGGGCTGGGTGAGCTGCACAAAGGCGTTTGTTTTAGGGGAGAAGAGCGATGTGGAAGAATTTGAAAATACCTCTATCTCCCTGCCAGGCATAGTTTCTCAACCTTGACTTGTAAATTGAGATACAGGACCAGGTTTTTATGTGGTGCTAAACGAGGCCTTTGGTAGGATGTTGGCTGACTACTATTCCTGAGGTTTTAATAAAGTAAGAGACTTACCTAATTGCCTGATTTGTTGACATTTAATAACCAAATTACTAGCAGGGGATCTTTCCTGGGGAGGGTAAAAAACACTTCTATTTGCCATTACTGAATGAGTACAGGTGCAGACCAGCCACTGCTCTAAAAGTTCTACAGGGATTAACTCATTTAATCTTCAAAACAACCCAGTATGATGGTTCACTCCTACCTTTTACTGCAGTTCATGGTTTGAGTTTAACCCCTAACTTCTGAAAGATGGCCTTTGCAACATCTTTTCGATGGCCCAGCATGTTGCGGAAAGTGCGGACCATTCCAGTGAATGCACAGTTGTTTTACCTAGTTGTTGGCTGTGGTGCAGAGGAAGAAAACTTGCCTGGAGGCTTTCTCCCAGAGACGGTTGCAATTTCTCATCCACAGAGAAGAGGCACTTGTATACTCCTGGCCGTGAAGATGAGAAAACATGAATCTTAGCTTCCGCCACTGACAGTAAAGGGTAATCCGATAGCCAAAGCTGCAGAAAAATAACCTCCAGCATCTTCATAACAGGCCTTTAACTGCCTTTCATTTGGAATGCTACCAGCTGCTTCTGTAGGGTCCTTCACCCTTCCAACTACTTCCCTCACCCTCCATGGGGCTCAATTCTCTGGGAGGGGGGAGGGAGGGAAGAATCCAACCTTAACAGCAGGTGTTATAGCAGACCCCAGACTCACCCATCAGCTTGCCAGAGGTGCTGAATCACTGGGGCCACTCCCAGACCCTCGCACTGGGCACGCTTCACGTGTTCTGGCATGAGCTAACTTCTTCCTTTTCTTAACTGATCTCAAATGCCTGCCATCTGAATTATATTTTAGGTGCAATGGTAAAGTTCTAGTAAGAAGTATAGTTATCAGACACCGTCTAACTGCTAGGGATGCGGAGATGAGTCAGTAAAAACAGGTCCTTGATAAATTCATGGCACAAGATCTTCTCTCTCGTCCCCCAAAGTCTCCATGCACCCATCATTTGGGGACGAGGACAGCAGCAGCTACAAACTCACAATAACAACTGCCACCTCCTTATTAAGTATTTTCTATGGGCCTGATATGATGATAAACACTTTGCCAAGTTGATCTTAATGAATCTTTATAATCGCCTAACAAAAAGGTTGCATTAGTCTAATAAACGAAGAATCTTGGGAACACAAAAATTGGATAATTTATCCAAGATCACACAGCTCAAACTCCTAACTACTATGGACAGTAATGACAAGGACGGGGGAACGGGAAGATCTCTCTTTAATCTTATGTTAACCTAGAAATCGTAATTAAGTTCTTACATAAACTAGTTGTCACTCTGGGATTGGTGTAAAGGAACATGGCTAGAGCTCAGCCAGGCTTTAGCTCAGTCAAGGGCTTCCTGAGCCTGGACAATCACAACAGGAGCAAAAGGCAGACCACATGGAGGACATGTCTACAAGGGCAGGTGTGACGAACACCCTCTCTAGTTTTCTGGACAAGTGAGGGTATGTGAGAAAGCAACTGATTCAGGTTTTATTTTTCTGGGATACCTAAAATTTTAGCTGATTTGGAATGCCTTAAGTAGAACACTTTTTGAGATTACTTTTAAAATTTAGATAAGGAAACAATTCATTCTTCACACTAAGGATGCCCTATGACCCCCACTCGTTTATTTCACATTGTCCTCTGATTTCTTCTTGCTTTCTTTAGGATACTCACATTTAGCTAGTTTTGAGTGTGATGGCTGGACCCACAGTCCAACCATGCAGCCTGGCCCTATACATGGCAAATAGATGCGGAAGAAAACATTCGGCTCTGCTAGGCAGTGTTGTTGTCTTGAGCGTATTTATCTTCTTCTGCGGGTAACAGGCAAGTCTGCACTTACCTAGTAGGTTGGGAATCACTGGTGGAAATTTGAGATAAATGGCACCACGGCTGGGACTACAGGCGAGGTCTCAACACCCGCGTAACCCGTGTCTGCACCCCGGTCCTTACAGACCTGCCTAACCTGTGTCTGCATCCCGGTCCTTACAGACCTGCCTAACCCGTGTCTGCACCCTGGTCCTTACTGTTTGGGCTCCTAAGGAACAGTGAGGCCTCATTTCAAGGAGGCTTCACGTGCTCCTCTTTGCATAACATACACAGAAAATAAGTGTTCACTCTTCAAGCAAATTAGTAGTTTTGAGTAGATGGAAATAAGGAAGCAACATGTCAATCATATGGAAACAGTCATGTGATTCATTAGTAAATCAGTGAATCATGTTGCTTTACTGAATCACTTTTTAGGAATATTTTATTGACTTCTAGTAAAAGTAGTTGCTATCACCTCACTGCAACCCATTCAAAAACCTACTATCTCTTAAAAAACTATTTTTTTTTAAATCAAGGGTACACAGTTAGCTACTATTTTCTGTCACCTGTGCCTCACACATTCTCAGATTTCCAAGTATTCACCCGAAATGTGACTATGGACTTAGAGCAGATTTACTAGATGAAGCATTTTATTAGTTAAAAAATGTTTTCTAGAATCCAGGGCAGATGTAATTTTAGGCTTGAAATCGGAGGGATGCTGAAGACAGCATTCTCCCTCCTTGACCTTCTTCTCAAAACAGATTGCTTCAGGGGCAGAAGGAAATGTGAAAGAAAAGGATGTGTCAATTTCCACAAGACAAGCAAGGATATTAAATGCAGCCTGATGTGAGTGATAAATCATTCCTGTACTCTTAGCAAAATGCATCTTGCTCATTATAATTCTTAGAGTTCTGTCTTCACCATGTCGTCAGCCCACTTCTTACCACATAGGAAACAAGACTGCTGAAATCTCCAAACAGATCACCAGAAACATCCATTTAAGATAAGTCTAGAATATTTAGATTAAAACTTTAGTATCTCATGGTGCACTTAACTATTCCTTATGTCTTCAAGTGGCTTTCAGGAATAGAAGGTCACGTAACAGATCTTGGTTGTGGGGACAGGTGGGCACTGGGACATCACATGAAAAGGAGGCAAATGAAGAAGGACGCCATCCTTTATCTGTGTCTATAGAGAGTGCAAATTTGCCAAGTCACAAAAAGAACTCAAATGGAGTCAGAGGTAAGTATTACGTTCTAAGAATAACACCATGATGCACAGGAAAACATTAGAAACTCTGTCACGATTAAACTTTAAAAATTTTGCTATTTGCAGTGTTTCCTGTGAACAACAATTCCAAGCTGTAGTGTTTCCAAACCACCACTTTAAGCACTTACTTGGTTGCCTAAACTTGTTATTTCTTGGATACCTTATTTGCAAGAATAATTCACTGTTAGCCAAAAATGGGACCATAAAGACGTGCCTATTAACGTAGCTATGGATACAAGCAGGACTGGGTGATGAGGTCATGGTCTCTCCTCCCCTGCCTGTGAAATAGCAACCTTAACCTTGGCCTCTGTATGTCAGCTTTTCTTCCTTCAAACCAGTAATGTCTCTGCAACAATCACTTCCCTGACTGCTCTACTAATTTTTTCTTGAGATCCAAGATTAAGAAAAAAAAATACACATTTCCTGAAAAATATAAGCAAGGAAATCAACATGGAAACATTAAAAGTCAACATAAAAGAGTATAGGGGCACCTGGGTGGCTCAGTCAGGTCAGGGTCCAACTGAGGCTCAGGTCACGATCTCGCCTTTTATGAGTTTGAGCCCTGTGTCGGGCTCTGTGCTGACAGCTCAGAGCCTGGAGCCTGCTTTGGACTCTGTGTCTCCCTCTCTCTATGTCCCTCCCTGCTCACGCTCTGTCTCTCTCTCTCAAAAATAAACAAACATTAAAAAAAGTATAAATATAATGAGGTAGGATAATGGGTTTTATGATTATTATTTTTTTTTTAATTTTTTTTTCAACGTTTATTTATTTTTGAGACAGAGAGAGACAGAGCATGAACGGGGGAGGGGCAGAGAGAGAGGGAGACACAGAATCGGAAACAGGCTCCAGGCTCCGAGCCATCAGCCCAGAGCCCGACGCGGGGCTCGAACTCACGGACCGCGAGATCGTGACCTGGCTGAAGTCGGACGCTTAACCGACTGCGCCACCCAGGCGCCCCGATTAATTTTTGTTGGATATTACATCACCTTTTCAAAAGCAAAGGTATATTTTTTATTTAAAGATCTCTTTTAGGGGCGCCCGGGGGGCTCAGTTGGTTAAGCATCCAAGTCTTGATTTGAGCTCACGTCATGACCTCAGACTTCTTGAGTTCAAGCCCCACAATGGGCTCTGCACTAACAGTGTAGAGAATGCTTGAGATTCTCTCTCTCCTCTCTCTCTCTGCCCCTCCCTGCACATGGGCGTCTCTGTCTCTCTCTCTCTCAAAATAAATAAACTTTAAAAAAATTAAAAAATAAAGATACCTTTTAAAATTATGAAAGAAACCTACCAGTAATGTTATTCATTTAAGTAGCAAATTATAAATACCCAATATATACTGCCGGAAATGAGGTTCAGAGTAAAATTTAAGTGAATGATTACAGACTTCAAACACAGTTGGAGCTTTCTTACATTAAAAATCTAGCCAACCAATCCTTCTAGCTCTTGTTATTCTTCACAAATACAACCTATCCTTTAAGAACCGCCTTGAAGTCTGTATTTGTGAAGACTTTATTTACTGCCTGCCCCACCTGCGGGGATTTTCTACCTAAATCCATAGGCTTTTGTCCCTTGTATCCCTAAACACTGAAAGAAAAAAAAAAAGAAGAAAAGAAAGAAAAACGTTTGCATGGTGCCAGTGATTTATAAAATGTTAGCAACCTAAATTAATTTCTGTCACGTTTACAGCATTTACCACAATATCTAATAAAGATTTAGGGTAAGAGCTCAATATAAAAGAGTTGCTAGAATCTGATCTTCCAAAAAGCTATTGTTTTCTTTATAATTTACATAAAGTCTTTTTAAAGGTTTTACGTAATGTTGACACAAACCCAGGCCACGATATGGACTCTGCGTATTGAATTAGAATCTCAGGTTACTTAGCTGCCCTCCTCCTCTTTCTTCTTCTAGCATGGAAGTCATACCAATGTCTTCTTGAATGTGCTCTTTTCACCAAAAACCTGCATGCGTCCACTTTTGCACAGGACACTTCAAAAGGCGCTCTGTTCTCCACCCTTATCGTTTTCTAAGAATTGCAAAGTATCTGGATTGCCTTTACATAAAAGTTAAATGTAAATTTTATGATATAGGGCCATTGAGAAATGGCAGCCATTTAGTTGTTTGTAAGCTCTGTAAGCGTACAAGGAGCTGGCTCTCCTGTATCTCCATGAGTTATGCAGGCGTCACTTTTGTTATGTATGATTGACTATGAGGCTTAATATTGAATAAAATAGCTGCCACAGCTGCTCAAAATGGGTATAAATCAAGAGTTTTCACTCCCGGTGGCAGGTAGCCGTGTGAGAACCTAATTTACACTGGAAGGCAGCACGTCCTTGTGGAGAAAGATGTGCCCCAGGTGAAAAGCAGGAAGCAACATGCATCTGGAACACAGATGGAACTGGAACACAGCACTAGCCATAACCATTCCTCTCCCTCTTTCGGCACCAGGGCCCTTCAGAGTTTAAAATGAGTGAGTTGTCAATGTATGTTCCCTATGCTAATGTATTACTCTCACTCCAACACATAATCATTTAAAAAAAAAAAGTCACCCAAGGACACAATGACCAGGGTATGTTTGCTTTGTTTTGCTTCAACAGCTTTATTGAAAAATAATTTACATATGTAAAGTTCACCCACTGTAAGAGTACAACCTATATAGTTTTTTTTTTTTTTTTAGAGATACAGCAAGAGTGTGCTGGGAGAGTAGCAGGTGGCTGGGGGGAGAGAGAGAGAAAGAGAAAGAGAGAGAAAGAGAGACAGGAAAATTTCCAGCAGGTTCCATGCTCAGCACAGAGCCTGATGTGGGGCTTCATCCCATGACTCTGGGATCATAACCTGATCTGAAATCAAGAATCAGACATTCAAGTGACTGAGCCACCCAGGCATCCCTTGTACAACATAATTTTTTTAATGTTTATTTATTTTTGAGAGGGGGGGAGGGGGGACAGAGAGAGAGAGAGAGAAAGAGAGAGAGGGGGGGGGAGGGGCAGAGAGAGAGGGAGACACAGAATCTGAAGCAGACTGCAGGCTCCTAGCTGTCAGCACAGAGCCCAACACGGGGCTGGACCACGAGATCATGACATAAGCCGAAGTCAGACGCTTAACTGACTGAGCCACCCAGGCGTCCCCAACATAATTTTATAGGGAGAGCTTGAAGGTCATTTTTGGGGGGGAGAGAGATCTTGGAGCAAAAGCTCAACAGAATGCTCTTCAGATGCCATCACCATGCAGCCATCTACCTGACCTACTCACAGACAAGGCTTTTTACTGAATCCTCTGCTCAACTATACACCTTCATCCAGATTTTTAGGACGTTCTGTCACTAAATAGCTACTACAATATTTACACTATTTACTCATGTTGTTGTTAGAATCAAATCATTTAATCATACAGCGGTTCTTTAAGAATTATGTCCCCCAAAGGTATTATTATAGCAAATAATACTTTTACATGTTTTCTCCAAGACAGCAGATAAATTAAAACCCTTTGCAAACAGGAAACACAGCATCTCATGTAAAACGTTCAGAACCAAGCAGAAAGGAAATGTGATGAGTTCAAGCTTCTCAGAATGAAACATGGCTAAGTAAGACAAGTTTCAAAATACAAGCTCAGATACACAAAATCTCTGTGAAACCACCTCAAAACACCGCTGTTTTCCATCTGTGATCTCAGACTGCCCATCTCTCCAACCAGGCACCAGATTCCATGTGGATGAAATGTTCATTTCCAGAAGCCCGCTGTTAGAATGCTTGCTCTAAGGACAGCTGGGTTAGGGAACGGTCACTGAATCTGTGACTCTTGTGGAGACAAAGAGACGTCTCTACTCTCTGCACACAGTGTTAGATGATCACCCCACTTCAGAGAAATTGAAACAGAAATTAAGAAAGGCGGAACTTAAGTTTCGATACTGTGAACTTTCGCTCTCCATGCCGTCTACTCAGCATTATGGTAATGATTCAAAGACTCCATTTTCAAGCTTACAATAACCTTCAGACATACACATATGATTTAAAACACGGACCATATGTCCTCAAAACAAATGAAAGGAAATTTTATCATAATATTTAAACTGACCATGACTTTTTAATGAGTCTCTATATACACTCCAGGAATGCTTCAAAGAAGGAAAAACACAGAAAGGTTTAAGGACCAAAGGACCAAGAATCTGAGGAACCCAACCTACTTAGTGGAAATCACTTTTGTTTGCTAATAACATAGCAAACAAAGCTTAGAAATTTTGATGCCCCGAACACGTGGAAGTTCACCCCCACATACTACATAGGAGACACACACACACACACACACACACACACACACACACACACAAGCAAGCCTCCCTTTCTCTGAGTGACCTGGGAGATGACATCTTGGAAGCTGGCTCATTAACACTGGCATCGTTACAACTCTTGCAGTATGTTGAGAAAGCTGACTTTTAATAAAGACATTAAGCAAGTTATGAACAAGACTAAACACTGTGTGTCTTTATCCTACATAGAAATGTGATTGATATAAATAAATCATGCAAAATGTTAATTCATACACTAGTATAACTGTTTAAAATCTTACCTGATATAATTTTTTTTTTTTTGGAGAAAAGCAAAGGCTATTTATTCAGAGTCTTCTAGAGCAAAGATGTCAGCCACCATCACTTGTGTTTGGCAGAGACTCAAAGGCAGAGAGAAATGGGAAAGCTTTATAATGGAAAAAGTGAAATACTTCGGGTATGGCCAGACTAGAGGCTGTTAGCGTGGGGGAGCTGCTGGAGAGTAACCTGAAGCCAGGCATCCTATGTGATCAGTGATGGGTGCATATTTGTTTCTTTCTGGTTGCTCCTTAGTTGGAAGTGGGGACAAAATCAGGGATAGAGTCAGTTACTAAGTCCTGGCCATTTGGGGCCAGTTACTAGACTTGATACAGTTTCTTTAAGGATTTGAAAAACTAGCATTTTTAATCATGATTGAAAACTTGGGAAGTACAGAAAAGGATATAGAAAACTATACAACTTATATTCATTATGCTATGATTCACGGATAACCATGATTAACTCTGAGGATATAGTCTTCCAGTTTTTTAGCATATATGGTTTTTTTGTGTGTGGGTATATAACTGGGTTTACATATTATTGCTATTTATTCTCTTAAAAACATTGAAACTTTTCCTGTGATGTTTCTTTTCTAAAACTCAAATTTGAATAGATTAACAGCTATTAATTGTAGGAGTGTCACATAATACCATACTTAATAAATTCTTAGTTACTGGATTTTATTTGGGGTTTTAATTTTGTATTTAATAAACAATGCTAAAATATATACAATTCTAGATTAATCTTTGACAATTTGCTGGTTAAAATCTTAGAGTATAAATGATACAAAGTCACTTGGCTAACGAAATCACCCTTTAAGGCTTTTGATTTATTCTTTCCTACTTTCCTAGGTAAAATTTTTAAAAGGCATCTCTTGCTAAATTGTATTTCTATAGCAGAGTAGTTAAGAAAACCATCCATGTGCTGGAGTCGGTCAGCCCTAGCTGTGTGACCCAGCCCTACTATTTATTAAGCAACTCTGGGCAGTTGAATAGCCCTTTTTGTTTTCAGGTTTATTACCTAAGCAGATTTTACAATTATTACAGGTATGACAGAAATGCTCACTTCTTACCTCTACTATGATGTTTAAATGGTATGACTTAGCATAGTACATATTAAGTGCCTAATAAACAGTAGAAATTAGTCTAAAATTGCTGCTCTAAAATTACTTTGAACTTCTCTTTGCATTCTTTATGTTTATTTGTGAATTTCATGTCTATTTTTAAGACATTTCAAAATTATGATAATTTTATATTTTTAATGATTCTCAAAAGTTCTTTACTTTTTAAAAAAAATTTTTTTTTCAACATTTATTTATTTTTGGGACAGAGAGAGACAGAGCATGAACGGGGGAGGGGCAGAGAGAGAGGGAGACACAGAATCAGAAACAGGCTCCAGGCTCCGAGCCATCAGCCCAGAGCCTGATGCGGGGCTCGAACTCACGGTCCGCGAGATCGTGACCTGGCTGAAGCCGGACGCTTAACCGACTGCGCCACCCAGGCACCCCAAAAGTTCTTTACTTTTAAGATGTATCAAACTTTTTCAGTATCATATCTGGTACCACCATGTTATTTCTATTTGTCTTTTTTCTTTTAATACGGCTTATGATATTCTCTGAACTTGAGAATTTTCTAATGTTCTTTAGCCAAGTTGAGTGGATTTCCCTTTGCTGATTACACCTTTGCTTGCACACTTAGAAAGGTTTTTGCCACATTGAGGTAATTGATGGATCCTTGAGAGAGAGAGAGAGAGAGAGAGGGAGAGTGAGATCTCTCTCTCCTCTCTCCCTCTCTCTCTCGAGATCAAGACCAAACCAAGATATCTAATCAAATGATTTTATGATATTTATGTGCTAAGAAATCTGGGAGCCTGCAAGGTGTAATGAATGAAAATCTACATAGTTACCATCAGAATTTCTGAAAAAAGTCCCCAAATATATTCAATTCTATAATACTGCTTGTGCATAAAAACAATCAAAGTACTAATAAAAACAGACATCAGTGTCTACTGAATGGTAAAATTCAAGAACATTGTAATAGAAAATAATAATAGGGATTAGGTCAAATGTCAAAGACTATGATGAATAATTCATAGTGAGGGAAAATGCACATTAAGATAAAGCTATATTTGAGTCTCATGCTTCTATGTTAAATTGTCCAATATATGATCACCTTTAGTCTATAATTTAAAAATGATTGCTATCCACTGTGTCTGTACAGTATTAGAATACCTAATAAGTCTGTGAATTGATGTGTTTTGTTAGTGTTCTAGTTTCTCTAAGAATATATATTTAAAAGGATTATCTTGTAGTTCCTTCCTTCCTTCCTTCCTTCCTTCCTTCCTTCCTTCCTTCCTTTCTTCCTTCCTTCTTTTTTTCTTGAGAGAGCACAAGCAGAGGAGGAGCAGAGGGAGAGGGAAAGAAAATCTTAAGCAGGCTCTGTGCCCAGTGTGGAGCCTGACACAGGGCTCGATCTCACGAATGACTGTGAGATCATGACCTGAGCCGAATTCTAGAGTTGGACACTCAACTGAACCACCCAGGCACCCTGTGATTTCTTTTCTTTCTGTTTTTTTTTTTTCCAACTAATTTTCACTTTGAGAAAGAGGCCTATAAAGCAAAGAACTATTCATTGTATATTTATTTGTTTTTCTTTAGCATATGTTGGACATACAGGAAGTATGTTTCTTTCCAGTTACTGCTTATAGACTCAACAACTCTAGAGAAACACTTCAGAAATACAGTCATAGACTGAAGACACTGCAGGATCACTGACCATCATTTCTGAACTGCAGTGTCGTGGTTAGACCTGCAAACATTTACGTCTTAGTTTGTCCTCAAGACACTACCTCAAAACTTTTCATTAAGTCCTAAGCAGGACTCAAATACAATCTTTTCTTTCTTAATTTTAATAAACATAATATAGAAGTTTAAGATGAGAATAAGCCACTTCCTTCTTTTAAATTGTTCATAATGAAATGATTTTTCTGTGATTATTAGGTGACATATTATGCTAATACTATTCCACAGATATTACTGCCTGAAGTCATAAAGGGTCAGATGAGAGCACAAATCATTTGGAAAGAACTTGGCCCCATCTCTTTTAATCACAAAGTCTCCTTGGGATTACTGTTGGGCAGTCAATAAGGTAATAACCTCTCTCTATAGACTTATGGTAATTAGGTAGTTAACTGCAGTAAAATAATCATGGTAGCATTAAAGCACTACTAAGTTTATCTAGGAAAAATTAACTATTTTGCAGCTAACAAAACGGAAATAGCCAAACATTTTTGCGTGCTGACTATTTAAGTACTTTTCTAAGTGCTGTACAAGTACTGAATCCGTGAATATTCACAATTCCATGCGATAGGTAGTAATGTTATCTCTAATCGATAGATTAAAAATTTGAAGCACACAGGAGGTAAGTAGCTGGTCTCAGCTCACAAAGCTAGCACGAAAGGTTCCAGCTTTGAATTTAGGCAGAATGCCTCCAAGATTCACAGTCTTACCTACTCACTACCCTAACTATAAGAAGAGAAATCTCTTCACACTCTTCATTTGAACCACACCTTCAGATTAAAGTAACAGAAACATCCCTGAACTGTGGGTCAGTACCACCTGTCTTAGGCTGCAGAGACAATTCTAACTTTGAACATGAGACTTAGATGTGCAACCTGGTAGATTCTTCTAGAATTTTTTCAAGGTGTTTTGTAACTCAAAATGAAGGCGGAGAATTAAGGCAATTGTTGAGAAATAAAATAAATACGGGAGTAAGATGAAAGAACCAACATTCAAAAATTTCTCTCTACAAAAGTCCTCAACTAAGGCTGCACATTCAGGGGAGCCCAAATTTGGACAGTCACCATGCCAAGGCAATTTTGGGTAACTTTTTAAAATAAGCTTCAACTGGGGCGCCTGGGTGGCGCAGTCAGTTAAGCGTCCGACTTCAGCCAGGTCACGATCTCGCGGTCCGTGAGTTCGAGCCCCGCATCAGGCTCTGGGCTGACGGCTCAGAGCCTGGAGCCTGTTTCCGATTCTGTGTCTCCCTCTCTCTCTGCCCCTCCCCCATTCATGCTCTGTCTCTCTCTGTCCCAAAAATAAATAAAAAAACGTTGAAAAAAAAAATAAAATAAAATAAGCTTCAACTTCTATCATTTCCACCTTGTCTGTTCCTGATTGTACTGAAGTGTTCCACAAGTATGTAGACTTAGAATTTGCAGTACTATGTAATTATGCAAATTATTCATTTATGATAAATACCCAATCTATGTCATACCTGTATCTCTCATCCCCAAATCCCGTTTAGACAATGCCAAATGACTGCTAAAATACAAAAAAAAAAAAAAAAAGTTCAAAAAATATATCTGAGTATATTTTAAGAGGTTTTTCATTGGTTTCTGATTCAGCATAGGATAAATCCTATATCCATTGACATGGTATAGGTTTTCAGCATACTAAAGAAGTAAGCGTAAATGACTTCCATTTGTAGTCCATGTGGAATGGCAGAGACTGAATTTGCCCTTCTGTCCAAAATAACCAATAATAAAAACCACAGAAAAATATGAAACTATAATTTTCATGATATTGCATACCCAGATAATAAAGGACAGCTGTTTCTGAGATGAGAAACAGACTAATCAGTGCATGCATGTGAGGTAACCACAAGAGACAAAGGAAAAATCATCCAAAAGAATTAGAGGGAACAATAAGGAGAACTCACACGGGGCCAGGTTATAGTGTCCACTCCCAAGAATGGAATCTTTCATAATTCATGATGCACTGGGTATACAGATACAGTACTAACAAAGGAGATTGCTCCATATGGGGAGTAAAATTAACTTTAGACTAAAAGCTTCTCCTGTCTAAAAAGAAATATTAAAGGAGCAAATAATTTTCACATAAATTAACTACTCATGAATATATACAGAAGTACAAAAATATCTAGCACCAAGAAGATAAAATTAGCAGTGGCTGGCATCCAATATGAAGTTACCAGGCATAAAAAGAAATAAAAAATACAATACATAATGACGATAGAATAAGACATCACAATAGTTATTAAAATATATTTGATACATGTAAAAGCTAAAACGAACATGATAAGCAGAGAGGTGGAAGATACTGGAAAGACCGAATTCATACTTATAAAGCCGAAAGCAATGCCTGAGGTGAAAAAGAACTGGATGGAATTAACAGTAATTTAACCATTAAAGAAGCAAAGATTGGGAATATACCAATAGAAACATCCAAAATGAAACAGAGAGAAAAGTAAAGACTGAGAAAAACATCAACAAAGACTCAGTGAGTCATGGGACAATTTCAAAAAGTCTGAAGTGTGCCTGAGTGGCTCAGTCAGTTAAGCGTCCAACTCTTGGTTTCAGCTCAGGTCATGATGTCACAGTTCATGGGATCCAACCCCATGTTGGTCTCTGCACTGGCAGCACAGAGCCTGCTTGGGATTCTCTTACTCCCCCTCTCCCTGCCCCTCCTCTGCACTCTCTCTCTCTCTCTCTCTCAACCTCAAAATAAATAAATACACTTAAAAAAACCCCACAAAACAAATAAACTGATACATGTGTAATTTGAGTGTCTGAACAGGAAGAAACACACAGAGAGAAATAAAAGATAAATTTTCAAAAAATGAACTCAATTTTCCCCAACTATGACAAAAAACTATAAACGCAGAGAGTCAAGAATCTCAATGAAGCTCAAGCAGAAGGAATATTAAGAAAACTATATTAAGACATATCATAATCAACTTGCTTAAATCCAATGATAAGAAATTATAAAAAAACAGACAGAGAAAAAGGCATAGTACATTCAGGAGAAAAAAGATAAAAACAATAGCAGACTTCGTGTCAGAAGATTGTAAGCTAGAGATAGCAGAGGAGTATCTTCAATGTAGTGAAATAAAAAATTCTGCCAAAACAGAATTCTGCATCAAGCCAAAGATCTTTCCAAAGTACAGGAGAAGTAGGAGGGGCACATATAGAAACTGACACAATTCATCATCAGCAGACGTGCAGTGTAAGGAATGTTAGAGGAGAAAATAAGGACCCAGATGAATAAAGAACAACAAGAATGATAAACACTGGTAAATATAAAAGACCAGCTTTCTTATTAAACGTTTTAAAATATAATTGTTTGAGGAAAAGTAATAACACTACATTGTCGGGTTTATAACACAGACAGAAATAAAATGTTTGACAATAATCACACCGAGGCCAGGAGGGAAGAAATGCGAGTACACCATTATAAAAACACAATCCTTCCACTGGGGTGCCCAGCTGTCTCGGTCAGCAGGGCATGTGACTCTTAATCTCAGGGTCATGAGTTCAAGCCCCATGTTGGGCACGGAGCTTACTCGAATTAAAAAAAAAAAAAGTTCTGATACCAAACATGAAATGGCACCATGTCAAGTGAAGGCAAAACATGATAAGGTAGAACACGACACGGTAAAGATCTATCATGTAAACATTAAATTAACCTGCAGGGTTGCCCGGGTGGCTTATCTGGTTAAGTTGATTCCTGCTCTGGTCATGATCCCAGAGTTGTGGGATCGAACCCTGCATTAGGCTTCACACTGAGTATGGACCCTGCCTACAATTCTCCCTCTCCCTCTACGCCTTTATTGCTCGCATGCTTGCGCTCTCTCTCTCACACACACTCTCTCTCTCTCTCTTTCTCCTCCCCCAAAAATTAATTAATTAATTAATTAATTAATTGACAAGTACAGTAACACCACACAAAGTTATAGGTAATAAACCAACAAAGGAGATAAAAGAAAAGCATATAAAATAAACAAATAATCTAAAAAAGGTAGAAAAAAAGGAAAAATAAATAAAAAGGCATGACATATAGGAAAGAAACAGGATGGTATATTTAAACTCAGTCATATCAGTAATCCTATTAAATATAAATAAAAACTTACTTATTTTGAGAGAGAGTGTGTGCATGCCTGAGGCGAAGGGGGGAACAGGGGAAGAGAGCGAGAGCGAGAGAATCCCAAGCCAACTCTGTGTTGCCAGTGCAGAGACCAACATGGGGTTGGATCCCATGAACTGTGACCTGATGACCTGAGCTGTGACCAAGAGTTGGACGCCTAACTCACTGAGCCACCAGGTGCCCCTTACATATAAATGATGTAAATTCTCCAATAAAAGACAGGATTTGTGAATGTTTCACTGATACTAAAATGAGTAAGTCCCTTTAGAGTAGGAAAAAAATAATAATCATTCTTCTTGGGCAACTCAGTCTAAAAACAAAAATCAGTTGTTGCTAACCAAACAAGGTGTGCATCTGCCGTGGCCAAGCGCTGGCCTGGTGGTCAGAGCATAGGTGGATGTTTATGGGATGTGACGGTCCCAGGAGAACAGTGGAGTGCGGAGGGGAGCCGGATGCACGACTTTAGAGCTCTGCTGGGCTCCGTAAGGTTTCCCCTTAGACCTTGACAGTGGTGGCCCAGCACGGAGTGTCAGAGGCCAAGCATGTTGAAGATGGCATGGTGGGTGGCCTAACACGTGGTGCTGACGTCCAGGCAAAGTGACAAAGGCAACCACACAGGGACAGCTATGGCTGGCCGCTGCAGGGTATCTGGAGTAGGGTGAGGACTGTTTCCACACAGCAGCAGGATTGGTTACTAACACGTGAACTGGTCAATTAATTAAATACATTCAGCCAAAGAGGCTCAGATTTCATTGATGGAGAAGAAAGAGAAAATCATGGCAAGAGGCAATGTAGAATGAACACTACGGTGCTGACGGAACTGAAGATAGGGTCAACACGTGGTTTTTCAAGGAAAAATGATATGAATAAACAGATACACATGTAGATATACCCTAGGTCTGCCATATGAGAGGTCTGGGAACAGCCACACCTTAAGAGAAATGAGCAAATATACTTTCCAGATTTTTAAAATTTTCCTTCTGAACGTGGTTACTAAAATGAACCAGGACTCCTTGGAGAAATGGCTGATTCAAGCCCGGGGAGGGACGAAGCACAAAAGATGAAACCCAAACATTTTCCTACGCTAGACAGGAAGGTAGTGTACAAAATGACCTTACACTTTGGAGAAGGCTGGTCAACACCTCTTAATCAAGTGATCTAAGTTAGTATCACAAGTGGTAAAATGAACTGAAATCATACGCCATCTTACATGCATAAAAAGATGAATATATACAGAGCACATCAACACTTCTGTGATATCCCCACCCGATAAGGATAACCTGATATATTCATAAGGAACTATCAGGGAAATCCAAAATGAGGAAGAGTCTTCAATCCTCAAAAGTATTAAAATCATGAGTCAAAGAAAGATTAAGTAAGTATTCAGGTTTGAAGAGAATAGAGAGAAACCACCAAATGCAGCATATGATTCTGGAAGGGAGTGCTTTACTGTAAAGGGCACTGGTAGGGTAAGTGGTGAAGGTTATATGAAGTCTAAGAATTACATGTATGAAGCATCAATGTTCATTTGCTGATTGTGATGCTTGTCCCGGCAAAGGGACATTACAATAGTGTCCTTGCTCATAGGAACCCCTCCCGTGTTCAGCTGGAATGGGACATCAGTTTACCTATTTGTCTCAAATGCTACAGCTCAAAAAGTTACATTTGTAGTATGTGTGCAACAATTTTGTCAGTTTTGAGACTTTTTTTTAAATAAAGAAGGTCTAATAAAAAATGACGTGCTAAGTTTTTACATGTGTAAAATCAAAACGTTCTTGAAATGAACAAAATTGAAAACGTAAAAATAAAATAGGAATCATGTGAGGTAAATATTAAGATGTATAGTAAGATTCATGAAGGAAAATATAAACATAGGACTTACTAGAAGCAAGGTGGTACAGTGTAAAAAAGTGTGACAGGTCAGGGAGTCAAAGTCAGGACTGACCATGTTTAGGAAATCAGCAAGTTCAGAGAGCACCGGATCCCACCCTCTGTAATATCCGTCGTCTACAGAACCCAAGTGGGCAATGTGTGAACCGATGTTCAGAAGCCTTTGGTCACATTGCATAGATGTCCCCTGCACACTGCAGATGCCGGTTATGAAACTGCAGCAGAAGCAACAATGGCTTTTCCTTCTGTTCAACCTCCCAGATCTTGTGTGAGTGATTCACATTGCTAAAACCAAACCCAATGACACATTGTCAGGGATCTGGGGAAATACAGTCCCCAGGCTTACAACCCCTAATATTTACAGAGGAGCACACAGAAGGGAGAAGACGGCGTGTAGATGGCAGCAGATAACAGAGGACAAGACAGCATTAATTCATAAACACCTGATTTAATTAATTAAAATAAATAACACTCAAATTGAAATCTGGTTGCGAGGTCTAAGCAGAAAAACCAGGGGAAAAGTATAAATTGATAAATACGGCAAATAATATTGGGTATCCTTCTTTATATTCCTTAAGTAAAATTGAATTTATGTGCAGCTTTCTCGTTTACTTCCTATTTCCCTTTATTTTCAAAATATCTTCGGGGTTGATTGCTTTTCCCAAAAACAATGTAGGATTTTTAGAAATCTTACCGTTCAATTTTCCTCCTACATCACCCGTATTTCATGTAAATTATTTGAAACGGCTTTTCAACATGCATAAAATAATTCACGTGAAATGTTTTTCTAAACAGGCTCTCAGAAAACTGGAGAACAGAGAAAATGAAAGTATGGGCATACGTTACAGAAATGACTACTGTCTTATCATCATACGTCACTTAGGAGAAATTCTTGACCAAAAAATGAGAACAGGGCTTTGTTCTTCCTCCCGGCCCTAAATTGTGTAATTGGTTAATTTTATTATTTTTTCCTTCTCTTTTTTTTCAGGTTTTCATAGAAACTCCAGTTAGTTAATACCCAGTGTTATATTGCATCCAGGTATACAACACTTCCATCCATTACCCAGTGCTCATCACAATACGTTTATGCAGCTTTTACAAGGAAGGATGCAGTGACTTGGGCAATCTCATACATAAATGATAGCAGTATTCACTACCATTAAATTTAGGAGAAAGGACTTGCAAAATGTATGAAGTGGCTTAAAATATATGTAGTCTGGCACAGTGATTGCATTTATTGGACTATATAGCCTTTGAAAATCTCCAAGTAACAAAGATTTATATCATTTGATACCTGTTTTTTATTAATGAATTATAATCAATATAAAAGTCCAATAATAGGGAAATCGTTACAGAAAATACAACATATCCATAAGGTGGAACATTTTACATCCATTAAAAATCCTTATTTTAAAAGTACTTAAAAGATGCATAACATACACTTGTGTAAAACATATGGCAAAAAATGGTAACATTACAAGATATGCTTATCTAGAAGGAAAGACTTAGAGACATTACTAATACTGCATTTTCTGTCTTCTTCATTCTTTCTTCTTTTTTCTTTTATTTATTTTGAGAGAGCCACAGAGAGGCAGAGAGAGAATCCTAAGCAAGCTCTGTGCTGTCAGCCTCACAAAGAGGCTCCCCCAAGTCTCCCTCCTGGCCCCTCTCAATCTTGTTCTCCTCACCTTTCCTTGTGAGTTGCAGTCTGCCTGTTGTGGATTTTTTTTTTACCTGATTTTGCTTAAATGAAATGCTTTTAGGGGTAGAAAAAGGGGTTGCAATGGCCATATATGCCATTAGGACAGCTATACTATCTCAAACTAAATACTTCAGACAATAGTGTGTGTGTGTGTGTGTGTGTGTGTGTGTGTGTGTGTGTGCGCGCGCGCGCGCGCGCGTACACGTGTGTGTTCACGTGTGTTTTGTTTTTGGGTTTTTTTGCTTTTTAAAATTTTATTTATTTATTTACTTATTTATTTTTATTTTAAAGAGAAATAGCATGAGTAGGGGAGAGGGGCAGAGGGAGAGAGAGAGACAGAAACTTAGGCAGACTCCATGCTCAGCGTGGAGCCTGATATGGGGCTTTGTCCCAAGACCCTAGGATCATAACCTGAGCCAAAATTGAGAGTCAGACGCTCCACGGAGTGAGCCACCCAGGCGCCCCTGAACATCCTAATTCATACATGAGAACGTTTCTTGGTAACGTGGAGTTAGTAGCTTGATGCCCCTACACAGGGGTTTGTCTATCCTCCCTTATTTAATTCCATTTTGACTGAGCAATTTTTTGATTACAGTCTGGGCCAGCTAACCAAAATAAAATGGTCTTGCTATATGAACACAAGCATCCTGTTTCTTAGGAAAGTTACAGTTCTCATGAGAAAACCGATACTTTAGATTTATCTAATGGCCTCTTCAGCTTAGTGAACATCTCCACTGAGAGCAGATACACCTTAAACTGTGGACCACGGTGCATGCATTACCACCAAGGTCTCTCAAGAGATAGCCTACCAGCCTTCCTTCTGAGGCAGACCTGAACACCCCACAGGCTGAGAGGAACATTTATTTTTTTTATTGTTGTTTAATTTTCACGTGATAAACCCTCTTCATCGTAACCAGATACGTAACCTCTCTAACAGAGAGGCAGCTTCACACAGAAAAGTAGTTAAATGCTATAATTCAAAGCTGGACACTGGGTGATGTAGGAAGTGTTGAAGCACTACATTGTACACCTGAAACTAATATTACACTGTATGCTAACTGGAATTAAATCAAAACTTAAAAGAAAAAGCTTGAGCTCTCATTTCTTAGAAACATGGATTTTAATTCCAAATTGGCTGCTTTCTAGTTGTGTGGCTTCCAAAGTTACCCCACAGCCTTGTCTTGCTGTTCGTCTGTATGAGAAATGAAGGTTCTTAGGCCATGGTTCTGCCTCTGGGAATGTGGTTGGAGACTGCATTGATCACCTCTTTTTTAGTCAGGTGAAGCCACAGGACTTCCTTTCATTAATGAAATAGAAGCAGATACAGTAGTAGGTTAAAGCTTCCAGTTGGAGACGTAGGTTAGGATCCGGGGCACGATTTATGACGCTTCCTTTATCTGGTGTGGTGAAACCATGTGTCAGGATGGAGTTTCCATCATCCCAGGTGCCTGAACCACCACAATGACCGTAGACTTGTGGAGTGCGTTGGGCATGGAGCCAGTCATAAACCTTGGTGTGTTATAAGCACATGCATGATGGAGAGTATGTAGTTACCTTGACGGATATACGATGGATAAACAGAAGTCAAACCAAGACCGTCTGATGCATTACCCTCTCATGTACAGTTTCCATTATCAATAACAAGAGTTTATTTCACTTAAGGATTTGTGCTCAACACCTGTGATAAAAATGGAGAATACTTTTAGTATCCTTTAGCATACTTTTTCAAGGTGCTTTCAAAGGAGCAAGTACAGACTGAAGAGAATTTATCTTAGAGGAAAGTTTACGGAACACGTGTTGTTAAGTGGCTTCGCCAATACTGCTGCAAGACACTGACAGGGAAAGGTCTTTGGGTTGGGCCCATCGGAGAAACGTTGAGGAAGTAGAGGGTAAGAAAAGTCACCTGGGCACACGTCGGGTCTTCCACAGAAACTTATTTGTGGTTGAAATGCACCTATTTGCGGCTGAAATGACCAGTGGATTGATACGAGCAGGGGCCTCAATGTACTTAAGTGATGACACTCATCCTTGTGGTTTCTTCCATCTCCGTGACAGGAGCTCACCTGTTCCGGGGAAGGATGGGAAACACAGAAAAGATGCACTCTCCTGCCCCACCCCGGACCTCCATTAGGGAACAGAGGCGTCCCCAGCTCACAAGGACATCCGAGGGTGGGAAAGAAACTCAACAAAATAAACCTGCCACTGAAATTGTGAGAACACTTGGTACATAGCATTATTGCTGTGGTAGCTGATGCATTCTTAAATAATTTCTGAGGTTTCTTAATCTGTGAGGGAAGCCTACTAGGGGCCACTCGCAGACTACACTGAATTCTTCCTTTGCACTTGAACAAGGGTGACAGTGGGTGGGCCTGGAGTCTAAGATAAAATATTTATTTCTGCTCAAGGCTCTGATTAACATTATATATACATTGTGTATTTATTATTATTTTTTTTAATTCCAAGCTTCTATTTTTTTTAAGTTTATTTATTAATTTTGAGAGAAACAAAGTGGTGAATGTTGGGGAGGAGCAGACAGAGGGAGACTGAATCCCAAGCAGACACCTTGCTGCCAGCACAGAGCCCGATGTGGGGCTTGAACTCATGAACCATGAGATGATGACCGGAGCCGAGATCAAGAGTCAGATGCTCAGGTGACTGAGCTACCCAGGTGCCCACACATTACAGGTAATTTAACCTGTTGGAAATACTGTGTACCCTATACATGTTTGTGGTTTTGCACTTTAAGGCAACACACTTTGTAAACAACAAACCCCTAAAGGCAGGTGTGGAACATGACATAATTACAAAGTTTTATGGTGGGATTAATGTCTACAAAAAACATTTTTCAAGTGCATTATCAACTATAATTAAAGAGAAAATAATATAAAAAGAAAGGTAAGTCAAGAGGGAAAAATCTATTTCATATCATGGGAGCTTATTTTTCTGAATTAGTTCAGAACAACTTAAAGGGCAACTTTTGTTTTCCTTTTGTGTATTGTGGAAGAAGAATGGAAAAATCCAATATATTCATATTTATCTAATGAGGATGCATACTTTCAAATTCAGTAAAACATGAAATATTTCAAATTTTAAACAATAAATGTGCAAAATACACCTCAGTTATGATCAAGTCTTTTGGTACACAGAATGAATATATTTTATATTTGCAATTTGTCCACTAATAGATTTCTTAGGGAGACCAGAGCTTTCCTGGTTAAAAACTTCTTTGAAAGCTATAATAACTAGAATTTATGCCCTTGGTACTCATATGTTTTCAAGGGATGAATATCTCTTTTTTATGTAAAAAAGAAATGAGGAAATTTGGTATCTTTGGCTATATTTTGAACTCTTCCAACAACCCCTGGGCTATTCTATTCAGCTCGGACTGATACTGATGTGTATCTAGGATTATTCTAAGTATCCGTGACACTTCCTAAGAATCATCAGAATATACAAAACTGTGTAAAAACCGAGTTCCTGTCTCATATATAAAATTTTCTACCTCATGTATCTTCTTGTACTGCTAACCAAATTTAAGATTTTCAAAAGCAAATTGGTAATTTCCTAATCTTTTTCTTTCTCTGAGTCCCTCCAAAGTAATGTGACCAACCTGTCCTTCCCAGCACGGGGACAGCACTCTGGTCTGTCCAGTTCCTTAGGTTAAAAACAGAATAACACAACAAAAGATAACACCAAGCAAAAACACATACACAGCAAAATAAATCTAGAATTTTTGCATTTCTGGTATACTCTGGATAAAAGAGTTTTCTTCCTGATTTCCTGGCCAGACAGCTTCTCCCAGTAGTGTTCTATCTTATTACCTTATTCACACTTTTCCTACAACTTGTCACATTGCCTAACTAATATGTATGCATAATATGTATATACTATTAGTGTATATGTAGGAGTATGAGTAGTGTAACCTTAAATATATCCGTCTATATATTTATGTATGTATGTGTGCATATATACGCACACACATACATATTTGTTTCCTTGAGATTCATGACTTAAACTGACAGGGATAAGGTTTCTCTGGATCACGTTTACAACTCTTACCACATGGGCAGATTGTGCCTGACACCAGAGGTACCAAATAAACACCGATGATTAAATAACCAGAGAATTTTTGCAAATCTCAGGATAGTTTTTTTTTTTATATATTTCCAAGAGTAATTTTTAGGTTTACACGTCAAAAAATTAATATGGTTAATAAATATTTAATGAGTGGTCATTCTATGCAAGAGACAGTGCAACACATTGGAAGTAATTGCAGTATGAGAGAGCGAGTGAGGGGGGGGGGGGACCCTGCCATCCCAAAACTTATACTGCAGAGGGTAACAGACGGTTGAGTGAACTTCTCCAGGTTTGCTAGGGAAGAGAGTACAGGCCAACCTGGGTGGTTTTAATATGGCCCTAGTCTAATTTTGATACCTAGGGAAGGCATCCCTGAGGGAAGTCCCGTGAAGCTGGCAAAAAAAGGGATGGATGGGAATTAGCCATGTGAAAAGAAGAAAGAGGTTTTCCCATGGAGGTCAGCGATGCTCAGAGGCCACACGTGGGAGAAAAGAGGGCCTGCGAAGGACCAAGAGGATGGGCGGTGAGGAGACAATAATGAGCAAGAGATACAAAGAGAAGCGAGAGAGGGCCAAGGTCCTCACTCAGTAAAACCAGACTGACTTTGTTAAAGAATTCAATCTTTGTCCTTAGAGTGATCAAAACCACAGAGGGCATTGGAGATTAGTATCCCAAAAAATTACTCCAGGTCTTCAAGTTCAAAATGGCATGCAAAACACACATTGAAACACCCCCGTCCTGTGCCAAACACCCAGGCAGAGGCAGCTACGTAATTTTCAGGGGCTGATGCAAAGTGCAAGTGCAGAACCCATTTCAAAAGGAATAAAGGACTGTCATACTACACAAAGTTTTCCCATAAGCATGTGTATCACTATAAAATACAACAGTAGACTTCCATTTCCGGGAAGACGGGGTAGGCGCACTTGTCACTATGCCTCTTGCTAAGCACACTGAACGCCCTCAACATGAGTGTGAAAAACAAACACAAACAGACCCAGGCAGGTACCGAGGAACCGGATCCAAGACACTGGGTTGAATTTTCTGGGTTTCATTTTTTGCCTCATATATCTACGCCTTGAACTGAAGAAACTGGCCACACCAAAATGTCAACGGGTGTAGACCTGTGGATGTCCTCTCTAAACAGAAGAAGAAAAAGGGCAGCCTAGTAAGGCAGAAAACTCTCAGACAATAACTGCTCAGCATGAGGCGAACACCCCAGAAAAAGCTGTGGCTTCAATACCAACCACGCCAGTCAAGGGCCAGTGGGTAGCCTAGACTTCTGGACTCACAAGGGTATAAGAATTCCCAACTCCCCAGGAGATAATGTCAGAGAAGGCCAAATGGCGGCCCTGGCTGTCCACTGCTTTCAGATTATAAATGCCATCTCCCATGATGCTAGTGGAAACCATGTGAGGAATCAGAACGTGACAAGCTGGCCTCGCCTCACTCAGATGTCGAAACAGAAGGATTAAATGAGATGTGGGGTCTCGTAACATAATGCAAATTGTCAATATCAGGAATGAAACAGGGCATATAACTAGCCGATAAACCTCAAAAGAATAAAAAGGGAACACTACCAGCAACTTTACACATATAATCTGACGACTCACATGAGCCGTACCACGTTGCAGAAAGACAGAAGCTGCCACCGTTCATTTGATACCAGATGGAATATTTGATTAGCCCTATAAAAAAACTGAATTCATAATATAAGCGTTCCTAGAAAGGAAATGCTCCATATCTTTACTATTCCAATGTCAGTACCCAGCTTATGATATTGTAGTAGAATCTTGAAAGATGTGGCCATTTGGGAGACAGTAAAAGGCACACAGGATTTCTGTGTTATTTCTTACAAACAGATACGAATCAATTAACAAATTAATTCTCAGCCTAACTAAGGAAGAATTAAAATTTCAAATGAATAGCATGAAGTTTACTGTTTATCCTCATACTATGTAATGCCAGCTTTAAGTACATATATAAAAGCATCTTCCTTATGTGCAGAACCACCAGTTTTTTAGCTTAAACATGAATATGTATTCAATTTTACCAGAACAGTAGAAACACTGCACCAAATTGTTTTCATTGAGCTTCTGATAAACACATTCTAAACACTGTCTTCAGCTACTAAAGAGTAAGAAAGGATCATAAGAAAATGAAACTATGGATTGCTCTGTTTTCCCCTTTCTTTGCATGTTATCATTAATTTTGTTTCAATGTGGTAGTAACACAGATGAGACTTAGCCTCTGAACAAAATTTTAGGTGTACATTAATGTTAACTACAGATACAATGTTGTAAAGGAGATCTCCACACCTTATTCATACTGTTTCATTGAAACATTATGCTCTTCGATTTGTATCCCCCTAACTCTGCCTCCCCGCCATAACCAACAGCCACCATTGCACTCTTGGCTTCTGGGAGTCTGATCAGTTTAGATGCCTCACATAAATGGGATCGTGCAGTATTTACCTTCGTGCGATTGGTTTATTTCACTTACTGAGATGCCTTCACAGCTCATCTATGTTGCCACATATCGAAGAATTTTCTTCTTTTTAAAGGCTGTGCGCATACACCACATTTTATTCATCCATTCATCTGTTGATGGATACTTAGATTGTTTCCACGTGCTGGCTACTGTAAATATTGTGGCAATGAGAGTGCAGATACGTCTTTGAGATTCAAATTTCAGTTCTTTTGGGTAAATACGCAAATGAGGGTTGCTAGGTCATATGGCAGTTTTTTTTTTTTTTTAATTTTTGAGGAACCTCCATACTGTATAGGAAAAAATATTTGACATCACGAATCATCAGGGGAATTCAAAACCATGTTACATCATACCTATCAAGAATGATTATCACCAAAAAAAAAAAAAGCCAAAAAAATGGCAAAAAGTGCAGGCAAGGATGCAAAGAAACTGGAATCCCGCTGATAGGAAGGCAAAATGGCACAAATGCTCTGGAAGTGTGTTATCATTTTCAGCATCACTGTGTGGCTGATACAGGAAAAGATGCAGAAAGGACATATCCAGCAGTGCTCCTTAGGCTTTTCACTCTGTGAGAACACTATTACCTTTTTATTCCTTACGTCTGAAGCAAGATTTGGTTTCAAAAGACCCAGTTACAACTCTCAGCTCCCCACTGAACCCATCAGAGACGTACGGCTTTGGAACATGAGCACAGAGCTCCAATGGACCCACCGCCTGTGAGGGCCCAAGGGGATGACCAAATTCAGCAGGTCCCACTGGGTATTGCTAGCGAGGCCCAGAAGAGGCCAAGTGCAAGTCCTAGGTTGCAAGACCTCTGCTGCAGGTCTGATTGACTGACATCACTTCACATTAAAATTTTGTGAAACAAATCTTTGAAATATTATGAGACATTGTTACTATACTTACAAGACAATTGAGTAAAGTTATGATTTGAGTAAGACAGCTTGGATTATGTGGACAAAACAAGAACCATGTAGGAATGAATAAGATAAGAAAATATAAAACAAGGAGTGTTCCCTAGGAAATAGTGTGGTATGTTTACTGCTACTTTGATTGTCTAATGATGGCAACAGTTTCTGGATTATATACCAGAGTAAGTATACGACATATCTACTAGGGGAAAAAGGTCATGAAGAACCGTGAGAAAACTTCAGCTTCAATAAAAATATTTTGAAAATAGTAATCACAAAATCTAAGGAAAAGCCATTTACTTTTTGTAAGTGTATATGCTTTCTGTAAACTAAGCGTAATGGAACATCATATTTCAACTACAAAGGACTGATGGAAAGACAGGAGAATCTTGGTATTCTCAGGACTTGTAGAACAGTTCAGAGATGCAGAGGAAGAAAAAGGATCATCTAGCAGAAGTTATAAGGAGACCACTTCGTTCACGGCAAGAAGAATTTGGACTGCTTAGCTTTGCCCACAGCTAGAATGTGCATCTCAGGAATACTGACACTTTCACATCCTAAATCCATAGGTAGTAAATGTGTGTGTGGTTTATAAACATGTAAATATTATACATGTAATATATAACTCTATACTATATTATATACATATTATAAAAAAGAAAGATTTCAAGACGTGGACTGGGGGTTGTATCAAATCCACAGCTCCAGGGGCGCCTGGGTGGCGCAGTCGGTTGAGCGTCCGACTTCAGCCAGGTCACGATCTCGCGGGATCTCGCGATCTCGCGGTCCGTGAGTTCGAGCCCCGCGTCGGGCTCTGGGCTGACGGCTCAGAGCCTGGAGCCTGTTTCCGATTCTGTGTCTCCCTCTCTCTCTGCCCCTCCCCCATTCATGCTCTGTCTCTCTCTGTCCCAAAAATAAATAAACGTTGAAAAAAAAAAAAAAAAAAAAATTTAAAAAAAAAAAAAAAAAAAAAAAAATCCACAGCTCCAAATTGTTTATTGTCATTCTGACATTTCAACATCATCCAAGATGCATAATAAGTGCATAAATTTCCAAATCCATTTGATACTCATGGAGTATGTTGAGGTATAGAATCTATGACTGTATTTTTTTTAAAAAGCCCGAAAGTAATTCTGATGTATCTTGTCCATGGAGCTGCTGACCTAGATGACCTTTAACATCCTTCCAAATTTGACATTTATATAGTTTCCATCAGTTCTTGGAGTGCAGCAGGGAATGGCCCTTGTGCCTTTCTTTACATACAAGGCCTCCCTCATAACCGCCAATAAATGTTTCACGAGTAAAAGAACAAATAGGTGACTGAACAAAAGATAGGACATCTCATGTGCTCCCCCTTAGCCCTCTGTACAATATGAAAAATTGCTTAAAAATGGGGACAGAAGTTAATTAAATAAATATTAAAGATAAAACAGAATGTAGTAGCAAGAGAGAGAAAAAATATGGGTAAAACAAACTCAATTATTGTACTTTGGGCAGGGAAGGAGATTAGGGAGAAACTATTTTAAGCTGAGATTATAAGTTTGAGAAACTAGAACATGTTGAAAAATTATGCACTCTATGAGGGTTGAAACCATAGAAAAAGAAAGTAATACACGGATTCTGAGAGGCTGAGGACTAGAGAGGGAAGAAGAAAGCTGTCACTGAAGCTGATGTGATCATCATCCAGAAACTACGGGCTAAGGAAAAAATATATATTAGTATATATTGCGATATATTTATATATTGCATATATAAGGAAAAATATATATATTGTATAAGGAAAATATATATTGTGTAAGGAAAAAATATATGCATTGCATATGTATATATTGTATATATAAGAAAAAATAGATATATATGCAATATATATATTACATGTATATATATTGCATATATAAGGAAAAAATATATATTGCAATATATTGCATATATAAGGGGAATATATGCAATATATATTGTATATATATATTGCAAATATAAGGAAAAATATATATCTTGGTATATATAAATATATATATATATAAATATAGTATATATGCAATATAAATATAGTATGCAATATAAATATAGTATATATATTACATGTATAAGGAAAATAGATATATATCGCATATATATATTTTGTATATAAGGAAAAAATATATATGCAATATATATATTGCACATATAAGGAAAAAATAGATATCTATTGCAATATATATAATGCATATATAAGGAAAAATATGCAATATATATATATTATGTATATATTACATATACAAGGGAAAAATATATATATTGCATATACATATTGTATATGTAAGAAAAAATATATATATTACATATATATATTGTATATATAAGGAAAGAATATATGCAATTTATTTATTTCATATATAAGAAAATATATATATTGCAATATATATATATTTATATATATTTTGCATATATTGCATAAATAAGGAAAATATTATATTGCATAAATAAGGAAAATATATATATTGCATAAATAAGGAAAATATATATATATTGCAATATATATGTTGCATATATTAGGAAAAAATATATATATATTGCAATATATATTGCATCTGTAAGGAAAAAATATATACATATTGGATATATAAGGGAAAAAATATATATGCAATATATATATTGCATATATATATGCATATATAAGGAAAAATATATATATTGCAATATATATATTGCTTATATAAGGAAAAATATATGTAGATATGTACTGCGATAGATATATCTATATATAGATATATATATTTATATATATATAAAATATATGTAAATATATATATATCTTTCTTATATATATAATCTTATATATATATAGATATATAGATATATATATATCTATATATATATATATAATATCTATATTATATATATAGATATATATATAGATATATATAATATAGATATTATATAGATATAGATATAGATATATATAGATATATATAATATCTTTATATATATATAGATATATATAGATAGATAGATATAGATATATATATAGATATATATAATATCTTTCTTTATATATATATAAAATATATATATAGATATATAGATATATAGATATAGATATATAAAATATACACACACACACACACACACACACACACATACATCTCTCTCCTTAGCTCCAGGAAGTAGCTTAGTTACAGGGGCTGTGACTGTACTAAGCATTTCACTGTTCACCTTCAGGGTATGATACATGACTATTGTTATTTTTTTTTCCTGTTATTTTTCCCCCTAGACTTGCATGTTCTGAGGCACAAAATGATTTCACTGCTGTGGTTTTGATATCCAAAAATATTTCATTGCTTGAATGTTTTATTAAGTCAGTGGGCCCTAAGGTCTCTTGGAAAAGGGGACATTTTCCTGTTTTGGATCAAATTCATTAACACACGGGTGATGTACATATACACACACATGCACTTGGTTTGGGGAAGCATTGGTAGAACTGTCAAAGAAAAAGTTTTCCTAAAAATATTTGTTAACTACTGCTTCTCAACTTAATCAAAATTAATAGTAAGCAGGACTTCTGTATCGAATGCTTCATGGAAAAATGGTCTCTTATACTAAGAAATGATCTGTGAAATAAATGAAAGTTGAAAAAAAATATATACAGGGGAAAAGATTAAAAACTGGAATATGAAATATCAAGGAGTCTTGTGGCTTCTCCACGCATACAGACGATTCTATCACTATCCTGTCTCCAGATGCAGACTCATTATGGACTGACCAAAAAACACATCAGATTAATAGTGGAGAATGGTGCATATTCGACTGTAGCTCAACAATTCAGGGCTGTACTAAACCCTTTTGTGACTCGGGCATTATATAATTAATTTACTTATCATAAAGTAATTACCAGATTCATTGATTCAGGGACATTCAGTAGTTAGTGTGCTTTGCCATTTGCAGACATTGTTAAGTATTCTTTGTTTTAGCGAGACCTGGCAGGGTCCCCTGCACCTGGTAATATACACAATGGGGAAAATACGGCAATCTGTAGCTAGTGAGTGACTTTCTCTGCATATTTGTCAAGACAATTTTCTGAAACATATCTTTGTTTCCTCCTTGGATCTGCTACCCTATTCTTCCATTTTATGCCTTGTCCTTCCCCTCTTTAAGTAGGTTGCCACCCCATACTTTCTTTGTTCAGATGAGGTCTGGGCTTTCTGGCTTTTGTTTCCAAGTGTCTAAAGCCAATGAAAAGAACAGGACTTGAGGAGACGGTTTATCTCTAGACTAAAAGGAGATACCTAAAGGTTGAGAGAAGTCTAGAACTGAGGGTGTGTATGTGTGTGTTTGTGTGTGTGTGTGCACACGCGGGTGTAAGGGGAGCCCTTCAAGAAGAGGGATTTGGCAGTGTCCCTGAAGATGTGACAGAACCTCAGAACAAATGGCCACACGTCATGCTGAGAAGACTGCAAAAACCCAGCACTTCCAACCACTATGGTGATCCCCACATCCAAGGAAGGCACAGAAGCTAAGGATAATTGGTCTTGTCCACTGAAAGAATGGAATTTTCAAAGGATACAGGGAACCAGTGACCGATTAGTTCTTCAGGATGTTTAATATGGTTTAAGATTCCAGAAGTTTGACTGACAACCACAAACATGATTGAAGTTAAATTTTCCACTAGTCTGAGGAAATTAAGAGATGGGTTTATGAATCGAGATTGATATACAATATGTAGAAGTCACCAGAACATTTCAGTACATCGGCCAAAATAAGAAAAATGATCTGAATTTGTATGCATGCTGTGTGTGCTCCTACAGGTAAGTGAAACTCATTAAAATAAGAAGAGGTCATAGTCATTTACGAACATGGGTATCTCTTAGATACAGAAATATCTGATCTCTGAAGAACAACTCCTACAGAAATATTCACCAGTTGCTTGAGCGGGCATACTGGAAAGTTGAAAGAAAGCAGAAAATGTAAAAATGGCTGGACTTTACTAGATCTATATCCAACCTCCAAAGCAAGTACTTGCAGATGTTCATTTTTTTTATTCTGCGGTGACAGAGACACACTGGCACCATCTTGTGATGAAACCAGAGAATAAAACTAAGGGTCAAAATAATAGAACATCTCAGAACATGAAAGAGAAAGAGAAAGGAACTCCATGGAATTGGCCGTCCATTTCTAGGTATATAAAATCCCAACATCTGACTAATACAAGTATCAGTGGAATGCATTTCAATAATACAATAATGGCCATACATGCTCTGTTGAAATTAGTAAATTATTAAATGGGTATATCATCATAATACTTTTACGTTTACTTTCCGCATTTCATCCTGACGCTTAACCTAATAAAGACATTGTTTGACTAAGAACCAGGTGTAATTTATAAATTATCTTCCCAGGTCTCTATTCCCTTACCTTTAAAATGAGAGGTGTGTTATAGTCGTTGATCTATTAAGCACATTTTAGATTTATAAAATGCCACAGGTTAGTGATGGTGATTCGAGAGTACTGATTCAACTTACAGAAGCAAGAAATTGTGGTTCATTATTCCAGGTATTCATCAAGTATTTATTTGTTGTTTCTGGCTTGCTAGCTATTGTAGTAAGTCCTGAAATTACAAATATAAGTAAGATAAAGATCTTGCCCTCAAAGAGGCTAAAGGACTGTAAAAAAATACATTCATGTAAATAATTATACAAGGTATAGTTTTCTGAATCTAGAATACAGCCAAGAAGGAAACCTGTTTGACACAATCTTCTTTTTCATGCAAAAAACAGACTTCTTCTGTTTTCATATATCGAGTTAAAAATTATTTCAATTCACAGGTATTATTTAATGAATAGACGAGACAGGGTAGGTAGAAGCAGGGTACTTTCCAGAAAAGTGAATGCTGTCTTCCTACATCTTAAAGATGAAGGATTCGCTATATCAGCAATGTCTTTTTCATCTTCAATCATCAGCGTCTACTGTTAACTCTAGTTAAGAGTTGACTTAAACAAAAGACTTCAGTGGAAGTGGGAAAAGAGAGACCTTAAAATGTCACTTTTCCTATTACACTCTCTTTTAGTAAACTGGTAAATAATAGTTTATTTTAAGCTGATACAGTCCTTCTAAAATTAGATTTGTAGTGTTTTTTTTTTTTCTGATATAATCTTCAAGTTAGGCTTGAAGGTTGAGGATGCATGGGGTAAGATAAAAAGATCTACTTTACCTTTGAACATTATGCTCTCTGAATTGAAAAGTGTCAGATTCTAGTTTCTGTAGAAATACTTTACTACTTCTCTCTTTTAATCCAAGCAATTGTGTTATCTTACCCAGAGCACTGCACCTAGCTAGTATCCAGCTGCCTCCTTGCTCCTGTCCAACGTGCTTCCTATCCATGGCTTGCTCTATCCTCTTGCCAGCCTCATCTGGTCCTTTATCCTCCTACTTTCTCCTCACTGGCCAAGACATCTTTCAGTCAATGAGCACATGTCCCATGCTTCCTAGCACAGCAAACACGTGCTCATAATTCTTCCCTCTTTCTGCATGGGAGACTCTGCCCTCTCCTTCCCATCTTGCAAAATCTTAGATTCATCATTCAGGAGTTTTTCTCTATGAAGATTAGATCTAATCGCCCTGAACCATCATGTTACTTGTTTCCTTCTCCTACCACAGTTGGACCTGTTTGATTTTTTTTTCATTCGTGTGATTCCTTGATCAGTAATTGATTTATCAACTAGGTTATAATCTCCAAAAGGGAAGGGCCATCACTTTTTCATTCACTGTACCTGTTTTATCTCCCACAATGGTTGGAATAGACTTGGAACTCAGTACATTCTCGATCAATGAATGAATGGCTAACAGTAAAAGAATTATAAAGGGAGGGACCAGGACGTGAATTTAGGTGGTAAGAAGGGTAAATAAGATGAGAAAGAAAACATTCGTTGAATATGTGATAGGTAGGCACTGTGCTTAAAACTGATATTTTTGCCCCATCTAATTTCTACAAAGTCTTTCTTGATCTCTACAGAATTCTTAATTTAGATCATTATCTTTGAAATCAGAGTATGGCCCATTCCCTCAGCTACCAAACCTTCTCCAATCAAAACTGAAGAATATTAAGAAATTTACCTTGGAGATGGAACTTTCCCCTATTGGTAATAAGTCTTAAAGAATGAATTACTATCCTGTAAGAAGTGTAGAAATTCTATAGATTTTGGAACATTTTAAATTAGACAAAAATGACATTGCTTGACATGATTCTGTTAGGACTGTAATAAGACAGTATCCCCATCCTTTACGTGACTCTGAGATCATTAATTAGGATGGATCCCTGTTCTCATTGAAGACCTCTTCCTTTCTCTGTTTGAGAGGAAGGACTGATTCTAAAATATATATTCAAGTTCATCCCATTAATAATGTATATTGTAAGGAATAATCCTGTGCTATCAGGTGTATAGAACAGTTGGCCCAATTTCTAGAATTCTATGAACCTGCTTTGACAATATGAGCACTGGAATGACCAATAGTGTCAGGAGCTGTAGGACAATGGATCAGGAATTTGATGACTTGCTGGCAACATCAGTCAGCACGAAACTGCCAGAATGAGGAGGGATCATTTAAACTCCCTAGCAAGATTGAGGTAAACCTGGAAGAGCTACTGGATGGTGCATTTGCTAATTAAACTACAGTCTCTTAAATGGAAAGGGGAATAGGGCCAAACAGAAGAGGAAAATGAATAACATGTTGGGGTGTGTGTGTGTGTGTGTGTGTGTGTGTGTGTGTGTGACTATAGAGATGAGGGCTGAAGTGTTACTTAGAATACCAAAAAGTATACATATTCTCTATCTCTAGCAAGAGACCAATGAGAATCAAGATTACTTTTTAAATAAAAATGTATAAAGAGTCCAATGTCTTCCTGATTTTACAAAATAAATGTGTGAAGAAAAGCATAAAAGGGAAAGACTTGTGAATGTGGAGAACTGAAAAAAGCGTAGGCACAGATCTTGGTGCTATGTGAGTCTGTGTTTCTTCATCAGTTGATTCAGAACAGTAACTGCTACATCACAAGGCTGTTGAATGAGACGGTCTACACACAATCCCAAATAGAGAGCCCGCCAGAGAGGGGGTAAAAAAGCCCTCAATGGCTACTATTTAGCTTTCCCTTCTCTCTTACCAGCTCACACATGTAGAACTTAAAGAAGAGAATGCTCCCTCACAGATCTCCACCACAGTTCTGAAAACTGGCCAAAAGATGAGTGAAACCTAGGGACCACACAAGAAAATCACAACAACTGGCCTAAGCTCTCACTATTTGAAAGTCTAGCAAAACATTTGTTTCAGGCCTAGTCATTGGGAACAGCTCCAAAAAGGAAGAAGAAAACAGAAGAACCTGAAAATGCAGGCAGAGATGGGATCTGCGTTGAGGTGTGTGGCTATGCAAAAACACATATGTGTCAAGACAGAAGAGCCCATAGTTGGGAGGAAAAAAGTTAGTGAGTTACTGGTGTCTACTTTGGCTTCGCCTTCGCTCTGTAAAGGATTTTGGCTGGAAGTTACATGGGAATATCCAATGAATAAATTGGCTATCTTCCCCAGTCATTTATCTTCAGCCCGTGGTCCGTCACACTGGGGCTGTGATGCTGACAGTGCTTCCTGCGCAGACTGTAATCCATCAGCGTCAAGAAAAAGAGTGTGCACAGCAGGATGGGGAGGGGGTCAGTAAACTCATAATCACGGGAGCGTCCTCTAGTGTCATTGGTGATGCTCCACACTCCCTGAAGAAGTGTGGACCCTTGGGTTGGTTTATCATTTTAAGAATTAAGGCTGGCAATCTGCAGGCCTAAATTCTTGCGGGGTGATTAGGATCTCCCTAAAAGTAGGACAAAAAACTACCCCAAGCCCTTGGAAAAATTTCATTTGTGGATATATTTTACTTTTTTTTCTTTCTTTTTCAACCTCCAACCACCCTGGCCCTTGTTTTTCTCCAGTAGGAAGGATCTTCTAAGGAAAACCTTCTTGTTACTGTTCTAACTCTGTAAGAGAAGAGGGAGCTTCCACTTGGGGCCATGGTGGAGTAAAAGGGGCTGGACTTATCCTTCCATCCAGAAAAACTATAAAAGTGAACAAAATGTCAGAATTGATGGTTTCATACACTGAGTAACCAGCAGCACGGGTCAGTGAGCACTGAGAACACAGGAGTGGACTGGACGTGTCCAACAATACTCCAGCTGACTGCCTGGGGCGAGTACAGAGGAGCTGGGAATCTCAGCAGAGCTCAGCAGTCCCACTGGCTGGAGGAAAACGGTCTGAAGTCAAAGGAAGATAGAAGTCTGGACATAGGCAGATGGTCACCCTGTGCCGTCAGTTGAGTATACATGTGGGAAACCAACCAGATCCACAGAAAGAACCACCACGAAAACAAACAAACAAAAACAGGTCATCTAAGGAGCTGACCTGGAGCAATGGCGTCTGTGGATGAATCACTGTGGAAGCGCCAGTCAGCACAACAGGCTAAACTTGAAGTCATCCCCCCTGCCTCAGACCATACTCTTAACAGCCAGCTAGGGCACTTTTTACTAACTCCTGGATTACGGCCTATGACCTAGCCATCTGGGCCACCACTTGGAAGACTACATTCTGGCATATCAAAGATTCCCATCTTTAGGGCCATGAAATGAAGAAATAAATCTCTTCTGCCGACCGGACTCAGGTGGATTCCCACAGGAAGGACTTGTGCTCTGAAGAAACTGACTAGTGACTAGTGAGCAAGCCAGCACCACCCAGGCACTGCCATCTCTACCTAAACCCCATCATCAAACAGACTTGTTAACACATCCGCCATGGTAAACTGGGCATGCAGCCAAAGACTATATGATTCTAATGCAAAACCTACCAATGCACGCCACACTTGTGACTTCTGCCCACGACGATTCCATTTGTCTCATGCCGACAGAGGCCAACATTGCATGGGGTGATGTGTCTGCGTGCTTCTGGTAAACTGCCCATGTGAAATATTTGGCCCTATCTCAGGGCCGCTGTTGGTTCTTCCCTGCTTCCTGTCTGACCAGTTGACTCTGGTATCATATTTGCCCTTGAAACAAAACTATGCCATGTTTTCAGCTTTTCATTTACAGTCTGACATTGGTGTGCATTTTGTCCCAAAGACCACTTCACAATAAATCAATTATACAGCTTAGTGAATGCTTTGCATCCAGAATTGTCTGTAGGCTGCGGGAGTTGACACAAAGTGGAATGGACTTCTAAAACTCAATTGAAAACATTTCTGAGTCCACCACTCTCAACACCTTCTGTTCTACACACCTGACTATACACCTGGCCATGTGGTCACTGAAAATGGGTGTTTTCAACTAAGTTTTAGCTCCTTTTGGTCATTTCCAGGTTAATGAAGGAGGTAAGGGGTTACATGTGCCTAATTTGAACACTGGAAATTCTGTGATGGACAGTCCTAAATACAGTGCTTCTTTCTTTCCCTTGACTCCTACTCTGATGAAGCCCAAGTGATTTTGCTTCTAAGTAGCCATATGAATGAATAAAAGGGGCCTTAAGGAATTCAGACATAATTCTGATCCAGTCACCTATATATATATATATATATATATACATATTTTTAGACTGAGATGATCCTGGATCTTAAAAACACTTACCACTTGGATGAGTACACTGCTCACTGAGTTCACCTATGGTGGCCACACAGGCAAAGTTTGCAGTAAAAGTTCACATTCCTCACTCCGTCTCACCCAAGGAGTGGGCTCCTCATTACTGCTAGACAGGGCTGGGAGTCCTAGCTCCCCAGCAGCCCTTCACTGATACATCCCTGCTTGGAGGGGTCAGAGGGCTTCATTACTGCTCCCCACCTGGCTTTCACTGACACTCAGACAGGTGGTCTCATTAGCACCTTGGTGGTGATCAAAGTCCTCACTATCCACTAAATGTCCCCTGTAACCACCTCATCAGGAAGGAATAGCAGCATCTCATTAGTACTCAATGGGGATGAAAATCCAAGCTTCTTATGTTATCTCCCTTGGACCATGGCCTGGGGTCATTACCAGCCTTCTAGGATGGAAGTTCCAATTCCCTGTCCAATTTCTCACACCTGACGGGGCTAACTCATTACAGCCTGATGAAGGTAGAAGTCTATGCTTAGTCTTTACTGTAATGGGTGGGGCTGAAGCCACAGTTTTTTTTCTGGAGTGTTTGGCTGGAGTAGGGTAGCTATTGTCTAGAAGTTTGTCTTGCTAGGCTGACCCTCTTCCAGTACTTAGATGGAGAAAGAGGGAAGTTCACATTTGCTCCATTTTCCCAGTTGTGTCTGCTTTGTGTCCATAAAAGTAGATTTTTAAAAGAAAAGTTTAAGGGCGCCTGGGTGGCTCAATCAGTTAAGGTTCCAACTCTTGATTCTGGCTCAGGTCATGATCTCATGGTCATGGGATCAAACCCTGTGCTGAGCTCCATGCTGTCAGTGGATTCTGATTCTCTCTCTTGCCCTTTCCCTGACCTTCCCCCGCTCTCTCTCTGTCTCTCAAAATAAATAAACATTTAAATTTTTTTAAATAAAAGAAAAGTTTATTTCCACTACATGACAGTTCTCTCAACAACACTAAGACACTAAGAATTTTCGTCAGGAGTCCATTCTAATGGGAATTGCTATGCTTAGTCATTTTGTAGGTGAGTGTGGATAGATTTGACTCTCCTATTCGGAATTAGTGCTCTATCCTGGAGGCATCACAGGCTCCTCAGACATATTCAACAGGAGAATTTAGCCCAGAAGAGATTCAAAAGAAGAGGTACAAGGAAAAGAAGAGCTGGTCACAAGAGGAAAGCTGATCTTCTCAATATCATTTCCCTTCTCAGAAGGGAAGGAAGGTCTAGCTTATTTTAGAGGAATATGTGGGTATTCACTCAACTCAAGGACCCAGTCATAAGTTTCTGACCCCACAGAACAATGGAAATACAACCTTTGTAGAGATTACACACAACTCTGGATTCCGCACATTTTGAGCATCCTTTAACGGAGTTTTCAACCCATGTACATCTCACGTTGCCACATGTAAATAACACCTTTTGTTTTTTGTTTCTTTTCAACTTTTTAAGTCTCCTCTCCTTAAATTTTCTCACCAGGGTCTTATTATGCTCATCATTCGGTACTATTTCCACTGCCCTAAATCTTCTGGGGCCAGCCAGCTGTCACCTCCTCTGTCAGACATGCCCTCCCTTGAACCCACCCAACCCTGATTTCCCTTTCCCACATCTCTCTGACTCTATTAGGTCTTCCTTGAATTATCCTAATTCAGGGGTGCCACCTATCCCCTGCTGAGACCCTGACTAAATGCCTTATTATCTCAATACTCCTACTTTAAATGTCTGTGAACATGACTTACCAACAATCCAACTCAACAGTCACCACATAAATTCCTGACCAGCCTTCAATTAATTGTCCTTAGGTAAGGCCTCCAACTCTGGTCCAGTTGGATGGGGCTAGGAGTTCAGTGGTCACACTTTACCACAGGACAGTGCCTAGAGCTGATCCTTGAAAGGATCTGAGGAGGTATATTTCATATGAATGGAATTATATACTATGCGGTATTTTATATCTGGCTTCTTTCTCTTAGCACGTTTTCAAGGTTCATGCTTCTTGTTGCACCCATCAGTACTTCGGTCCTCATTATGACTGAATAATATCCCACTGTATGGATATACTACATTTGGATTATCCTTTCATCAGTTTATGTTCATTTAGGTTGTTTCCACTCTTTTGACTACTATAAATAATGCTTCTATAAATACTCGTGCACAAGTTGTTGTGTGGACACAGAGTTTCATTTCTCTTGGGTATGTACTTATCAGTGTAAGTGCTGGGTAATAAATATTACATTATATTTAACTCTTTGAGGAACTACTATTTTCCAAAGCACCATTATACATCCCCACTAACCATGTAAGAGTGCTCTAATTTATCAACATCTTTACTAATTTTTTATTCCCCTCACTCTTTAGTTTTTTTTTTAATGTTTAATTATTTAGTTTTGAGAGAGACAAAGCACAAGTCAGGGAGGGGCAGAGACAGAGAGGGAGACACAGAATCCGAAGCAGGCTCCAGGCTCTGAGCTTTCTGCACAGAGCCTGACATGGGTCTCGAATCCACGAGCAGTGAGATCATGACCTGAGCCAAAGTCAGATCCTTAACCAACTGACCACACAGGTGCCCCTTCCGCACTTTTTGAAACAGTATAGCTAACCAAGTGGGAGTAAACTGGCATCTTATTGTGCCTTTTTTCCCCCTTGACAACTGTACCCTTGATTCAGTGCTGGTAACACCCTATGTACAGCACTAGGATCATCACACATTTGAATATGTTCACATGGACCTGAAATGTTCACACGTACCACTTCCTAAGACCAAAAGGTGCACAATTTGGTCTAGTGACAGTGTTGTCATAACTGGAGTCCACAACAACAGCCCATCCCGTTTTTGTTTCTTTGCCCAAGTTTATTACACTTTCAGGTAGCTAAGAGACCTCCCCCACCTATCACATGCTATCATTGGACTCTCCAATTCACTTACAGATTGCTTGGCTATCAAATCAACCATGAAGCTTTCATGGACCTCTTTCTGACAACCTACAAATTAATTTTTCCCATAGCCTTCACCAGCATAAACTTGGCCCAGAGTGCACTGCTATTCCCGGTCTGCAAAGGCCACATCCCAAAACACCTGGCCCCCCCAGAGCAGACTCAACAATGCTTCTCCCATCCTGTCCAGCATCTGTCAGAAGGTAACAGATATGCTATCTTGATCTGCTGACTCTTGATCCAGTACACCATCCTGCAGAGCACCTACACTTGTGCAAGCCACTCTCATTGTGCACTTTGCTTTTCCATAAGGACTAAAGATGGTGAGCATACTTCATGTGATTACTGGCTATTTGGAGAAATATATACTCAAATAATTTTCCCATTTTTTGTGTGTATTATTGTTTTTGAGTTGTAATACTTCATATATTCAGAAACCTAGACTACTAACAGATGTATAATTTGCAAATGTTTTCTCCCACTCCTTGACTTGCCTTTTCACATTACATCACCATTATGTAAAGGACAAAGTTTTTAATTTTAATGAAGCCCAATTTACCTAATTTTTCTTATGTTCCTGGTGCTTTTGATGTCATGTTTATGATACCATTACCCAATCCAAAGTCACAAGGTTTACGCTTATTTTCTTCTGAAAGTTTTCTAGAGTCAGCTCTGTATTTAGGTCTTTGACCCATTTTTAGTCAATGGTTGTGTATGATGTGAGGAAAGGGTCCAACTGTATTCCTTGCATGTGGATATCCAGTTGTGCCACCACCATTTTTTTGAAAAAACAAAACAAAAACCAAAAAACAAACCAAAACTATTCTTTCTCAATTAAATTATCATGACAACTTTGTTAAAAATCTATTGACAGTAAATATGAACTTATTTCTTGACTCTTAATTCTGTTACAGTGAACTATATGTCTATCCCTAAGCCAGTACCACAGTCTTAATTACTATACCTTTTAAGTTCTGAAATCACACACTGTGAGTCATTCAACTTTTTTTTTTCAACATCATATTTCTTTCAGAATGCAGTGGATTTACATATAAAATTTAAGGTAAATTTATCTATTTCTGTAAAAACATCAGCTGGTATTTTGACAAAAACTGTATGAAATCTGTACAATTAGGGGAGTACTGCTATTTTTTCAATATTAAGTCTTCCAATGAAAATGATACATCATTCCACTTAATCTCTTAATTATTTTCAATGACATTGTTATGGTTTTCAATATAGAAGTTTTGCATTTCTTTTGTTAAATTTAATCATAAATATTTTATACTTGTGCTATTTTTTTTTTAATTTTTTTTTAACGTTTATTTATTTTTGAGACAGAGAGAGACAGAGTATGAACAGGGGAGGGGCAGAGAGAGAGGGAGACAAAGAATCTGAAATGGGCACCAGGCTCTGAGCTGTCAGCACAGAGCCCGACATGGGTCTCGAACTCACAGACCGTGAGCTCATGGCCAGAGCTGAAGTCGGACGCTTAACCGACTGAGCCAACCAGGCGTCCCTACTTGTGCTATTTTAAATGGACTCGTTTTTAAAATTCATTTCACATCATTCATTGCAAGTGTGCAGAATACAATTTACTTTTGTATGGTGATTCTGAATCCTACAACTTGCTGAATCCATTTATTAGTTGTAGTAGGTGTGTGTGTGTGTGCACGCACAGTTCTTACAATTTTCTACATGCTAAATTATATAATCTACCAAAAGAGAATTTTACTTACTTTCTGCCCAATCTAGATTCCTTTTTTTTTCTGGACAGAACCTCCAGTATTGTGTTGAAAGAAGTGGTATGAGCTGATATCCTTGTCTTGTTCATGATCTTAGAGGGTAAGCATTTAGTTTTGAACCATTAAATATGATGTTAGATGTGGTTTTTTTTTTTTAAATGACCTTTATTGAGTTGACAAAGTTCCCTTCTATTTTTTGTTGCATGTTATTATGAAAGGATGTTGGAACTTTTCAAAGGCTTTAAATGAATCTACTGAAGTAGATAATGTGTTTTTTGTCCTTTATTCTACTAATAAGGAATTCCACATTGGTTGATTTTCATATGTTCAATAAATATTGCCTTCTGGAACAAATCCCACATGGTCATAGTATATAATTCTATCTATATGTTGCTGCATTGGGCTAGCTAGTATTCTATGGAGGATTTTTGTGTCTATGTTCATAAGAAATAGTGTTAATTCTTTACACTTTATGGTAATTCTTTACCGTGATATCTTTGGATGCCTTTGTAACAGAATAATTCTGAACTCATAGAGTGAGTTGGGATGTGTCACTCTTTTCTATTCTTTGGAAGTGTTTGTAAAGTTGGTGTTAGCACTTCTTTAAAGTTTTGATAGACTTCACCATTGATACTGTTTGGGCCTTTTTGGGTGAAATTTCGGTTTAGTTTGTTTTCAATTATTGTTTTCAATAATAATTGTTTTTATTATTGTTTCAATTATTAATTTGTTTTCAATTATTGCAATTATTAATTTAATCCATTTGTTTTAGTTTATTCCATTCTTTTAGTCTTAGCCTTTTAATTTGAATGTTTAAGCCACTTATATTTAATGTAATTGCTGACAAGGTAAGATTCATGTCTGCCATTTTGTGATTTGTTTCCTATGTGTGTTATTTGGGTTTCTTTTGTTGGTGGTGTATCTCTCTATCTCTGTTTCAATTGTCTTCTCTATTAAGTAGATATTTTCTATTTTACCATTATAATCTCCTTGTTCTTTTAATTTTTTTTATTTATTTTTTTAATGTTTATTTATTTTTGAGAGAGCAGAACACAAGGAAGGGAGGGGCAGAGCGAGAGGGAGACACAGCATCCAAAGCAGGCTACAGGCTCCAAGCTCTGTATTGTCAGCACAGATCCTGACACAGGGCTCAAACTCATGAACCACAAGATCATGACCTGAGCCAAATTCAGACGCTTAACCATCTAAGCCCCTCTCCTTGTCCTTTTTATATATATTTTTTCCTTTCTTTTCTTTTCTTTTCTTTCTTTTTTCTCTTTTCCTTTTTTCTCTTCTTTCTTTCTTTCCTTCCTTCCTTCCTTCCTTCCTTCCTTCCTTCCTTCCTTCCTTCCTTCCTTCCTTCCTTCCTTCCTTCCCTTTCTTTCTTATTAGCTCCTAAGCTGTAAGGATATTTTTTTAATTGAAGTGTAACAGATAGACAATGTCACATTAGTTGCAGGTGTGTGACATAGTGATTTGGCAACTCTATATGTTATGCTATGCCCACCACAAATGTAGCTATCACCTGCCGCCACACAGTGCTATTATAATATATTCTATTGCTGCTTTCAACACTTCAATAGTTAGCCTATAACATCTTTGTGTGGATGTCTTTAGTTCATCCTGCTTGAAGTTCGCTGAGGATCATGGATTTGCAGTTTAATGTTTTGTTTTGTTTTTTTCCATCAAATTTAGAAAGTTTTTTGACCATGGTTTCTTCAAACATTCTTTCTGCTTATTTCTCTTCTCTACTTTTGGGATCCTATTATGAGTATATTGATAATGTCCCTTATGTCCCTGAGGCTTGGTTTATTTTTCTTCATCCTTTTCTCTTTATGGTCCTCAGACTAAAGAATCTCAACTGACCTATTTTAAGATTTGTTGGTTTTATTTTTATGCCACCCATCACTGTTGAGCCTCTCTACTGAATGTATTATTTAAGCTATTGTACTTTCACACTCTAGAATTTCAATTTGGTCTTTCTTCATGATTTCTACACTTTATTGATATTCTTTTTTGGTGGAATATCATTTTCATGCTCTTGTTTTTTTTAGATGCAGTAACTTTTAATTCTTTGAATGTATTTATAATAGCTGATTTTAAGTGTTTGTCCAGTAAACCCAATGTCCGGACTCCTTTCAGGACAGTTTCTATAGACTGGTTTTCTTTCTCTTTCTGTATAGGTTTTGGTTTGTTTTATTTTATTTTATCTTTATTTTATTTTTGCTTCTAATTTCTTGTTGAAAAATTATATACAATTTTATTTAAATAGGACATTTTAGATAATACAATGTAAAAACTCTAAAAATCAGTCTTGTCTCTCCTCAAAGTTGAGGGTTTTTCCCCCTCCCTGGTTGCTGTTTTTATTTTGTTTTAGTGATTTGTTGAACTAATTCTACATAATCTATATTCCTTTTCATTTGTGGCCATTGTGAAGATTTTTCTGCATGTAACCTAGTGGCCAGTTTATAACTGAATTTGTTAAATGGCTAGAACAATTAATTCTCCAGGTCTTTGTTTGCTGGTTTATGCTGAGATAGTCATTCAACATCAGGGAAGCAGTTGACAACTCTTCCTCCACCTCACTTTCTGCTTGCATAAAGCCTCAAAGTCAACTGAAGATAAGAGCTTAAAACTTTCTCATGCCTTTCCTGAGCATATGCAAATCCTCTTTTTTCCAGGAAACTGTCAAAAGTATTCAACAATCCTATGGGCATCTCACTTCTTAGATTTTTAAGTTATTCGGCTAACCCCTACTGTCAGGCAATTGTCTCTTGTTGTTTTACACAATGTCCCTAAGGAAAAGTCCCCCACCCTCCAACAGCCATGGGCAAACCCGGAATCAGGTCATATATATACTGCCTTGCAATTGAGGTCTCTCAAGGAATCACCCAAAAAGTCAATTCATGACAACTGTCTTAAGAACACAGTTTTCACTTCTGTTCTTATATCCTCAGATGGCTACCAGCATACTGGTTATGATTGTGATAGCAGGCTGGTATTGGTTTTCAAGTCTACCATGAAATTGGAAAGGAAAAAGGGAAAAATAAGTTAAAACACGTCAAAGCTTACAGGTTTTACCAAGATTCAACCATTAAAAAAATGTTCCTTCCATCTTGTGATGGTTGGTTAATTTCCAGAGTTGTGAAACATTTTATTCTGACCACTTTTGCCAGTCTTTTCACTGCTTATCTGGAAGAGCGAATTTTTCAGAGGTCTGCATGCCATCATTCCAGAAATGACAGCCTCCACTATAATTATAAAGAGTATTCTTTTAAGCTTTGTTTCTTCCACAATTAATATATCATCAAATCCTGCTTGTGGGGTTTCAGTGACATTAATAATTTTCTATTTCTGAAATTTCTATTTCATTTGGAGGGCTGGAATAATTGCAAATGTGTTCTCATTCAATAGAATCCAGATCAATAAAAGAGACAGCAATTAACTCAGGATTTTTCCCCCCTGCAGTTCAGTATCCAAATATCAAAGGGGGAAGAAAAAGAGGCCCATTCAATTGTTTCTCCTTACAAACACAAAATTGTGGAGTGTATCTCTGCCCGACTCAGCTTCTGCTTGAACTGCTTCCATCTGCTGGGCACCATTTGGTACTCAAGCATATGCCAAACAATCAGTCATTTTGTTCTATGTGAGGAAAGACAATGAAAAGATTAATACAATTCCTTTAACTCTGATGAGGAACACAACGGCTCAGTGACCTCACACAGGCATTTTGGAAATTACTGTGCTACAGTAAATTGTAAAACTCATTTCTGGGCTGAGTGGAATATTAAAATATAATTTGGCAGACAAAGTATCCTGAATGATGTGCAGGACAACCCCCTCTAGTCCTCATTTTCCTGTGCAGGTTGATGAGACACAGAGGGAAAATCTAAAAGGCCCTCACCAGAAGATGTGTCCTGTGCGTTAAAACACCAAGGCAAATTGAGGTCTAGTGATGGCATGAGATCAGAGCAATGGGACCATCCACACGAGGAATCAATGTTGCCACAGTGTTTTCCATCACTAAGGCCTCTTCAAGTTTTCATGAAGAAAAGAGAAATTCGGGATAACACCAAGCTTCTCAAAAAGGGGATTTTAACTAGGTTCTCCCAGCCACCAGTATGGAAATTAATAACTGAACTTGAAATATGGTGGGAACGTTACTCCCAATTCACACTTCTCTCGTGATCCTCTTCTAATTTTCCTTAATTTTTCAAGAAATAACACACAGTTACAATTCTAAAGCTGGAAATCCTGAGTGATAATGTCTTTGTAACTTTTTTCTTTATTAAATGTGCAGTGCATATTCTATAGCAGGTATCTTGGAAAATATAAACAAAGAACACATGCAAATTTCTACAATTAATTTGTTTATGCATTAGTAATACTTGGCAGTGCAGCCTTGTTGAAAGTTGTATTTTTAAAAATTTTATGTATACATTGTATATACAAATACAAAAAAGGAAACATATTCATATGCATTCATATGTTAACGATATATTATATATATATATGTATATATATATATATATAGAATGCCCATAGCTATCAATAATTATTTTATCTATTAATTTACTTATTTCTCAATATTCCAGAAAAATTATATACCCAGAGGACAATGATTTAATCCCTCGTAAAGGGATTTTAAAACATCAGATTAAAAGTACATTTTAAAGCCAAAAGAAAAAAAATTGTTATAATACAAAATTTAAGGGGCACCTGGGTGACTCAACCAGTTAAGTGTATGACTCCTGATTTCGGCTTAGGTCATAATCTCACAGTTAATGAGTTCAAGTCCTGTGTTGGGCTCTGCATTGACAGCGTGGAACCTCTTTGAGATCCTCTCTCTATCTTTCTCTCTCTCTCTCTCTCTCTCTCTGCCCCTCCTGCACTCAAGCTCTCTCTCTCTCAAAACAAATAAACGTAGAAAAAAAAAACTTAAGACACAGAATGGCAATACAGTCCTCAGAAGCAATGCTTGCTATAATTTAATGCAATTAAGCATTTTCCTTGAAAAAAAATTACAAAAGAAAAAAAAAACTTCACCCTAGAATCCTATTTTCTCTAAACTGGTAAACCTAAACTTTTTCACGCAGGCAATACCCACAAGAAATTTATCTTCCACACACGGATTCTCAGAAAGATACAGACGTGCATGCTTCAACATAACAAGGCTACAGGCTGATGGAACCTTCAGTTGAGATTGAAACAAAGAACAAAGATTGTATTATATTACTAAGAGATTATATTATTAAAAGATGAATTTACTAAAAACAAATGAGCAAAACAAGAAAAGCAAAACTTGGAAAATACGTGCTCTGTACAAATATGAGTGCACATATTTACTAACATAATAGAGTTTGGGGAGGATGTGTTGATGGGTTCATAGAAAAGCAAGCAAATAAATAAAGACAAACAGGAAGAGGCAATTATGAATACCAGAGAAAACAAAACTTCTACAAGAGCAGTAATGTGATTAAGTGTCATCTGTGGTTCAGTTGTGAATAACATTTACATACTCGTAACCACATATATTAATATTGGTTGAATCAAAAAAAGGTTGATCTAAACATACTGAGAGAATGATAAGGACAGGTTATGATTTTTTTGTGGACAGTGATGCATGTAAAAAGTTAAACACTTATATTCCTTATAAAAATTCAACACATAGAGTCAAAACCTGTAAAATTCTCAAATAGCAGTATGAGTTATTACTGAGAAATGAGAGGTTGAACATCAGCAAAGGCAGTTGAAGAATGTTAATATGGTTTCTTTCAACGAACGAGAAACCAGACTAGCGAAATAGGTATCAGCCATCTGTTCTTCTGATGTAGCAGTGGTGGTGGTGGTCGTTGTTATAACTCCAGTTTAAGAGAGAGAGAGAGGAAGACATACAGAAGGAAAGGGGAAAGGGAGGGAGCAGCGAGAAAAAGTGAGTCAAAGTTTAGGTTTACCAGTTTAGAGAAAATAGGATTCTAGGGTGAAGGTTTTTTTTTTTTTCTTTTGTAATTTTTTTTTCAAGGAAAATGCTTAATTGCATTTTGTTCCAAGAGGTCTGTCCTGCTCCAACTCTGCTCAAATAATGTGGGAGGACTAAAAACACCAAGAGACCGAGACGGAAGCCCAGCCTGCTCTCAAGTGGGAGAATTACAAATCCTATCACATCCTTCCTTCTTCAGGCCTACAGTGATGGGAACATCCAGGAAAAAGAGAGAGCTCAGTGTGGATTCAGACTTTTAATGTCTTTGCTCAGTCATTCATGATAGTCTGTGTTGACAGAACAGAGAGAGGCATGAATAAACATGAACATCAAATACACAAAAATTAGTTTATATTTGAACTGTAGATAATTGTAACATATGCATCTACTATGAATTTCAGCCTAGACTGAAGATTAAAATCACTTGGGGTGCTTTGGGAAATCCCAGGCTGGACCTCAAAATATAATCTCTGGGGACGAGGACGGGCATCAGTGGTTTAAAAGCTCTCCAGGCATTTCCAAATTGCAGGCAAACTAAGATCATAATTATTTCACATGGTCCTCAACTAGCAGCATCAGCATCAAGGAGGTACTTTTAATAAACGTAAGGTCTCCAAAACTCCCCTGGTCTTGCAGAAAGAGAAATTATGAGGGCAGGCAGTAATCTGCATCACTGCTTCCGGGTGATTCTGCAGCACATAAAACTCCCAGGTGCTCTAGGGCCTTAGCATATAAAATGTAGTCCAGGGACCCACAACTAGGTTTAGAGCTATCCCTGTTTACATAGCACATTCTCGGTTTGGCATTTAAAGTCCCATATACCAGACAAACCAGGACAACTCGTCCTCGCCAGCAGCAGCATCACCTGGACGCTCGTTATAAATAAAGAATGGCAGGCACTCCTCCAGACGTCCTATGTCTGTATATACATTTTAATGAGATCCCCAGATGACTTGTGTGCACTTTAAACTTGAGAAGCATTGCTCTTGGACAGGAGCAATGGTTTTCCAGCCTGCTGCATATGAGAATCCCCTATCCGTGACACCCAGGCTTTACCCAGCCTGAATCAGTCTTTGGGCGTGAGCCCTGGGCATCTATGAACCCAAGATTAAGAACTCCAAATTCCTAATGTCATATAAAACCAGAATGAAGAACTTCTTAGATAAGCTCTTAAACTTCTCGATGATGGTCTTCTAGTAGACATTCAAAGTCCAAAAAAAAAAAAAAAGAAAAAAGAAAAGAAAAAGAAAGAAAGATAAGAAAAGAAAGAGAAAAAAAGAAAAGAGAGAGTGGGGGGAGGGGCAGAGAGAGAATCCCAAGCGGCTCTGCACTGGCAGCGCAGAGCATGATGCTGGGTTCAAACTCACAAACTGTGAGATCATGACCTGAAACCAAGAGTCAGACGCTTAAGTGACTGAGCTACGCAGGCGCCCCTAAAGTCCCATGACCTTCTTTTTGACTCTCTCAATCTTTGCTCTCAGGAGCTGTAGAGATGAAGGTGTGTGGATTCACGTTTCAAACAGATATAACTCTTCTATGGTTATGCAACTGAAAAATCTCAACAAATGTTATAATGAAATGCCAAAATCGGTGTCCAGACGCAGGTACCTATCTACAGATTCCCCATGCTTTTAGCCTGGGGGAATACCTAACGTCAATACCTTGACAGGTACTGGTTTTTTACTTTTTAAATATGAACTGCTGTGCTCCATGCGCACTCGGTAGACCACTTTGAAAACCATTGCTTTGGGGGTATTTTTGAGAAGAAAATGTATACACAAGAAATATCCATGACATATATTAAGCGTTAGCTCTAAATTAGCTGTTTTGAGCACTTAATTAAAATACCATTTCATTGCCTTCTTCAGTAGAATGATTTTCCTACATGGAACAGAATTTAAGCTATCAGGAATAGGAATTTGCAATCACCCAGCTTAATCAAGCCTGCGTATTCCTACTGCCTACTGATCTATCAGAGACCAATGTGGCTGCACTTGGTGCATTAAGGTGTACTGCTAAAATGACTCATACTGGCAACAAGCTCAAGTTCATTAGATAAAAATCAAACTTGCTCATGCTGTGTAATGAAATCTTCTAACATGCATTTAAGAACCAATATTTAGTGAGATTTTTTAAGGTTGCAACCACTGTTTCCATTATTTTCTCTTAAGATCAACATTTTTTTTTTCAATTTAATCAAATGTACCATAATCACTCTTCGGCTTACTAACACAACTTTTTTGAGGGCTAAGTAAATGCTCCTGACCCAACTAAAAAGAACAGGAGATAGCATTTTCTCCACAAAGGGGAATTTTTTTTTTTAATTATCAGTAACAACTTAAACTAAACTCCAAGGACACAAATTTGCTGGACCACTGATGAGAATTTAAAGTATCCTGAGGACTGAGGTCAAGAGACAGAGCAAAGTTTTCTTTATATATGAGGTGAATTCTAAATCTCGGTCACCTTAGGGTAAGAATGCCAGCCTTCTTAGACATTGTTAACTATTTCAGCAACTATGTGTACCTCACCAGGTATTCAACAGTCAAAAACAGCGGTGCACATAGTACTGTTTTGGCATTAATAAAGTGACTGTCCTCATCACTGACAATACTGCCTTGTCATGTGTGGTAAAATATGAGACACACGTGATACTCGGAGATACCATCTTGGAAAATTTAAGCACATGCGGTAAAAAACATCTAGTACTTGGACCACTCTGACTTGTTCTGACCTGCTTTGAGTCTCAAGAAGCCAACCTTACAATAGTTCCATTGGTCACTGAAGTTCCTTTTGTTATTGTTTTCACAGCATCACTACAACGTATGCTCCACTCTGGTCAGTAGATTGTGTTTTGTTTTCTTGTTTTTTAACATTGTGCTTCTAAATAATCAGATGGTAATCACCTTAAATTTGACTTATGCTAAACTTCATTACTTGCTATATAATATTGAAAAATTTTTACGTGCTCTTTATTAGTCTCTACTCATTGGTTTCTGGTCAGAGGCAAATAACTACCAACAACCATAGACAATGTCTATTCAAATTACTTACAGAAAGATTTTTAGTTGTCTCCAGGCATTTTGCCAACAATAGCGTTGAAACCTGAAATGGCACTGCCTTCCAGAAGAACAAGCCAAGCCTTCTGCTTCTTGTCCCCATAAACATGGTGGGGAGAGGGGCTCTGCAAACGTTAAATGAGTGTGAAGAACTATGGGATTCCCTTTGTCTTCACTGGCAGGTTTCTAGAATACCCGAAGCATCTCTGCAGTACCAGGCATGTTTACAATGAACTCTTCAACACTCTAGAGAAAGCATTACTTGCCTCGTCCTTGAAGTCAGAAAGTAACTTGTTAGTACTTTGGGGTTGCTCCTCTACTCTTCAGATTCTGAGTTTGGGAATGCCATCTGGGATGGATATCACTAAATGATAGCGCCAAGTGACACTAAGTCTAGGATTCTTACTTATCTATGGAGATGGTGATGCTTGAGGTCACTGGTTAATGAGTTGCATATCAGAAAAAACTATAAAGCATTCCACAAATTCTCATACTTTGGCCACTTCTTGGAATAAAGGTTACCATTATGTCCTAAATAACAAGATAGGTCAAATGCAAGACTAATTAGGACTCACTTCAATTAAAACTACCAAAATATTTTAACACATATTCTAGCTACATGAAGGAAGATATACCAGCTGAAGGAAATAAATCTGATGGCATAAACATATTTTACCCACATTTTCTGAGTTTCTTTTTTTCTTATTTGTATTAGGACTTTAGCATTATTCATCCCAGGTACCCAAAAGAATGTGTCGGAATTACTCACAGAATTAGACTTATGTACTAACTATGCTTATGTATTTCTCTCACACAAAAACTGTCCTGGCTGCAAACATAAGCTTTAAAGACTTTTTTTCATTAAGTTCAGGACTCTTTTAAAATATATTTATAACTCTAAGTATTATTTTGAAAAAGGTTTTAAAGATATTATACAAAAAAAAAATACACTTTAAAGTGCTGAAAAATCTTCACTTTGGAAAAAGAGAATTGTGGGGGGTCAATATAATAGAAAAAAAATATTTTGGAGAAAATTGAGAAAAGAATAAAAACAGGGGCAACTGGGTGGCTCAGCAGGTTGAGTGTTAAGCGTCCAACTCTTGAGTTTGGCTCATGTCATGATCCCAGGCTCATGGGATCCAGCCCCATGTCAGGCTCCATGCTGAGCATGGAGGCTGCTTGGGATCTTTTCTCTCTCTGCCCTTCCCTGTTTACCCTTCTCTCTCTCTCTCTCTCTCTCTCTCTCTCCCTCCCTCCCTCCCTCCCTCCGTCTCTCTCTGCCCATCCCCAGCTCACACTCTTGTGTGCACACACTCTCTCTCTCAAAATAAATAAACATGAACAAAAGAATAAAAATAAAAACTGTGTCACAAGAATCACCTGACAAATCATTCCTACATTTTTACGTTGCATTAATTTTCAAGTAAATAGAAAAACGATGGAAGGAAGCTTGCCAAATAAGACATAAAATATGGATGTTCCCCTTGTTTTCTCATCTTCCAGGAAAAATAAACAAACAAAACACAGGTGATATTGTCTTTTCTTTCTGCAATTACGGGAGCTCAAAAATAACTGCTAGAATGCACACCCTCAACAATCTGTTCCCAGTGTGCCAAGACAAATCCTTGCAGGAGGGTACTTGCTGAATTTCAGTCTGACTTACCATGGACGGGCACCTCAGAGCACACCCGCCACCACTCTACATGCAAGACAGGGGAGGGGAAAGGCCACAGCAGGGAGGAAGGAGAATGTGATGCGATGGTGTAGAAGCAGAAGGCCACCGCCCTGAGGACCTGGACTCAAATGCCACATGTTACCCAGCCTCTGGATGCTTCACTTTTTTTTTTTTGTTCTCAGCTGTAAAATGAGAGCAGTAAGAAAGACCTCGCCCACAGTAAAGGACAAGTAACTGAGCTACTGCTTGAAAATTGCTTAGAACAAAACCCAAAATATAAGAAACGGTGGAGAAGTTTTAGCAATAATATTATAGGTTTTGCTTTAGCCCAAGTGAAGGCATGGTGTTTCTTGGTGATGCAGAGTGAGCTGACCCTGAAGGTCAATAAAATGTGTTTGAGAAATATTACTTCTATCCTGAAGGATCCAGTAAAAGAACTGAAAGGACAGGCAAGATACAGTCATTGCTTATCTGATTTTTAGAATGGATTCTGAGCCTAGAGCTGGATCTAATCTCTTCTGCTTCTGGAGCAGTTAACTGGCCACACACTTGAGCAGTTTTTTTTTTTTTTTCCCCCAGAAACATGCAGACACCAGATTAGGCTTTCTGTACAGGAACAGATCTTGAACCAGACTAATGGGCTGCATAAGTCCTAGAAACTGGCTTTCTGTACTCTTACTGTCTATATGATTAGTTATGTTAGAGAAAGAACTAGTCTCCAATAAGCGATTCTCAAACACGAGGGAAGGATAGTATATACAGATTTATTTTGTTTGATTTTGTGTTTAAATTCAATATCCAGAGTATAAGCAACATGTACTACAGTTTGCACCACAGGGTAAGAAAATTCAATGAGAATGTTGGTTTATGAAGGTAAAAACATTAGAGTGTTACCATTAATTTTTACGTAAAGATATTCACCAAATATTTCTTAAAATAAGCCACATATCCTAGTACATTCCAAACGTTTTCAATATTCAAAAACATTTACTGATCACTACAATGGGCCAAGTGTCAATCTAACCAATCTTACTATTAGTTAAGAGATATTAGATGCAGAAAAAAAACATCATATTGAAATTCAGACCACTTTATTTAAGGGAACAGTGTTAGCCAATGTTATTTAACATTATACAAACAATTTACAGAGCTAATTTTCTCTTAAAGGATATTTGAACCTCAAAATACTAAAATTACTTCTAGTTAGGTCTACTAATCATCGACAAAGCAGGAGAGAATATCCAATGGGGAAAAAAAAAAAAGACGGTCTCTTCAACAAATGGTTTTGGGAAAACTGGACAGTGACATGCAGAAGAATGAATCTGGACCACTTTCTTACACCATACACCAAAGTAAAGTGAAAATGGATAAAAGACCTAAATGGGAGACAGGAAACCATCAAAATCTGGGAAGAGAACGCAGGCAGCAACCTCTCTGCCCTCGGCTTGAGCAACTTCTTACTTGACATGTCTCCAAAGGCAGGGGAAACAAAGGCAAAAATGAACTACTGGGACCTCATCAAGATAAAAAGTTTCTGTACAGTGAAGGAAACCATCAACAAAACTAAAAGGCGGCCTGCTGAATGGGAGAGGAGATTTGCAAATGACATTAACAGATAAAGGGTTAGTATCGTAAATCTATAAAGAACTTATCAAATTTAGCACCCCAAAAAACAAATAATCCGGTGAAGAAATGGGCAGAAGACATGAACAGACACTTTTCCAAAGAAGACATCCAGATGGCCAACCAACAAATGACCCTCATCATCCAGGAAATACAAATCAAAACCACAATGAAATACCACCTCGCACCTGATAAAAGAGCTAAAATTAACAACACAAGAAAGAACACGTATTGATGAGGATGCAGAGAAAGGGGAACCCTTTTGCACTGTTGGTGAAATGCAAACTGGTGTAGCCACTCTGGAAAACAGTATAGAGGTTCTTCAAAAAGTTAAAATAGAACAACCCTATGCTCCAGCAATTGCACTACTAGGTATTTACGCAAAGGATACAAAGATACAGATCCGAAGGAGTACATGTACCCCAATGTTTATAGCAGCATTACAACAATAGCCAAACTGTGGACAGAGCCCAAATATTCTTCAACTGATGAATGGATAAAGAAGATGTGCTATAAATATACAATGGGATATTACTCAGGCACCAAAATAATGAAATCTTTCCACTTGCAACAATGTGAATGGAACTATAGTGTTTTATGCTAAGTGAAATAAGTCAGAAAGACAAATCTCCTATCATTTCACTCGTATGTGGAATTTAAGAAGCAGAACAGATGAATGTAGGAGAAGGGAAGGAAAAATAAAATAAAAACAGAGAGGGCTCCAAACCATAAAAGACTCTTAATGACAGAGAACAAACTGAGGGTTGCTGGAGGGGAGGTGGGCAAGGAATGGGCTAGATGGGTGATGGGCATTAAGGAGGGCACTTGTTGGGATGAGCACTGGATGTTACACGTAAGTGATGAATCACTAAATTTTACTCCTGAAACTAATATTACACTACATTTTAACTATAATTGTAAAACTTAAGACTAAAAAAAGAAAGAAAGAAAGAAACATAATCTTTGAATCTTTTGATGAAATCTAGCTTCTGTCTGAAAGGAAATCATTACTTTTTCAATTGGAATTTTATATGAGCTTACAAGAAAAGAAGGGTAAGAGTGCTTATATAGATGGCTAACTCAGCAGGTAATAACTTGATTGTTCTAAGGTCAAGACCTCAGGTCTCATATGGGCTCATTATTTTCACATGTTTTCATGTCCAGGGAGTACATGTTTAACCCAGGTCAGTCATTTCATAAATGCCCATACTGTTATAAGGAGTGAATTCTTGAATTTCTAACTGTATAACTAAAAGAATTTTAAGTACACCCATAAAATGCTGGGTTGGTAGATTCAATCTCAAATCAAAGCCAAGGTTAATGTTATTATGAACATTATTTCCCAGTTTCTTTATAGACGAGTCCCATTGATCTGTTACTTTGTATCTGGGGCTGTTGAATTTTTTTTCTTTACTCTCAGGCCAATCCCTTTCAGTCAGTGAAAGAGTGGAAAATTCACAAGTCTTGCGGTCAATATGACTTGATGTGAATCTTTCCAGAATCGGATCACCCTTCCCGGGTTGCTACTGGAGTTCCCTTGGAGACAAAAAGCCCATTTTCCCTGAAATAATCATGAAAGATTCAGTCTCCCTTGCAGGTAGACTGACAGCATGTGACCTCACCCCTCTTATCAGCGACTTCAGTTCTTCTGTATGAAACAAAGAACCTTAATAGGTAGGGGGAGTTATCACAGACCCTTGGGGAAATGCAGATAATCTGAGATTGCTTTTCTGGACAGGGCTGAAATGGACACCTCAACTAGTGTTTGGGGGAATGAATGAATTCTGTGTCCATCTTTAGCATGAAAAGGAAAACAATAGTATCCCTTGCTATCTGCACTCTAATCATCTGCTCAGATGTTGTAACACCTTTCAAATAAATCTGAACAGTGTTCACTATCTAAACTTAAAACTTGACCTAACACACTTCCACGCAGGTATCACTGGACACACTCAGATGCCTGAGTACGGACGTGAGAGGGTGTAATATATACCACAATCGTAGCTCAGCACTTCTCTCAATAGGCTCTTGTCTTGAGCCTGCTTTTAAAAAAACATGTTCAGTATTTTCGCTATGATCTTCCCCTCCTAAGTAAGTTTAAATGGTTTTTGAAGAAAGGAGAAATATCTGTGAAGAAAATAGGTGAGCCTACGAGACACCAACAAGTCTTGCACTGGAAAAAAAGTTAGAAGTAGGAAAGTGTATCGTGAGAGGTGACCACTTATGAGACATAACCGTGCCTGTGCATGTATTCCTATCTACTGTGCATAAGAGTTGCTTCTCTGCATGAGAAAATAAAAACAAACTAGGAAAGTCTTGCTTGTTCTGGAAAATTTCAACGTGTTATATCATTTGGAAAAAAATCAGAATTAACTTGCCCAGTGCATGGACAGTCAGTCAGCATAGGATGAGACCAAGCACCACGTTGACCCTGCAGAAAGTGTGATATATTTGAAGATCTGAATAAGGCTACAGTGGAGGAATAAGATGATCTAGTGAGGGAACTGAGAATCAGCGAATTCAAGACACAGCACGAGTTAAGGAGCTTCTGTTGATAATCTGGCTGTTTGCTTTTACTTCAAGCCTCTGGGGAAATGATTGACACCAAGCAAAAACATCTTCAGAAGGAGCTCCAATGTAGCGAAAGGAGCAGGGATCAGCTGAGAAACTATTACCAACACAACGCAAATTAGTATGGAGAAAGTCATTTTACTCGCTCATTGCTGGCATGAGACAAAAGAAAAAGAAACTCGCGGATACCATATGGCTGTGTCTTTAAAAGAATCTTTACATTACGCAGACCAGTTAATTGCTGTTGACAGTGATCTGGGTGATAATATGAGCACTGGAAAAAAAAAAATTCACTTTCCAAAAGGCAATTATGAGTTTCGGTAGCTGAGTAATCGATCTCAAGCGAAGACAATGCAAGCTGATGATCATTTTTAGTTTGCTCGTTTTTTTTTTTTTTTTTATTCCAGCCACCCCTCTCTTTCTTGTAATTTCCAATGCCAAATAAGAAGCGTGTTCCCCAACAACCTGGATTCGACCTGGTGTGCACTTCAGGCCACTTCGGCATCTCCTTGCCCAGCACACTCTCAGAAAGTCAATCTGTCTCTGTCACAGACTTTATCAGAGATTGTGGATTATTATGCTAACTCAGCCTGCGGCCTTTGTGATTTTTTTCCCTTTGATTCCTTACCTGAAGCTAGATCGGGTGGTACCTTGCACTAATGGATGCTGAAATGACAGAAGCGTCTCCATTTAGGGTACAGGGAGAAGTGCACCAACTTGGGGAACAGGCACGTGGAACACATTCTCTTTTTTATGTTTGAAGGAAGGTTTCAATCACTCCAGCCACTTGAGTATGTGGAGTCCCAAAGTCCTGTGCTTTATTTCCTCCTTCATATTCTTGCAGTTTCATTCCTCCTAGAATTTTCTATAGGGCATATTTGTGGTGATAATTCTGTAGTTAAAAAATATGGGGCGCCTGGGTAGCTCAGTCGGTTGAGCGTCCGACTTCGGCTCAGGTCATGATCTCACAGTTTGTAAATTGGAGCCCCGCATCGGGCTCTGTGCTGACAGCTTGGAGCCTGGAGCCTGCTTCTGATTCTGTCTCCCTCACTCTCTGCTCCTCCCCCACTCATGCTGTGTCTCTCTCCTTCAAAAATAAATAAAAACATTTAAAAAAATACGAAGGCATGTTGAAGCCAGAAGAAAAGTAGCAGTGCTCACTTCTGCAGGTATCCTGCTGGATGGGTGACAGGTGAGACGTTCAGTTGCCCTTCCTTGGGGGAAGGCGAGAATGCATTTTAAAGTCACAAAAGATGGTGTATTCCATTAGGCTGAAGTTGCTTTGTTTTGTTTTTGCCTTTGAAGTTTAACTTTGTGAGGAAAATTCTCTGTGCTGTACAGCCAGAAATAACAAACCTGTCAGACAAACAGGTACACAGTAGTGGACATTTATCCTGTTCTCCCTGACAAGCATCCAGTCTCCCTTTTATGGGTGGGCAACGCCTCACCTGGTGAGTCTTAACAGACACAGAGCCCGCCTCCCACCATGCAAGCTGAAAACACCAGCTGTTGGTTTACTCAGAGCATGAAATACTGTTTTGGTCCATGGAACTCACCAGCCTTGGGCTTGGAATTGAGAGACAAGGATGAAGAACCCATCACGGCAGCGTGCAGCTCTAGTAGGAGGGGCTAACCCTTGAGGCCTAGAGGCAGCCAAGAGCCACGTCCAAGTTCAGCATCCCAGTGGAGGCACGGGGTCCAGGGTGCCTGAGTTCTGTGGCGACTGCAGCAGGCTCCTCGTTGGAACCCCATCTTATGCCACATACAAGAATTCACTCAAAATGCCCGAGACTTAAACTCAGAAACTGAAAACATAAAACTCCTGGAAGAAAACATGGGGAAAAAATCTCCCTGAGGCTGATCTTGGCAATGATTTTTTTAATATCACACCCAAAGCACAAACAAAAGAAAACAAACAAACAAAAGAAACATAAGAAAACAAAAGAAAAATAAACAACTGGGAATATGTCAACTACAAAGCTTCTGATCAGCAACAGAAATGATCAACAATATAACAAGACTACCAATAGAATAGGAGAAAATATTTGCACATAATATATCTGATGAGGGGTCAATATCCAAAATATATTAAGAACTATAACTCAATAGCAAAAAGACAAATAAACCACTTTAAAAAATGGGCAGAGTAACTGAACAGGCAGTTTTCCAAGGAAGACACACACATGGCCAACATGAAAAGGTGCTCACCATCAGTCATCATCAGGGAAATGCAAATCAAAAGCACAATGAGATAACCACCTCACACCTGTTAGAGTGACTGTCATCAGAAAGTCAAGAGACTTACAAGTGATGGTAAGCATGTGGAGAAAATGGACCCGTGTGCACTGCTGGTGGGAATTGCAAACTGGTGCAGCCACTCTGGAAAACAGTATGGAGGTTCCTCAAAACATTAAAAACAGGACTACCACACGATCCAGCAGTCTCATTTTTGTGTACTTATCTAAAAGACATGAAAATAGGATCTTGAAGAAGTACCTGCACTCTCTCTGCATTATTTACAACAGACAAGATATGGAAGCAACCTGAAAGTCTTTCAATGGATGAATGAACAATGATGTGACACATTTATGTAAGACGCAGTAAAATATTATTCAGCCACAAGAAAGAAGGAAAGGAAATCCTGCCATTTGGGAAAACATGGATGACCCATAAGGCATTATGGTACATGAATAAGGAAGGCAAAGATCAATATTTTAGATATCACTTGTATGTAGAATCTAAAAGAGTCAGACTCATAGCCACATACAGCAGAATGGTGATTACCAGGGGCTGAGGACAGAGGAAATGAGACGATATTGGACCAAGAGTATAAATTTCTATTTACCAAATTTCTATTTATGGTGGTAATCACTTTGCAACATATAAGTGTATCAAATCAATACATTCTAAACGTTAAACTTACACTATATTATGTGTCAATTATGTTTAAATAAAGTAGAAAAAAGGCAGATTAGTTAGCAATGTATTAGAGAGATCAGAGAAGGAGACTTTCAAGCGAGTCCCGCTAAAATTACTCTAATCCCTGGTAAAGAAAAGGGAAAGGCTACAGTTTCTGAGAAACATCAAAGACCGAACACTCTTGGGTAAATGCAGTTCAATAAAATGGTCCAACCAAGTAACGTAGCAAATAAAGAAATAAGCAAACTACAAACCACAACAATAACTGCTGTGAGTTAGATACAGTGGTCAGAGAGGGCTGTCAATATCCAGAGTTGCTACAAAACAGGATCTAAAAAATCTGGTCATCAACAACAAAATTATGATACACACATAGAAACATAGAAGGGTGACCTATATACAACGATAAAAGCCAGCAATAGAACGGCCTTTGAGCGGGGCCAGATGTAAGACTCAATGAGAAACAAATTCAAGGCAACTATCATAAATATATACAAAGAATGAAAAGGAAAGATGAATAAAGAAATAAGGAGAAGTATGATGGCCATATCACATTAAATTCAAAAAATATCATTAAAGTAGAAATTATGTTTAAAAATGGAAATACCGGAGTTGTAACATACTGGAGAGTAAACACAAAGTTCAAGATGGTGGCTCAACAGTAAATTTGTGTTGGCAGAGAAAGCATTAGCAAACTTGAAGACAGATAAGTATCTAAATCTAAATATGAAGAGCAAAGAGAAAAAAACTAAATAAAAATGAACAGAGCCTGGAAGAAACGTGAGATAGCACTAAGTACACCAACATGCACTTAATGGAAACCAGAAAGACAGGAGAAACAGATGAGTGACAAAAATACTTGAAGAAATAATGACTAAAAGCCTCCCACATTTGTTGAAAAAATATTAAACTACACATCCAAGAAACTCAAGTAACTACGAACAGAATAAACACAAAGGGATCCACAAACAGGCATATCTCAGTAAAAAAGGTAAAAGACAAGCAAACCTTAAAAATTTCAGGGGGTGAGGGGAGACACTTGTCACATAGGAGGAAACTCCAATCATATGTCTCTGTCCTAATTCCCCAGAATATGCAAATATGTTACCTTAAATGATAAGCTTTGAAGATGCGACTAAGGTAGAGATCTGGAGATGGAAAGATTATCCTGGATTATCTGGGTGTGCCAAGTGTAATCTGAAGGGTCTTTGTAAGAGGAAGGCAGGAGCATCAGGGTAAGACAGGACACCTGTCTCCAGGAGCAAAAGTGGGAGTGATGCATTTTAAAGATATTGTTCAGGGGCCACGGGCCATGGAATAGAACGGCACCTAGAACCTGGGACACGGGAAACTGATTCTCCCATAGAGCCCTCAGCAGGAGCACAGACTGTGATACACGTCTCAGACTTCTGACCTCTAGAACCAGAGCTTAAGAGGTTGAATCAGTAATGTAAGCACTTACTAAAAAGAAAACCTTAGGCAGAGATGGTTCTACTGGTAAATTCTACCAAATGTTAAAAGCAGAATTAATACTAGCTCTTCACAAAGTCTTCCAAGCATTAAATTAAATGTGATACTGTTAGTTTTACGAGGCTAATATTACACTGGCATCAAAACCATGCAAAAATACCACAACAAAATTATAAACCAGTATCTTTTTTTTGAAAAAAATAAAGACATTAAAACGCTTAACAAAATATTAGCAATGCATACCTAGCAACGCATAAAAATGGTTCTATTTTCCTAGGAATATATGATTGTTTTAACGTATGAAATTCAATTAATGTAATGCACAACAGTAATACAGGTTAAAGTACAAAAACCACACAGTTATGTCAGTAGATTCAGAAAACCTATTTGTTAAATATAACACTCTTTTGTAACAAAAATTACTCAATAAGTTAGAAATAGATACTTTTTCTTTATTTTTTTATAGACTTTTTTTTTTTTAATTTATTTTTTTGAGACAGAGAGAGACAGAGCATGAACGAGGGAGGGTCAGAGAGAGGGAGACATAGAATCCGAAACAGGCTCCAGGCTCTGAGCTGTCAGCACAGAGCCCGACGCGGGGCTCAAACTCACGGACCGCGAGATCATGACCTGAGCTGAAGTCGGCCGCCCAACCGACTGAGCCACCCAGGCACCCCGAAAGATACTTTTTCAATCTGATAAGCGATATTTATGAAAAACCTACAGCTGATATCTTTCTGAATGCTGAAATACTGAATGTTTTCTCCATAAGACTGAGAAAGAGAGAAGGGTCTTTTCTCTCTCCACTTCTATTCAACATTATACAAAAGATTTTACTCAGGGCAAATAGGCAAGAAAGAAAAGAAAAAAGAAGAGAGAAAAGAAAAGGAAAGAAAAGAAAGAAATGAAAGTCATCCACTTTGAAAGAAGAAAAAAATAAAGCTTTTCTCTCGATGATGAACCTATCTTTAGAAAAGCTGGAGGAACCCACAAAAAATCCATTAGAAATAATAAATTCAGCTGGGTTGCAGGATTCATGATCTATATACAGAAATTCAATTATATTTCTGTAGAGTAGCAATGACCATTCTGAAAAATAAACTAACAATTTACAATAGCATGGCAATGAACAAAATAATCAGGTTAAAATTAAAGGAAAAAGTGTAAGATTTAAGCACTGAAAGCTACATAGCATTACTGAAAGAAATGAAAAGAAAAAGATCTAAATAAATTAAAAGACAACCTATGATTATTGATGAAAAGATTTGATACTGCTAATATGTCAGTACTTTCCAAGTTGATCTACAGGTTCAATATAATCCCTATCAAAAACTCAACTAGCATTGATTCAGAAACTGATGACAAGCTGATCTTAATTTAATGTAAACATGTAAGGGTTTCAGAATAGTGAAAACAATCTTGAGAGGAACCAAGTTGGAGAGAACACATCTCCTGATTTTAGAACTTATGATAAAGCTACAATAATCCAGACTGCATTGTAATGGCCTAAGGATAGACTTACAGACTGATGGAATAGAATTATGAGTCTAGAAATAAGCCTCTACATTTATGATAGTTATTTTTCAACAAGGACACCAGACAATTCAATGGGAAAAAGTAGTCTTTTCAATACAGGGTAGCATGAAGTTAGGTATCTACATGCAAAAGAATCAAGGTGGACCTCTACCTCATATCACACCCTAAAATTAACTCACCCTGGATTAGTGGCTTAAGTGTCGGAAGTAACACTATAAAACCCTTAGAGAATAAAACACGGGAGTAAACCTTTGTGACCTTGGGTAAGGCACTAACTCACTAAAGCACAAGTGACAAAAGGAAAAAAAAAAAAGAGTTGTACTACATTAAACTTTAAAACCTTTGTGCTGCAAAGGATATCACCAAAAAAGTGAAAAGACAACTCAAAGGATGGGATAAAGTATTTAAAAATCATATATCTGATAAGGGAGTTATATCTAAACTATATAAAGAACTCTTACCCCTCAATAAAAAAAAAAAATCGAAGACCCAATTAAAAAACAGAATTAAAGGATCTGATTAGATATTTCTCCAAAGAAGACTTGTAAGTGACCAATAAGCTCATGAATAGATGTTCAACATCATTAGCCACTAGAAAATTAAAATCAAAACCACAATCAGACATCACTTCATGCCTATAGGGATAGTTATAATTTAACAGATAATCAAAAGTATTGATGAGGATGTGCAAAACGTGGGCCTCCCATGCGTCACCGGTAGTGGTATAAAATAGCATAACCGTATCGGAAAACACACTGCCTCAAGAAGCTAAACACAAAGATAAAGCTACCATACGACTGAGAAATCCTACTGCCAGATGTATTCCCAAGATAAATGAAAGTAAAGGGCAAATACATCACACAAAAATTTGTACGCAAATGTTTACAGCAGCGTTATTAATAACAGCCAAAAGGTAGAGCCAAAGAAAATGTCTATTAACTGACTTATGGATAAACAAAACGGGATAGATACAAAGGAAGATCATTTGGCCATAAAAAGGAATGAAGTGCTGATACCTGCTAAAACATGGATGAACCTTAAAAACATTTTCCTAGGTGAAATAAGTTAGTTGCAAAAGACCACATATTGTATGGCCCCATTGTATGAAATGTCCAGAAAAAGCAAATCTATAGAGACAGAACATGTATTATAAGTTGTCTGGGACTGAGTGGAAGGGGGGCGGTGGAGGAAAAATGAAGCGTGAATGTGGGATTTATTTTTAATGTCTCTTAAAATGTCTTAAATTGGTTATGGTGGTGGTTGCACATTTCCGTGAACACACTGTAAAACAGTGAATGGTATACTTCAGTGGATGAATTGTACGGCATTTAAATTATATTTCAATAAAACTGTTTTTAAAAAATGGCACCGGTCCAGCAACCTCTAACAAAAATACCTGGGAAGACAGAAATACATGAAAGCCAGACTGAAGGCCAACCAGTTGTCAAAATTAAGGAGCAATGTCCAATAACTGAAATGGGAAAGAAACTGTGTTTAAAAACAAACACACACATGCTGAGCCAAGCTGAGAACAGCAGAGGTGGCTGACCACACCCACACCTTCCCCAAATAGGTAGACACACCCTCCACTTCTCAATCGTTGAACTCTGGGTTGAAAAGTAATTCTGTGTCATCCTTCAAACAGCAACTGTCCTGCCTCCCAGATACTTGTTTTCCTAATCCTCTTTTAGTCTTTCATCAATATTTTTTTCTTTACTTTGATCAGAAGGCGGAGATACTGAGAGAATCAGCCAAGAGGGATTCAGGGAGGAAGTCATGGTGGGGAGTCAGATCTTGCAGGCACAAAAATCCTACTTCGCAGGAGAAGGTGACAGTCTTGTTATTTCCCACAAACTGCATCTATTTAGAGTAAAAGCAGGTCAGAAGGTGAGACTTAAAAATGTACAGTCTCAGACCTGCATCAGCATCTGGATTAAAGTTGGTCAGATCTCAACACTGGACCAGGAGCTTTGCAAACGGAGCTGCATCCTGCTCTGGATACGCAAACAGAACACAGACAGCATCCCCTTCCCCAATGAGCCGGAGAGGGAGTCGGAGGATGTGCTGCAATCCAAGAGACAAATTCTAGGGTCATCTCAGTTTTCATGGTTACAGGTTACATTCTTGGAAGACAGAAGAGAGCAGGTGACTATCTCAGAGGGCTTTTACTCCTTTTAATACATTTAAAGAAAATACTAAGCCATTAATAAGAAACAGAGGGAAGACAGATTTAAACTCTGCTCTCCATTGATTTCATTACAATTCTCCTCTTTTTAAATGGCATTCAGCAGTAGTCACTTAGGGACCACATTAGTTAACATGATGGACATAATATAAAGGATGTGGCTTTATTTTAAAATTATTTGTATTCACTTCTGCTTGGGAAGTGTCAGTAAAATTATATAATGTTATAAATGCAAATAACTTTATGTACATATGTATGTATGTATGTTCTTTTATTGTGGGGGGGGGGGATAAACTACATCTTTATTTTTACTAACCCCCAACTGAAATTGAGCATTTGCTTCATTCAGTTTTGAGTGTAGGCAACAGTAGCAGTTCCTGTGAATTACAAGTTACAGGTATTTTCATATCATATGACAGTTGTATACATGTTGCAGCATATGTCAAGTTTACATGCATGCACTTAACACTGCTTTGTTTTTTTTTTCTCTTTTCAAATCTTAATTTAAATTCTAGTTAGTGAACATACAGGACTACAGTGTTGGTTTCAGCAGTGGAATTCGGTGATTCATCACTCACATACGACACCCAGTGCTCATCCCAACAGGTGCCCTCCTTAGTGCCCATCCCCCATCTAGTCTACCGCCCCCCGACTCTCCTCCTTCCATCAATCCCCAGTTTGTTCTCCATCATTAAGAGTCTCTTGTGGTTTGATTCCCTGTCTCCTCTTACTGCCCCCCCACCGCCCCAATTATTTGGGGGTTTTTTTGGGGTTTTTTTTTTTAGCTCTATTTTGCTATCTCAAATCCCTTATTACCGTGCTGTGATCCCATATTACTCCATAGCATTTTGACACCCATTCACCCAGGAGAGGGCATATAAGAAAGGCAGAGAAGCTTGAAGTCTGGATATTCTTTCCAAGTACCATGAAAACAATTCAGGGGCGCCTGGGTGGCTCAGTGAGTTGAGCATCTGATTCTTGTTTTCCACTTGGGTCATGATCACGCAGTTTGTGAGTCCGAGACCCACACTGGGCTGTATGTTGACAGCACAAAGCCTGCTTGGGATTTTCTCTCCTTCCCCTCTCTCTACCCCTCCCTTGCTTGTGATGTGTGTGTGTGTGTGTGTGTGTATATATATATATATATATATATATATATATATATATATATATATCATTCAGGTCTTAGATCAATTTGTTTAATGTTGTGACTCCCAACAGTTTTTCTCTCTATTTCCATAGCTGTATAGTAACCAAACAACAGGAAAAACAAACGTTCTCATTTCTGTTTAGGGGATGAGTCAGCAACGCATGTACTTCTGCTTTTCCGTATGTGACATCCATAAATCCAGAATGGCTGCAGCTTATTTTCATCCGCTTGGGACCTAAGTAATCATTAACTCGGTAAGACTGCAGTTTCATGACTATATTTACTTTTAAAACTAGGATTCCCTGCTTTCTCCTCTGTCCTCAGGCCATATGGCTTCTAACAAAGTTCCTAACTAGGTTATCCACCTGTGAAGACTGGATCTGCGAGATTTAAGCAAACTGATGATGATGATGATGATGATGATGATGGAGTGAGTTCTTACTATATGCAAGAGGGTCGGTATGAGTTGTATGCACAATTTATCTAACTGTCCAAAATCTTTACCAATTATCTGCAGAGAGGAAAAATAATTTTCCCAATGTTACACACCTTTCAAGTGGCAGGGCGGGGACTGGGCACACTTTGGCCACACTTGAGCTTCTAAGGAAACTATCTGAAACCGTAAGGAAAGAACTGAGTGTCTATCCAGCTTTTCTAATATGAACTAATGGGTGACTTGATAATCTAGTGCTGAGATTTCTCTTTACGGATTCTTTATGGATACACTCAGAACTATAAAGGAAAACAGTATAGTCCAAACATCACAATTTTGAGAATCCAAGATAAATAACAGGAAATGATTATCAGTAACAGCCAAAACCACCGGAGGAGCGAAAACTAGACTATGCGTGTGTTCTGATGAAGTACACAGTAGCACATTCCAGAATCTGATCAAGCCTCTCACGGTAACCAAGGGACTGAAAATGAAAAGCACGTTACGTAACACCACACAGATGCAATCCGTTAAAACCATATTGTGGAAAACCACTTGGGTCCTCACTAAATGAACTGCAAGAGATAGAAAAGGAGAAGAACGAGAGCAAGAGAGAGAAAATCTATAGATTAAAAGAAACTGAAGCAGCTTATCAGCCAGCTGCAATGTGTAGGCCTCATCGGGTCCTTAAGTGTAAAAATCCTTTAACAATTATGATACAGAGATATCTGAGCAGTGTCTAAATATTTTATTCTGTTAAGGAATCAATTTGTATGCATATTTTAGGCATGATAAGTAATACTGCAGTTATATTTTGAAAGTGTTATCTCTTAGGTATAGTGATAAATATTCACAGATGAAACAAGGTCATATTTTGGATGTATGTCAACAATCCATAAGGAAGGGGATGTGTAGGTGGGGCAGAGACGAAGGAAGATGGAAACTGGGAGGTGAGAATCATCACATCATTCTTCCGACATCTGGGAATACTGAATTTCTACAGTAAAGTAAAACAAAGTAAGGGGAGCTTTTTTTTTAAAACCTGCAACACAAAGAACCCACGAGTCTTTTCTGACTCCCTACACTTAATTTTCAAGCACCTCAATTCTTCTCTCAAATGTCTGCTTCCCAAGGAGGGTCCAGGCAACATGAGATCTTACTTGTGTGCACAACACGGTTCCTTTAGGTTTTCAAAGACCCGTAGAAGGTGTGCTGCTTGTGTTTGTTGGTAACACCACACCTGCTCTTCTGAGCCTGTTGTTCTGAGTGAGAGGTGTAAGGTCCCACAAGGCCATTTACCACATGCCCTTGCTAAGAGCTCTCTGCTCTAATTCTGCAATTGGAAGCACTTGGGTGGAATGCGATGGACTGGGGGGAAGGAAGGCAAAACCGTGACTTCCTTGCAGCAGCCGCAAAGCACACACAAGCATTCGTGTGGTCACTGGCAGACAGCAGCACCAAATTTTGCCTACAAATTTCAGGCAATTTGCAGGGCAGGGTTGACAGCAAACTGGGACGGTGGTAATGATCAATTCCCTCATCTGACTGTGGGTCACTTGAGCGTTAATGTGTAGGAGTCCTTAAGCTGTATACCATAGCGTACTTTTCTGTGTATGAGCTACTGTACCTCAGTAAGATATTACACTGGAAACAAGAATACTGAGGATGTGCTGAAAGGCATCTGCCCGCCTCTGACATGTGCTTCTATCAAACAAGGAACATCAGTCTACGTTGTGATGCTGAAAGACAACAAAGGGTGATCAAAGATAAATTCACATCTGCATTATTTATGGATACCCAAATGGCAACCCCACTGATTAAGATCTCGGCTTTAGATTGACCCCATGCCAAATGCGGGGCAGTGATAGATCTTTCTAATGTAAATTGAAGCATTGCATGGTTCACATTCAATCTGAACTCTGATGGCAATTTTGGGGATTCTATCAGAGCCTGTACCTGTGTTAGGAATTGTGAAATATTGTGAGAAACACATTTCCTGGTTCATTTCAATTTGGTATATAATAACTCAGCTTCAGCGGTAATGGCACTCAAGGTGGAAGCCGTAAACGTGGCACATGAAAGAATTACAGGGAGAGAAAAATGAGCCTCATTTTCTGACCTGAGGGTCAGAGAGTGGACTGGGGGGAAATCTCAGGAAGATTTCTACTTGGAGGGAAAATTAAGAGCACAAAGTGTACATGGGAAAGGAATTAGGGCTTGCTCTATTTGACACATTTTTACCCATTTTAGAGCCACAGAGGTTAAACACATGCCGAATCTAAAAAGCATATTTTGATGAAACATTATTAAACATATCAAGAGTAACATGCTGATCCATAAAAAAAAAAAAACAGATCTATGTTTTAAAAGAAAATTAACACAGTATTTTGAATATAGGGAATATTTGTTATTAGATCAATCAGTCATAAAAATTTCCAAATAGCTCCATCAGTTAATTTGTGACCAAAGAGAAGTATATGCTTATCAAGACTAACACTGTTACAGTAGGTTCTGTTTCACAGAACACTGTGACAACGTGTCTGGTTGAATTTGTTCCTGTAACAGTAACCTATTACCTATTTCAAACACTATGCATGCGCACACAGACCTACAATTCCTAAAAAAACACAGAACAATGTGTTCTTAACTCTCACTGTGGATGTGGCTTGTGATTTTTTTCAAATGGTAATATAAATATCTATTTTTTTAAAAAAATTTTTAATGTTGATTTATTTTTTGAAAGAGAGAGAAAGAGAGAGAGAGAGAGAGAGAGAGAGCAAGCAGGGGAGGGGCAGAGAGAGAGGGAGACACAGAATCCGAAGCAGGCTCCAGGCTGAGAACCGTCAGCACAGAGCCTGACGCATAGCTCGAACCCACGAACTGTGAGATCATGACCTGAGCCGAAGTTGGATGCTTAACCGACTGAGCCACCCAGGCGCCCTATAAATGTCTATTCTTCGTAGAAGATTTAAATGTTAGACTCATAGAAAAACTAATGGAAAGTCCTTGACCTCCTCTCCCTTGTATTCCTCTCCACAGTCCGGGAAAAACCATATTCACAACCGACTTGTACCATCTCAATGCCTTCCCTATGCTTTTGAGGGACATGTGAACATATCTACATGTTAGATTTTTAACACACGATCCATCGGTGTGTTCTCTAACACTTTCCCCCACTTACTAGTATGTTCTGGAAGTGCTCACAAGCATTGTACTGTACTACATTTCCATGCTCACAAACACAGACCTACATTGTACTGTTTACCCACTGTTCTTCCAAATTATGGATGTACCCCATAATATAGTTGCTTCCCATTTCCAAAATATTCACTGTTACAAATAATGATACAAGGGTTTATAATGTCAAATAATATAGCGGTTAACATCTTGGGCTCTGGGACGGTCTGATTACTATGTAAGTAGTAAGAACTCCTCAGGAACGTACTTAACTCTCTGAGGCACATTTTCTTACTCTGTAGACCAGAGATAATGAGCACCTCCAGCATAGGAATGCCGTGAGGATTGAGTGATATAAGTAACAACGACTTACCATAGGTGCTGGCACACAGCGACTCAATAAATAATAAATGTTAAATAACACACACACACACACACGGTCTATGTATAGCACCTAACATACCATCTAAGATGATAAGTGCTCAATCTATGTTACTAATATACTTTTATATCTTCTCTACTTTTAATAATCATTTAATATTGATCCAAAGAACTCTTTATATAAAAAGTATCATTATGTACTTTGTTAATATTTTCACCAATTTGAGATTCTTTTAACTATATATAATCTTTTATATATATTTTTTTTTCAATTTTAAGAACACAAATTACTCAGTTGTTTCCTTAGGACTTGTGATAAACGTGTCATGCTTAAAAAGGCCCATGTCATTGGGGCGCCTGGGTGGCTCAGTCGGTTAAGCGTCCGACTTCAGCCCAGGTCATGATCTCACAGTCTGTGAGTTTGAGCCCTGTGTCGGGCTGTGTGCTGACAACTTAGAGCCTGGAGCCAGCTTTGGATTCTGTGTCTCCCTCTCTCTCTGCCCCTCCCATACTCATGCTCTGTCTCTCTCAAAAATGGATAAATGTTAAAAAAAAATTTTTTTAAAGGCCCATGTCACAAAAATTATAAAAATATTCTCCAATAGTGTATTGTACTTTATATATATTTTTCATATTAGCTGCTCACTGGTTTTAGATTACATCTTATTATATGATGTGAGGCATGCATGTGTTTTGTTTTGTTTTGTTTTGCATTGCCTTTCCACAATGCACAGCCATTTAATTCCAAGTCAATTTTTTAATCCTCCCCCGCCCCTCAAGTGCGGATTTGAAAATGCCACCTTTAATCATATAACAGATGCATACTCATGCATGGGTCTCCTTCAGGACTCTCTAATCACTGGTCACTGAGATTAGAGGACATTTTCCTTATTTTGTAATACACTGGGAGGTTTGGGGTGTAAGTGTTAACCTTGTCCCACAGAAATAGCTGTAAAGATTTCCAGTCATTGATAATTGATTCCATTACCCAGAATGACGCATGCAGTCCTCGGCCTACGCGTGATTACCCAGTATCGCCTGTACCAAGGCAAAAATGAGTAAAACCGTCTGCCTGCTTCCAAATGTAACTGTTCTCCCGACTCTGCTGGAACCAATCCCACCTTCAATTACTAGAAAGGGAATCCCATCACACTGGCTCTTGCAAACAGCTACAGGCTGTGTCGTAAATATTCTGTCCGGCCTTTCTTTTCGTCACCACACACACATGCACACGAGGTGAGGACCCAGCTAAGTGTGGAGGGGTAAGTGTGAAGTCAGACAAACCACTTGGGTGTTTTGATTAGTGACTAATTAATGCTTTGGCTGGATGTCACCTCGCTGAACAGAGAAATGGATTTGTTCCAAGAAATAGCTTTATAGAACCATTTTGTCAGCCAAGTTAAGTTTGAAATTTGGGAAACTGCCGCCTCGAACTTAACAAATAAATGCAAGGTCGCCTAGAAAAGCAAAAAAAGGAAGCGGAACATTTTCCTTTTCTTCAGAATGGATAACGAATATGCCACTAAACCCATTAAATTTGTCATACCACTTTTTCCTCTCACCCTAAGTACTTGTACTCATTAATCGATACTTAAAAACCTCATTTCCAGGATCTTCAAATATTGAAAACATTTCAGAAGCGATACTGGTTGCTACTTTACCAAATCGTGAAAAGCCCCCCAAGAGGAAATGGTGACTGTTCACCAATTTCCTTTTCCCACCCCAGAGGGTCCCCAACACAGTGCTCCCTGCCCTTCTTCTGCGCCCTCATCACAGAGGCATGCGCACAAGTAACCTAAGAACAGCCCTGGAAAACCAGCTTCCAAATAATTTTTTCATCTATGAATGAAACAGTAAATTTAATATTTTCCTTAATAATTGCACTCTCACTTAAGAAACAAGGGACGCCAGGGTGGCTCAGTCAGTTAGGTATCTGAGTTTGGCTCAGGTCATGATCTCACGGTTCAGAGGTTCGAGCTCTGGGTCAGGCTCTGTGCTGACAGCTCAGAGCCTGGAGCCTCCTTCGGACTCTCTGTCGCCCTCTATCTCTGCCTCTCCCCTGCTCACACTTTCTCTCAAAAATAAATAAACATTAAAAAAATTAAAAGTATAGACATTTTTGAATCTTTAATTAAAAAATAAACTAAATTTCAACTTAACAAAAATAGTACAGTTACGAGCTCCACATGGATTCCTGATTCATTTACCTATTATCATATTGTCTTTTTCCCTTTCTTCCTTTCTCTGTTTCCATCTGTCTCAATTTATATTTTATAATAGATATTTATATATGAGTGTGTGTATTATATACATTACATTATATGGAATATGTATATTTTTAATGGAATTTTCGATGAACCAACTGAGACTAAGTTGCAAATATCCTGACTCGATGCTTTACACAGAAATGCTTTAATGAATATCTCTTAATAAGGGGTTTCCTTAGAAGATTACAATACAACTTTCAATTTCAGGTAATTTAATATTGGTCCACTAATTATTATCTATGATACATTTTAATTCTAATTTTACCAGTTACCTCAAGGCCCTTTATAGATTTGTATCCTCTCTGATATATGATCCATTCCAAGATGGTGAAATATATTTCATCGTCATCGCAGTAGCCTCCTTACCACAAATGTTCCTGATCAGCCTTGGTCTTTTATGACGTTAATGATTGTCAATGGTAAAGACGGTGAAATATAGTTCATCGTCATCGCAGCAGCCTCCTTACCACAAATGTTCCTGATCAGCCTTGGTCTTTTATGACGTTAATGATTGTCAATGGTAAAGACGGTGAAATATAGTTCATCGTCATCGCAGCAGCCTCCTTACCACAAATGTTCCTGATCAGCCTTGGTCCATGGAAAGGCACTATGTCTCCCATTCTAAAGATAATGGTTTTACTGAGAAAAAATTCACATACAATTCACTCCCTCAATTCAACATGGATAACCCAACAGTTTCAATGTATTCATACAGCTATACAAGCCCCATCACAACCAATTCTACGACATTTTCACATTCTAGACGATGCTCATTTTCATCCCAGAAACTCAGACCTCAGCAGCAGCCACTTTTCATTCTCTTTCCATTTACATACATCATGATAAATGTTCAGGCAAAAGTATGTTTCTAAGCGTTATGTATTTATTAATACTTCCTTTACCGCATCTGAAGTTTGGTCATGGCTCAGAAGCCTTTTCTTGCCTGGAGGAATTCATTCAATGTTCCAGTTAGTGTGTGTGATTTCATTTTTGCTTACATTAATGACTTGTATGAAGTTTCTTCTTGTATGTGCTGTGAGAGGGACCTAAATTTCTCCTTTTCTAAATGGTTATCAAATCATTCTGCCACGGTTTGCTGAAAAAGTCTACCTCTGGAGCAATGACTGGCGATGCCATTTTTAGCATGCACTGAAATTTCATTTGCACTTGAGACTCTTCCTAGATTTTTGACTCTACTGCACTGGTCTTTCTGCCCAGTAGGTGCCAGGAACATTTCGAGGAATTATATGCATGTTTAAATGCCTGGTTGCTACAGTTTGCTCACATAGTTCTTTAGGGTTTTTTTTCCAGGAATTCTTACCATTCTTTCATGTTAATTTTTCATATGAATTTTAGTAACACTGTTTTCAAAAAATAAAAATAAAAAAAAGGTTGTTGGTGTTCGTGTTAGATGCACATTACATTTATTAAATGGATTAAGCTAGTATCTTTATACATGAGCTGTCCTAGCTCCTTTTCTTGTTCACTTGTGGTTTCTTTAATGGAGAGAAAGGGATGAATTAATGCCATGTGATTCAGTCATTTCGCATAACCTGAGTTTCACGCTTGTCACAAAGTAGAAAAGGAGCCACAAAACTTTGTCTAGTGCATATAATCAAGATTCTTTACGACAATCTGGAAAATAATGTTAAAGAATGACAATTTGGACTGAACAATAAAGACTATCAAAGTAGTAAGGACACAGATGATTTTCATAGCAGGAGTGAAGAAAATCATATCTAAAATTGATGAAGTAGAAGTTAAATGTATTAATTATTTTCATCAGAAAATAAAGGGCTAAATTGACAACATGAACCCTCAGGCATATAAGCTTTCCTATTTTGTGTCACGTGGTAGCTTCCCATGTTCTAACCAAAAACGACATGTTCTAACCAAAAACTAGAAGGACATTTTACAAAACCAGTAACATGTTCCCTCAGGAACTTTTTGATAGATCCTCACTTTTTAGAGGGAGTTTGTAGGAAGAACAAGCAAAATTCTGATTCTGGAATTTTTAATGCCTTCTCTGAGAGCAGAAGGAAATACTTCTACAGTGTCTTTTTAATATATTTTCAAAACTTTTTTGCTTTCAATTCGGTCTTTTTTCCCTCGGCCTCACCAAACAACAGCATGAACAAGTGATAAATTGCAAACCACCATAAATACGAACTACAGTAATGGTCAGAGAAGGCCATTCTGTGCCCTGACTTCCATAACCTTAAGCTCTAAGTGCACAGGTCCAAACACTTAGAGCGCTCACTTAACCTCACAACTAAGGCTGATGACCTCTGGGATTTTTTTTTTTTTTTTTTGCAATTATCCTCTTTGTTCTGTTATTGTTCTTGTTGTTTGTGCGATTGCTTTGCTTTTTAAAAAAAATTTTTTTTAATATACATCCAAGTTAGTTAGCATACAGTGCAGCAATGATTTCAGGACTAGATTCTTTAACTGATTGTTTGCTTTTAATAGACATGCATAGACATGGAGCTGTGGATTCTTGTGGTGATAAGAAGAAAAAGAAGATTTAAAACTAATAAAATATAAAAATAAAAAATAAAATAATTTTTAAAAAGGGGGCACCTGGGTGGCTCACTTGGTTAAGCGTCTGACTTTGGCTCAGGTCATGATCTCATGGTTCATGGATTCCAGCCCCACATCGGGTTCTGTGCTAACAGCTCGGAGCCGGGAGCCTGCTTTGGATTCTGTGTCTCCCTCTCTCTCTGCTCCTCCCCAGCTTGTTCTCTGTCTCCCAAAAAGAAATAAATGGTGAAAATAATAATAAAATAAAATACAACTAGTTAGGAAGGAAATAGAAAATAATTTGGTCTACACTGGGGCCAATACATTAATGGGGATCAAATTTAACTGTGACAAAGATTTCTAAGGATGATTTAGAAATACTGGGGACTGGAAGATATCCCTTCAAAGGACTTGTGGTTCACCAATGTTAAGCGATACTTATGAGTGTAGCTTCAGTCATCACTCTAATTTTTTTATCAAACTGGGAAGAATTAACTCCTCCTAAATCAAATTACTAACATAGAGGGTATGAGATGGTGGCAGAGGGAAGGGACATGTTGGCATCACCGAGTCATTTGCTCCACTGTTCCTGACGTCGATTTGTGAAACACGGGCAATGAAACAAGCTGCCAGTAAAAAAATAATAATAACCAGTGTAGAAGTGTGGCAGTATAAAAATTGTTGCCAAAATAATCAGTGTCCAATTTTCCAAAAGAACGGGTAATTGCCACGTGCAGACACTCAAATGCCATCTGTTGCGTTTGATTTCACTTCTTCACCGTCTTCCACAGAGGTGGCAAAGGGCAGGGGCAGTGCAGTCTCTCAGAAAATTGAGTTTCTGAGGCACGGCTGATGTGTTGATTTTAGTTGCTTTCACAATCAATTCAGCCACCGACATCACTACTGATTATGAAGAAAAGCTGGGAGAAACCACAGAGTGAAAGGATCAATTTGTTAAAAAGATAAACGTGTGTAATTAATTAAACGAATTGATTCACCAGTGTTTTGGAATACCTACTGTGTGCCAGGAAAGGTTCTATTTACTGAGAGCAAGCAGCTAAAGTAGATGAAAGCCTTGTGCCTACTGGAGCTCAGATCCTGAGTGGAAAAGGCAGTAATCACACCCCACTTGCACATATTGGACATCTGATGTGTGCCTGCATGTTTTTTCTCAGAAGTTTACATGCATTACCCACATTACGCCATCTAATATTAACAAAAGCCCTGACATGGGAAACATAAAGATACTGAAGAAAAAAGAAGGTAATTTACAAAGCCAGGAAGTAATAATTCTGAGAATCTGAAGCCAAGCTACATAAACTTCAGATGTTGTAAGTAACGAGTCATGAAGGAAACAGAGTAGGAGAAGGGAGCCTATCAAAGTTGCTCATGGTGGGCAGCAGAGTATAATTCTGAAAATGGTGGTTATGGAAAGCCTTTCTCGGGAGGGTTATTATGAGCCAAGAGGGAGTCATTCTTAAATCCAAGAGATAAGCATTCTAAAGAGAGGGAACAGGAAGGGCGAACACAGCTGAAGACAGGTATGTTCGGGAAGCAATGAGAAGGTGGTAAGAGCGAGTAGGGGGGCAGTAGGGAGGTGCCGGTGGCACACAACTAACCATGTTCATTGTCACTGCAGCCCCTGTCAATGACACGCTCAGACACCCTCAGATCCTTTACCATGTCTACACGACCCTTGCAGGTTTTGGTGTGCTGGCTCTGGGAACATGTCTCTGGAAAACTGTTCTCAAGTCCCTGGGTCCTCTTTGTCCTTTTTCCATATACACAGAACTACAGTGATGGGGAGTTAAGTCTCCCCAGGGCAGCCAGTAACTGATGGGTGCAGCATAATAAAAACCAGCTCCTAAGCCTTGAGCCGGAACCAAGCATAATTTACATTCCAGAGCTTCTGGGTAGCATGGTTTTAGAACTGCCTCCCTCAGAACTTGGTCCGGAAGTGCCCTCTTGCTTGTTTTCTTTCCCTTCACCTCCCTGCTTTCTTTGCCTCTGTACTGTTTTTCCCCAAGAGCATTTTCTTAACAAAAGGCTTACACATGAATCCTAATTTCAGGGTGTGTCTTTTAGGAACTCACTCTAAGACAAGTGAAATTCAGTAACCCAAACCGGTTCATTTTAGGAAGCAGTTTATAATCCTCTAAGACTGAAACCTGGAGTTAGACTCCTCAATGGTCAGATGTTATTGATGAGCATGGCACTGGTGCTAAGTGAAGTGTATATGCCCTGTGCCATGCTGTAGCACGGATATCACCAAGATTGTCACCCACTGTGAACTGTGATGGGTCCAAGTAGTATGTGCAATATCTCCTATACAGGGGAGAGATGCGGGGAGGGGGGGTGTTTCAATTAAAAGTATTATCAGATCTGGGTGTAAATGACGTATTGAACACGGAAAATGAAAGCCTTTTGTCAGCCAAATATCAAATCAAGACACAACTCCTTGACAGTGTTTAAAGAGAAACTCATTTCCTACAGGTGAAGGGCTAGCCATGCAGAAGACCAGGCTCAACATATGATTATGAGTCTCCAAGAGTAAAGTCAGGTTCCGATAGGAAAGGACATCCGGATGCGTATCTGGGGGGAGGTTGGAAAATGGCCTCTCAAAGATATCCACAGCCTAGAGCTGTGAATGTTACCTTATTTGGCAAAAACAGTGGATATGTGGAAATGCATTTAACCTAAAGATTTTGAGGTGGGTAACTTATCCTTGAGTATCTGGTTGTGTCTTAAATTCACATTGTACAGCCTTATTTTAATGTATCACTTTTAAGTACCATACAATTTTTAAGTCAAATCTGACAAGTTTAGCCTTTTATTTGGAGGGTTTAGTCCATTCATGCTTAGTATAATTACTAAATACTGATATAGATATCAATAGATAACATTTGTGATCATAACATAACATTAGTAATTAGTATAATTACTAAATACTGATATAGCTATCAATAGATAACATTTGTGATCATATTATTATTATAGATTTTTTTGCATTTGGTCCATCTGTGCTCTGTTCCATTTTATGTCATTGCTGCTTTCTTTTGGGTGAATCAAACAATTTCTGTGATTCATTTCTGTCCTGTAAGTAATGTCTTAGCAAAACATTTAAACTATTCTTTAATTGTCCCACTAGAGATTATAATAAGCATCTTTATCTCATTATAGTTTAATATACTTTTGTAGTTAACCATTTTGTGATATTGCTGCAAAACAAACTTTCATCTGTATATTCCCCTTTTCTCGGCTTGTTGTCTTCTTCCATTTGACCCTACCCTTTTCTAGTTGTGTTTCCATGTTTTGAGTGATTTTCTTCCTGACTCTGACTGAATACATTGTTGTTGTTTTTTTTTTTTTTTTTTTATTTAATTCTACTAAGAAATCTGCTAGGGACAATGTTCTTCAGTCTTTGTCTGAAAATTGTTATTTCACATTATTTTTAAGGAATATTTTCATTGTGTATATTTTTGCTTGGTAGCTGTTATTTTTCCAGCCCTAGAGAGACATTTGCTTTTGCTTTTCAAGCAGTTTTGATCTGAGGTAACTTCATACACTTTCCTTTGTATGTGTTTTGTTAGAAGTTTACTAACAAACTGCTTCTGGAATCCCTATGTTGATTTTTTTAGTTTAAAAATTGTTAGATTCCATCTTTTCAAATAATATTTTTGACCCATTATCTCTATTTTCTCCTTCTGGGATTCTAACTGTATTAATACCGTAAGCATGTTCCACCTGTCCTTTTTACGTTTTTTTTTTTTAATTATTATTATGGTAAAATACACAATAAAATGCTTAAAATTTATCATCTTAACCATTTTTACAGTTAACAGTTAAACCATATCAAGAATATTCATAGTGTTGTGCTACCATTTCCATCATCCATTTCCATAACTCTTTTTATCTTGTAATACTGAGACTCTCTACCTATTACATAATAACTCTTCATTCCCTTCTTCTGCTAACCCCCAGGAGCCTCTATTATATTTTCTGTCTCTATGATTTTGGCGATTCTACGTAAGTGTAATATAACTGGAATTAAACATCCTTTGCCTATTTGTGACTGGCTTATTTTAATTAGCATAATGACTTCAAAGTCCATCCATGTTTTAGCATATATGCCACAATTTCCTTCCTTTTTAAGGCTGAATAATATTGCATTGTGTGTGTGTGTGTGTGTGTGTGTGTGTGTGTGTGTGTGTGTGTGTGTATCACATTGTGCTTATCCATTCCTCTACTGATGGACATTTGGGTTACTTGCACACTTTAACTATTGTGAATAATGCTAGATTCATCAATTACCCAGAAGTCAAATTGCTGGATCATATGGTAATTCTATTCTCAACTTTTTGAGAAAATATCAACTATTTCCCACAACAGTTGTACCATTTTGCATTCCCAGCAATGTGAAAGTAAGCACATTATTCCACATCTCTGCCAATACTTGTCATTTTATGGTTTTTTGTTAATTTTATAATAGTCATCTTAGTGGGTGTGAGATCATATCTCAAATAGTTTCAATTTGCATTTCCTTAGTGATTACTGACGTTGAACATCTTTTTATGTGCTTGTTGGTCATCAGAATACCACTTTTTGAGAAATGTCTATTGAAATCTTTTGCCCATTTTTGAATTGTTTTGTTGTTGCTGTTTTGTGGTGCTAGTGTTGAATTTAGTAGTTCTCTATATATCCCAGATATAACTCCCACAAAAGAGGTATTGTGTCCAAATATTTTCTCCCATTGTGCACGCTGCCTTTTTACTCAGTTGACAGTGTCTTTTAATTTACAAAATTTTTAATTTCATTAAACCCAATTTATCTGTTTTTTGTTGCTGTTGTCTATGCTTTGGGTGTCATATTCAAGAAATCATTTCCAAATCCCACGTTGTGAAGATTTTGCTCTGTTCTGACAGTTGTAGAGTGTTAGGTCTTACATTTAAGTCTTAGAATGATTTCTAGTTTATTTTTGTATGTGGTGTGAAGTGTTTAAATTCATTCTTTGCATGTGGATACCCAGTTTTTCCAGAACCATTTATTGAAAATACTATCCCTCCCTGTTGAATGGTCTTGGTATCTTTGCCAAAAAGCACTTCAAACTATATTCAAGGATTTATTTCTACTCTCTATTGTATTCCACTGATCACTATGTCTGTCTTTATGCCAGTACTATATTCTTTTGATCACTAGCTTTGTAGTTACGTTTTGAAATGAGACAGTATGAGTCTGAAGAGCATGGTTCTTTTTAAAGATCACTTCAGAGGGTCACCTAGATGGTTCAGCTGGTCGAGCATCCAACTGAACCACCTAGGTTGGTTTCAGCTCAGGTCATGATCCCAGGGTCTTTGGATCGAGTCCCATGCTGGGCTCTGTGCTGATCATAGAGCCTGCTTAAGATGCTTTCCCTCTGCCTCTATCCCTGACTCATGCTCTCTAAATCAATCAATCTTTGGCTCTATGAGGTTCCTTGAAATTGAATTTTAGGACTTTTCTTAATTCTATAAACAAATTTGTAGGATTTTAATAGGGATTACACTGAATCTGTAGATTGCTTTGGGCAATATTGTCAACAATCTTACGCCTTCCAATCCATGAACATGGGATGAGTTTCCATTTATTTATGTCTTCTTTAATTTTTTTTTAGTCAATGTTTTTGCGTTGTATAAACCTTTCACTTCATTGGTTAATTGCTAATTATTTTATTTTTTGATGCTATTATAAATGGACTTGTTTTCATAATTTCATTTTTGGATTATTCATTATTGGCATATATAAAAGCAACTAATTATTTTCTGATTTTTATTGAGATATAATTGACACAAAACATTTTGAAATGATTAAGGTGTACAATGTGATTTGGCAGACGTATACATTGTAAAATGTTTACCATGATAAGGTTAGTTAGCACATTCAATACCTTACAAGTCACCATTTGTGTGTGTGTATGTGTGTGAGATCTTTAAAGATCTACTCACTTAGCAACTTTCAATTATGCAATACGGTATCGATAAGTATACTGACCACCTTGTACATGAGTTCTCCAAAACTTATTAATTTTAGAAGTAAGTTTATATCTTTTGACCACCTTCACCCATTTACCCCATGCCCTGCTCCGGGTAATCACTAATTTACTCTGTTTTTATGAGTAGTTTTTTAGATGCCAAATATAAGTGAAATCATACAGGGTTTGTCATTCTCTGATTTCTTTCATTTTATGATATATATATATATATATATATATATATATATATATATCACATATTCTTTATTGATTTATGTATCAATAAATACTTAGATTGTTTCCATATCTTAGCTATTATAAATAATGCTGTAATGAACATAGTAATGCCAATATTACTTCTAAATAGTGATTACATTTCCTTCAATTTATACCCAGAAGTGAGACTGATGAATCACATGGTAATTATATTTTAAGTTTTTTGAGGAACCTCCATACGGTTTTCCATAATGTCTGTACCAACGTACATTCCTACCAACAGCACACAAGCATTCCCTTTTCTTTTTACATCCTCACCAGCACTTAAAATCTCCAGTCTCTGGGATAATAGCCAATTTAACAGTTTGAGGTGATATCTCATTGTAGTTTTAATTTGCCTTTTCCTGATCATCAGTGATGTTGAGCACCATTCCTGTCCCTGTTGGCCATTTGTATATTTTCTTATATTTTCTTGTATATTTTCTCTATGCAGGTCCCTTGCCCATTTATAACTGGATTACTTGTTTTTGTTGTTGTTGTTTTTGTTGTTGTTGAGTTACAGGAGTTCTTTATATAGTTTGGATATTAACCCCTTATCAGATACATATGGTTTCCAAATATTTTCTCTCATTCTATAGGTTACCTTTGTGTTTGCTGACCATTTCTTTTGCTGTGCAGAAGCTTTTAGTGTAGTGTAGTCCCAATGAATGATTTTTTCTTCTTTTGTTGCTTGTGATTTTGGTATAATTTCAAAAAAAAATCATTGCCCAGTTAAATATCAAAAAGCTTGTCCCGGTTTTCTTTTAGTTCTATAGCTTCAGATATTAATTATTACTGGATCCATTTTAAGTTAATTTTTTTTAGTGGTGTTAAGTTTGGAGCCTCTTTTCAATGTTTTGCATTTGGTTATCAAAGTTTTCCAGCACCACTTACTGAAGAGACCATCTTCTCCCCATTGAGTATTATTGGCTCCCTGTCCTAAATCAGTTGACCATACATGCATGGGTTCATTTGTGGGTTCTTGATTCTTTACCATTGGTTTTTATGCCAGTACCACACTGTTTTGATTACTAGAGTTTTGTAGTGTCGTTAGAAGTCAAGAAGTGTAATTCCTCTAGTTTTGTTCTACTTTCTCAGAATTGTTTTGGCTATTCAAGGTCTTTGGTGGTCTCACATGAATTTTAGGACTGTTATTTCTAGTTCTATAAAAAAAATGCCATTGTAATTTTGGTGGGGATTACACTGAATTTACATATGTCTGTAGTTACTACAAACACTTAAAAAAAGTCAATTCTTTTATTTCATGAATATGGGATATATTTCCATTTATTTGTGTCTTCTTCAATTTCTTTAATCAATGTTTTATGGTTTTCAGTGTATGGATCTTTCACCTCCTTGGTTAAATTTATTCCCACATTTTTTGTTGGTTTGTTTTCTTTCTTTCTTTTCTTTTCTTTTCTTTTCTTTTCTTCCTCCTTCCTTCCTTCCCTTCTTTCTTTCTCTTTCTTTCTCTCTCTTTTTTTTGTAACCACTGTGAGTGTAACTGTTTTCTTTATTCCTTTTTCAGACAGTTTGTTGTTAGTGTACAGAAACATCACTAATTTTTGCATGTTAACTTTCTCTCATCAGATTTTCTGAATTCATTAGTCTCTAACAGATTTTACAAGTGTTGGCAGAGAAGCACCTTCATCAGTCAGCTCAGCTTGGGATACTGGACTGCAGAACTTATAGAATATGCCAATGAATCACTCCGTGAGGTTCCCCCAGGAAGCCCTGTGAAGTGAGACCCAAGTGAACCTCCCAGGAATTATCATGAAATGCTGGGGAAGCTGGGGGTCCACCATGGGCTCTGTTTTTCCCACTGGATTCACTTTATAGGCCCAACAGGGTGCTCATGGTTTGGTGGTGTGCCAGCCTGAAAAATGGGTGGTGCTGTTTAAGTGACACTGCTCTTCTTACGCTTCTGATGCGATCCTTCTTAGTCTGCTGTCTGGGGGATGCTTCAACCTCACCACTGGGCTCTGGAATCATTACAGTGGTGTCTTGACTATGGGGAGTTGCTAGTTTGTCTTCCTGTAAGGGAGGCTGAAGTCAAGGAAGAACTGTGTTGCCATCTGATGTCACTCTCCAAAATGCAACTAATTTCCATGTGTTGACTTTTTATCATTAAATTGCCGAATTTATTTATTACTTCTAATAACTTTTTGCGGAATTTTTATACTTTTCTACACATATCACCAGTAGACATTATTTTATTTCTTCCTTTCTTATGTGGATGCCATCTTTTTTTTCTCCTGCCTAAGTGCTCTGGAAAGAACTTCTAGTACCATATTAACTAGAAGTAGTGAAAGCAGTCACTCTTGCCTTGTGCCTGATCTTAGAAAACAAGCTTTCAGCATTTCATCATTGAGTATGACGTTCACTGTCAGTTTTCCAAAAACTGATTTCACTAGGTGGAGATATATTTTCCTTTTATTCCTAGTTTGTTGATTTTTTTAAAGGGTGTTGGGTTTTGTCAAATGCTTTTTATGCATCAACATGACATGTGTTTTTTGCCCCTTTGTTTTGTATTATGTGGCATATTACATTTGATGGATTCTCATATGGTGAACCATCCATGAATTCCAGAAATAAATCCCACTTGCTCAAGATATGTAATCCTTTTAATATGCTGAATTAAGTTTGGTAGAATTTTGTTGAGGATTTTACATCAATCTTCAACGGTTTGTAGTATTCTTTCCTTCTGGTGTCTCTGTCTATCTTTGGTATCAGGAAAATGTCCTCAAAAAATGAATAAGTATTGAAGAGTTCTTTTCTCTTCAATTTTTTTTTTTGAAAAGTTTAAGAAGGCTGGTGTTATTCTTCAAATGTTAGAACTCGTCACTGATTCCATTTTGATTTTATTTGTATTATTATTTACTGTTTTGATCTCCTTTTCTACTTATAGGTCTATTCAGATTTTCTATTCCTTATTGATTTAATTTTAGAATGTTTTTTGTTATTAGATATCTGGTTATTTCATCTTTATTACCCAATTTGTTGGTGTGCCGTTCATCTTAGTACTTTCTTATAATCCTTTTTATTGCTGTAGAATCAGTAGTAATGCCCCCAATTTCATTTCTAACTTTAGTAATTTGAGTCCTCTGTTTCCTTAGTCTACCTAGTTAAAGGTTTGACAAGTATTTTGATTTTTTTCAAAGAATCGACTTTTGGTTTAATTAATTTTCTCTATTTAAATTTTTCTATTTCATTTGCCTCTGCTTTAATCTGTATTGTTTTCTTTCTACTGCATGCTTCCAGTTTAGATTGTTCTTTTTTGTTACCTATATTTTAAAGCTAGGCTGCTGATTTGAGATGTTTCTCATTTTTTAATGTAAGCATTTACAGCTATGAAATTTCCCATTAGTGCTGCTTTTGCTGCATCCCATAGATATTGGTATGCTATGTTTTTATTTTCATTCATCCCTATTTTATAATCCCCCTTGTTATTTCTTCTTTGATCCACTAACTGTTTAAGAATATATATATATTTTCTATTTCTACATACTTATAATTTTTGTTCGTGTTGTTATTGATGTCTAACTTTATCACATAATGATCAGAGAAGATCCTTTATATGATAGTATCCTTTACATTTTATGGAGAATTATTTTGTGGACCTAACATGAGCTCTAACCTGGGAGAGGTATCAATACATACTTCAGAAGACTTGTTGTTGGGTAAAGTGTTCTGTCTATGTCTGATGGATCGAATTGGTTTGTTGTGTTGTCCAAGTCCTCTATTTGCTTCCTTATCTTCTGATTAACTGTTCTATCCATATTGAGAGTGGGATATTGAAGTCTCCAACTAATTTTGTAGAACTATTTCTGTCTTCAATTTTGTAGATTTTTGCTTCATACATTTTGGTGCCCTGTTACTAGGTGTGTAAATGCTTTAATTGTTATAGCTTCTTCCTATATTGAAATTTTTACTAATTGATGATGGCCTTCTTTGTCTTTTATAAAGTTTTTTTTTTCAATTTATAGACTCTTTGCCTGATAAAAATGTACCCCCTTTGCTCTCTTCTGGTTATTATATTCATGGAAAATCTTTTTCCAGCCTTTCACTTGCAACCTATTTGTGGATCTAAAGTGAGTCTCTTGTAGATCACATATGGTTAGAAATTTTTTTTTATATTCTATATATAAGTGATATCATACGGTATTTGTTTTTCTCTGTCTGGCTTATTTCATTTAGCATAATACTTTTAAAGTCCTTCCATGTTGTTCCAAATGGCAGGATTTCCTTGTCCCTACCCCACAATGACTGTTATATTGCATAACACACACACACACACACACACACACACACACACACACACACACACACAAACTTCCTTATCCATTCATCCACTGACGGACACTTAGATTGTTTTCACATTTTACTTTTTATACATAATGCTACTATGGACATGGGGGTTCAGACACCTTTTCACGTTAGTGTCTTGTTTCCTTTGGATACATTCCCAGAAGTGGAACTGCTGGTGCATAGGGTTAATTCTATTTTTAATTTTTTGAGGATCCTCCAGGTTTTCCAAAGCACCTACACCAGTCTGCATTCCCAGTAACCATGCACATGAGTTCCTTTTTCTCCATATCCTTGCCAGCTTTCGTTATCTCTTTTAGAAGACGGCCATACTAGGGCACCTGGGTGGCTCAGTTAGGCATCTGACTTCAGTTCAGGTCATGATCTCGTTGTTTGTGGGTTCGAGCCCCATGTTGGGCTCTGTGCTGACAGCTCAGAACCTGGAGCTTGCTTCAGATCCTATGTCTCCCTCTCTCTCTGCCCCTACCCTGATTGTACTCTGTCTTTCTCTCTCTCTCTCTCTCTCTCTATCAAAAATAGAAGATGGCCATGCTAACAGGTGTGAGGTGATATCTTACTACAGTTTTAATTTTCATTTCAAAGGTACCATACAAAGAGAAGGAAATTTAGATGGGGAAACATTATTGTTTAGGCCTAATTGACTCAGGATGTGTTCTCTGGATTTCTAGGAGAAGCAACCTATATCACCCATCTGTTCCCCCCTGCTTTAATCCTAATCCAGCAACAAGTCACAAGCCAATCAGATGGATAACGTAAGCTGGCAGGACGATGGCGAGCCACACTTCTTCTTCGTGTTAATTTAGCAGGAGGCAGCTTTAAGGATTTGCTCCAGTATTAGGCTGCATGAGAAGTCTATTAATCTGTCACCCCTTTACATCTCTGAGAATCTCAAGGCTTTTTAAAATTAAAATCATATGACTTTGTAAACAGTACAGGTTCCTTCAGTTGTGTGAACGGCTGAGAATCACTGACGAATGAGCAAATCACTCCTTGCAAAATCTGCACGCTGCTTTTGACCAGCTCCAACCTAACCCCACGGTTTCATGGTTTCATGCTTACACTTACGCACAGGACATGGCACAACCCACCCCCACCCCCCTGCCCAAGTGTACCCCATATTCAGGTGTGGTTTTTTTTCCTCCTAGAAATAATTATTTCCACCTCGCTCACTGTAAAAATTGATATGCATATGGTTTTTGGTTTAAACAGTCTTTTAATCTCCACTAAGCATTTTTTGTTAGTTTTGTTTTTCTCTGTCTCCCCGTGTAAGCAAAGTAATTTTATTGCTTGTGAGAAAGCAATGATTATTTTATCTAAGACTTAAATAAATCACTCAGCAGTAGGCCGACTGCTTCTGCAGAGTGAAAGTGGAATCTGCAATAGTTTTACTAAAACACATTTATCCAAGATCCAGCTTCGTCTAAGACAAACAGACACAACTAAGTATGTGAATGTAATACCACTGTCCCTTAATACAAAGGAGCGAGCAGAGAAGTTTTTTGTTATAAATGCCACAACGATAATGTCCAAGTATAGAGTGATGAATTGTTATACAGTATTGTAACATTTATGTCACAAGTCACATTGTTACCTAGGATACGTTCCCTTAAGGTCACAGTTTCTGTTATATGAAGAAATGAGAATGATGATGTTTGGCGTTCAGTCATCTGTATTCAAGTGGCTCATTCAAATTCTGCGCCTTCCTGTCCTTAGTGGTCTCCTCTGCAGGGACGGCATGGTGGGGGGATGGGAGAAACACAGATTTGTATCCTGCTGGCTCAAGTCACTGTTATGGGGGAGGGAGGGACGTAACCACTAACGCTGAGCAACTCTCCTTCTGGAAGTACTTCCAAAGACATCATCACCAAAACCCTCTCCTCTCCTCCCTTCTGTTTATTTTGAGGTCAAGCATCCGTATACATGTAGCACATATCAGCCAGAAATTCTTTGGGTAATAAATGTCACGCTCAGTCATTATGTAAACTCCACACACCAGCTACTACACTACACATGGAAATCATCTGTGCTGCCCAGAGCTTGCAGGTGGGTTTGCTTTTCATTTCCTGGGGTAGGATGATGACCCAGGGACCCCAGGCTGGGCTTCTCGAGGTTCTCCCCTCCCCCATTTATGCGCCCTTGCGCTCACAGCACAACCACGCGCCTTGGGAATCAAGGGGACCTCTGTTATCTCCTTGTGACAAAACTTCAGTTCCTGCAACTGATGGCTCTCCCCCCTTAATCATTTCCAACTTCGCCACTTGGTTGCAGACACCACAGAGTCTCCCGTAGCCCTGATTCTCCTTCTCCATGGCTCCTTGGCAGTCAAATGGCTCCTTCCCTAGACCTCTCCTGTCATCTGCACACCAGGACCAGGCCTCATACTTTCTTCTCAGCTAAGATGGTCCACAAGAGGACCCAGCTTGCAGGTTCTGTAACAGAGCCTGGCTGCACGCTAGGGAATTTCTTCCTACTGGTGTTCACACCTACTAAGTGCAACAGTGTGGGGAAGCTTTTCTGGAGGGCTCGAAGGCATTTACAATTTGAAGATCCCCTGGAAAGTGTGGGGCAGGCTGGGTTGGTTCTTATGTTTGTTGTATTTACATATAGTCTACTCACATGGTCTTATGAAGTTATAAATGAAAGTGTCTGGAGGAGCACTGACAAGTCTTCTTTATTAAAGTCGATAAAAACCTCTGCTTCTTGGACTAAGGCAGGGAAAACCCCAGGTTTATTTACTTGAAGCCTTTCATTTTCCTCTGAATATTCTGATTACAAATACGTGTCAGAGGGAGATGGAGTTAAGGTGGCCTCAGTGGAGAATGTGGGAGGATGAATTCATTGCCAGGCACTTGGTGAAGGCAGCATGGGGATACGGCCACCAGGAGAGTCCCCAGAGCAGTGACAACTGAAGGCTTCCCAAGGAATCATGAGAGGGAATCAGATACAATGTTTGGGCTCACACGAGGATCCCAGAAAGAAATGTTAGTGATATCGTAAGAGAGTGTAATTTAATAGAGAATTAAATAAAAAATATAAGCAGTAATGAACATCAACAGTGACCAACTTAGATGTGTATGTATGTGTGTGAGTTTGAGGAAACCATAAATGTATAAGTAAAAAGCATACTTAAAACAACAAAATAAATTATACCTGATTACATCCAATGCTTTTGAAGTCCGAGACTATCTAACGTTTAACGACAAAAGACAGGCTCTGATTAATCAATGTAATTTCAGACTTTAGATGTTTTTCAGCTTCTTTTCTTTTTTCATTATTTATTCTATGGATAAACTGAAGTGTAGTTGATTTGCGGTAGCAAAATATAGAGTTGGGGTGCGTTCTAGGGCAGAGCAAGGTTGTATAGAACAATACGAACGCAGTATTAATCATCAACTGTATCAAGAACCAAAACGGGACCTCCTATTTTGATCCAGAAACAAGATTCAGATGATTTTGCCAATTAAAGATTTCTAAGGGCAGAGAAGACGTTCTGTCTGCACATATGTACTCACAGGTCCATAGTCTGTCCGGTGTTCAGTAAAGACCATTAAGTGAGTTGAGTCAGTAAATGAGGAAAGGAGACACTCATGCTGTGGGTCAGGGAGGTTTTCCCTCTTCTTATCATTCTCCTTGTCACCTGTCCCTGTTCCTTCTCAGCCCCCAGCGACAAACCTCTCCTCCTGCAACCGCCTCATCCCGTGTCCCCCCACAGACCCATCTCTGCCTTGCCAGGGAGTCGGAACCTACGAGCGCACTTGCAGCGAGGGCAGCGTAGCCTCAAGAGCCTTGGACACGAGAGGCTGGAAGGCCCAGACACACGGCCTGGATCTCGACCTGAAGGCGGGGGTGCACATTCAGGAGGCCAGTCAGGAAGGGGACAGACACAGCATCACCGGGAGGAGAGTTTGCTGCCTGTGAACAGGACAAGAGACAGCGCTGGGCCGGATGCGCCCACGACCCCACGTAAGCGGAGGGATGGCTCGTGGGAAGGCCACACCATGATCTGCGGTAGTTTGCAGAGAAGGAACTCCTTTCACAGGGGACTGCCTTCGGAGGAGAGGGATGCATGTCTTCCTGTGCAGATAAAATGTATGCGCAGAGGGCAGAAACCAACAGGAAATCTTTTCCTGGGGATGCCTGTCTCCATGCAGCTGAAGAGGGACCTTGCTCTAGGTACCAGTGGCGCCTTCTTTGCAATTTTTCCACCCAAGTTCAGCTTCTTCGTCGATTTTCCTGTCACTCCCGCACCTGTAGTGTTTGTTTGAGGGCAGGAGAGGGTCACTGCAGACTGGAAAACCCAGAACTGGTCAACTAAGTGCCTACTGTCAGTGCAGAGAGCTGTTGGTAGAAATTTTAACTACAAGCCACGTCTTCCGAATCTCATTCCAGCTCTCCTTCCAGCAGATCAATCACCTGGTTTCTTCCCCCTTCTTTTGAGGACACAGTGTGTGGGGCGGGGAAATGTGTATGTATGTTAATAAGGATCAGTTACCAGAAGGAGAGCATTACAAGGCAAAGTACAGAACAGTTTCTCAGACGTGTCCCGAAGGCTAATAAAACCGCCACGTTTGTTCAAAGGAATGTGAATTAACTCTTTTTAAATTTTTTTTCAACATTTATTCGTTTTTGAGAGACAGCAACAGACAGAGCGTGAGTAGGAGAGGGACAGAGAGAGAAGGTGACAGAATGTGAAGCAGGCTCCAGGCTGTGAGCTGTCAGCACAGAGCCCAACATGGGGCTCGAACCCACGAACAGTGAAATCAAGACCTGAGCCGAAGTCAGACGCTTAACCAACTGGGCCATGCAGGCGGCCCCATGAATTCACTCTTAACAATGTATTTGCATCTATCGGTCTCCTTGGAGCAGTGCTGCCCAGAAGAATCGCAATGAAAGCCACAATTATAAGCCACACACGGAATTTTAAATATTCTACTACTGACATTTAAAAGGCATCGGGGCGCCTGGGTGGCGCAGTCGGTTAAGCGTCCGGCTTCAGCCAGGTCACGATCTCGCGGTCCGTGAGTTCGAGCCCCGCGTCAGGCTCTGGGCTGATGGCTCGGAGCCTGGAGCCTGTTTCCGATTCTGTCTCCCTCTCTCTCTGCCCCTCCCCCGTTCATGCTCTGTCTCTCTCTATCCCAAAAATAAATAAAAAAATGTTGAAAAAAAAAATTAAAAAAAAAAAAATAAAAAAAAAAATAAAAGGCAGTAATAAGTGAAATAAACTTATACGTATTTTATGTAACTCAATATACCCAAAATACTCTTTCCTCCTATATTCTAACAAAAATTATGTTGACATTTTTTTCACAGAAAATCTTTGTTTTATAAGTTTATTTATTTATTTTGAGAGCAAGGAAGCAGCGGGGAGGCAGAGAGAGAGGGAGAGAGACAATCTCAAGCAGGCTTCACGTTGTCAATGCAGAGTCCGATGCAGGGCTCAAACTCATAAACCGGAAGATCATGACCTGAGCCGAAACCAAAAGTCAGGCACACTTCACCAACTGAGCCACCGAGGTGCCCCTCACAGAAAATCCTTAAAGCCAGTGTTTATTCTACGTTTACAACTTGTCTGCATTCAGACCATTCACATTTCCAATGCCCAACAGCCACACACGCTTAGCAAATACCATGTTGGACAGCACAGCCTTCCAGAATATAATTGCTTAGTATAACTGGTATTCAGTCACAGAAATCACAGCCATTGTCCATTTACTGGCTGTTACTTTGGTATGAGACTTCAACCGTGTCCCAGCAGTGACTGTCAACAATTAAAACTGTCAGCTTCTGGGGCGCCTGGGTGGCTCAGGCAATTGAGCATCTGACTTCGGCCCAGGTCGTGATCTCAGGGTTCATGAGTTCGAGCCCTGTGTCGGGCTCTGGGCTGACAGCTCAGAGCCTGGAGCCTGCTTCCGATCCAGTGTCTCCCTCTCTGTCTGCCCCTCCCCAGCTCACACTTGTTCTCTTTGTCAAATATAAATAAAAACTTAAAAAAATAAAAATAAATAAAACTGTCAGCTTCGGGATTAACACCTCTGCAAGTCTTCAAAAATAGTTTTCCTTTCGTAACGTCAACTCACAGACCCATTTGTCATATGGTTTCATCAGATGCAAGAGGTTTTAGTCAAAACATTACTTAAAATATTCTTTAAAATTACCTTCTATTAAAGTAGGGCCGAAAACAGGCAGGTTATCCTTAAAAGAGTCACACAGCAACCTACATTTTTCTGTAAGTTAACTTGCATGCAGAATGTATTTCCATTTCTGAGGCCGTTAAAATAACTGGGTGGTTTTCTGTCTGAAATGCTGAGCGATTTAAAGTGACCATCGGTCGTTCCCAACCAGGCCCGACATCTACAGTGCTTCCAGAAATTCAAATCTTTCCAACTAATTACAGATTCCTTCCCCTACTTCAGTATTATTGACTTCTGTGTAAGTGTTCCATTTTACAGGTTGATTAACCAAAAGAAGGATGAATAAAAAGCCAGGCCGTGGTACTACCGGCCAGGGATGACTGACAGAGGATAGGAAAATTCACAACAGTAGCTGAGGTTGTACTTCCCACATGGTGCCCTGGCCTCAGTGCTGCTGCGTACCTGCTCGTACTTGGCTGGCCAAGTGAAAACACTGGATGGTAAATCTTAACGGCCAAAGTTAAGAAAGGAATCACTTAGTGAAGAAATAGGGGGGTTCTATCTTCAGAGAATAAAGTCCTAGTGATGAGACATGAACATGAAATCAATCAGAAAACCATTTTTTTTGTTTTGAACATCACAGAAAATGGGAAAAATCTCCAGGTCTCCCTGGGCTGAAGGAAAAGGAGAAAGAGAGGCAGTGCCTGACTGTAGAAATAGCCACAGAGACTCCCCGTGTCACTACATGATCAAGGTGGCTCCGATGCTGGTGATGTGCCCCGGAAAGTCTGGATGCAAGCCTCCCCCCCGCCACAGGGGACCTCAAACAGCCCTGCCTGCAGTCTGCTCTCTTTCCGTGGCCCATCTCCATGCTCTGCCCTTTAAAATTATTACATTGCTCCTGTATGAATCTAGGAGTGTTCGATTTGGCTGTATTAAACCCAAGTTGTTTTAGAGGATCTGCCAAGGGCTGCCATTCGTTCTTTGCTTAGGATTTCTACGTGGAGACCACAAAGCCTGTACAGCAGAGTAGGCAAATATTTCATACCTTGAGGAAGGTTCCCAGTTGGTTTAGCCCAAGGAGACAGACCCTAGTAGGCAAATGGGTGAAGGTGGTCAAAAAGAAAAACAAAACAAAGAATTGGGTTTAAAATGATCTTCAATAAAGTAAAAGAGTCCCTATTTTTTCTTTAAAGAGAAAAAGCCTTTGAGGAGAGGAGTCAGAATCTCCTAGCAGATATTCTGATTCGTTTTATCTGATTAGCACTTATATTTATGCCAGGAATTTCTTTTTTTTTTTTTTTTTTTTTAATTTTTTTTTCAACGTTTATTTATTTTTGGGACAGAGAGAGACAGAGCATGAACGGGGGAGGGGCAGAGAGAGAGGGAGACACAGAATCGGAAGCAGGCTCCAGGCTCTGAGCCATCAGCCCAGAGCCCGACGCGGGGCTCGAACTCACGGACCGCGAGATCATGACCTGGCTGAAGTCGGACGCTTAACCGACTGCGCCACCCAGGCGCCCCGGTATGCCAGGAATTTCTGATACAGATTGAATGCTGGAGGAGAGAAAAAGGAAGGAATCAGGGAGATTTGTAGGAGACTGTTGGTATGGAAAAGCTAACCACGACCTGGAGTTATGGCCAGAGAGTCTGTGGGCTGGCCTCTGTCCTCCCCCTCCTCTTCCCCCATCATGAGCTTACTGTGATACGTAAGCATCTGTTATACAGGGAAACATTTTGAAAGTATATCAAGACCGTGTTTCAGCTTCATGACACAAGGAGTTTAAGTCTATTTTGATATTTTCTGAAAATACTCCTTTTGAAGGAGCCATTTTAAAATACCATCACATTTGCAAAAAGCCACACTCCAATTTAACTGCAAAAGAACACCTTTTCTTTACTGAGCCAACTGCCAAAACATTTGAAAATGTTCTCAATTTAAAAGGCAAGCCTATTTCTCCCCACAGAAGAATCTGGAGCACAGACAAGAAGTTTCCAATAATATTCTTCCAAATGGTGTGGAAGCGCCTTTCTAATGCCAGTGACAGGGCAGGGGTCTGAGTCCCGAGTCCCGACGCAGGGGCACTGGGAATCAGCACTTGCAGAAGGGGCTGTTGAGTAACAGACCCGGGTGTAAATTCCATTTTGTCAGGATGGAACTGATTGGCTTTCCATGGGTTAATTTTTCTAAGTCTCTAGTTTCCATAACCACAACCTGGGGACCACGATCACCACTGCAGAAGGCTGCTGGGAGGACTACAGAAGAAAGCACAGGTTCCTGGTGATCACCACCTTGCCTGGCACAGAGGACATGGTCCATAAAACAAGTGGATTTAAAACATGTCTGTTCTCCACATGGACAAAGTACATCATCATAGCACATCATTCCCCAGCTTAAAATCCTAAAGTCAGCTCCTTGACATCTAAACAAGTATCAACATCCTTACCATGAGTGAGGCTCCTTCTCACAGATCTGCCTTCTTAACCTTTTCTGCTTCATTCATCCATCCACGTGGACCTTCTCTCGGGCACATGGTGTGGACCCAACCTGCTCCTGGGAAGAAACAGACAGCACGGGAATAAATGAATCCCTCAGGCTCTTCAAATCAAGTATGTAATGAGTGAGGACACTAAGGTCCAGTAAGTAGTCCTCACCGGCCCAAACGAAGTAACAGACTGAGGCTGTGAACCTCTCTCCAAGGGCCCAGCGGTCGCTGTACACAGAGGTGGGTCTACCACGAGGCCAGTGAGCCTGTGGGCTTCAGGAAGGACCACAGCAACAGAATCATAGACCCTAATGGCTTTTCACAAATCAGATAATTTAACTGAAGTTGGTCAAGACCGCTGTCTCTTTCAACTCTGATTTCCCTTCATTACACTTTCAGCTACAGCCTCACAATTCATTAATAATAATACCATGTAAGGGGCGCCTGGGCGGCTCGGTTGAGCGTGGGACTCTTTCTTGGTCTAACCTCGGGTCATCATCTCATGGTTCCCGGGATTGAGCCGAGCACTGCTCTCTGTGCTGACACTGCAGAGCCTGCTTGGGATTCTCTCTCCTCTCCCCTGCTCACACTCCGTCTCCCTCTCAAAATAAATAAACTTTAAAATAATAATAATAATAATAATAATAATAATAATAATAATAATAATACCATAAAAATTTTAGAATGACTGTCAAATTTAGGGAAACTGCCACATAGTTTCTTCCTGTATCAGCCGTACAGCACGGGGGCACTGGGTTGTTTCTGTGCAGTAACTCGTCTCACACACACTCAGAGGTGTGATTGCTGGAAGCCGTTCCCACGCCGTGATGAAGGAATCCAAGTAAAAGCAGAAGCGACTGCACACCACACAATACATCCTCCTAACCCCAAACTAAACACACCCTCCGATTTCCCTCATCTAGATTCTAAAGCCCCCAATAGCCATAAGAATACCACCTGACATGGGGTCAAATGAGACAGGAGAAGACGGAGTAGAGACAGTGGTCTGAATGGATTACGGTTAAAATATCTTAATTGTGCAGAATTAAAAAAGAAAACGTGTTAACATATTGCTAGGACCCCGTCCAAGTTTCTACAAGGGCTTCTGCCCCTCTTATATCTATAATTAGTAATGAAAGCAAATTTCAATCAACCATGCTAAAACTGAAGAGGAATTCACTTTCCATTTTCTCTAGAGAAAGTGGTATCACAAAACTGTTACACTGGGAAAAAGTCATCGAAGCGTATGCAGCCAAAAGTGTAGGAATAAAAGTATTGTAAAGGTGTCCTAGGCAGTTAAATAAGAAAAATATTATTACTATTTCCCGGATTTGTTTACATTTAGAAGCTTATTACGATTTTAAAAATTTATAACTTGTAATTTATTTTTGTTCCCAGTAAATATTCGCTCTCATCCCTAATTCTGCGTGTGTAATGTTGAGCTCTATGAATTTCAGGTCCCACTCTACCTGGATTCATCCTGCTGGCCCAGTACACCACCGTTATTATTCACCTGCAGTTCAAGGTCACTCGATACCCATAGCTGCAGCGTCTGCAGATTGTCCTTACCTTTCCCCCCCATGTTTTGGCTTATGCTAGAGCAAAAGTATTCCTAGAGGGAGGGTACGTCTAAGGGTGCCCCTAAGCTTCTTGTGAACGGGTGAAAATGGAAGGATCGCCTGTTGGCCATCAATCGGAGGTGGGTACCAAAAATACATCCTGCTTCTACATACTGCATCATTCTGAAACTTTGTATTGTCCGCTTCAGAAATTTAGTTCTGTGTATACATTTCTGGGTAAGTGGTTTGGCTTCCTCAGAGCCAAGTAGGTAAGCATGAGGGGAAACTTGAATTAAACATGATAACTCTTCTCAAGTTCCCCAGAGTGAGATGGAACATTCTCCTTCCTGCCTTGAGGAAGCTATATATATAGCTTCATATATATATATAACCTGTTACACCCCTGCTGTGGAATTTCTGGACTAGTGTTCAGAATTCTTCCTGAAGATGGTTTAAGTCACTAGGAGTTACGGTGGTTAATATTCTGCACATGATGATTTCTTTAAAATCACACTCTCTATATAAACGTTTAAGTCACTAGGAGTTATGGTGGTTAATACTCTACACATGATGATCTCTTTAAAATCATACGCTATATATAAATGTTTAATATTCCAAACAAAATAATATAACCTTTACCTATAATAATTCTGAAGGTAGCAATAACTGTTTTAAGGTTTTCTACTGGAAAATACTGTGTGTTTTTTAATAGGAAAAGCTTCAAAATATGCTGAAAACCTATCTAGAGATATATTTAATAAACTTTTATTATGCAAGTGTCCCTTGAACATCTTCTTCATAATAATACTGTCTTGATTTATGTAGTGAATTCCTTTTCAAGATCGCAGACATAAGACCGTAATAGAAATAACAGAGCAATGTGTACTTAAAGTCTGAAATCAAACAAGATCCCATTAGCTCCATTATCACCATATTTGACAGAAGAAAGGATGGATGAATCCCATACGTTCCGTCAACTATTTCACAAATTGCTTTGGCCAGTAATGTGACATATGTCCAAATTCTAAATTGTTGTAGTTGTGAGTAATTTACCAGGATATGTATGTATTTAACTTTGGCATCCTAAGAAAATGTGTTAATATGGTTTGTGCATCATTTGTCCCAGAGATGGGCCTTAATGGTAAACAGAACCCAAGATCCTCAATGGGGAAGGAAGACATGCTCTTTGCTTGAATACAGTGAGGGAAAATACACACACACACACACACACACACACACACACACACACACACAAACACATACACACACACACACACACACAGAGGGATTCTAGCTTTGGAGGTAGTGACCCTTCTACTGTGATTTTGTGTGTTGACACAGTGCCCTTAAGTATGTTTAGTAGACTAGCAGAATCTCACATTTGGTGGGTTCTCAATAATCCTTTATAGAATAAATAGATGAAGGAAATCAAAATTTAAGAACTTAAACAGAACACAGCCCACAAAACTCTGTCTATCCCACAAGGACGCCTTTTTCTTTCAAACAAGGATCCATTCATCCGTTCCTTTTTTGAAAGTAATAAACAGTTATGTATCTTCCTAAATATACAGTTACAGAGCTCATGTATTTCGATTACATTCATCAGAACACCACTGAAGACATTACCAAATCCTTTGGAAAACACCAGCTGTGCTCTGTCAATGAAGTTCCCTTGACCGACCAGTCTAAGAACTAACACGAGAAGATCTCCGGGCGTTCGTCTTTATTGCAACTCAGCTGCTGACCGTTAGCATGCCAGAACCACATGTGGGGCTGGCACGTACCTTTGGGAATCAGAGCCTAAAGTCTGTGCACCTTGAACGTGACAGTGCCCGTCCTCACAAAATCCCACTTACCCTGAAGACTCGTCCCTGCCTAGATTCACCTTTCCACCGTTTTCCCACTGAGAGCATGCAGATATCCTGTTAGCTGTCCACTGTTAGTGATAATACGGATGTTTGATATAGCATCAGAATTCACCTGCCCCAGAAAGAAGGCACAGCGATCAACACGTGTGATGCGACAACCCGTGGTGGCAACACTTGGGCTTTGTGTCGTAGAGCAGCATTTGAGGACCCACGTGCCTCCTCTCCACGGTTTCATCACAGAATTCTTTCACTTCCTCAAGTACTTGATTTTTTGAATAGAATAAATATAAATACATACCATAATTCCATATTTAAGTAGTGAAAATAACTAAAGAGGGGAAAACAAATACAGTGAAGGCCCTCTCTCCCAGCCTCCCTCTCCCTCTAATACACCAACTTCTGCTTCCCTGTACAGGGCACCCACTTCTGTATGGATCTTCTCTTTTACTACAGCAATAGAAAGAGACTATAAATATTATTCAGCACACTGCTTGCTAATAATAAATCCTGGGGTTCTTTCTACATAAAAATATAAACAGCATCTCAATCCATTAGCTCCAAGCTTTAATTAGCTTTTAATTCCCCTAGCTTGAGAGCAATAATGTACTACACTGTACAGCATATTTCATGATTTACTGAATCAAACCCCTACTGACGGATATTGAAGTCTTTTTTCCCCATAGTTTGTTTATATCACTTCATAGTCTCATATTCAGTATTTTTAAATCTGCTAATTGCTGAAAGCCACTTTTTACAATAATGTTTGGGCCAAAACTCACTTGGTCACAAAACTGAACCTTTCCTGATAAGAGGCACTATTTGTGTCTCTGTGCTCCCAAGAGTCACATGGGCCTCTGTCTGCTGACATTTGTGAAGAACGTATTATTAGCTCTTCCATATTGAGCCATATTATTTGTTAATTGTTATTCTTTAACATTTTCTTACGTTTGCCTTAGTTTTAATTAAACTGTGAAAATGCTTTTAGAATTAAGTCTACAACGCATTTGGTGACAGTTAAAATCAGAAAATAAGTGATACATTAATCAGCATGGTTTGTTTTTACTCCGGGACAATGATGAGCAAGAACTAAGGAACCAGAAAAAGGAATTGCTCGGGGTAAAAAATGACCCTGTGCTGATCATATGGATGCAAGAGTGACAGGTGAATGTATGCCAGCAACTGGTTTGTTGCTCTTGAAGCCAGCTAGAAGTGACTGTGATGACATGAACGACGACAGTGAGTGTGGACCATTATGAGGTTTGACTCTCAAGTATGAAGAAGCACAAGTACCACGGTGAAATTAATCTGAGAATCTATAATGAAAAAGCTTCTTGGCAAATTTCTTAAAATAATGCTTAAGAAAAATGCCGTCTTAAACAAACAAACAAACAAAAAACCTACAATGTTATTATTCATGGATGAGTATATTTTTGCCCGAGTAGGACATCTGTCATATGCCCCTTCTATTTTATGATGGGCAAATGTAAGTGTATTTGAAAGTATAAGGCTGCTGTAATGACCACAAGTTGAAGAATCCAAGATTTCTCAAAAGCATTTGGTTTGTAGGACACCAATTATACTGTTGCTAATGTTTGGAATTATGTCGATAAACCTACATTAACAAATGCTTGGCACAGCCAACAGGCTAGCAGTGACATTTGGAAAACTCTGCTGGTATAGAGTTTAAATGATCCTTTTACGTAATGATAGATGATATCCACCTCATCAATGAGATACAAGTAATTCAGCCAAGAGTACAGAAAAGTTAAAGTTCCACATATGAGTGAAAACACGTGATATCTGTCTTTCTCCGACTGACTTATATCATTCGGCATAGTAAAGAAACTTAACAGAAGACCATGGGGGAATGTATGCCAGCATACATTGGGGGAAGGCAAGGGGGAAAAATAGTTACAAACAGAGAGGGAGGGAGGCAAACCATAAGAGACTCTTAAATACAGAGAACAAACTGAGGGTTATTGCGGGGAGTGGGAGAGAGGGGAAAATGGGTGATGAGCACTGGGGAGGGCACTTGCTGGGATGAGCACTGGGTGTTGTACGTAAGCAATGAATCATGGGAATCTACCCCCAAAACCAAGAGCACACTGTATACTGTATGTTAGCTAATTTGACAATAAATTATATTTTTTTAAAAAAGAAAAGTTAGATAAAAAGCATTCGCTGTGTATTACCTGAATGTTGGGGAAACTGTGTAAATGTTCAAATTTTTCATTAGAAAATGGAAAGACAATGGTTGACCACTTAACTGTTGTACTTACACAATTTTCACTTACCAGTGAGCAAGTCATTACTGTAGTTTACATAATTAAACAAAACTTCTTAGATGGAAATCCATGATAATGAGATGGCACACATCAGACGCTTTCCACCAGGCCATCCATAATGAGGTCTGATAAGCCCTGGGGGGTTTTGCTCCTGGCCCATCCTCAGACATCTGACTCGGATCTACTTACAAAGGTCATGTTGCTGTGTTCACTTTTCCAAGACACGCTGATGCAGAAAATAAATAGTATGCGTACAAGTGCAGGCAGAATCTAACAGAATTATCTGTTAGATAATGTTCATGGAAAGATTCAGCACACCTTGTTTAGAGCCTGTATCCATGTTTTCAAAAGGTAAATCCTACCATCAGTGGCATCAGTATCCCCTGATACCTGGATAAAAATGTAAAGTATAGGGTCCTACCCCCAGATGTACTGAATCATGTAAGCTAAAGTTGGGACCCAGCAATCTGTCTTTCCATAAGTCTTTGGTTGATCCTTATGCAATCTCTCATTTGAGAATATTCAAAAGTTATAAAAAAAAAAGACTACTTTCAAAAAAACCACCATATGGGGCGCCTGGGTGGCGCAGTCGGTTAAGCGTCCGACTTCAGCCAGGTCACGATCTCGCGGTCCGTGAGTTCGAGCCCCGCGTCGGGCTCTGGGCTGATGGCTCAGAGCCTGGAGCCTGTTTCTGATTCTGTGTCTCCCTCTCTCTCTGCCCCTCCCCCGTTCATGCTCTGTCTCTCTCTGTCCCAAAAATAAATAAACGTTGAAAAAAAAATTTTATAAAAATAAAAAAACAAAAACAAAAACAAAAAAACCACCATAAAGGGGACCCTATGGGGCTCAGCGGGTTGAGTGTCCGACTTCAGGTCACGGTCTCACGGTTCCTGGTTTCAAGACCCATGTGGGGCTTTGCACTGACAGTTCAGAGCCTTCTTCACATTTTCTGTTTCCCTGTCTGCCCGTACTCAGCTTGCACTCTCTCTCTCTAAATTAAATAAACATTAAAAAATTAAACCTGCATTCCATACGCACTTATTCCAAAGGTTTTTGATAAGGTATTGGGCACCTGTTCCAGTAACCGCACTCAACAACCTCGTCACAAATATGGTAGTGCGCTTTTGGGAATTCCTAGACGTGGAATTGCTGGTGCAAAGAGTATGTGCCCTTGTGATCTGAAAAGATAAAGCCCAAATTCCCCACGCAGCGATTATATCTACTTACTTCCTCACTGTAATATGACAATGTAAGTGAGTGCCCACTTTCCCATATCTCAGTGACAATCTAATATTAAGCTGCACAGCGTGTTTCCATCTGATAGGTGAGAAGTTGCATCTTACTAGTTTAATTTGCATGTTTCTTATCATGACTAGAGCTGATCGCTTTTGCACTCAGCACTCCTGGGTTGGGATCAAACTGTTCATGGACGCTGCCCATCTTTCTGCCGGGTGTGTACCAGAACTACTACAATCATACACCTAAAAGATCACCATTTGTCCTGGTAAACGTACATGTCGATCGTCTCAGCTGCCTTGATTGTGTTGGTATATGAGTTGTTGTTTTGGTTTTTATGTTGTTAAATTGTCCAGGTTTACCTGTCTCTTTATGTTTCTCCTATGTTACAGCTAGAAAGGCCTGCATAATTCAGAGATTAAATACGCTTCCCCTTTTTTTCTATAGCTTTTACGATTTCATGCTTTCATGTAAATATTTCACCAGTTTTGACTATTTCCTAGTATATACTATGAGGAATAAACCAAACTTCATTATCTTTTCCAGACAGCAAATTGTTTTCACACATCATTTGCTGAAAGGTCTGTCTTCAGCAGATGAGAAATGTCATCTGGAACACATAAGAAAGTTAGTTTCTTTGTTTTCTGCAGAAATGTGTTTGTACTTCTACGCTTTTGGTTCTGATCTACCAGCTTGGGTAAATCTGCGGCAGTGGCCTGTTATGTCTCGAGCTGCATAGTAAGCACATCTTAACCTTTTCTGGAACTATTCCTCTCCTGTCGCTCCTCCAGCATCGGCCTTTTTCAGAGATGTCTACACTTCTTTTTTACTTGGATATCATTGTAGCATTAATTTTACATTTACTTTATCTAGTTAAATAAAACTGGTTGACAATTTGTTGGGGCTGATGTAAATGTAATTAGCTGAGGGCAGAATACACATCACAGTGTGCCTTCCTATCTAAGAAATGAGGCTTTATATGTATTTTCATCTATTTACATCCAATAACTCCCACTGTGTGATACTGAAAGAGTTCTAATCTTGAACCATCTTTGACTCTTTGGAAGAAACTCCATTTGATATGTATTATTTTAAATATGCTCTGGGCTTTAATGCTAGATACTTTAGGACCTGGCTTTGAATTCATAAGCGGAATGGACATTCTTTCTTGTAAAATCTTTCTAGGGGTTTACTATGAGTGTAATGTTACCTTAAGAGAATAATTTAAAACTGATCCTACAGTATGAATTACCTGCCCTTTATTTTTTTTTTTAATTTTTTTTTTTCAACGTTTATTTATTTTTGGGACAGAGAGAGACAGAGCATGAACGGGGGAGGGGCAGAGAGAGAGGGAGACACAGAATCGGAAACAGGCTCCAGGCTCTGAGCCATCAGCCCAGAGCCCGACGCGGGGCTCGAACCCACGGACCGTGAGATCGTGACCTGGCTGAAGTCGGACGCTTAACCGACTGCGCCACCCAGGCGCCCCGAATTACCTGCCCTTTAAACATAAGAGACTGTTGAGAACTGAGAACAAACTAAGGGTTGATGGGGGGTGGGAGGGAGGAGAGGGTGGGTGATGGGTACTGAGGAGGGCACCTTTTGGGATGAGCACTGGGTGTTGTATGGAAACCAATTTGACAATAAATTTCATATATAAATAAAAAAATAAAAAATAAAAAATAAAAAAAAAAAATAAATGTGTGGAAAAATTCTTTGCTTCCCTGACTAGATTTTTACCATCATTTTATAAGGTAATCATTATCATGTATTCGTTTTTGTATTTTGGAACTGTAAATGAAATCAAATAGTGTTGTCTCTCTTGCATTTGGTTTCTTTTACCCAACATAATATCTGAAAAATGTGTCCATGTTTGTGCATTAATCAGTTTATTCTCTTATATTACCATATAATTCCTCATTAAATGAATATGGCACATCACTATTGATGGACATTTCCAATGTGGACTATTACCGTAGACTGTTGTTTCCAAAATAGGCTATTACAAATACTACTAGTATGAGTGCTCCTTTTATTACATAACTCTGCATCTCTCTCCCTCTCTCTCTCTCTCTCTCTCTCTCTGTATCCATCCATCCACCCATCCATCAATCCATCCTTCTATTGAATCAATCATTTTTGCTGGGTCTATATTCAGATGTGGAATAGCTGAATCATGATAAAGCTGATACATGTTCTTAGACGATGGTCAAACAGTATTCAAAAGTCCCTATGCCATTTTCATCTTGGAAAAGCAGAGCATGAGGATTCTGGTTTCTTTATATTCTGCTAATTTTCACACTGTCTTTTTTTAGTTTTAATCACTTGGGTTTTCAGTGGTATCATATTATGATTTTATTTTTTTCAACGTTTTTTTTTTTTTTTTAATTTATTTTTGGGACAGAGAGAGACAGAGCATGAATGGGGGAGGGGCAGAGAGAGAGGGAGACACAGAATCGGAAACAGGCTCCAGGCTCTGAGCCATCAGCCCAGAGCCCGACGCGGGGCTCGAACTCACGGACCGCGAGATCGTGACCTGGCTGAAGTCGGACGCTTAACCGACTGCGCCACCCAGGCGCCCCTCATATTATGATTTTAATCAACATTCACCAACTACCAAAAACATGGAGAATGTCTTTGTGTACTTATTGGCCACGTAGGAATCCTGCTTTGTAGTGTGCCTGTTCTAGGGTCATGTTCATTTGTATTGGGTTTCCTGTAATTTCCTTACTGATCTTTAGAAGCTCTTCCTAGATGCAGGATGCAAGCTGTCAGTTACATTTGTTAGAACGATCTTGTCCACTCTGTGGATTGCCTTTTCACTCTTATTCTGAATTTACAAAATTACAAAATTTTAGTCCCATTTATCCAACTACATTTATACAAACTGCGTTATTTACTTTCTTTGCAAAAAGGTCCCTACCTGCCTCAGGCCCATGTCAGTAGTCTCTTATCATTTTCTAAAAGCTTCACTCTTTTCCCTGTTGCATTAATACCTATAAACTCTTCAGAAATAACTTTTGGGAACAGTAAGATATGGAAATCTCATATTTTTAAAACTATGGATGTCCAATTAACCTAGCAATTTAAAACACAGATGTCCTTCACACCTGTTTTCTTCATTTCACTTTTGTCGTAAGTACACCTTTAAGATTGAGTCTGTTTCTGCATTAATACATGCTCTTCCACTGTTGACTCATCTGGACTATGGCAGCTAATGCTGTCGCTCTATCATTATAAACTTAAAAATCAGCTCTGGCCAAACACAGGAATAGAGCTGATAGAATGTTGACTTGAAATGCATTAAAACTACAAGTCAGTTTTAGAAGAATGTGCCTGTTTATAATATGGATTATTTCAAGTATTTTATTTGGACACGACTAATTACTAAGGTCCTCTCTAAATGTTCTTAAAAATATTTTATAGTTTTCTGTCTAGAGATCTTCAAATTAAATTAAATTTATTATTTGGTATCTTAGGTCATTTATTCTCTTAGAGATGAGATATCTTATTGTTCAATTTCATTTTTTTCTTACATTATAATTTGTATGTATTGAAACTGTATGAAGCAGGTGTCCAAATCAAATTATTATTTGTTACTGATCTACAGATTCTTCAGATCTATGTTTCCACAAATATAACACCATTATAATAACTGGATATGTCTTTCCTTTCCAGTTATTATAATGAATAGTCCTATGACTACCTATAAATTAGATACATTATTTAAATGCTTCATACAAAGCAAACTCCAGCCTCAGATGGTTTTAATAGTGATTAGCACCATATATAATTATCTCAGAAATCAGGAAAAGATAACACTCTTCTCAATCTGTTGTAGAAGAATAGCCTAACTCTGATAACAAAACCTAACCAGAAAATCACAATTAAAAGAAAAAAAAAAGTCATAGGCCAAGCTCATGAACATAGATGCAAGAATCTTGCACAAAATATGAGCAAAGTGAACCAAGATAGACAGAAAAAGAATTATTTCATACTGCTAGGTTGGGGTTATTCAAGGAATATGAAGGAATTATTACCATGTTTTAATTAATCAATATATTCAACACTGTACTAGATATTTTAGTCAATGCAATAAAGAGGCAAAAAAAGATATAAATATTTTCACATATATATTCCACTTAAATATTTTATGTTGACGTCTTATAAGATCGGGGCACTTTTGACATCAAACAAATGGTGAATATGTGTACAAGGAATACTACTCATAATCTCACCCAAAAATATTTATTGAAAACCCGAAATGTGCAAAATACACTGTCGTAGCTGTGGTGGACAATACAAGGATGCGGTAGAGTTAACTCCTATCTCAAAGTCGTAGGGAGAACAAAGAATTATTTTAATTTTTTTTTCAATGTTTATTTATTTTGGGGACAGAGAGAGACAGAGCATGAACGGGGGAGGGGCAGAGAGAGAGGGAGACACAGAATCGGAAACAGGCTCCAGGCTCTGAGCCATCAGCCCAGAGCCCGACGCGGGGCTCGAACTCACGGACCGCGAGATCGTGACCTGGCTGAAGTCGGACGCTTAACCGACTGCACCACCCAGGCGCCCCAAGAATTATTTTAAAACACAACACAGTGCACAATACATCTTGCCTCTTTCCGAGCAACTAACACAATACAAAATGTAAATCTTTCACTGAATCTACTCAGTTTAGAGGCCCAGAGTACAAAGTAAGGACGGTCTATATATTTTGTAGACTCTAAACTATGACCCCATCTGAGAATATCCTTCCCATTCTGTGTAGTATTTTTTTTTCAATTTATGTTATTAGTTTCGCTGAAATTGTGCTGTTAAAAACTTTCCAAGCAGCTTACACATTACTCACTCAAGACTTAATGCAAATTACTTCAGTCAAATTGCGTCCTAACAATTAGCCTACCTGCTCTAAAAGAAGGTGAACCTTGGGGCGCCTGGGTGGCGCAGTCGGTTAAGCGTCCGACTTCAGCCAGGTCACGATCTCCCGGTCCGTGAGTTCGAGCCCCGCGTCAGGCTCTGGGCTGATGGCTCGGAGCCTGGAGCCTGTTTCCGGTTCTGTGTCTCCCTCTCTCTCTGCCCCTCCCCCGTTCATGCTCTGTCTCTCTCTGTCCCAAAAATAAATAAAAAACGTTGAAAAATAAAATTTAAAAGAAGGTGAACCTTGATCTAGGGAAGAACAAGTTTGCGGAGAAGGTACGACCTCAGGGGCACGTAAGTGCACAACACTCTGACCCAGAGCGCGGCTGATTGATGTGCACATGGCCGCAAACGGGCACCGTCGCGCTGCTTAAAAAGCCACCCAATCTTCTCGATTTAAAACCACAAAATAATTTTTTCGTTGACCTGGCATGTGTCCAGGGACTGGCGGTGGAATCTTACCACTGGTCCTTGACTGGAGCCGAAAATGGGCTCACAACCCGTGGGTGCTGGCTGTTAGCTGCGAACTCGACAGGGATGGTGACGCACCTCAGCTCCTTTCTACAAGGGCATCGACAAAGGGCTTGCTGGGTCTCTTCAGAACATGGCAGCTCAATTCCAAGAGTGAGTGTTTGAGAGAGAGACACTGGAAGTTTCTTAAGCCTGGACGCGCAAACCAGAGCACCATCGCTTCACGGTACCCTACTGGGTGAGCAGGTCGTGATCCCTGCCCGGGCCCAAGGGGGAGAGCATGACACCCCAGCTGTTAATGGGCGGCGTGGAAAAGAAGTTGAGTGCATCTTTCATCTGGTTTAGTCCTAAAACCCCTGACTCTTGGGGGAAGGGTTCTCGGCAAGAATGAGAGCAAACACGAGGTCAAAACCATGAATTTCACTGCTTTGGGAACTGTACTGCCATTTCTAAAACTAGGAACAGGGAAGAAAGCCAAGTCACTCTTCCCAACGTCTCCCCCTTTTCCTGATGTGCTTTCTTCCTTTCTCAAAGATACAGAATGCCTCTCTCTGCAGGACTGCAATCTCAGGGTTGGCACAGTCTTATCCGGAGAGCCATATAATGAGTTAAATCAGGTTTGAGCAGGATAGACAAAAAAGCTCCGCCATTTATCACTCTTTTTTTAAAAAATCTTTATTTTTTTAACAAAACATGTTTGTAAGTCAGATACAGATGGACTGTTGTCAATAACAAAACTACTGATTAACTCCAGACAAATAATTATTACCTATGCCAAGATCACTTACTCTAAGTGCTACACTGACACAGACACACACTGACATTTTCAGGAACAGCAGAGCTACAAGGATGGCAAGCCAAGAAGGTTCTGTGAGTCACAGTGTAACAGCAACATGTGGGGTAGTAGCTGGGCAGTGCGGCAACAATAATGGACCTTTAGGAGGGGCAAACGATTCAGAGTCCTGCTGAGGACAGAGGCCTTGTAGCAAATCCACAGAATCCAGATGAAGACTGAACGGATAGAAAATGGCAAATTGATTCCTGTTTCAAAAGCCTCAAAAGTAAGCAAAAGGTCAGCCTTAGTCCTGTTCAATGTTCCTGGAGAGTTATGGGAGCCTAGGGAACAACGTGTCTTTTTTTTTTTTTTTTTTTTGAAAGTAGCCAAACTTTCTTCCAAAAAGAAGATTGAATTCTCCCTCGATTAAAAGAAATGTTTTTCTGTTACTCATATTGGAGGCGCAAGTACAAAGCAGTTGCACCACGTACAAATTGGCTTTTCTGCCCTCAATAAAACATAGTGATTATTTGATGGCGACAATGACAGGAAGGTTCAGAACTGTCATGTCATTCTGAACAAGGAGCATGAATCACACAGCTTACTGTATTCAGGGCTAAACTTGATGCTATATAGCAAGACAACTCCTGGGACCTTTTCCTTTTGATGTGTCAGCAAAGACAATGGGAAAAGAATAAACTGGTTGGTTGAAAGGACCTAGTTTTAGTCCCAGCGCCACTCTGCCAATAATTTCGCTTCTCCGCACAGGTTTTTGTTGTTGTTGTTTGTTTTGTTTTTCATCTGCAAACTGAAGTGGTTGTGAAAAGTTCTCTCGAAAGTCTTCCGTGGCTTTAATGTCCAGCAGCTTCCTCTGCTGAGATTTTTGCTCTAAGAGGGATGCGGCTTTTTTTAAACACGTAGACAGACATATTAATATGAACGTTTGGGGTTATTTCGCCTTAAGTTTCTTGAGTACCTAATGTAGAGTCCTGGCCTTCTGCAGGAATCTGAAAACTCAGCTCCCCTTCAGCACCAACCGTCTTATTCTCCCCTCTGTTCAGGCCACGTGTGCATCAGATACGTGCAGGGCTCTCTCATCTCCTGGGGGTTTTGTTCAAATGCCACAGAGGACTGTTGTCTGACGTAACCTCTAAAACATCCCAATACTCTTTGTGCCCTAACCCTACTTTGTTTTCCCTTCATAAACCTCATCACCACCCAATAATGGAATTATATGTTCAATGTCTCATTCCGCTATTAGAATGTAAGATTCAAAAAGGGCAAGGAAGACGTGTTCTTCACGGTCGCGGGGAGAATGCCTGGACGTGAGAACAGACTTCAGCTCAACTCCAACTCCTCTCAGTGTCAGTTTTTCCTACTGTATCTTGCTCCGTGATTTTTGCTGCCAGCTTGTATGCTTATTTTCAGTGGCTATATGGGACTTTCCATCAAATATTGTACCGAGTTGGAACTGGATGATCTCTCCTCACAAACGCACGTTTAAAACTGAAAAACCAAAGCTCTTCCCATGGTGTCACCCCCCCCCACCTCTAACTCAGCTGTCCCTTGGGACGACTTGTCTTTCATCTGTTCTCACCTTTTAGGCTTTACACCTTGTCTCAGTAATTATTTTTCATCTGCATGCTGCTAGTAACTAACATAGAGTTTTTCACGCGGCAGGAAGTCACTAAGTGTTTTTAATTAAATACACACACACACACACACACACACACACACACACACACACACACACACACCATCCCGCCAGAATCAGAGTTGTCCATTTTGATAAGCTGTGTATATCGGCTTATGTTTTAGGTTGTACACAACAAAATAAGCATAATAGAAATTTTATGAGATCGCATAAGTTACCCAATAAAATATTTTTTTTAACAATCTCCTCTTTGTACAGACACAGATATTTGGAAAGATCATTCGTTCTTGTGATCAGCATCACAAAGATCTGGTCTTTGGTCACTCACATCTAGACGCACGTCTTCCAACTCCACTATAGGCACAATCCGTGTTTTCTAGTTTCTGAAATGCACCACAGTCCCCACCAGCTGTACACCTTCTCTCATGCCGTACCTGAATCCAGAACACTATTCGCTCCTCCCTTTGCCTGACCAATGTCTCTTTGTTTCTCCCTACAGTGCTTTCTGATCTGTGTGCTAACTCCATGCTAAGCCTGGGATATTGGATCCTTTGCTCTTGCTGTGTGCCTTCAAGAGGACTTATTTCATGGTCCTTCATCCCATCTGCTAAATAGAATATTCATTTGTTCACCATTGCTGTTTCCTGAGCACGTCTACATTTGAAGCCAAGATCAGCGGTAACCTCGAGGCGTCCCGACAATGCTGTGTCAAACTATCTTATCCATTCCACGTCTTCCTCACAAAGCTAAGTTAGCATAACGTTGCCTTCCGTTCTAAGGTCAATTAAAGAGATGAGATATCAATAGTGCCCTTCTGCAGTCCCAGGAGATTATTTGAAAACTATAATTGAATTTAATTATATAGTTTCCACACAGTCAGAGAGATTGGAACACTGCCCACTTTCTACTCCATTCTTGCAGGTTAGAATAAGCGACTGTGATGAAAGGAGCTTTCCCAATGTTCATTAATTTGGTTTTCCAGATGCAGAAGCAATATCTGCCAACCTCATTTTTTTTTTCTCATTAGCTACCTGCAAAGGCTTAAAACCAATAAAGCTCATCACTTTTACAGGACACATTGCAAAATTCTTCCACCGACTGTCATCATACAACCTCCACACTGTTGTGCTTGGGTGTCATTTCCAACCTTACGTCACACTTCTACCCAGCATGACCACTCCGTTCCATCAGACTTTATCTGCTGCTCCCAAACATGCCTTGTTTACACTGGTTCTTCACGCCACCCCTACTCCCAATGGGAATACATAATTCTCCTCGAATCCAACCCAGTAGTGGAGACACAACTCACACCCCATCACTACCCTGGAGCTACCCTGGCCTAACGGCATTATAACCCAGTTTCTTTACTCATGTTTCTCACCATCCGATTTTATCTCTGTGTTGGCATCCTTATAACTTTACACTATCATACTCCCTTTGTTTATCTACCCATAAGAAGGTGTAAACCAAGAACTGACTAATATTATGTCCTTATTCTCTTTAGGGACAATGACGCTAAAATAAAGCCTGCCATCAAATTGCAGAGCTGAGGATTACTGTGCAAATTTTTGCAGCTGTGCATTAATCCATGGCAGAGATCCATGGAGAACTAATCAGTGGGAGCTAGGGATTATGTCTATATTAAGCTCTCCGTCATAACTCTTGCTTATACCTCTTGAAACACAAATGGATCTTTATGCCTAAAAAGCAATGCAGGAAGTGAATTATTAGAAAACAAATATATTTTTTGCCGCAATATGTTAAAAAACAAAACAAAATTCAGCTGAGTACATTTGAGGATCTAATAGGCTTTTCCAATGATTCTGAAATCAGGCAGCATTACATGGAACCAGTAGAGAGGAGCTCCCAGGAGCTGCACAAAATGAAGGCCTTTAGAGGCAAAAGGGGGCAGGGGCAAGAAAGTCACAAAATGTAAAGGATTATTTCAGGCAAGGTCACCTTCCTTTGAAGGGAGAGTACCTAACACACAGATGACTGCACTAGCGTTGATCAGGCAATTCCACAGTGACTGGTTTAAAATTCCTCTCCTGGGAGAGGCTGAAAGTGAAATTAGGTTAGGTATTAAGTCTCTCCTTTGTGGACCCAGTGCTTAGCACAAGTGACTCCATTTGGGACTCCTTTCTTCTTCTTTTTTTAAACAACTAAATCAAAGTGAAAACCACATGCATTCCTAAAGTGCTTTTCACTTTTTCTCCTCCACTGATGTCAGACAAACAAGCACACATGTCAAGCCTTATTTCCTAGGATGCCATTCATCAGAAATGCACAGTTTTAGAGGTCAGAGACACAGAGAGAGCAGTTGTCACAGAATTAGTTCTTCTGCCGACAACCTGAGAAAAGAGAGTTGTTGAGTCTGACCCCGGTGTCCTGGTAGACGAAGAAAGGAAAGTGTATACAACATGACAGACTCTTCGGTGTGTGCCTAACACTGAGAATGTGACTTTTCTAAACTGTAGTGATTCACAAAATGCTGAGGCTATAGGAACATCTAGTGATGAACAAATTAATGATCCGTACGATTAAACATTTTCATGGAATATACATGGCAGTTGAGAAACAAAGTGGCTCAAACTCGGTGGGCAGTAAGGGATTGATCACATTAGGGTCTTAAAAGCTTTGCGGTGTGCTTCTGAGTATGGGACAAGAGGAGATGCTATTTGGGGGCCACATCAGACATCAGTTAAAAGCTCAAAAAATGAGTTAGGAAGATAGATGGTTTCCAAAAACTGTCTTCATATCGACATCAAAACAAGAGTCCAAACAATTCTTAAATATTTTATTAATTCTTCATAACACTTTCAGTTTAATTTTTTTAATGCTTATTTATTTTTGAGAGACAGAGACAGAGCATGAGTAGGGGAGGGGCAGAAAGAAAGGGACACACAGAACCCAAAGCAGGCTCCAGGCTCCGAGCTGTGGGCACAGAGCCCGATGCAGGGCTTGAACTCACGAACTATGAGATCATGACCTGAGCCGAAATCAGAGGCTTAGTCGACTGATCCACCCAGGTGCCCCAACACTTTCAGTTTAAATACTAGCAGTGCAACTGTATTTGTTCAAACTCATTTACTGGTGAATCCAGAAAATTCAAGTCAAACCTGACTTCAGGAACATGTTGGCCTCAGACATAACTAGACCACTGATTTAAGAAACGTCAAAAGAATTCAGTTTTTCTCCCTGTCTCCTATCATCTTTTTCCGACTTTCCATTTTATTATCAAAGAGACTCTCTTGCCATTATCACGTGAGGCCTGGGGCTCTAAAACCGTATTCTCAGAACCTGCACGCAGCTGGCCAGTTCTTGTTGGCTTGACTTAGGCCATGTGCCCATGTGTGAACCGACCACCGTGGTCACAGGGAAGGGATGACCTTCCTTGGCCTCCAGTGTATATCTGGAGGCCTTGGCTTGGCCTCCAGCGTATATCTGCCTCTGTGAATGACTCAAAGTTGCCATCGTTTAAAGAACATGGGCTGAATAACTGGGACCTGAAGCTACCAGAAGAACCTGGAATGTATTCTAACTGGCAGAAATAAATGAATAAATGTTCTCAGAAAACACCAAATTATCTGAATCACATCAATTTTATTTCTCATTAAAGATTACCTGTAAGTAATTCAATACAACAGTTTCTCCAAATGGATGAATACGTATCGAGATGGAAGGGAGAGCTGACCAGTAAGCCTAAAGTATGATCCTGAAAAAATCATTATGGAGGTCAGTAAAAACCTCAGGGCATTTCTATCTGCTGAAATCAATGTAACTTTAGTAATTCATACGAGAGCTTGTCTTACTAATTACGAAAAAATTAAGCATATATAAAGAAAATATCTGTTATCATTCATTAAAGTAATATATTGGACACCGTAAAACTATTAATTACAACTGTGGTTGACTTTTCTTTTCAGTACAGGTTGGACTAAGGAGAATCTATTTGGGATTTAGTGAAGAAAAATTGCCAGATTCCCATGAATTAGGAAATCCTCACTGGCTACTACCAGCCAAACATTAGACTCTAGGAGCCATAGTGTCCAGTGTATATATTAGCAACCTTATTTATTCCCTAAATTCTTTCAGCCAGTGTAACATTAATAACACAAAAGGAGATTTAATATCCGTAAAGGAAGAGAAATGTGTGGATGTACGAGAAAGACAGGATATTAAACAGACACAGAGCAGAGGAACAGGAAGTGAAGGTATTTGTAATCAATACCCACAATATCATTTATCATTAACACATTCTGCACACCCCCAAACATCATTAGCTGAAACTTGAAACTAAATTATTCCATAATTTAGTTAAAGACTTGTCATTTCTGAATGCTAGCTAATTAGAACTGAATTATAAATTTAAAAATTATTATGAAAGATTATAGACATAGGAACAGACAGGCAGATAGACGGATCTACCCGGCCAAGTTAATAAACCATCGCCAACAAACTGCAAGCCCGTGTGTATTTCTTTCTCCCTCTCTCTTCCTGTTTTCTTCATTTAAAAAAAATGTGTAACTCTATTACTTAGCTATAATATATTTGTGAAGAAAATATTTCAGGGATCGTTCAAATGAATTATTTCCAATAATGGGTTCTCGGTGACTCCAGTCACTGCAGCCTCCACGGGCTCACACGTGGCTGGACCTGAATGAGAGTGGAGATAAATGTACGAAGACTTTACTTATTTCTCCATAGCATAGCCTCTTCCCTCCAACCACACCAGACAAGTGTTGATGGCTCTGACCTTCATTAAGCACGATTCTCACTGATTTCTCTCTTTTAATCTTAACTACATCTCTACAAGGTAGCCAATGATTATATCCATTTGAAAGATGAGGGAAATTAAAGATCAGGCAGTATAGCTTACAAAAGCCATATACAAAGAACATGGCAAAGATGAGGGGCGACCTTGGGTCTGCTGGCCCAAACCAAAACTCTCAACTTCAGCATAGCAGAAATGTTGGCTTGTTCCTCACTCAAGGGCGGTCCCCTTCAGTGACCCACCTTTTACGTCACTAAACATTTTTCCTGCATTCTTCTTTGAAGATCACTTGTGTTACGTATGTGCTACGACACCAGTGTCATTCTTGTTACTGCCTTACAGGAACAGTGTCTTTTGTCTCTGGCTGCCTCACATCCTGGAGGGAAAGGGGAGGAAGGGAGGGAGGAAGGGAGGAAGGGAGGGAGGATGGAGGGAGGAAGAAGGGAGGGTGGGAGGGAGGAAAGAGGCAAAATGGAAGGGAGGAAGGGAGGGAGGAAGGGAGGGAGGAAGGGAGGGAGGAAGGGAGGGAGGAAGGGAGGGAGGAAGGGAGGGAGGAAAGAGGGAAGGAAAAGAAGGAAGGACTTCTGTTTTGAGGAATTTTACTGTGATGTACTTGGGTATAGTTTTATATACTTGGAAACTGAGAGTCATGAATATCCAACACCCATCCAAAGTCACGGACATGGAGTCAGAATTCTAGCCCATGTTTCTGTGGTACAAATATTGGCCTCAGTAATTAGCTCTTCTCTTTAGTGTTCCTTTAACACGCCCAGACATTCCCTCTGCCTTCCTGTTGCTGCTGCTATCAACCAGGGAAAGACACTCATGGGGACAAGCAGCTTAGGCAACTGTTTCTCGGACAGTAGCAGCAATGAGCACAATCCAGTCTCTGTGAGAACTTTCTACAACAAATCACTTCGTCTTCTCAACAACATCAAAAATTTCAGAAAAAAGGAAGCAAGAGAGAAGTGTAACTATTAAGATTTAGACAGGGGGCGCCTGGGTGGCGCAGTCGGTTAGGCGTCCGACTTCAGCCAGGTCACGATCTCGCGGTCCGTGAGTTCGAGCCCCGCGTCGGGCTCTGGGCTGATGGCTCAGAGCCTGGAGCCTGCTTCCGATTCTGTGTCTCTCTCTCTCTGCCCCTCCCCTGTTCATGCTCTGTCTCTCTCTGTCCCAAAAATAAATAAAAAACGTTGAAAAAAAAAAAAGATTTAGACAGTATTTCAGCCAACTGCAATATATGAATTCCATTTGAATTATTAAATATTTCATGTATATGATAACTTGGGTAATGTATATTTTAAAGGAAAGTATTCCATAACATAAAATAACTATCATTTTCAGCATTAAAAGACTGAAGTGTCAAGCGGTGAGAAGGCATACAGGAGCCTTAAATGTGTATTACTGAGTCAAAGAAGTCTTTACGAAAAGGCTACATATTGTATGCTTCCAACTACATGACTTTCTGGAAAAAGTACAAACTATGGAGACCGTTAAAAGATCAGTGGATGCAGACGTCAGTGGGGAGGGAGGCACGAGGAAGTGAAGCACAGAGCATTTTTCGGGCAGTGAAACTAAACGGTGTGATACTACAATGGCATATGTATGTCCTTATGTATTTGTCCAAGACCACAGCATGTACGTCACCAAGAGAAAAGCATAATGGAAACTTTGGTCTCTGAGGGCTAACGAGATGTCCATGCAGGTTTATCAGTCATACCAAATGCACCATTCTGGTGGCAGACACTCATAATGGGGGAGGCTGGGCATGAGGGGGTGAAGGGAATACGTGGGATACCTCCGTATGCTGTTCCCGATCTTACTGTGGAACTAAGACTGCCTCAAAAGTGAAGTCTACAGAAAAAAAAATGAGTTTTAATTTGTGGGAGCATGTTAATACTATTGTAGTTATGTTTAGTAGGAGCCATTATATTTTAGAGATACATTCTCAAATATTTATTTCTAAGATGTTCAATACCTGGCACTTACTTCTAAACAATGAGGGGCGCCTGGGTGGCGCAGTCGGTTAAGTGTCCGACTTCAGCCAGGTCACGATCTCGCGGTCCGTGAGTTCGAGCCCCGCGTCAGGCTCTGGGCTGATGGCTCGGAGCCTGGAGCCTGTTTCCGATTCTGCGTCTCCCTCTCTCTCTGCCCCTCCCCCATTCCTGCTCTGTCTCTCTCTGTCCCAAAAATAAATAAAAAACGTTGGAAAAAAAAAAATTAAACAATGAGAGGAAAAGGGGTGTGAGTGAGGTTCTCGAAAAAAAAAATTGACAAGATGGAATGACCACTGACGCGATGACGGGTACAGGGAAAATTATTACACTATCCTCTACTTTTGTAACAAAGTGGAAGTAATCTTTTAAAAAGTAAGATTTTAGGGGTGCCTGGGTGGCTCAGTTGGTGAGGCGGTGGACTCTGGCTCAGGTCATGATCTCGCAGTTTGTGAGTTTGAGCCCTGCGTTGGGCTCTGTGCTGACAGCTCAGAGCCTGGAGCCTGCTTCGGGTTCCGTGTCTCTCCATCTCTCTGCCCCTCCCCTGCTCACGCTCTTTGTCTCTCAATAGTCAACAAACGTTAAAAAAAAATAAAATAAAAAATAAAAAGTAAGATTTTAGGGGCACCTCAGTGGCTCAGTTGGTTCACGAGTTTGAGACCTATATCAGGCTCACTGCTGTCAGGACAGAGCCTGGAGCCTGCTTTGGATCCTCTGTGCCCCTCTCTCTGCCCCTCCCCCACTTGAACTCTCTCTCTCAAAATAAATAAATAATAAATAAACATTTAAAAAATAAATAAGTAAAAACTGAGATTTTAAAAGTCTTTCTTAAGCCTATCAGAGTTTAACCTACCATATTCCTTGGAGTTCTACTTAGGCTCAGGCTTATTCCTTGTATCTTTATTTAAATAATAATAGTCTAATCACTGCCATGGGGAAGAACATGGAAATGATTCCATCTGTTCTTTCCTTCACAGTAAAACATAGGGGCAGAAACAAAGAAGTACAGGGCAAAATAGTAGAGATCAACATTTCAGTTACATGAAGAACAATGGTTCTTCCCTTATTCTGTAGTTTAACAACAAATGGCTACCGCAAACTACCTTTTGAGCTTCTTGTCACCAACTTTTACCTTCGCTTTGGTTTTAATTTTTAATTCCAACCATTTTGTAATATTTTGAGGATCCTGACGCATTAAAAATTTAGTGTCTAGGCATTTGTATTCCAGATCAGTAAGACTGTTTGGACACATAACTGCTCTGACAAATGCCTTCCAGAAAATAGGAGAAATGTAACCATAGCTACTGCTAGATGAAAAACAAAAGCTCCAGTACATTCTAATAAAAATGACAGCAAGGTCAGACATTCTATTCATTTGTGTACACTGGGAACATTCTTCTTTGATTCTAGTAGGTATACAGAACAAAATCTGACTTTGTGAAGCTCTCCTCTTTGCCGTCTTCCAGTTACATGAGGAAGAAACTCCACCTCAATTTTGTGCAGCTGGCTCATTAGCAGACAATGTTGAGCAAAGTTTAAAATTACCTCTTTTAATTTGAAGCTTCTGCTGAACTTGAGTAAAATGTGGGTTTGGCTGACGGTAGAAAGTAATTGCTCTTGGGTGGTAGAGTGTATTTTTATTTCACTTCTAATGTGTTATGGGCTGAATTGTGTTCTCCCTAAAATTCGTATGAAGTCCGAGCCTTCGGTATTGCAAAATGTGACTCTGTTGGAGAGAGGGTCTTTTAAACTGTAATTAATTTAACATGAGGCCACTATGGTGGGTTCTACTCCAATACGACTGGTGTCCTTATAGGAAGACATTTGGACACACACTTGCACAGAAAGAAAACCATGTGAAGACAAAGCCAGAAGATGGCCACGCATCAGCCAAGGAGGAAAGCTTCCCAACCCTCAAACACCCTGATGTCAGATTTCCAGCCTCCAGAATAATAAGAAAAATACATTTCTGTTTTTTTGTTTTTTTTTAATTTTTTTTTCAACGTTTATTTATTTTTGGGACAGAGAGAGACAGAGCATGAACGGGGGAGGGGCAGAGAGAGAGGGAGACACAGAATCGGAAACAGGCTCCAGGCTCTGAGCCATCAGCCCAGAGCCCGACGCGGGGCTCGAAATCACGGACCGCGAGATCGTGACCTGGCTGAAGTCGGACGCTTAACCGACTGCGCCACCCAGGCGCCCCACATTTCTGTTTTTTAAATGCCCCCACTGGCACTTAAAATTGTCCTGGTGGCATTTTATTATTGCAGCCCTGGCTGAAACATCATGTTAGAAAAATAATTGATGTTTTCATGTTAGAGGGAAAGAAAAAAAAAAACATTACATCTAAAAATAAGATTTCAATGACCTCAAATGTGTGTGACCGTATAATACAACGGGGGACCCCAGTCAATCCTTCTGACTGGAATCTACTGTTACGCACTTGCGGCTTCCAATTCAGTGTGTTTGATAGCTGGTCCACTAGGCTGCTTTGGTTGTGGCCTCATGTCTCACAGATCGATTCCAGTACTCACAAGGTGAACCCTCAACCACTGCCCGACCCTGTGCCGAATATCACGTGGGCCTGCCATGCCGCCCATTGGCCAAGGAACCCATTCGGGGCTTGCAGTGAGTGTAGAAAATCAAAAATCCTACTTCACGGTCACTGTTTACCAACTTTACGAAGAGGAGACGCTGCAAATAGCCGAAGAATGTATATTTCATCTTGAACTGATTTAATTAATAATATGCTGACCCATCAGTATTTTCTACTAACTCAAACACACATACACAAGCAGGTACCTATAGTACAGCATACGCTTTAAGGTCACAGGCTCTGGAGCCAGTGTGCCCGGGGTTAAATCTTGTCATCACAATTTACTAACAGGCAAGTTATGAGAAACTCTCTTGTATTTTCTTTCACTTAAAATAGGAGTACTAGGTACCTCACTTATACAAATTAGGGAAAGGTTACTTGTGTCTATTCATGCAAAGTGCCTAGAATAGTACCAAGCACACAGTGGGCAATTAATAAACGTTTACAGACAAAAATGAAGAACCACTCGGACCAATTAACCATTAACCCATCGAATACTGGGAATGTGTTTATATACTACTGACGGGCTTTCTCTAAAGGACAAAAACTAATTTCTGACAAAGAAGGGTGGGTTTCTAATTTTTTTATGCTTCAGATAGCTCTGTTCTATAAACCCTCGTTGATTCTACTCACTGCACTCTCACAGGCCACACTGTATCCACACTGTGGTTCTAAGACATTTCTAGGGAAGTCTGTTGACGTTTCTGCTCACCACAAACATGAACAGCGATAACAGTAAGAGCTGCCACTTATTGTAACATGCGTGACACAACACAAGTTCTGAGCATTCATCAGTGTGTTGAATATTCCCATCAGCCCCGTGAGGGAATTACAAACAATATCCCCAATTGTACACTTCTGGAAACTGAGTTGAGTTCAAGTAACTTGTGTGAACTCATCTAGTAAGTTGGAGACATGGGATTGGAAACCAGGCACCTAGACTCTAGGGCCACTTTAACACACAAAATCCACATGACAGCATTTTCCCTTCACCAAGCATCCATTGGAATGTTCTCTGTTCCTCTAAGATGCATTTACCCCCCACACACAACATTTGCAAGAAGACTTAAATTCTGGTGCTGTTTAAGTTTGGATGTATCTAATTATGTCATCTTACAACACAGAGCAGTCTGCAACAATTCCACAGTTGAAACATGGCCCAATAAACATACTTCACGGTCGTTCATATGCATTCACAAATTAAAGATATCAATCTCTGATCTAGATCTGCAGGCTTTAATTAGGGTTGCACAAACTGAATCTTGTTTGAGGAAATACTTTCAGCAGCATTTGGTTCTTTAGAAGTATCTGCTCTTTTTCTGGGAAAACCTACCTTGCCCCCTAGCTTTCCGTGTTCCTGTAATCCCGTGCCTGACCTCTAAGAAATTTTTCTCTTTATTTTGAGTTGCACCAAAGTTTTTTTTTTTTTAAAAATAACAACACGTTTCTCCTTCTCTCTTCTGGTAGGTTTATCATTGTGATGACTTTCATAGCTTTCATTTAAGCTGTGAAATTATGAATTCTCATTACGCCTGCTCCTGGCTCTGCGATATTATTTACGTGGAGCTGAGGCAGACCCCATGGGCTGAATCAATTTTAATTCTATCTTCTGTAATTTGTCTGCCGCACCTCTGAAAGTTACCCTAGGAAACAAAAAACCCAAGCAGGTTTCTCCCTCTGGCACACTCCCTTTATGATGTTGGCTCCGCTATTCTGTTTTTTTCTCTTTCAAATCTCGACCACATTTTTCTTGCAATCCATCTTGAAAACTGTCCTCAAACACTTCTTGATTAGGCAGTCTATACCTGAGCTCTCTGCTGGATTCTGGAAGACTGAGTGGAGGAGATACACCTCTTTAAAGCTAATAAGGTCTCTGTCTGAACAGGCAAAGCCTGGGAGAGCTGAATGAGAATCTAGGAATGGGATCCATGTAGAGGGGTTTATTGGACGCTGCCACGCCCAGGCTAGATGCCCCCTTCTCGCCCCTTCCCTGACACTCCCCCAGCTGCTGACTGCTCACAGCCGATGCCTCCTCCTAAAACTGCTTCTAGTTGGAGGGAGCACCTCAGCCGAAGCGACTCCATTGTCCCAAGGGCAGCCCATACCCAACACCTAATGGGCAGGGGCAAGGCCTCTCCTTCAACGTGGCACAACGCTAAAGGGCTACGACAGGTTCCAGCTCTCCATGGTAACTGGGCTGCAGGTCAACTTCTCCCTCTGCCTGGTTCCTTTTCCCTCTACTCAAGCGCCATCCCTGAGTGTGCTCACCAGCCCACCTCCTGCCTACAAGCTGCCAGCTCAGCGTCCGCTTCTAGGAAACCAGCCTAAGACGAGTTTGAAATGAGCCCTTGCAGACTACATTTAATTCTGTAAAACCGCACCTGTATTTTTTTTTAACTGAGCTGTACATACAATTGCCTTCCTTCTCCAAATCTCATTCCCTCTACCTTCTGAAAGGCAAATCATCCACAATGAAAGATGGAAAATTCTGTTTACAGGAGTTGCCTTGTTTGTTTTTTTTTTTTAATTTTTTTTTTCAACGTTTATTTATTTTTTTTTGGGACAGAGAGAGACAGAGCATGAACGGGGGAAGGACAGAGAGAGAGGGAGACACAGAATCGGAAACAGGCTCCAGGCTCTGAGCCATCAGCCCAGAGCCCGACGCGGGGCTCGAACTCACGGACCACGAGATCGTGACATGGCTGAAGTCGGACGCTTAACCGACTGCGCCACCCAGGCGCCCCAGGAGTTGCCTTGTTTAATGGTGATGTGATGCCGTTACAAACTAATTCAATAGTAAAAAGAAATTAAGAAGCCAGTCTCTCTCTCTCTCTCTCCTCTGTTCTCCCCTCTCCCTTTCTCTCTGTGACACATACACATTGTCCCTTTAATTGCAGGAGCCAGGTCCTGAGGAAAACAGGGATGTTGTGAGTTACAATTTATTGGTGATGGATCTCTCTTAATTGAGGGTATTCCTTCTCTCCTGTCATTAGCCTCTCAACTATAAGAGGTTAATAAATCCATATAATATACTAATGTCAAGTGTGTATTAGACAATCAAATAATTTGGTATAGATGAATGAACAGCCTAAACCTTTTAATCCTCAGACAGCTAGAAACAGCAATGATAGCCCTCCCTCACTTCTGATAATTACTGCATTTTATTTGTAACTTACTATATCTATATAATAATTCATAAGTATTATATCATTTATATGGTAATGATTATTATTATTCTACAGGGTCTAAATCGGACTCAGCCTTCTAAGCAGCATTGGTGTCCACTCACATTTTAGGACAGTGGCTGATACGTGATCGCTCCAGTTCAACTATGTTACCCCTTCTCACGATCTCACCCTTGAATCACTTTATGCTGATTTTCCTTACATGTTTATCTCCTTGAAGACAAGCATGGCCACAATAAACACCCCACTAACATCCACCTGAGTAAGAAGTGCCTGCCCCCTGCATCTGTTGCCGTGCTCCCTGTGTGTCCCCCAGCCTGCTTCAGAGGCCCTTCATGGAATCCACCCCTCCTCTCATTCCCAGGCTCCTAACAGCAAAGGTAATTACAGTGTCACGGGCTGGCCTTGCAGATTCCAGACAGCAGGCGTCAAGCTGCGGGGCGTGTGGTTCTTGGGTCTCCTGAAGGGTGTGCGACATGGCCCAGCACAGACACCAGGAGGGCCCAAGGCGAGGACCCACAGCAGCCCCTGGGCCTGGGAGATCATCACAGAAGGTGTGGGTGTCACTGAGAGGCACACCCCACACCAGGATTTCCTCTAGCAATCCAACACTTTTTTAAAATTTTAACTTTCTTAATTCCCCTCAAACCTACTTGTTTATTAGTGTTGTGGCCTTTATGGTGATATTGGCTTGTCCCCTCCTCTTCGCTTGTTTTTGATTGTTTCATTTTTTTTTTAATTTTTTTAAATGTTTTATTCATTTTTTGGGAGAGAGGATGACAGAGTGCAAGCAGGGGAGGGGCAGAGAGAGAGGGAGACACAGCATCCGAAGCAGGCTCCAGGCTCTGAGCTGTCAGCACAGGGCCCAATGCGGGGCTCGAACTCATTAACCTCGAGACCATGACCTGAGCTGAAGTAGGACGCTTGACCGACTGAGCCACGCAGGCGCCCCTATTCCCTCCCCTTCAACACACAGGCTTCTTTTCTCAGACATCGTACATAATCCTCCTGCCTTCCAACCTCCTCTTGCAGGTGACCGTGTGGCAACTCATTCATCCTTCCATCCCTCTGACCTGAAAGCAACCCCTCACGTGCAATTCTTGCTCAAGTGGGTCACCGAAAACAATTGAACACATATTAATTGAGGTGAGCCCTAACGCCTTTTGACAATTCACAGTCCTGATGTAATAAAGTCATGCCGAACAGCTTCTTTCTTAGTTGCACTAGGACTCCTAGAAATTGCTGAAGCCTAGAGCTTAAGATTGTGTCCTGCGTGGTTGATCATAAATAGAATAGCTGACATGTAAGAGAAAAACCAAGAATCTTGGGTTAGGACAACCTCTGTGGGTAGATAATATCAGCTCCAGTGTTTCTGTAAGAGGTAATTTCTAACAGCCACGAGGGAAATACACACACACACACACACACACACACACACACACACACACGCTACTGCATTTACATCCAACACACATTTATTTAACTTTCTTGGCAGCTATGGCTGATTTATTTTGAGTTGGCAGTCAACTCAATCCTGAAGTCTTTTTCACACAAATTGCTGTCAAGAACTTTTCAAATATTGATTGTTATGCAGCACATTAGCTATTTCTCTCGGCCTTTTGTCTTCTGAAAATTTTATAAGCACACATTTTTGTCTTTATCCACGTCGCTGACAAAAATGCTAGATGGGACAAGGCTTAGGACAGAGTCCTGTGTGATCACTCTTGGAGAGACATCATTCAATCATCTGGATGTACTCTCATCCTGCTCTGACAAAACTTGATTTTCTTCGCATCTGGCCTACATTTCTCCAATTGGTAAACAAATCAATTGTGAAAAACTTTCAGAAAGTTTTTTTTTCTGAAATCTACATAATCTTGTGACCTTCTTCGCTTGGCCACTCTATTAGATACCACCTTATTTTGTTTTATTATTTACTATTAGAAGTAGCACCACCTTAGTTTAAAAGTGAATGGGGTGAGTTATGTTTCCATACTGATTCTCTATCTATGTTGATTCCTAGTATGATCCCTTATGTTTTTAGGTCCCTAGAATTCATTCAGTTTTGTAATTACTGAGCACCTGCTGCGTATCATGTGTTATGTTAGGTTCTGAGGTTATAACAATATCTACTCTATAACTCCTGCCCTCAATATACTCATTACCTGCTCCATAATACGTTATAAAGTATTTTCAAAATCTGATAACAAACTCACGTATCTGTAGTGTCTGATACAGACTCTTTGGAAAGCTGAGGTCACATTTGATGCTAACATGTATTCGGGTACTTGTATTCTAGGACCCCTCAAAAAGCACTATGTGATATAGATGATATAATTACTAGTTGCTTTAGGACCTTGGCATGTACTTTATCTGAAACTGAAGGCCTAAATGCATTCATAGTGATTCTTACAATCTTCTCTGTACCAGGGCCCCCAAACCATCCTCGGGTTGAAGTACATTTACAGTTTATTAGTCAAAGGACGTGGATTAAAATCAGAAAAGGGAAAAGGCACAGGAGATAAAGCACAAGCTCCCAGTGGAGTCATACAGAGACACACTTAATTGTTCTAGCAGTGCTGTGTGATAACACATAAAAAGTAAGGCCAACAAGGGGAGTTCACTTGAGCCTTGGGGTCTAGAGTTTGTACTGGATGTCAGTCGTGTGGGCATCCAGCACTTGCACAAAAGACCTCACACTGTTGGGATAAACTTACTTGGTCAGCCTGGTACAGCACAGTCCAAAGCCTCAGGCATGAAAAAGCATTCTTATCAGAAAGACTAGTCCAAGAGATCAGCGGTTATCTCCCAGGAGACAGAGAAAGGCCAGTCTTGAAGACAAACCTTTACTTGGAACGTACAGCCCCGGCCTGCTGTGTCAACCTTTTCTTGTCCACTTATTTCTAGGTCTTTAATTCAATTTAGGCGTGTATTTCTTCCCCTTTTTACAACCTGGAAGTCAGTCATTCCCTTCTTCAGTAATATGGAAGCAAAACTGATATTCTGTGTTCTCTCCCTAATTCTTTGAGATTTCATGTTTCCACTATTTCTTCTTGAAATATATGAAAGAGATTCCTTCTCTTTTAAAATTCATATTATGCTGCTATATTTAAACAACATACTCAATATTACTAAAACGAATGGTCTCTTGATATTTGCTAGAATGCATATCAGTGTTTTTACTGTTTTCTGCTACATCTTCTTTTTCTCCATATATTCTTTACAACTATTAGTGATCATGTGTCTTGTGAGGAATATATTTGAGAATGTAGATAAATTATGAAGAGGAAATAAAGGCTTCCCCTCACTGACAACCTGCCACCAAAAAAAAAAAAAAAAAAAAAAATCATGACTGCCAAGGGCTGGATGACTTTGCTCCCTGGAAATGACCTCATGAAATAATTTAAAAAAGAAAAAATGAAGTGTAAAAGTTCTTAATAAATTCATTTAAATAAATATCACTGTATTAGTTACTATAAATGCAGAGTAAACTATCCCAAAAGTTAGCCCCTAAAAGTACAAATATTTATTATCACAGAGTTCTGAGATCAAGGATATGCAGTCAAGTGTGGCTGGGACCCCCAGCTCAGATTCTCTCACAAGGAAGTAAACAAAGTATCACTAAGGGCTACAGTCATTTTAAGATACAAATGAGGAAGGATCCACTTCCATGCTCACTCAGTTGACTGTTAACTGGATTCATTTCCTTATGGACTTTGGTTGGAGGCTTCCCTCAGTTCCTTTCCACCTGGGTCTCCATAAGGCAGCTGAGAAGACAGCAGCTGCCCATCATCACAGACAGCAAGTAAGAAAGCAAGAGAGGCTAAGCAAGATGGAAGACAGAGGGGTTGTGTAACTTCATCTGTGAAGTAATATTTCACCACCTTTGTCATAGAAGGTTAGAAGCAAATCATTAAGTGCATCTGATACTCAAAGGGAGACTATACAAGAGCATAAAGGCAGGGAGGAGAAAATCATGGGTGACCATCTTAGAAGATGACTACCATAGGCACCTCCAGAATAATATCACAAATGTCATATGTATTCAATATGTATTAAGGGCTCCCAACTGATGTTTTGCTCTGGATATCTTCCAGTATCTGGAGATACTTTTGATCATTATAACTGCGGTGGAGGGGCACATATTGGTACCTAATTGTTATATAAGCCTGGCATGCTGCTAAACATCCTACGTTTCACAGAACAGTGCAAAAAGAATTTTCTGACCGTAAAGAATTTTCCGTCTCAACACAGCAATACTGCTCAGTTTGAGAAACCCTGTAAATATTAGTATATATTAAGATTAGTCATATAAGTTGATATTAAATCTGTTGTTACTGTTTTAAATCCTGGGTTGCTCTTTAGGTAAAATATGCCCAATCCAATAAAGTAACATATCTAATCACTGACTTGATTTAATCTGAAATACAAGTGTTACATGGAATGATTATCATAGAGGTGTCTGTGCAGAAGCCAACTTATCTCTATTTTACTGAAGAGAAAACTGCTTACCAGTCTTTACCTCATAGACGTACTAAGCAATGTGCCCAATGTCAAAAAAAGAAGTCATACAGTATAAAGGGTTTAAAACATCTACAAACAATTCTACAATAAAATCTGATTTAATAATTAAAACCATGGTTCTTATTGCTGCCTGCATGTTTGAGTTATCAGCACATTTTTTTTGATTATTTAAACACAGATACTAGATACTAGAACCACATTCCCAAAGCAACTAATTAGCCACTCTGGATGTAAGGCTCCAGCTTGGTATAGTTGAAAGGATCACATTTAGTGGTTTTGAGAGCCACTACAGCGGTATTCCTGCTGGAATTACTGAATTGATTCTAGTAACCTGCTTATAGTGGATACTGTACTAGTGAGATAAAGTTATTTTTTCACTAATGATGTAGAGATGTACACAGGTACAGATGAGCACCATAACTGAAAAGTAGGTATTCTAAAAATCAATTTTTAAATTTGAATGATCAATTCCAAGGGGCCATCAAACTACGGTCGTTGGGCTAAATTTGGATCCGTGTCTTTTTCTGTAAACACAATTTTATTGGAACACAGCTGTTTTGGAAGTAAAGTAATTGTCCCACTGTTGGGGAAAAAATTTTCTCCACCCACGAAGGTTCCTCTGGGTGGTCCAAGAATCAGACCAATATGAGACATGTTAACAGGAGAAAAATAAACAAAAGTTTAATAACATGTATACCTCCTGTGCACATGGGAAAGACCCAGAAATGAGTAACTCTCCACACTGGCTGAAGTCATCACCTTAAATACCATCTTCAGCTAAAAATGGAAGATGCTGGAGGTGATGCATGAGTTACAGAGGATCCCAAAAAAAGCACAGTCAACAAGAATAGGTTGTTACACAGATTTACGTCTGTGCCTTCTCCAATGAAAACAGTTTCTAGATAGAGTCACCCCTCTTCCGGCTACAGTGAGGGAGACACTCTCCGAAATGGAGATTTCCCTTACAAACGTAAATGTCTCTACAAAAGGTTGACTTCTATTCTGTCTTCAGAGCTTTTCTCAGGTCTGCTATTCTTTATAGCCAAACATCCCTACAGCACCTGGGTGGCTCAGCTGGCTGAGTTTCTTACTTCAGCTCAGGTCACCATCTCTGGATTCATGACTTTAAGCCCTGCATCGGGCTGTGTGCTGACAGCTGTAGATTCTGTGTCTCCCTCTCTCCCTGTCCCTGTCCCTCCCCCACTTAAGCTCTGTCACCCTCTGTCTCTCAAAAATAAATAAATAAACGTTAAAATTTTTTTCAAAGCAAACATCCTAAAATAATCCTTAGGCCAAAGCAAATTTGGGGGTGACAAATTCTGCCATGCTTCATAGCTTTGCCCATTTGTTTCTCTATTGTCTTCAGCTGCTTTTAAGGTATACCAGCAGATTGAATTATTTGCTACAGACACTATATAGCCTGCAAAGCCTTAAATCTTTAATATCTGTCCCGTTGAAGAGGTTTGCCAAGTCCTGGGCTGTCCCAATACCAAAAGACTTTCTGTTTACTGGAGTTAGTCTCCATATTTATTATTAGTTGTTCCAATGCTTTTTATGCTGTATTTCAACACGATGAACTTAAGAGGAGACAAGAAAGAACAGGGGTAAATTCAAAAGTAATTAAGCAAGATTTTATTTGCATTAATGTGACATTGATTATGTATTACATTTTATTATGTAAAGATGATGTCTCCTGATCAATTTTCAATTACTTAAAAGAAAATAGGTACTTCTAGACAATGATTTTTTTTTCCATTAAGCCAGTTGAAAGAGTTAGTGATTACTCTAAAGATAGTAACAGCAATCATTTACTGTAACTTGCCTAAGGTTATGTGGTAATATGCCGATTCAACTAAAGAAGGCAGTCTCTGCGGTCTGGGATCTTAGCCACAAAATAAAAAACATGCTTCTGCCTACAGAATAATGACTTCTCTTAACACTCTATATTCCAAAACTCCTAAAAATCTAAATTAGACTGTTTGTATTTTTAAAGTTGGCTATTTAACTTTTACATACAATTAAAAGGAAAAAAAATTTAAGCCACATGATACCTTTTGCCCATAAAAACAGACTGATGTACATGTTTTAATGAAGGTACTGTGGGTCGCAAACACAGTCAGTTCTGCCGTCACACTTGTCTTGAAAACACAAGACTGTTCCAGTGCAATTCGTTGACTAGAAAACAATTCGAAAGCAATGCAAATTTTGTACCTTCTTCTTGGCAGTTTCATCTGTAAGAAATACTAGGTGAATGCCGAAAACTCAACTGAGCCACAGAAGAATACACAGAACGTATACATATATACACACCTCAAATATCTCCTCTATCAGCTCACCGTTTACCGCATGTGTTATTCTAAAAAGATGGTGTTTTGCTATTATTTTGCATCTGTGGATCCTCACTCAACATCCAAAAAACATGTAAGTGTTCTGGTTAGGAAACACAGAGCAGAACATGAACAAAGAAAGCTTTCAGTGTTGAGAAGAAGCTTGAAATAACGACATGTTGTGAGGCTAGTTCTCAAGGAACAAGCGTAAAGGAATTCACATCGGGGACCATCAGAGACCATGCTGTGAAAGCAAACGAGCATCTACGATTGGAACAAGAGCTGCACTGTGATGTCAGAAAGAACAAGGCAAGAAAGCAATGGAAGGGACGCTGAGCTTATGCACCGAAGACCAAACTTTAAAAAAGTCAGGATCATTTTTTCTCACAATCCAATACGAAGCATTATGTGTAAACTAAGACCTTGTGTGCAAATTGCCGACCCCTACAGCAACTGCTCCTATCAGTACCAGAAGTGCCTGGCTCAGTGATTTCAGAAAATCAGGAAAATTTCCAAAGTGTTCAGCTGTTGAGCAAAGCCGTGAGTTAAGACTAAAAAGCAAAGGAATTTCCAGAAGTGATAGAGAAGTTAATTGAAGACAGTCACACATCAGACCAAATTCAAATTTTCATGAAATACCTATCTTCCATACACACATGCCTTGAAGGACCCGTATCTCCCAGGCAAAGAGAAAGCACGCCTCCAGTTTTAAAGTTGCAAAAGATTACAGACCGTGTAATGCTTCCTCTACCGTTTCACAGTAACTCACAGACTTTAATCTGTCTCATGCCCATTTACACAAAGATCAGCTTTTTTCCCCTCAAGACAAAGTACAATACTGATTAAAGAATTTACATTTTCCTTAACCACTTTACATGTGAAGGGGTGCAGGATGAGACACCCCCAAAAGTGTCACTTAGGCACAGAAATCATTTCTAGTTAAAAGTAATGAAAACGCAGAACTTGCAGAAAAAGCTCCCTGCCTCCCCTACAACTGCCTGAATTTACACTGGGAACGAGAGTGTGTACCAGGAAGAGAACTATCAACTTTCCTCATGAACTTGTCTACATCACAGGGCAACCTTTCATCGTCCACCTTGGCTGTTAGAACAATACTAATAGCTTCAAATTTCCACATGGTGAGAATTTTTGAGCAATGAAAACTGGAACATGGCTTGAAAAACAAGCATGAAATATTAAAAGATGTGTGGAAAGAGAGGGAGAGCTAGAGAGAGAACTCTGGGGAGATTTACCTGGGAGGCGCCCATTTACATTTCAAAGGGAGATGGAGTCCGGAACAGTGGGGACGTTCCAAGAATGGTACACCAGAGAGGTATCTGAACAACCCTACCTAAGAGATTTATTCTCACTCCAAAGAGCAAGAACCAAGGGACTTGACTTTTTACTTTCCGTGGACTTTTTCCATTAGGAAGACTAGTTTTCCATACTTGTCTCAGGAAAGGAGGACTGCCATCCAGATGGTCTCATAGAAGCTCCTAGACTCATGCTTGTGGTGCTCTTGCCAGTAGCAGAGTCCCTACACCTGCAGGCCTAACCACCTGTTCTCATCACATCTCCCTGAGGTGTAAAGAAACGCGGCGAGCAGCAATGGTATGGTTATTGCCGTAACAGTAATTTCCCTGGTCTCAGACACCGCATATTTGCTTTCCAGAGGACGTAAGTAGATGCAGAAATTAAAACTGTAGCAGTGGGGAATGGGGGTGTAAGGAGCTCCGAGTACCCCGTGCCATGAAACCGTAATAAAAGTTATTAAAAAACAAACCATGGATAAAAGATGAGTACACTTGTTACTAGCAGTCTCTTTATGAGAAAAACGTGAAGAATTCCTTCAGAGTGAAAATAAGAAACACTAGAAAGTGTTCTGAATCCACAGGAACAGAGATTTGAGAAAACTAATTCTTTCATTATAAAATATTAAAAGAAATTTCTTCTTGGGGCGCCTGGGTGGCTCAGTCGGTTAAGCTTCCGTCTTCGGCTCAGGTCATGATCTCGCAGTTCATGAGTTTGAGCCCCACATCGGGCTCTGTGCTGACGGCTCAGACAGAGCCTGGAACCTGCTTCGGATTCTGTGTCTCCCTCCCTCTCTGCCCCTCCCCCGCTCATGCTCTGTCTCTCTCTGTCAAATATAAATAAACATTAAAAAAAATTTAAAAAATAAAATCTCTTTCTTCTTCCATTAATTAATTTACAAAGCAAATGTACATCACAATGTGTATATAATTATACTACTGGAATGATATCAGTAGAAATATAAAACGTATAACCGTAACAGCACAAAATGGGGTAGAGTAAATAGAGCTCTACAGGATTAATATTTCTATATGTCAATGGAATTAAGTGAGTATAAATCTAAGGGAGATTCTGATAAGTTAAGATGTATACGGTAAGCCCCAGTGCAATCACTAAGAAAATAACTACAAGTGTGAAAAATATTTAAAGAAATTAAAACTAGAAACTATTTATGTAATAAAAAACAAAGAGGGGCTCCTGGGTGGCTCAGTCAGTTGTGTCCAACTTCAGCTCAGGTCATGATCTCACTGTTTATGGGTTCGAGCCCCGAGTTGGGCTCTGTGCTGACAGCTCTGAGCCTGGAGCCTGCTTCGGATTCTGTCTCCCTCCCTCCCTCCCTCTCTCTCTCTCTCTCTCTCTCTCTGTCCCTCCCCCACTCATGCTCTGTGTGTCTCTAAGATAAATAAAAATTAAAAAGAAATATTTTAATAAATAAACAAATAACAAAGAAATAATGAATGATTGAAAAGAATTCTATGCATTTCAAAGGAGAAACATATAGAAAATACAAAAGGCAAAATGGCAGGCATAAACTCACATATATCAATACTAATGTCAAATGTGAATGGATTCAGTAATTCATTCAAAAGGCAGCGATTGTCAGACTGGATTAAAAAAAGATCCAACTATATGTGGTTTATAAAGGATATACTTTAAATTCAAACATGTAAGTATTTTGAAACTAAAAGGAGAAAAAAATGACATTATGCCAACAAGCTTAAGAAAGAGTATTCCTGCTAATATTAGGTAAGAAACACTTTAAGACAAAAGTTACCCGAGATAAGAGGGATGTTTTAGGATGACAAAATGACCAGACCACCAACAATACATAACAGTTATAAACATATGTGCACGTAACAACAGAGCCCAAAATACTTGAAGCAAAATCTGACAGATTTCGAAAGAGACACACGATTTAACAATGGTAACTGGAGACTTCAACATCCATTTTCAGTGAGGGATAAAACAAAGAACAAGGTCAGCAAGGAAACAGAAGACTTGAACAACACTTTAAATCAACTACACCTATAGGACATCTCTAAAATACTCCACCCAACAATAGCAGAATATACATTTTTCTCAAGTGCACAGGAAACACATAGACAGTTGTCAGGTTATAAAACATAACTTTACAATGACGGACATACAAAATATTTTCTCTGACCACAATGGAGTGAAATTGAAAATCAATAGCAGAAGGAAATTTCAAATATATTTGGAAATTAAAAACTTACTCCTAAATGATCAGTGGATGACAGAAGAAATCACAAGAGAATATATCTATATACAAGATACAGAAAATATCTTGAGGTGGATGAAAATGCAAACTACAACATATCAAAACTTCTAGGCTTCAACTAAAGCATTCCTAGTGGGAAACTGAAAATTTTTTTACGAAGATAGCAAATAGAAAACTCACCTTCCGTCTGAGGACATTGTAAAAATGAGTAAACAAAACCCAAAAATGATCAGAAAAAAGAAATAATAAATACGAGAATCAAAATTAATGAAATAGACAATAGGAAAATAATAGAAAAAGGCAGTGAAGTAAAAAGTTGGTTCCTTGAAAAGATCAACAAAATTGACGCTCTTCTAGTTAGGCTGATAAAGAAAAAGGAGAGGAGATTCCAGTTACTAAAATCATGACCAAATAAAGGAAACATGATAGACCTTACAAAAACTTAAAAGGATTATAAGGAAATGCTGTGAATAACGGTATGTCAACAAATCAGATTATTTAGATGAAATGGACAGGTTTGGCAAAGACACAGACTGGTAAAACTGATTCAAGAGAAATACAAAATCCCTAACAGAGCCACAAAAACTAAAGAGATGGAATTTGAAATTTCAAAACTTCCCACCTAGAAACTTCCAGGCTCAAAGGACTAAATTGGTGATTTCTGCCAAGCAGTTTTGGGAAAAATACTAATCCTTTACAATTTCACACAAAACACAGAAGAGGTCATTCTTCCCAACTCCTTTTTTGAAGGCAGTAATACCCTGAAACCAAAATCACACAAATATAAACAAGAAAACTATAGACCAATTACTTATTATGAATACAGGCACAAAAGTTCTCAAGAAAATACTAACAAACAAAATCCATACATATAAAAGGGATGATATACCGCAAAAAATGGGATATATCCCAGAAATGTTACACTGACTTAACATAAAAAACCAAAAGATGTAATCCACTCTCACTAGACAAAGGACAAAACTCACAACATCATTTCAATAGACACACACACACAAAAGCATTTGACTAATTCCAACAGCTTTTGATGGTAAAAAAAAAATTTTAAAAATCAGTTATGGAGTCTATATCCTCAACTTGATAAAAAAAACTAAGAAAAAATCGTGCTATTATCATATCTAATGGGGAAGGACGAAAACGTCCAAGAGAGGACTATAGCAAGGACATCTAAGTGTTCATCTATTTTATTTAATCTTGTATAGAAGGTTATAGCAAGGATAATTAGGCAACAAAGTATAATAGAAGGCATCTGGGTTTCAAAGAGAAAAGCAAAACTATCTCTATGTGCAGATGACAGGGTTTTGTATATAGATGACCTTAAGGAATTTACTAAAAAATTATTAGAACTTAAACCAGATCAGTGAGGTTGAAATGTCCAGTATCAATATACAAAAATCAATTATAATTCTATAAACAAGCAATGAATAATGCAAAATCAAAGTTAAGCAATTCTATTCATAACAGCATCAAAATTAATATGCTTATTATTAAATTTAATATAAAGGTGGTGTGATACTTATACTCTGAAAATTATAAACCATTTTTGAAAAAAATTACAGAAGACCCAGTAAATGGAAAAACAACCTGTGCTCATGATTCAGAGGAATTAACACCGGGAAGATCGCAATACTCCCAAAGTGTTGTACAGATTCATCCCAGTCTCTATCAGCATCTCAGATGGCATTACTGCAGTGATGGACAACCTTACTCCGAAAACTCATATCAAAATGGCAGAGATCCAGAATACCCAAAATCATACCGAAAAAGAACAAAATTGGTGGTTTCATACTTCCCCATTTCAAAACTTACTACCAAACTACAATCACCATGATGCTGTGGTCCTGACCTAGCTTAGACATATCTAGAAACGTGTTTCCAAAAACAAATCCTTGTATTTATGGCAAACTTTTGACACAAATGACAGAACAATTGAATAGAGAAAGGGCAGTATTCCAATCAATGGTGTAGGGCAATGGATATCCACATGCAAAGTATGAACTTGATCCCCTTATTTACACTAAACACGAAACTAACTTAGAATGAATCACAGACCTAATTGTAAGAGTCAAAACTATCAAGTCTTAGAAAAAATTTTAGAATAAATCTTTGTTACCTTGGGTTAGTCAAATCATTTTAGGTATGCCGTCAGATGCACACGCAACAAAGAAAATATACACAATCTGGACTTGGATCAAAATTAAAAACTTCCATGCTTCAAGGAATGCCATCAAGAAAATGACAACAAAGCCCACAGAATGGAATAAAACATGTGCAAAACATATATATGATGAGGGACTTGTATCCAGAATATAAAAAGAACACTCTCCACTAATGACAAAAAGACAAAAATTAAAATGGACAACCTTAATAGATGTGTCTCCAAAGAAGTGATACAAATGTTTAAGAGCTACATGAAAACACATTTAAGATCATTAGCCATGAAGGAAACACTATTCAAAACCATAATGAGACTGGTGATACCCAACAGAATGGCTATAATTAAAAAAAAAAAAAAAAAAGATGGATAATAGCAATTATTAGTAAGAAATCAGAGAAATGTGGAAAAATGAGAATACTCATACACTGTTGGTGGGAATATAAAATGGTGCATCCACTTTGGAAATAGTTTGGTAGGCTCTACAAAAGCTCAACATAGAGTTCCCATATAACCCAGCGATCTTACTTCTAGGTACATACTCAACAGAACGGAAACCAGATGTCCACCCAAAAACTTGTAGGTGACTGTCCAGTGCAGAATTATTCACGATAGCCAAGCAGAGGGAACAACTCAAATGTCAGTGGATAAATACAATGGTGTCTACCCAAGCGATGCTCTTTCATTTATCTCTACAAAGGAACAAAGAGGTGATTCACACCACAACACAGATGAATCTCAAAAAGATGCTAAGTGAAAGAAGGCCACCTGTTATATATTATATACCTGTGTGTGTGTGTGTGTGTGTGTGTGTGTGTATATATATATATATATAATTTATGAAAAGTATACAAAATAAATAGAGGAGAGATTAGTGGTTACCTACAGCAGGGGAATGGGAAGGACATGAAGTGTGTCTGTTCATGGGTACAGGGTTTCTTTGTGGGTCAATAAAAACATTTTATTTTTTTTTTATTTTTTTTTCAACATTTATTTATTTTTTGGGACAGAGAGAGACAGAGCATGAACGGGGGAGGGGCAGAGAGAGAGGGAGACACAGAACTGGAAACAGGCTCCAGGCTCTGAGCCATCAGCGCAGAGCCCAACGCGGGGCTCGAACTCACGGACCGCGAGATCGTGACCTGGCTGAAGTCGGACGCTTAACCGACTGCGCCACCCAGGCGCCCCAATAAAAACATTTTAAAGCTGACTGTAATTATAGCTGCAAAACCCAGTAAATGTATTAAATATTTGGACTGTATACTTTAAGTGTACTTCTTTGAATGCTATGTGAATTATACTTTAATAAAGCTATTGTATTAAAAACTTTATTGGCCTGTGTGCTTTCATCTTTCTACAGATTGTACTTTGCCAGTGAAAAGGTCAAGGTCTACAATACTGACTAAAACGTGAGTGGGGCAGACAAGGGTCAACCACTGCTGGGTCCTGAGCAGGAACGGTACCATCAGACCTATGTCACCTCCACTGGCTCTGATCTGTTCACCACCCAGGCTACACACACTGTCCCTCCCTCCCCAACCCCTGGCTCCAGGCTTTTCCCTGTAGCTGAAGAAATTTCGTGCTGAAGAGACAAAAGAGATTCAGCGGGTCAACATTTCCAGGAGAATTCATGAGATTTTCGCAGAGGGGATCAGTGTAGGTCCCATGGTGAGGCTCTCCTTCTGGACCGATGACCACAGCAGGAACACAAGAGAAACATGATGATTCGGTCAGGCCTTCGTAACAGGCCTACTACCCCTGAAATCTTCACCGTGGCCAGGAGAAACGGAAATGCACGTGGACTTCAGACGGTCAGGTGCAATTTCTCTCCTAACACACGGCTGAGAGAGAGGAAGGGAGGGATCCCAAAGAGAGGACCACAGTGTGGTCGGCGGGAGAGAGCAGAGTAACCACTCAGCTGAGCAGGTGGGAGCCAGGCTGACCAAATGGGAGCAAGGGAATGAAAACTTCAGCAGTCTATCCTGTGCTCGTCCTGGTCACCTATGTTACTTGGTTTATGTTTTATCCTGACCTACTGACTGTAAACAGTTGTAAATAAGAACATGGAGGGTCCAGATCTGTAGCTTAGAAAATGTATTTTGGCTACAGTGAGAGATCTATTCCTAAGTACTGGAATCCCAGTGCCCACTAGACCTTCTCAGGGCACACCGCCCTCCCCAACAGTTCTTTAAAATTCCCAGGTAATTTTACAGTAACTCACAAACTTGTGATAGCAGAGACTGGGTTCAGGCTAAAGATCAAGAAGGGCCCTTATCGGGGGGGCGCCTGGGTGGCCCAGTCGGTTGAGCGTCCGACTTCGGCTCAGGTCATGATCTCACGGTTCGTTAGTTCCAGCCCCACGTCAGGCTCTGTGCTGACAGCTCGGAGCCTGGAGCCTCCTTCAGATTCTGTGTCTCCCTCTCTCTCTGCTCCTCCCCTGCTCACACGCTGTCTCTCCCTCAAAAATAAAAATAAAGATTTAAAAAAAAAATTAAAAAAGAAGGGCCCTTATCAGGGAGAAAAGTTCTAAGCCGCTAAATCAGGGGCCACCTGCACTTCCAGAAGCACGTTTGTGAAATATAGCATCTTTTGTCCACATGGTAAGATTGTTTTACGGATCATCTACCTACTACATTCCAGATATAGTACAAAGTGCTGTAGGGATGCAAACATAAGACGCCATTCCCATCTTTGAAGAGTCAACAGTGAGGCTGGACAAGAGATTGCTACGCTCAAGTCTATGAACACGGCCAGTAGAAAGTGTCTTCCAGGCAGAAGGGCCATCGACACCAAAAACAAAGACAAAGCAGCAGGAAAAGAGAATGTTTAGTAAAAAAAGAACTGAATTCTCTAAATTTGGACAGCTAGAAAGAATTGGAGAAAGAGCCACAGAAGTGAAACAGTGTCTTCTTAGGGATGGGGGAGGTGATGATTTGCTTGTGGCTAAAAAGCATGGAGCTTAAAGAGAGGTAGGAATTAATGGAGCTCAACAGTCTATTTCCGGATTTGTTTTGTGCTGGTGGGGCACTGGGGGCAGGGGACCGGCACTGGAAGTCCAAAACAGAGGCAGTGACCTTGGCCAAGCAAAAAGAACCATAACCTATAGGAACTGCATCATAATTTCATTAAACTACAGAATCAATAATGATTCCCATTTCCCTTACATGTCTTACAGAAATATTTCCCTATCCTAGTGAATTCTGTAACGGATCACTACAGTTTTAAGTGAATGATTGAAGGCCTTTTCTCCCCAAGGTTTTAATGATACGCTAACGAGCAAAACAAACACATTTTTAACAAAGACAGTTTCACTACTTTCTTTCCTGAAAGAATGAGTTAAAGTGTTGCCTCCTTACCTTAAATATCTGTATTATATTTTTGCTATCCATCTTATGAAATATTTTGACAAATTATTCAATACAGGTTATGCTAATTTGAAAGCTTCTGCACAACTCAAGTCACTGGAAGAGCTATTGTCACTTACGCTGATTATAAGCAGGTGTCACTATTTTTAGATGAATCATCCTCATGGTGTTAGTAATTTTGATACTTATTGCCTAAAGCACCGAGTTGAAGACAGCTAGCCATGCCTTAGGGCTCTAATCTGGTGCTGTAAAGAAAAAAATAAATAACTGACAGCTGATTCCTCAAACAAGTCAGAGACTTGCTCGCTAGGTATTGTGCACAGTAGCGTGCTGCGACGTGGTACAAATTAAAGTCAAAGCAGTGCGTCCTGTATGGGTCTGAGACTTCCAGGAAATGCTCTGAATTAGTGAGGTCACGGTTAACTGTTCCCTGATGGAACAGGGAATATCTCTGGTTTCCTGAAATGAAAAAGGTGTCTCCAGGCGTGATTAGAAACTGCGGATTATTTTAGAAAAACAAGCAGCCTGGGAGGATCCAAAGAGCACAAAGCAAATCTGAAAGCCACTCTGAAAGCCACCGGCTCACTGCGATGCCCAGCCCCAGGTGGTGTTTCTTAAGGGGCAATGGGGGTAACCTGTCTCAGAATACCCCGGGGACAGTTTGACTAGAATGAAGGTATTTGAACTGAATCTCAGTTCTTGGCAATCAGCATCTATGAGCTAGCTGGTCCCTAGAATCTGCACGTTAAAAAGCTCTCTAAATGTCTAAAACTAAGCTTTTAGAATTCCTTCACACATGTCATCAATGGGCATTGTTAAACCACACAACACTATTTTTAAGATGTTTTCTAAGCTACTTTGGGGGGGCACATTCAGGTGGATCTTGTGTACGGACAAACAGAAATTAAAGAGAGATCTGACTCTCTCTGTGGAGAACAAGGGAAGAGACTCCTCTACGCTCCTTTTTCTCAGAGCATTGACTTTAGGAAAATTATCCTTGCAAGAACTTTCTCCTCTCTGAAATGTATATAAATCCTTCTGAAAACGAGACAGGCCTTTTGTCGGCTTTGTGATCTCAGAATGTCTTTCTCAAGGACCTGAGAGCCACCTTCTCCAAACGCAATCACTAAGAAAGATAGTGCCCCTATTTCCCAGGGTCTGTGGCCCACCAGGGACTTTGCTCCAAGTTGCAGAACCACTCCCTGTCCTGAAGGCATGAAGCTCCTGATCCGACAGGGGATGGTGGCTCCCATTACGAGGTCAGGCCAGGCCGAAGTCTGTGTAACATGCTGTGTTTTTCCAGGCCTCTTACTGGAGGACCCTTGGTGTTTATCCCGGAAACACTGCCTGCATCCGCCTGGCTGCAGGAAGCGGGGAGCCCACGTCGGGTCTCCACATCTCCCAGGGGCCTCGCGGGGCAGTGCACCACATTCTGAATGAAGGCTCATTCCATAACGCAAGTGCTCTTTCTCTACTCCCTTTGTGGAGACAGCACCTTGGGTGGAGGAGATTTTGTGTGTAATTACCTTTCCCCAAGGCTTGCAATGGCCAACCTTTGCCCACGTGAACTGGTAACAAGGCTACATGAACAGCCCCAGGGCGGTAACCATGGTTACATGGAGGATGCCCAACCCAGTTAGAGGCTAATGGCATGGCAATTCAATTTCTTAAGCAGCAGGCAGTACAGACTGGTCATGGCCTTCAGGTCGTGGACCGCAGGTGGCCACTCTGCTCCAGGCATTGGCTGCGCTCTGGAACAACAAGCACACACAAACACGTGTGTACTGTGAAAACCAAGACAAGTAGCCCCAAATGGAGCAGCTTACGGCAAGCCTCCCGTCCAGTGTGGGATCACACTGGGTTGGGCCAAAGCTGAACTGGGTCCAGCATGGGGCCTCTGGGGAATACAAACTTGTTTTCAGGCTGACAAGCGGGGTAACCGTGCCAAGTAACCTTGAACGACAGCGGCCCCGGCAGAGAACCTTACAGACGGACTTAACCATTCATGACGCACCTTGGAGAAAAAGGAGTCTCAGCCAAGCACTCAGCGTCGAGGATGGAGGGAGAATTACTTCTCTTCCTCTCCAGTTTCTGGGGACCGGGAGGAGGCCCACTGGGATGGCCCACTGGCTGCGGAGCCTATGGATCAGAACACTGGCCGAAGTTGGCCAGGAGTGGACACTCTTAGGAGTCACCGTTCCCAGATCGCGAAGGTGAACACCCTTAACCTTCACCTGGAGTAACCTCAACCTGGAGTAAAAGCGACCACCGACGGGTTACAAGTTAATTCTGTGCCAGGCTCAGCTTCACCTGTGACAGGAGTACTATACATATTTAGTTGCTTCTTTTCCACATAACAGGGAGGCTCTGTGAGGGCCAAAGTGCCTGTGTTCGTTATCCCATCCGCCCCTCGCCTGACACAGGGCCTGGCTTGCCGAGACCCAACCCGTAGCAGGTGGACAAATGCGTGTGGGTGTCCCCCAAAATCTGCTGGTTTAGAAAGAGTCTCCCATTTTCTGTCGTGCATTTTGTGAAAATAAAGACAGCCCAGATGACAAGCGGCAGCTATTTTTTTCAGACCGTGACAGTCTGTGAAGGAATCAGTCACCAGCACCTGCGTTTCGGCAGGTGCACAAAGGCAGCTGCTGGAGGACAAAACGATGAGACTTCAGGTGCACGATGCCCAGAGGCTGTTCCTGTGGAAGCTGTAAAACGGACACCCAGAGCCGGGTACCCCGTGCGACTGGGGAGGGACTGGTATCTGGCTTCCTGCGCTGGGGCCAGAGTTAGGGGACAAGAAAGAGAGAAGCCAGCAGCTGGAAATCAAGCCCTTGCCATTGTGAACTGTTGTAGGGGATTACGGTCCACCTTCTGGGCTGGATCTCTTCTGCATCCATTTCCCAGCTCCGTCAGTTTCTATATGCTGCTCCTCAGGGCTAAGCCTCTGTGTGTTTTCCTGAACATTCCACAGAATTTCACCTGACATGCTTGCTCACAGGTTAGCACTAGGTAAATGCGGTGCAGATGCATTGCGTTCATCTACATCAGAAACATTATCCACACCGTGAAAATGAGGAAAAATGTGGGCAGGTCATAGGACAGTGAAGCCTTAGCCACAGGAGTGCAAAGGGTTAAATTCACTGTTTACCCAGGATCCCGGGCTTAAGAAAGGAAGTTTAAACTCTATGACCCAGCAATAGCACTGCTAGGAATTTACCCAAGGATACAAGAGTTCCGATGCATAGGGGCACTTGTACCTCAATGTTAATAGCAACACTTTCAACAATAGCCAAGTTATGGAAAGAGCCTAAATGTCCATCAACTGATGAATGGATAAAGAAATTGTGGTTTATATACACAATGGAATACTACATGGCAATGAGAAAGAATGAAATATGGCCTTTTGTAGCAACATGGATAGAACTGGAGAGTGTTATGGTAAGAGAAATAAGCCATACAGAGAAAGACAGATACCATATGTTTTCACTCTTATGTGGATCCTGAGAAACTTAACAGAAGTCCATGGAGGAGCAGAAGGGGAAAGATAGGTACAAAGGGAGAGGGAGGGAGGCAAACCATAACAGACTCTTAAAAACTGAGAACAAACTGAGGGTTGATGGGGGGTGGGGGAGAGGGGAAAGTAGGTGATGGGCATTGAGGAGGGCACCTGTTGGGATGAGCACTGGGTGTTGTATGGAAACCAATTTGACAATAAATTTCGCATTAAAAAAAATGGAAACAAAAAGATAAAATAAAACTCAGAAATTAAAAAAAAATAAACTGTACTTTTTTTTAGGAAGATGAACTAATTTCTTTCTGGGGGGACATGTGACCCCACAATTTTATTTTCCTTTTGAACATAAACTAGTCTGTGTGTAACCCAGTGATCTCAATATACAATTATCTATATGTAATTACTCCACAAATGCTCTCTGAAACAGTTAAACAGCTTCACGTTACCTTCACTGATTAATGAGTAGAATAAAATTTTTGACGTGTGCATTTGATACATTTATGAATCATGCTTTTAATCTTTGGAAAAGTACACTTTTAGTATACATGTGTTAAAAACATGATTAGGTGTGCTTTAAGTTTTTCCCACTGTTACTCCCCTATAGATCGTCACCCAGTGTCCTGCACGTAATAGATGTTCAATACATGTTTGATGAACAGCCTATCCATTAATAAGAATGGCTAATAGTGAGCCCATAGATACACTTCTTTTATTCCTTTTTTAATCACAGGAGTGTAAGCTTAAACAGTTTAATAAAAAATAGTATTTGGGTACTTTTTTTTTTTTAATGAAGTAGTTAAGGGTATTTGGTTTACTAAATAAGCAGATTAAAATGTGGAAATAGGGACACCTGGGTGGCTCAGTCAGTTAAACGTCCGACATCAGGTCAGGTCATGATCTCACAGTCCATGAGTTTGAGCCCCATGTCATACTCTGTGCTGACAACTCGGAGCCTGGAGCCCGCTTCGGATTCTGTGTCTCCCTCTCTCTCTGCCCCTCCCCCACTCGTGCTCTGTCTCTGTCTCAAAAATAAACAACACAAATTAAAAAACACAAATTTTTAAATGTGGAAATAAAGTGTATATATTTACTTATATATTAGATGATAAGAAATAGCCTGTATTTTTTAATTAGAAATGTGGAGTGCACTGTAAGTCATAATCCCAATGAAAAAGGCAGAGCCACTCTCAAAGGTCCACACTACCAAGTGGATACTACTCGGATACAGATATCTTCACCAACTCCAAGCCCACGATTTGGCCCGAAATAAATGGCACTTGAAATGGATTTAATTTCTCATGACAACACATACAATTTCAGAGTGAGGTTTTCTACACGCATAGAAGGAAGTTCTTCAGCTACCCAATGGAAACCAATCCACACATGAGACAAAAAATGCAGTGGGCTTTAAGCAGAAACAGATGAGGGAAAGAAACCACTGAGACACCACATGGGGAATAACGACAGATACAACTTCGGGCTTTGAAATAAACATAATTTTCAGAAAATAAATATATTGTGAAGGAGTTCAATTCAAAAGGAGAGCGGTTTCATATAAAGTGCAGCAGCAATATCAAAAAGGGAAGATGCATAATTCCCAGTAGGTTTCATCTGAAGAATGAAGACCTGTATTAATACTAAAAAATCAATCAGTGTAATTCACCCTATTAAGAGAATAAAGAAGAAAAACCGTATGATCGTCCTAAGAGGTGCAAAAAAGCATTTGACAAAATTGAATACCTATTCCTGAAAACAGCTTTGTACAGACGGGAATAAATGGGACTTCTTCAATAGGAAAAAAAAGTGTCATAAGAAAAACCGACAGTTAACATCACACTTAGTGAAATATCGAACTCTTTCCCAAGTAGATGAGAAGCGATTCAAGGATTCTCACTCCCACTCTTTCTGTTCAACACTGTACCACAGGTTTGCTTATGTAAAAACTCCGAAGCATCTAAAAACGCCTGCTAGATCTAATAAATGCATTCAGCAAGGTCACAGGATATAAGGCTAGCAGGTGAAACCCCACTTTTTAAATATATATTAGCAGCAAAGATTTCAAAAATGAAAATATGATTTAAAACTGCAGGGTACCTGAATGGCTCATTCACTTAAGCATCCGACCTCCGCTCAGGTCATGATCTCAGGGTTCATGGGTTCAAGCCCCAAGTCAGGCTCTGTGCTGATGGCTTGGAGCCTGGAGCCTGCTTCAGATTCCATGTCTCCTCTCTCTCTGCCCCTCCCCCACTGGCACTCTGTCTCTCTCTCTCTCTCTCTCTCTCTCTCTCTCAAAAATAAACAAACACTAAAAAATGTTTAAAAATCCACACACAGTGGCATCAGGAGCCACAAAGTATTTGGGACATTTTTATTTACCAATGACTGTGGGCATTCTGTCTTGTTGGTCTACATGCATGTTATACACGGCCTAATTTGATCTTCTAAACAGCTTCTGAGGGGCACCTGGGTGGCTCAGTTGGTCTAGCATCAGACTTAGGCTCAGGTCATGATCTCACGATTCATGACTTCAAGCCCCACATGGGGCTCTCTTCTCTGAGCACAGAGCCCACTTCAGATCCTCTATCCCCCTCTCTTTCAGCCCCTCCCCCCATTTGCACTCTCTCTCTCTTTCTCAAAAATAAATAAACATTTTTAAAACACACCTTTGAGGTACTTTTTCTATATTACTTGTCCAAAAGACACAGCCGTAAAGAGACAGAACAGAGTAAAACTATGTACTGAGGGGCTCTAGTTCTACTGTATGTACTTTATGGAAAGTTATAAAATATGTTGTTAGCCTGTTAATATTCTAATGAACCCTTTTTCCATAGACATCAATAGACCAAAAGTAGTTTTGGAAAACTGTGTGTATTTGAAAGTACTTTGATTCATTATAACCCAATGTTATGGGATAACAGAGGCTGATTATTCACTTAGGGAAAAAGTGAAACAAATTTTAACAGAAAAAAAATGGTACTAATAGAAATAAAAATTGGTGTCCTAATAATGGAGCAAAACTATATGTTCAACATGTTTAGCTTTTTCAATTATCTTGAAGTGTTAAAAATATCAAGTCATAAGGAATTGAAATTAAATATTAAAAAACAGATGCATAAAGAAACTCTGTGGCTGGCTTGGTGGTCCCACCCACTGCTTGGTGACCTGCTGGAAGGACTCTCGTGGCTCAACAAAGTCAGACTCATGGCTACAATTTATACAGAAAAGCATAAAAGGCGAGAATAACTCAGGTGGAGCTAGAAAGGCCACCTAGAGAATTCCTTGTCCTTCTGCCTGGTTTGCACAAACGTATCTTTTATCTTCAGCTGCGAACTGCAGGGACACGAGAGACATTCTTGCCCGGGGAAATTCCTTCAAGGTAGTTGGTCACAAACCCACTGCATTACCAGCCATGGCGTGGACCCCAAACCAGGTACCAGGTGCACATCACAAACCTGAATGCTCACTTTCAACATGCTGACAACCTCTTCATGTTGACCCACTGCTTCCCAGTGTGAGAACGACATCGCTACCCGGAACTATGTGAACATGCCTGTGGCTTAGTTCTCAGAGTCTGATACAGGGTCATCACCATGGCTACGGTGGTAAGCGAAAACTAAATGGACCAGATCTGATAAAATTATTTGCTTGAAATTGTGCAAGGTCATCTATAGGAAGAACGGTGATAGGACTTTTGCTTGGAATTCTGATCCAGGCCTTTCTTGAAGGTAAGAAAATGTCAGCAGAGGACAGACAGATCAGGCTAATGGAACAGCCTGTCCACTATTCTAAAGTCACGAGATAACTTTTGATGGGCAGCATGACAAGCATAAACTAAACTATGAGAGGCATGTGACCAGCAGTCAAGATCCAGGGGTGCAGGCTGGGCTGATGGACAGAGCAGAGCCTAGGAGTCCAAGCTTCTCCTAACTGTGCATTTTGGGTAGTTTCTTAACACTGATTGACAGACAGACGACGGGAGCTACCTTCTGAACTTTTGATAAAAATAAAAATGTAAGACGTGCATCCTGTAAATATTCAAAAGTTTACACCTCTATCTGACTCGTCCTTAGATACCCTGCTTTATGTAGCTCAATATGCACTTAGCATAGACTTTGGTATATCGATGCTGTCTGAGCACACTGATAGGTTGATATGCATAAAATATTTTTTGCAAAAATTATTTTGATTTTGTACATGAAAATGTGAACAGTCTTTCAAATCTTTATTATTATTACCAAAAGGACATCTGTCATATGGTCCATAAATATGCATTCAGTTCATGTGGGAGGCAGTGCCGAAGTCAAAAGACCACCATATGGGGAAAAGAAAAAAAAAAAAAAGTTCCACTGTAGACTTTATTTAACGAGCAACTGGGACAGAGAACAGAGTCTACAACTGTGTCTAAGCAAAGAGCGAACACACAGAGGTGGGACTCAGGCCCTGTGGAAGTCTGCTGCTAAAAACAGAAACAAGATGAAAAAACATGAAATACTGTATTTAACTAAAGAAATATTACAGGAAGGACATGTCCTCATACATTTTATTCACTTAGGAGTGTATATGAACTTAGCACTAGAGCAGTGTCATCAATCCAGATTGACCTCTTGAGTTGATATGTTTTTATTCATTTGCTATGGTCTAGTGAGATGATGATACCACTTTATATTGCATATAAGCACTTGAATAAGGAAAACAGCTCTTATTTCAAAAATTTATATATTTTGGTGAGTAAAAATTATACAAAATAATAAAGAAACAAAATAAAAAGAACAAACATAAGTGCCTAAAACACTTTTAAATATCATATGCAATAAAAAGAGCAAATATAAAATTGGTGATACAAAAATACTCCAACAAATATGGAAAAATTAATCCCTGGAAATTGCAAGTGGACATTATCAGGATATACAAAGGTGCCACGCAGCTTTAAAATTTTTGTCATCAGGGTCAAATCAGGAGAAAAAATATTTATGGATTATATTTTTCCATTTAAAATGAAAATATGGGGGTGCCTGGGTGGCGCAGTCGGTTAAGCGTCCTACTTCAGCCAGGTCACGATCTCGCGGTCCGGGAGTTTGAGCCCCGCGTCGGGCTCTGGGCTGATGGCTCAGAGCCTGGAGCCTGTTTCCGATTCTGTGTCTCCCTCTCTCTCTGCCCCTCCCCCGTTCATGCTCTGTCTCTCTCTGTCCCAAAAATAAATAAACGTTGAAAAAAAAATTTAAAAAAATAAAATAAAATAAAATGAAAATATGTAGTTCAGTTGAATGGAAATGGGGGAATAGTTATACTTATTTTTTCTTTTAAAGTAAGAACTTCAATGAAAACACTGGCAAAAGACAAATGTTAATATTCAGGAATATTTTTACAATAGATATTCCCGTTATGGAATAAATAAGTCATGAGGACGAAAAGTCCAGCACAGGGAAAATGGTCAATAATGCTGTACTAACTATGTACGGTGAGAGACAATAACTACACCCACCACAGTGTTTTGTGATGTATATAAATGTCAAATCACTATAAGTCGGAAACTATTATAATATTGTATGTCAACTAAAAATTTCAAAGAAATAAAAAAGGCAAAGCATACTTGAAATTTTACCCATCGACACTCCTCTTTGTTCTTTAAGGATCTTGTGTAACTAGTAATCATATTATGTGCAGGAGATAAGTGTTTATTGTTTTATGTATCTTTTCCCATCCAACTAACCCCTCTAGTTATTTTTTAAATGTGTTTTTTATCTTTGAGAGAGAGAGAGAGAGAGAGCGAGCTAGTGGGGGAGAGGCAGAGAGATAGCAGACAGAATCCCAAACAGGCTCCACATGATATGAGCACAGAGCCTAGTGTGGGGCTCGAACTCCAAACTGTGAAATCATGACCTGAGCCAAAACCAAGAATTGGACATTTAACTGACTGAGCCACCAAGGCACCCCAACCAACTCCTTTAAATAACTTTTGAAAATACTGTGGCATGGAATAAGATTTGAAAAATATTTCTACAAGTAAAAGTATAAGTAATAAGCAAAAAAAAAAAAAAAATCAAGAAGCAACTTTCTAGTTTTGAACCTGGAAATGTGTTTGACTTTACTATGCAAGGACTCAGTCTTATGTGGTTTTTAACCTTGGTTGTAATGGAGACATTATTGGCGAACATGAGGAGACAGTTTTGAGGGAAAAGTCATCTTGGGAAGATGAGCAGAGGCAGAGGACCCCATGTCAAGAATGAGAACCAATACAGCAGAGGTACAAACTACCCCAGCACTGGATTTACAGAAAGGGCAGGGAACAATGGAAAATACCACAGAGGAGATCAGCAGGTAGAAAACAGCTGTCTGCTTGCACTTTAGGTGATTATTGATGCCTTTGGTGAAAGCGTGGTTGTTGAAAGGCGAAGTTGGGTATATTTTCCTATTATCTATTTATTACTGATAAATAATGTGTAACAAACTACCCTAAAACTTAGTAGCCTATGTCAACCCTTTTATTCTTTTCATTATCTTGTGACTCAGGTATTCAGAAAAGATTCAGCTGGATATGTGGCTCTGATTCACTCACAAGGTATCAACTTGGGTGACCCAGTCAGGAGGATCAACTTCTAAGATGGCCTTATCACTCACATGCCTGATACCATAGTTCTCTAGTTCTCTTTGATCTCTCCCCTCACCCCCTCACTGCTCTCCCCTCACTGAACATAGCTCTGCGTTTTCTAGCACCTTCTCCTAGCACAGTGATCTTAAGGCAACTACACTTCTCACGTACGGGCTTGCTACCAAAGGACAGAAAAGCAGAAGCTCACAGGCCAGTAGGACTATGCCTGGAATTGGCACAGAGTCGTTTCTGCCATATTCTATTTGTCAAAGCTGTACAATGTTTGATCACTGGGCAGTGACATGGGATCTACTGCTTGATGGAGGAACTGCAAAGTCACACTGAAGAAGGGCATGTACCATATTGAGGTCATCTTCAGAAAATGCAGTTGGCCACAGTATAGTTAAGGAAATACTAAGCAGACAGGAGACTACTACAATAGTGAGGAAGTTTCAGCGTGTTTGATAAACACTGAGTAGCTTACAGTAGTTTCAACAGAAGACGTGATTAAGGGGATGGAGGAAATTACACAGAGCTCAGACCAGGAGACCAGAGGCTTGAAGGAAGTCCCAGAAAGAGTTAATTCAATAAGCTAGTTGTTCTTAGTATTGAAGTAATATGGTCCAACTTTTATCTTCCTTGATATACATACATCAAGGCAGAACTGTTCTAGAGTACTGAGCACCAGAAAAGAGTCACACTTGGAAGACAGAGGCATCCTTTTCTCAGGGAGAAGGACCTATGTGTCCTCAAGGCAGAGAAGACAAAACTTGCCTGTGGGACTTTCTTCTGCTCCACTGAGTGTATCTCCTGAGGACAGAAGGGGAGGTGAAAGAGGAAGGACCCTCTATGGCAGCAGGGACACAGAACCTAGGACCTTACCAAGTCCCATAAAACTATCATTTAGCTTCTTCTTAGCACCTGATATTACATGTATTTTTCCAGATGGCAGAGTGTGAGTTTCCTGAGCTCACTTCCTCCCATGGACACACTGAGATAACAGCTACAGTTGTGCAACTCTGAAAACAACCCAAAAACTGGCAGGGCAGAATCTCCACAGTCAATCTGAGAGCGGAGGCCACATCAAATGGGTGGAAGAGGTGGAGACATGATTGGGAATAAACCCCCAGCAAGACTAAGTACATATGGGAGGGACACCACAAACACGGAAAAATGAGCAAATCAGACCCCACACCAAGCACCCCCGGCAGAGAGGACTCCACTGGAAAGATGAATCTCCATAACATCTGGCTTTGATGAACATTGGGGCTTAACTTCACAGATTCTTACAATCAGCACTTAACTTCACGTGCTTTAAAAATCAGTGAGCTAGCTCCAGGAGAGCCGGAGGGTGAGAGGAAACTGAGCCCTTGTCCTTAAAGAGCCAGCATAACAAGGGACAAGGCCAAGGGACAGAATGGAAGCAGCAGTTTGAAAAGCACCTGGATGGAGATTTATTAACTAATCTCAGAACATGCATTGGAGGGGCAAGGATCCTTAGGAGACTTCTCCAAGAACAAAAATGCTGGTGGGCCCCATTTCTCTCCCCCCACTGCCTTGAGAGCCACACACATGTGGCCGACAGTAAACACTCTATCTATCTGGCTAGCTCTGCTTTTGGCGACAAATCCAACCCATCCACCCTGCCCCATTTGGCAGGTGTCCCTCCAAAGCAACTTCTTTTCCAACACACTCTACAAACAATCCTGGCAGGGATTGGCAGCACTCTAAAGTGACTGCTGTCCTAGGGAGAAGGAAACACAATCAGACACAGCAGTGTACTCACAGCTTAACAGGCAAAACTTATGGCAGAAGTGCAGAGAAAGCACCCCGATCAGTGTGACAGCAGCCTTGACAGACGGATTGGGCACAGACATCAGATCTGAGTCCTGCCCACCGACAAAACCCTCTCAGAGGGCAGCACAGGGAGAACACCCTGCAGTTTAGTGTGATTACAGCCCCAGCAAATAGACCAAAGGCAGGCATCTGGTCTGAATGCTGAAACCACCCAACGAGTAGCCCATCATGGCCCCACACAGGTCCCATAATAGGACAGGGACCAACCTGTGCCTGGAGTACCACAGGACATAAAGTGGGCCACTGCAGCCAAAGTGGACTGAGGGCAAATATGGCTTTGCCACAGACAGCACAGGCAGCCCACACAGGTGACAGCCCTGGAGCTCCAGGATCTGGTGAAGAAGAGGCATTGCACTGAGGATCACTGAAAGACCTCTTCTTCATAAGGCCACTATTTTCAAGATCGGCACACATAGCTGACTTCCCTGAGATATAAATTCAAGAACAGAGAACTGATAAAATGAGGAGACAGAGGACTATGCCCCAAATAAAAGAACAGGACAAGAACACAGTGCAGGAGTTAAATGAAAAAGAGATAAGCAATATGCCTGATAAAGATTTCAAACTCATGGGTAATAAAGACACTCACTGGACATGAAAAAAGAGCACAGGATCTCAGTGAGACCTTCAAAAAAGGGAACAATTTAAAAATAAATTTAAACAGAGAGGAAGAAGTCAACAATGGAAATGAGAAATACCCTATAGGGAATCAGTAACAGATTAGAGGACGAAGAACAAAACTTCAGCAACCTAAAAGACAGGGTAATGGAAAGCAAATAAATAGGATGGAAATTAATTAATTAACTAAAATAAAATAAAATAATAATGAAAACAGGTTAATGGAACTCAGTAATATTATCAAGCATAGTAACAGTCGGATTGTAGGTATCCCAGAAGAAGAAGAAGGAGAGACAGAGTAAGGGGCAGAAACTTTATTTGAAAAAATAATAGCTGGAAACTTCCCTTATATGAGGAAGAAAATAGAAATCCAGACACAGGACGCAAAGAGAGCCCCCAGAAAAATTAATGCAAGCGGGTCCACACCAAGACACAAAATTAAAATGGGAAAAAATAGTGAAAAAGAGAGAACTTTAAAAGCCCCAAGAGAAAAGAAAATAGTCACGTACAAGGGAAACCGCATAAGGAGTTCAGTTGACTCTTCAGCAGAAACTTTGTAGGCCAGAAGGGAACGGCAAGATATATTCAAAGTACCAAAAGGAAAACCAAACCAAAACAAAACAAACTCAAAAACTTGCAACCCAAAATGACTCTACCTGGTAAGAGTATCACTCAGAATAGAAGGATAGAGTTTCACAGACAAACAAAAGTTAAAGAAGTTCATCACCACTTAAACAGCCTTATAAGAAATGTGAAAGGGAATTAAGTAGAAAGAAAAGGCCATAACTGGGAGTAAGAAAATTAGGAAAGGAAAAAATCTCACAGGTTGCTGTTTCAGCACCGAAGGGTGATAACAGAGGCTTTCTTTGAATCTATTTTGATGTAACCTTATTTCAATTCTGTTCCCTTAATGTCACTGCTCTTCAAAAGTACAGAAAGTAAAAGGAATCTTCCTCCTTAAGAAAGTGGGGTAGCAGTTCTTCCAAAGTCTGGAACCAAATGGAATGTCACCTCATTCCCTCCCAATGACTCAGCATGCTTCTAGCTTCTGACCAGTGATCCTTAACGCCATATGCATTAGGAGTATCACCATCCTTGCAACACTCCTTAGCTCATGAAAACTCTACTCTAGCCTTTCCATTAAGCATGTTGCAATTGTACGATGCAATCAGAAATTACCTTTATATTTCTCCCACAGATCATTCAAATCTACCCTGTAGGGCTATGGTAGGTCTGGTTTCTTTGGAATCCTTTGGACATTAGAAAGTCCACCAGTCACATTTCATTCTAATAATAGTGTCATGTTAGCTACTGAAATATCTAGTCTTACATAATAACCAAGAGTTTTTTGGATATCTTATCACTAGCCATCTCTCACCTTCCCTTAAAATACTCAGTGCTTTGGGGCGCCTGGGTGGCTCAGTCAGTTAAGCATCTGACTCTTGATCTCAGCTCAGGTCATGATTTCATGGCTCCTGAGATTGAGCCCCACATTGGGCTCAGTGCTGACAATGGGGAGCCTGCTTGGTATTCTCTTTCCCTCCCTCTCTCTGTGCCTGTCCTCTGCTTATGCTCACTCTCTCTCTCTCTCTCAAAATAAATAAATAAAACTTAAAAAAAAAAAAATACTCAGTGCTTTTCCCTAGTGAGTCAATTATGGTTTTTCACTCATTTGCTAGGCTCCTGGGGGCCCAGCTTGAGACTCTTTCTGTGGTCCCTTCAACTTGGCATCCCTCTCTATTCTTGGAAACACCCTTTCTGGAACCATGAGTTCTCTGTTTCAATTTGCAATGGTTACCATCTAGACTTGCTATCAATGCTGACTTTAATTTCATTATCATCTAGAAATCCCATTTGCCTATCTCTTTTGTTGAATCCCCTGCTTCCTAGATTCTAGGAAGTTTATGTCTTCTTTTGAGGGGCGCATATCTACCTGAGAAAGAATACATCAACGCTCTTTCAACTGCTTACTCCAAAGAATTTATGTACCACGCATATATGAAACATGTTCATTATTCTTGTTCATACTGAATTGTGAATCAGGCTAGGCGTAAGGTTCTACATTTGAAAACCTGGCTGTAATGTGGCTACCTGGCTATTTGATTTTTGAAAAGTTTGCTATGAGGAGTGTGCATGGGAGCAATTATATCCTGCAAGTTTTCACAGTCTTCTTTTTATCCCTACACGATATTCTGAAATTTTATGATATGCCTTGATGTAGATCATTCCTCGGTTGCTGTGCCAGACACGTGGCAGAGCTGTCAATTTGGAAACTCACAGTCTGAATAATTTTATTTCAATTCATCTTTTAAAATCTCTTCTCCTTTGTATGCCTCCTTTGTCTTTCTGGGTCTGCACTTGGCCAGATACGAAATCCCCTAGATTCGCACTCGAGTTCATTATTTTCTCTCTGCTTTTCCATCTCTTTGTCTACTTTATGCTACCGCAGAGAGTCCTGTTGCTTAAAGAGTACCTGAGACGGACTACCAGCGTCACTTGCAAGCATGTGCGAAATGCACAAGCTCAAGCCCAACCCTGGAAACATTTAATCAGAGCTTGCATTTTATCAGATTCTCCAACTGATTTGAATGTGCACTAACATTTAAGAAGTACTGCTGTACAATCACTGTGATTTGTGCTTCACTCATTATGTTGAAGTTTTCTATTTCTGCTGTCATATTTTTTTTTCCTTTTTTCCCCTTTTGTTTTCTGGATATTCCTTTTTATAACAGCATTCTCTAGTTTATGAAAACATATACTTTACCTCTCTGATGATATAATTATACATTGTGAGGCTTTGTGGAGGTATTTTTTTTCCTTCTTTTTCTGTTTCTTTTTCTCTTATTCTATTTCTACCAGGCTTATGAGTCTGAATGTTGTCAACATTCGGGCAAATTTTGGGAAGACAGCTAAGACTAAATCATCAATTCAGAATACAATTTGACTTAAGCCTCTTTGTATTCAGTAAGACCAAATGCCCATCATCAGTCAATGTGCTGTCTGAGCTCAGAGCCTACTGTATCAACACACACAGAGACTAAATCCCCCATCTGTTGTCACAGGGAGGGGGAGAGAAGGAACACTCTGCTGGCTAGTGTGTGGGATCTGGTTTACAGGTCCCATACACCAACTTCTCTGTGTTTACTCTCATCGGACATGCTCACTTCGGGATGCACCATCTGTCCATCTCCAAAACTTGTTTTGAAGTTTCGGGAGCACAAGTGAGCCTCCTTCTTACTTTGGCTCCTGCAGATAGGTTTTAACTTTCCTAACTCTTACAAAGCAGTTGCCACTCATATCTCAGCATCACAAATTCAAAAACTTTACTGAGGTGTCTTGCCTCCGGCATCTTCTCTTGTGCCATTCTTCATCCTTGTGAATTCATACTTTCTATCAACTGTTGTTTCGGTTGTGGGGGGATGTGATGGGATGATTTTATGTACTTGTGTCTCTTGTGGTCCCTGTTTGCCAGGATGTCTCTTTTCTTTCTTTTTATCTTTAGAACAACCCTGTTTCCTACTGATTACATTGTGATAAGCTAAGATAGAAAATTAAAAAACATAATATGCTTGGCCAAGGTGGAAAAAACTATTGAAGACGTTCATCTTCAAAGCAAGTTTTCTGACTTCAAGTCTCTTGGTCTTTCTGCTACTATTTATATCAGGGATAGGTCAGCAAACTACTGCCCATGGGCTAAATCTGGCCCACTGTGTGTTTTTGAAAATAAAGTTTTACTGAAATACAATCAATATATTTTTCATGTACTATCTGTGACGGCTTCCACACTAAAGTGGCAGAGTTTTTTCCAAAGGGACTAGAAAGCCTGAAATATTTACTATCTAGACATTTATAGAAAAAGTGTGCCAATACCTGCTCTAAATCCTTACATAAGCGCTACCCCTAATCACTTTATTCTAATAGCCCTATCTGAACCTTTGCACACAGTCCCACCTCTGGAAAATGTACATCTCAATCTCATTGTACTATGCAGTCAAATGCTCAACCCCTGAGCTATACCCCCACAATTTCATTGTACTATGTATGCCTTTTTTAAGAATTGTGTGTGTGTGTTCAACTGGTTTCTCAAGTAATTATGTAAAATGCACAATCTTTGATTGTCTTTATTTCCCAAATAACCTAGAGTCAACTTTGTTTTCATTTTTGAGAAATTTGTTCTAATGTTTATTTGTTTATTTTGAGAGAGAGACAGAGAGAGAGAGTGCACAAGCAGGGGAGGGGCAGAGAAAGAGGGAGAGAGAGAGAATCCCAAGTAGGCTCCACACTGTCAGCACAGAGCCAGATTCAGGGCTCAGACGTAGAAACCATGACAGCGTAACCTAAGCCGAAATCAAGAGTCAGACACTCAAACGACGGACCCATCCAGGTATCCCAACTTTATTTCATTTTTCAATTCATTCTGGCTAATAAAAATATTTAGAAGTGTCTAGATATCTAGCAGATTTTTGGAAAATAACATCTGGACACCTTCTTCAGCCCTTTGGTCCAACACGGCTTATATAAGTTGGGGACTTCAGAATGTCACCACAAGCTACATAAACACATCTGGATTTTATCAAACAGCATCACCATGTCCTTGTTACACAGACAGAAGCATCTGTCATGTCTCCATTGCTTATTAATCCTAAGTAATGCTGATCTTGTTAAGCATGGACATTCAAACCAAGTCTAAGGCTCTATATCACTCATCTGGGAATCATTTACATGGATCTTTTCCTATTTCTGAACCCATGAAATAAGTAAATCCAAAAAGGTAACCTAGTGGCACAAACAGGCAATTCTCCAGCATGAACTCAGCAGCTTTAATATTTACATCATGTTTTTCATTTGTGTATCATTAGGAGTCCTGTTTTCAATTCATGGCATGGCTGTGATGAAGAGTTTTCATGTTTATAATTCAGACCAAAAGAATCATCATTGCCAGCATAGTTGAATTTGCTGTTCCGCCATCAAAGGCACATTCTTTGGCGATTAGCTACCATATAATAAAACCTCGCATTCCAAAACAATGAAAAACTAAATCAGCCATGGAAGAGTACATTTCAGTGAACAGAAAAACCAAACTGTGTAGAAATACTTACATTTGACCAAATATTACCAGAAGGATATTTAGGCAGATTCAGAAAGAACAGCCCAATAGTATTATTTGTAGCATTATACAAACCAAAGACAGGATAGTACAGTCCAAAAGCATCTGGACTGTGCATCAAAGGACCTGATTTCTGATCTCGTCTGTGCACTGGGGTGCTCTGTGATAGATACTTTTGCTCTCCCTAGGTATTACCTTCATCATAAAATGTTAAAACACAAACAAACACATACCTGTGGGTTGAATTAGGTGATCTCATACAGTCCTTGTAGCTCTCTCAATTTTAAAGCCCCAGCTACACAATTTACTGATAATTCTGTTACATACCAAATATTAATAAATATGTAAGCTTGGTGTATAAAGAAAATCCTCACTATGCAGTCTAGTCCAATAATGAGTGATTACATGTCCCCCATTTGGAAGATTCCCAATCAAACCTTCCTTACTACTGATCACTCTGAGGACTGAATAGATGTACCTTGATGTTTTGTTGCTGTTTTTGCCAACCAAAATAAAATAATATCTTCTTATGCTTCCCACAATAACTGATGTATGCCAGACATGATGGGTTTACTCAAGATCTCTGTGCATCTGAACCCAATAGAGTAACAAACCTAAGGAACATCTGAATCCTTATACCTCCATGTTAAGCAGAAGAAATATTGAACAGGAATATTAAAAAATGCAACTCACTGTTAATTCCCAGGACCACTGTGTGAATCATCAGTACTTGAGGTACATGTACAGAGTCTGGTGAGGGGTCTCCAATAACTGAATATTGTCAAGAACTGTGGACATTAAATCAGGGAAATAAGCAAGAGCAACACTTTTCCAGGGGATGAAACATTACGAGATGATTAGTTCCCATGTCCTAAAAGGGAAGTAAGACATTCCCTTTGTCTTCAAGAGAATACCACCATAGAGACAGTACTTAATAACCAGCCAGGGGGAACTCAAGAATGGCTCTGATAGCGGGATCAGGGTACACGGAGCCCAAGACATATTTCCAGTTTCATCCCATCACAAAGGGAATTTTCAGCAAAGCAGAACCCTTACATTCGAAAGCCTGAGGAGAAGAAGAGGAATACTTCCTAACTGAAGAGAAATTAGCGAGTCAGCTGACTCAGGAAGCAGCTTTCCACAAGTGCTCCTCCCAGCAGAGACCTATGGAAGTGGCTCTCTGATTATAATACCCCGAGAGGAAAAACTCGGAAGCCGACATCCTTGCCTGAGCCAAGAGTGTTTTGATGGATGGCGTATGATTAGCCATGTGTATATGAAAATACACCAGAAACAGCTTGAATTATGTTATGAACTAATATTTTCAGGCTTTTTTTTAAAAAGTAGATTTAGGTTCATAGAGGAAGGCACACAGATTTCCCATACACACCTGGCTCCCCCCCCCCCCACCCATGAATAACTTCTTCCATCATGCACACCCCCTCCAGAGCAGGACATTTTGTTACATATGATGAATCTACACTGACACTCCAAAGTCACCCAAAGTCGGTAGTTTTCTTTAGGACTTGCTCAGCACTGTACATTCTGTGGGTTTGGACACACGTATAACATCCATCATACGATGTTTTCACTGCCCTAAAAATCCTGTGTGCTCTACCGACTCATCCCTCCCCTCCCCCCCGACTCCGACCCCAATCCCTGACAACCACTGATCTTTCTTCTGTCTCTGTGGTTTTGCTTTTGGCAGAAGGTCATATAATTTGAATCATGTAGTCTTTTCAAAGTGGCTCCCTTCCCTTAGTCATGTGCATTTCAGTCTCCTCCGTGTTGGGCCAAGGTCTGAGACCCCCCTTCTGTTCAGTGCTGAAGGGTATCCACTGTGTGGACACCAGTTTATTTCCATTTATCCAATGAAGGGTGGCTTGGTTGCTTCCAAGTTCCGTCAATTATGAATGAGATGGCTACAAGCAACCGTGTGAAAGTCATTGTATGGACTGAAACAGTATTTTGACCAAATTTTGGATGAGCACCCTGCCCGCCCAGATGCGTATTTTGTACCGATTCCATGACTGTCAACATCGAGGGCTCATTTCAAAGAAAACTGTATTGATAATACTGCTGTGGGCTGAAGTGTGTCCACCAAAGGGATATGCTGAAGTCCTAGCCCCTGGTACCTGTGAACGTGACCTCCTTCAGAAATGGGGGTCACAAGATGACAGTGAGGTCAGACTCTACTGGGGAGGGGGAGCTAATCCAACATGACTAGTGTCTTCATAGGAAAACAGGACAGACACACCGGAGTGCCACATGAACATGGAAGTGACTGGCCTGATGCCACTGTAGGCTAAGAGGAAGCACTACTGGCCAGAAGACCAGAAAGGGTTCAACTCAGAGGGTCAGAGGGCGCACGGCCTGGCCAACACCTTGATTCCAGGATTCTAGACACCCAAACGTAAGAGAATAAATTGCTATTGTTCTAAGCCATCTGGTTTTCAATACTTTGTTACAGCAGATATGAATATTCAGGAAATTCAGATTATTGGACCTATCTTCCACATACAAATTTTTGGATAATGACAAACTTTAACCTTGAATACAAAAAAACAAAAACAAGCAAACAACAAAACAAAACACAACAAAACAAAACGAGGGTGGATGGGGTGTTTGGGTGGCTCAGTCGGTTAAGCGTTTCACTCTTGACTTCAGCTCAGGTCATGATCTCATGGGTGATGAGCCTGCATCCGGTTGGTTCTTCACTGACAGCACAGAGCCTGCTTGGGATTCTCTCTCTCTCGGCCCCTCCCACACTCACACAGAGCACGTGCTCTCTCTCTCACTCTCAAAATAAATAAATAAACTTAAGAAATAGGGTGGCAGAATTGAGGAAGCATGTAAAGTAAGTAAATCTTGAAAGAAAATTTCTTTACTCTCATTTTTTCCAACACAATATAAACAGTTGGTTTCCACGGAAGAGGCTATATAGGAATTCCAACTCCAAATAACAAAACTGATTTTTTTTAATTTAATAAAGCATATCGATCAATTGATCACTCTCCTTCTAACTCTGGGTTCTCACGCACCACCTCCTTAAAAGCTGGGATAAGCATGAGTTGCACATTCGCATATATTTAGGCATTACTTTCGGATTGGTTCCGTCAGCCTTCTGGAAAACATTAGTGTAAAATATTTCTGATTGCTCATGGGAACTAAAAATTCATTATGTAGAAAATAGTAAGTAAATTTTTGGTTGGGAAAGAATTGCTGGCAGCAAGCTTAATGAATGTGTCATGTTAGTCACGCTTGGTTGCCTGCATTTTAATATGTTAGCTACATGCCTTTAAATTCAATATTCTGAACTTTTAAGATATTGAAACCCTTCTACGAATAATTGTCAGACTTAACATGAGTGGTACCAGCAATAAATAGAGAATGCATAAGAACGACAAGAATACAAGAGTAGCTTGCGGACTAAGCATCTGGGGTTGTTATTTGTGGAAGATGACGATAATTTTTGCTTTTAAACGACCTAAATTTTAAGGTTGAAACTGGAATGGGCTTGCTTGCTTGCTTCAGAGCTTCGATCCTTCTAGCTATTGTGCACTCTCCTTGACCTGTGAGGAGCACAGTGCAAAAAATCAACTGCCTAGAGAGTGTTACTTAGCAAAGTAAACTCCACGCAAATGACCACATTTGGGGGCTGAGGAAGAAATCGGTATTTGCTGAATAATTATGGCCAATATCACTGACTGATATGTCACTAAATGTAGAGACTGTGATTAGGAAAACACACAGATTTTTCCCCCTGGTTTAATCTCCACACGAATACAGGAAGTTAGTTACTGAATGTCATCTTATGGATGAGAAAACCAAGGTTTGAGGCTTTGTGTCTAAATGCCTAGCACAAAGTAGGATTTCAAAAAATGTTTGTGAGTGGAAGGAAGGAGGGAAAGAAGGAAGGAAAAAGGGCAACTTTTAAAAACGAGGGAAGGAAGGAAGGGAACAACAAGGAAGTCTGACTGATTCTCAATAATATCGCTAAAATTTAAAGTTCCAAGACTCAGGATTAGGTAACCGTTCTAACACATTCATTTTCATTGGTATTCTTTCTGTATTTTTTTTTTAAAGCTCTGTCAATCTTGACATTGTCATTTGCTTAAAAAAAAAGGAGATCTTCCCTTCTTTCGGGTACCCTACAGGATCCCAAACACAGAGAATAGATGTTAAGATGTTCGCGTGGCCTTACATGTTTTATGCCCATATTTTGTAGCAAACTCACATCCAAAAATGTAAGGTGGAAATACGATACAGAAAGTTACTGAAAGAATTAAGTAATAAAAATAAGAGCACTAACACAAAGGATGAAGGTTAAATGAAATCGTTCTGGTGTAAGACTCTTATATTTTACATGAAGTGATACAGTATCAAATCTAAGTACATTATCATAAGTTAAAAAAGCATATTTTAATCCCCAGAATAATTTTTTTTCTTTCTCTCTTTTTTTTTCTTTTGAGTGAGAGAGAGAGAGGAGGAGGAGAGGAGCATAGAGACGGAGAGAGAATCTTAAGCAGGCTCCATGCCCAGCGCAGAGCCCAATGCAGGGCTTGATCTCATGGCCGTGAGATCATGACCTGGACCAAAATCAAGAGTCAGATGCTTAGCCTACTAAGCTATCCAGGTGACCCCTCCAGAATAACTATTAAAAAAAAATAACAGAGGGAGATATATTTGAAAAGTCAACAGAGGCTTAAAAATGAAGTATTATGAAAAAATACTGTTAGTCAAAAAAAAAGATAACAAAAAGAAGAGGAACAAATAAAAGATCATATGGGGTAGATGAAAATAAATTAAGAACCACTGTGATAAATATATCAAATTATTTTTATTTACATTACATTAAGTGTATGTGTATTAAACTGAAAAGCAGACATTCTCAAACGGGTTGAAAAATCAAAATTCAACAATTTTTTTTCTAGAAGAGATGAACTTTAGATATAAATACAATTTCCTTTGAAAGCAAAAACATGGAAAGGGAAATTATGCAAGTATGAAGCATAAGAAAGCTGGCTTATGGAAACAATGGACAAAATAAATGGAAATATAAGGAATTCGACTAAAGAGAGGCATCCCATAGAAGTAAAATGACCAATGCAGGTAGAAGACACAAAAACCCTAAAAGTATTTGCATTGAAAAGTAGCTTCAAAACCTATGAAGTCAAATGGACAGAACTAAAGGAAGAAAGAATAAGACAAATACAAAACTAGAGTTGAATGTAATACTCTGTGTTAGAAGCTAATTAAACAACTGGACAAAAGTCAGTAAGTATACAGAGGATCCGAACAACCCAATAAACACCCTGATGTGACAAATATTTACAGAACACTACACCACCCAGTAACTGCAGAAAACACATTCTTTCCAAGGACATACGAATGTCTGCCAGTGTACATTCTCTGATAAAAGCAGAAAGCGGCAAAATAACATACGTTGAAACTCATTCCCAGTATTTGAAAATTTAGACAACAGACTTTGGGATGACCACTGATGGTTGAATAAAAAGATCAAGAGGAAAATTAGAAATATTTAAAACTCAACAACAATGAAGGTTTTTTAGCACTTCAAAATCGATGGGATGCCACTAACGGTGTGTTTAAAGAAGAAATTTATAGTTTTGACGAGTTGTATTTGAAAACAAGAAAGGTTAAAAAAGCAGTGAAATAAGTTTACCAAAAATAATTTAGAAAAATATGACCGAATTAAACTCAAAGTAAGTAGGACATAGAATTATTATCCTTGTAAAGACAGAAATCAGTGAAACAGAAATGTGATAGAGAAAATATTCAAAGCCAAAAGTGGATTTACTGAAAACAAACAAACAAACAACCAAATCAGTATTAAAACTGATAAACCTCGGGGTGCCTGGGTGGCTCGGTCAGTTAAGGGTCTGACTTCAGCTCAGGTCATGTTCTCGCAGTTCGTGGGTTCGAGGTCCGCATCATGCTCTGTGCTGACAGCTCAGAGCCTGGAGCCTGCTTCGGATTCTGTGTCTCCCTCTCTCTCTGTCCTTCCCCTGCTCACTCTCTCTCTCAAAAATAAATATATGTTAAAAAAATTTTTTGAATCCTAAAAAAAAATTGATAAACCTAAAGAAAGGCTAAATTAAAAAGTGAGGCAAAACAAGTTCCCAATCTCAGGGATGAAAAAGGAGGTATCACTAAAGTGCCTCTGGCCTCAGAAGAAGGAATATGATGAACAATCTAGTTAAATAATTTGACCACTAAGATGAAATAGTACAAATTCTTTTTAAAATTAATTTAAAACCATGAAATAGAAGATTGGGATAGGTTTTTAAAAAGAAAAAGGTTGAATTATCAAAACCTTCCTCATAAAGAAAACAAGTTCAGACGCTTTCAGTGGTGAATTCTACCACTTAAAGAGAACATATTACCACTTGTACACAAACTTTCAGAAAATACAGGAAAAGGAACATTTCCCAGCTGGTCTTATGTGGCTGGCATAATCTGGGTACCAAATCTTGACAAGACATGAGAAGAAATCAAAGAGTGGGACCAAAATCTCTAAAAATATAGATTTAAACACTCTTAAAATACTAACAACTAACATACAATAATATATAAAAGAGTAACTCATAACCACAAAGCAGAGTTTGCAAGAATGCAAAAGAAAATAACATGTTTTTAAAATTGAAAATCATTCAAGGGTAATCATCACATTAATGTAATAAAGGGGAAAACCACATCTCAAGCCATCTAAATACATGCAGAATAAAATGGCTGACACAATGCAAGATCTATCAGCATTTTCTTTTTTTAAAGAAAGAAGATAATGGAGGGAAAGTATCTTAGGACACTAGGAAGAAAAGGGAAATTTTAGGCCCGAGAGAGGGAAACAAAGAAGAATTATAGCCAACAGAAATAATTACTGGTGAAATACTGAAAGTGTCCCCACTAATGTGTGAAATAGGTAAGGTGCTAGTATTCAGCAATTCTGTCCAACATTGTACTAGAAATTCTATCTGGTGTAAATGAGCAAGAAAAACAAATTAAAAGCATCAAGTTTTGAATACAAAGAAGCAAAATTTCACCATTCACAAATGACACAATGTTATGCAGAAGGTCCTAAGGACTATATAAAACAACTATCTGAATCAACAAATAAACTTAGCACATCACAGGAGAGAAAATTATATTTATGATTACCAGCAGGAAATAATTGAAAAATACAATGTAAAGCTCCATTTAAAATAGTTTTAAAAAAGCAATATAAAATTAACAAGATAAGTTCAAGATCACTGAACCATGAACCATAAGTCATTATCAAAATAAAATTTTATAAGTACATTAATGGAAAGATATATTAAGTTTCGGATTGAAAACTCAATATTGTTAAAATGTCAACTATCTCCTAATCAATCTATAGATTCAAAATCTCAGTCCTACTCACAGTTTTTATAAGAGAAATTAACAAACTGACTGAAAAATGTATATAGAAATCCAAAAACCTTAGACATAATTACTACATAATTTTGAACAGTAATCAAGACAATGTGATATTAGCATAGAGTCAAATCAGTGAATTACACAAAATAAAGATTCTGAAACACCCACCCACGTGTGGAAATTTGATTCTTTGCAAAGGCATTAAATCCACTAACTTATGAAAACAAACTATTTTCAATAAACAATGCTGAAACAAGTGGATACCCATGTCAAAAGAAAAGAAAACCATCAACCCGTCACAAACCATAAAAAAATCAATTTGAGACAGATTGTAGATTGAAATAAATACGTCAAAACTAAAATAACTTCTAAAGGAAAATATAGGGGGTGCCTGGGTGGCTAAGTTGTTTAAGCATCCAACTCTTTTTTTTTTTTTTTTTTTAATTTTTTTTTTCAACGTTTATTTATTTTTGGGACAGAGAGAGACAGAGCATGAACAGGGAAGGGGCAGAGAGAGAGGGAGACACAGAATCGGAAACAGGCTCCAGGCTCTGAGCCATCAGCCCAGAGCCCGACGCGGGGCTCGAACTCACGGACCGCGAGATCGTGACCTGGCTGAAGTCGGACGCTTAACCGACTGCGCCACCCAGGCGCCCCTAAGCATCCAACTCTTGATCTCAGCTCAGGTCATAATCTCACGGGGTCTTGAGTTGAAGCCCCACATCAGATTCTGCACGGACAGTGCAGAGGCCACTTGGATGCGTCTCCCTCTCTTTCTATCCCTTCCTTACTCATTCACTCTCTCTCTCCCTCAAAAATAAATATACATACATACATACATACAGGGAATACAGGAGGACATTCTACCACCTTGGGTTAACAAATGTTTACCAGAAAGAACAAAGAAACCAGTAACTAAAAAAAATTGATAAAAGAGACTTTATGAAAATGAAAAGCTTCTTGTCATCAAAAAATATTGATTCCAGGCCAGGTAAAGACCTGAAGAGAATACTGAAGAGTCACAGCACATAAAAGACTTAAATCTAGGATATAAACTATTCCACCCAGTTAGGGGAAAAGAAATATTTCAGGAAATATGTGGACAAAGGAATCTGAGCAGTCAATGCACAAGAAAAGAAGGATGTCACTATGGCCAATGACCCATAAAAAAGTATCAATATTTTTGGTTTCCAGAGAAATATAAATTAAATTATAATGAGATACCAGTAGACATGCAAGAGAATGACCAAAATCAGGATTCACAAAATTGCTGGTTGTGGTGTAAAATAATCCACTCCCTGGGAAAAGAAAGTTGCTTTTAAACTTAAATATTTATCTCCTTATGGTCCAATAATTACATTCCTAGATAAATGCATAGGGATATAAAAACTTATTTATAAACATCATATAATATTCTTGGCATCTTAATTCACAATAGCTAACAAACATAATGTCTGTTGAAAGGGGAGTAAGTTAAGAAATAGTGGCATATTCATTCCAAGAAACTCAATTTAGGAACAAAGAGAATGTAGTCCCGATTCGTGCAACTACGTCAACAAGTCTGAGTTACTATGCAGAAAGAAAAGAGTCGGACACCAAAGAGTACATATTTGATCCTGTTTACATAACATTCTAATCCAGGCAAAACTAATCTATGAAGAAAAACATCAGAAGGATGGCTGCTTCTAGGGAGGATTGGATCATAAAGGATACAAGGGATCTTTATCCTTTATGAAATATTCTGTATCTTGATAGGGATGTGGGCTACAGAGGTGCTGAGTCACCTCTAAAACTCCAAAACTCTATTCTAAAAACACAATGAATTATAAACTTAAGGTGTGTACATTTCACTGGTGAATTTTACCTCAGAGAGGTGTTGTAGACAAATAGTGACTTTCATTAATAAGTTTGCTTTTCATATTGATAAAGGGGTAGAAAAGCTGAAATTAATTTTGGTGTCTTCCACACTTACACAAATGAATAGATACACTGAGAATAATGGAAGCCAGTTTTCTCTCCATTGAGGAGGTACAGATAGAGATATGACAACTGGGAGGCACTCACTTTTATCTGACTGGAGACAGTAAGAGATTATAGACTCATATGTAGATACAGATGTTAAGCACAGATATATGCTTCTATGTGTGTGTATACACACGTTAGCTCTCTGGTGTGAAAGGGTATGGAAGCAACAGCATACTCACAGTAATGAGCACACATGGGAACTAGGTTTTGTTTTGTGTGCATACCACTGAAAACAAAAAGGAACCAAGGTCTTTGTTTTTGTTGTTGTCGTTGTTGTTTTTAAAGAAATGCTTGATTCCAGGACTGGGGAAGGAAAAGTTCAAGCCAAAGCTGGGTAATCTTGTGCTAGAAAGTGGGACAGTGTTCAAAGAATCAAAGAGGCGTGGCAGGATGGCATTGAAGCCTTCTGGAAATGACTTTCTCTGGCCAAAGCTGGGGCAGTTTTAGCAACAAAATAAATAATGTGAATCTTAGGTTCTGTAGGGTCTAAGGACTGACTGCCCCCAAACGGGTCACTTTCGCATGAACATTATTTTGAGTTCCACGTAATCAAAACCTAGCAAATGCAAGGAGAATTTTTCTGGTCCTCAACTACCAAAATTTATATTGGAAAGAAGAGTCTATACCTAGAAGAGAGCTATTAACAGAGACTCCCTTTTACCTAAGAAACTTATCTGCATAATAGAGCAAATTTTGGTTTTCAAAACCTCTTTCACTTTCCTGCTAATGGCCTTCCTCCCCTTTGTGTCTTCAGAGCCTACCCTCTCTTTACCTCATGTAAGCTTCCTGTTGGCTCACTGTCTTTGGAATTTCTTGTCTCCATGGATTCCCCATACATATGACTAGTAAGTTTGATTGTGTCCTGTTAATCTGTCTAATGTCAATATGACTCTAAGTCCAGCTAGAAGGACCATAGGGCAGAGGAAGGTCTTCCTCCTCAACATATCCTTCTACATATTGCTAGCATGGACACATGGCCATGACTAGGTGACAAAATGAACACGGCCAATATCAGGATGAAGTGGCCTCAACTGCCTACTTGTATGATGTGCTGGGAAGAACGGAGCATCTATTTGGCGGCGCCCCTGCCATAATATAAGTCTCATTATGAGGAAATCTTAAGACAACTCCAAATTTGGGAATATTCTTCCAAAATAATAAATGCATAAAACAAAAACCCTATAGTCTTCAAAAAAAAAATTAAGATCAAGGAACAAAAACAAAGCTAAGGAACTGTCCCATTGGCAAAGGACTTAAAAGACATAGTTAATTCCTAAGGGTGATCGTTGACTGGATCTTGGACCAGAGAATAAGTATCAAGCTTTAAACATTATTGGGAAAATCAAGAAAATGTGTACGTGGAATGTTGTTTCCATAATGATGTGTAAATGTTGCACTTCCTAATTTTGATAACTGTCCTTTGGTTTTATAAGGCTATTTCTTTGATCTTAGGGAAGAGACACGGAAGGACATAGGGTAGTAAACATCATGATGTCTCCAACATCCTCGCTAATAGTTAGAAACAAACTGTATATATAAAGATATGAAAAAGACACAAGCGGCCAAGCGTAAGCAGTTGGTAAATCTGGGCAGGGCTCTTGGAGTTCTTTGTGTTATTTGTGCAACTTCTCTGCAATTTTCAAACGTCAAAGTGAAAAGAAACAAACAAAAAAAAAGCAAATTTAGAAGAATCGTACATGCGTGGGTCGGTAAATTAAAAGCTACAACTAGTTGACAGATGGGGGATGATCACTCAGAAGAGTGAGTTTTTAGGGAACAGCTCTCTCTTTCACCAGCAGTAGCTTCTGTGGGCTACAATCACAACACCATACAACTTCAAAGGAACCTACAATAAGGATCCAAATTATGTCCTTGCTAGCTACCAACTGGCTTTCACTGCAAATAGCAAATCCTTGTATTCCAAAGAGTGCTTCAACCAACTTTTCCCACCTAGCTGTCTCCCCACACATCCCACAGTCCCCAAATAGTAGGTCATTTGCAAGCCTTCGCGATCACTTTCCCCATTTCTCCACACCCCCGTGTGGTAGTCAAGGTAGTCTTATCGCCATCGACTCTCGTGGACCTCTTTGTGCCTCAGAAGGAAAGCCATTCCTTTTTCTCAATTCAACTTCTTTCTTTCCACAACAACCTTTTCCTCACCTGTTGATCTCCTCCTGTCCAGCCTCCGAAATAAGGATCTCACTCTATCGCGCTGAACAGAAGCTCCTGGTCCTCCTCTCTCTGTGTTCATTTTTATTGTACCTTTAGCGCATACTGATATATTTTCCATATGTTTACATATGCGTATGTATGTTTGTGTGTGTATAGCCATTCCCTTGCCTTACACGCATATCAAGTAGACACATGCATACTCTCTATATGCACATGTATATATTTTATTTCCTTACCGTAAAAAATAACCAATACTTCAACCAAAAATTCCCTTGAATGTGTTGTCTCTTTGAATCTCCTCCTGTGAGCACTGTAACCTCACCAACCCCAAGACAGGTGGGGTTTTTTCAAGACTTTATTTTTAGAGCAGTTTGAGGTTTATAGCAAAACTCAACAGAAGATACAGAGATTTTCCATGCACCCTAGACACCTGCATATGCACAGCCTCCCTCCCTCATTATCAACATCACTCAGCAGAACAGCCTTTTGGTGGCGGTGGTGCTGTTGTTTTACCAAGGCTGCCCCTACACGGACACATCACACTCACCCAAACCCAAAGTCCGCAGAGTACCTTTGGGTTCAGTCTTGGTGGTGTCCATTTTATAAGTTTGGACAAAGGTGTAACGCCATTTGCATTGTTATAACATAAACAGTACTTTCACTGTCCTAATCATCCTCTGGGCTCTGGCTATCCATCTCTCCTACTACAAATACATGACTTTTGAGGGATTGTGTTTACTACGAACCAGGATGTTTACATGGGTGAAAAGCTTCTAAAAAAAAGCCCTTGGTTGCATAGTCACCATACTATACATCAGAGTTCAGTGCTGCTATTAACTTTATTCTACATAAAGAGGAAACAGAAAAATCCAAGGAATTAAGTTACCCAACATGTGATTAATCACCAGAGGAGTAGGCTTTGAACCAGGGAGTCTGACTCCAGAATGCATTGTCTTAGTCAGTGTACCATGTTCCACAATCCTAGATTCCTTCACTGCTTACAGCAAGATCCCCTCCCCACTTCCACAGTGCGGAACTGGAAAGACTGTCCTCAGGGTGACCGGGGCTTCTCTCAGGGTCTCCTGGACTTGGCATTGTTTGGAAAGAGTATAACACTCATTTAAAAGCTTTGCTGCTAGAACAGGAAAGAAATGAATTTGAGTTCCAGCCCCCCTACTGCCTATGTTTCGTGTTTCCAACACTGACCTAAGTCAGGTCCTTTATCTATATTCAGTGGGAGTGAAAACAGACTGTCCTGCTTTCACTGTATATGGTTCCATTCAGAGTTACATTAAATGTGGTCATGCATGACAGAATGTTCAGCGCAGGGCTTAACACTTATGTGTTTAACATTTAGTTACTTCAACTTACTTTGACAGAAGGATATTTTCAGCACCAGACATTGACAAACAGGAAGGAGTTAAAGGGAGGCAGACAAGAAGGCTAAAAACAATGCCTTAAAAAATATTTGTGGTAAATAAGAATTTTATACTTGGAGAAGAGGTTTGGGAGAGTCTCAAATATCTGAAGACTGTTCCGCGGACTATGAAGCAGATCGTCCGGTATAATCCCACGGGAGGGAAAAATGTCCAAAGGACAGAACTTCTAACGAAGCAAATGTTGATTCAATATAAGTAAGAACCGAAAATAATCAACTAATCGTCACTTCCATGAGAATCTCTGAAATATGGAGTTAGAAGAGACGGGTAAGAAATGGATCAGAGGTTCTCAAATCTGCTCACGCAAGAGCGTCAACTGGGAAGGTGATCAAATATGCAAATGTCAGGACTCCACATTCCAGAGATTCTGATTTAATACATACAGATCGTGTAGTGGCATCAGCATTTTAAAAACCTTCCCAGATGAATCTACCACATGGCCATGGCCAAGAATGAGTCAATCCGATGGTCTCCAGATTCCAATAAAACTCTCTAATTCTGGGACAGTTTAAGTGGACTGAATCTCTACTTTAAAGATGAAAAGATATAAAAGCCCCTGCATTCTGTGTAACAGACTCATCTTATGAGGTAGCCAAGCATAAACAGAAATCAATAAAACTGCCTTTCTCTGGCCCATTTTCTGCAGCCATCCTATTCTAAAAAGGTGCTGAACTTAACTGAGGAACTATGGCCGCCTCAAGCCATCAAACTGTCTAGGTTTTAATGGCTGTTCCAACCCCCGATTTTTTAAATCCCTGTGGTCTTCAGCCATGCCCTTTCTTATTTTGTGTATTCTCCTGAAGAACACTGTCTCTCTGGCTTAGCGCACGATTCTACGCGGCTGAATCCTTAACCACTAAGCGTCCCCAAACTGTCATTTCTGTCAGTCATAAACTCTTTCAATTTGAACAAACAAGCATACTTCTGGAATATACCTCTAGTGATAAAGTTATTTTCCCCGTGCAGTATGAGGCCTTTTAATGGATTTTAAAAATTTTATTCAAATACCTAACATGTCGACTATTGTTAACAACAGCCTAACGATCTATCACCTCACTTATGCTCCGTGATTATCTCCTCCTACCGACACCATCATTGACTCTTTCCTAGGCCCACGGGCTTTCTTCGTCTTCCTCTTGCTCTCCAAGAACACTTGTTCTTGTTAGGATCGCTGTTCACGCCGTTCCCTCTGACTTCTGCCCTTTCACAGCAGAAGCTCCATAACGTTCTCCCCCTCTTGCTTCTAACCAGTCCCACTCCGTCACAGACGCCATCCTTGAGCAACCAAACTCTCTTACGTCTCAACGTTACCTCTAATAGCACACCTCACTTCATGCCATGCTTTCTGTTTCTTCTTCGCCTTTTTTTTTACATCTTCTTCCCGCAAATGGGTAAGCTCCCTGAGGGCGGAGACTCGACTCTGACTATTGGTTCATCCACAGGGCTCCTAACGGTGCCTCACACCTAAGAGCCACTCAGTAAATATCTGCTGAATGGGTGAATGAGCCAAAGGATGGATAATGGGGAGATTTCAGTGCTGAGGACTAGGACTTGCCAGTCATACTAGGTCTGCAGACAAACTAGGTTTGGAGCACCTTGCTTTCCTCTGTATCAAAGTCCCTGTTTGCAGAAAGAAGAGTCATTTCCAGGAGGAAAAGGGATTTGAGAGCTGGGTGGAACTTCAGATTTCCACTGTGTCCATGATTCCGTAAAAATGTGTGCTAGTTAACCTAACTCACAATGGAATACACGACAGAGCCGGCACGCACCAGTATGGAGGCATGCAAAGCTACAGGTTGTAAGAGGCGTAACCCCCAAGCCCTGCGCGACGAAGGTACGCACCGTGAACCGCTATGCTTTCAAGGTAGAATATTCTCTCGGTTTTTAAAAAGGATTTCCCCAAAGCAATAAACAGAGCAATTCAATTATCAGTTCAATTTAATTACTGGGTAATATACTTAATTGATATACTCTAATTCCGGTCCTGTTAAACGTAACAAATCTCGGGTGTGAAATAATTTTCACAACCCACATAAAAATAGTGATAACATCAGTGCAATTTCACATTCTGCATACAGTGTACACTTCAGCTCAACCTGTAATTAAAGCATACATTACAAATATAAATGGTTTGTATACATAAGTAGTGTGAGCATAAAAGAGGTGCAAAGATGCATTTATCAACTGAACTTGATTTACGATTTCTCTGGAGGATCTATGTGGCGAAAAAAAAAATGTTTGAGCCAGCAGAAGTCTCGGCTTATTTACAAAATTTCTAACAGTGCTGCTGTACAGGTAAGGCGTTTACCAAGGCCACTTAACCCCTATTTAATTTACAAATTGACTCCTAATACTCCATACCCCTATGCCGACAGCACAAAAACACAGCCTGGTCAAACGCCTTATTGTTCTCTGTATGGCAAAGTCCTATACCAACTCTAAAATGAGCCAATATAAATCTGAATTACTTGTTTTTACCCATTACTAAATTTTGTTTAAATTGGAATTATATGAAAATTTGGATATACATGAAGGAAAGGGCTACAGAAAAGGAATTTACGCAAATATCCCTCAGTGTGTTCAAGCCAATCATGCTTGAAAGCAGAATGCAATGGTTCAGGTAAATAACCAAAATAGAAAGGAGGAGGAGGAGAAGGAGGGGAGAGGGAGAAGAAGAGAAAAAACAGTAAGAAGAAAAAGAGAAGGAGCATGAAAGGATGGGTTCCCATCATACACTGGGGCAATAATGTACACGGGAAGATAAATCACGGTGCCAAACCAAGCGCAAAAATATTAAAGCCCATCACTGCTTTTAAATAATGAAATACACATTTTTCTAAATTTTATTTTATAGTAATTTTTATTGCCCAAAGTGTCTTATCTGGTGACGGAGAAAGAGACACAGAGATTTACACACATCATACTGATAACACGGGAGAAGAGAGTCCACTGGAAGGCATGGGGGCTAGACATTTACTTTCAGTCCTACTGCAACTACAACTTTTCCAAGCCCCTGTCTTTCATCTGTCTGCCGAGTAAGGAAAGGCTTTGTGACTGTAAAGTCACGAGGAGCCCAGTGAGTCAGATGTCTGTCTGGTTTTCCGTCTCTCGTAAGCCATCTCATGCCAACGGATGCACCCGGAAAATCAAATGTTACGAAAAGCAGGACTGGTGTCTGGGCAACATACATGGCTTTGACCGTGACGGTGTCCGCTCTCGCGCCCCACGGTGATGCCAGCACACGCGTATCGGGCTACCATGCCATCTACCTCTCTCTCTTGGACACACTAGACAGTGGTCTTCAAATTGCAGCCCTTATTCATCTCCTCACCATCTTTGTGGCCCTCAGGGAGAAGACAGCTTAGGTTCTCTAACGTGCTGTGCATTGATTTCAGAAAACTCATACCCTTTAGAGTTCTAGGTTTACGGAAAACTGAAGCCACAAGTACAGAGCTCCCCTATGTCCCTCAGCTTCCTCCATCATGAATATCTTGTGTCATTGTAGCTGCCATTGATGCGCGCTGCCACTGATGAACCAATGTTGATCCATCCTGAACTCAGGTCCAAATTACATTAGGGCTCACTCATTGTGACATGCATCCTGTGGCTTTTGGGAAAAGTACAAGGACAAGACCTAAAAATCCCAAACTTCACCTTTCCTCCTCCTCCTTCTATAACCACTTTTCTTTTCTTTTTTTTTCTTTTTACTATTTCTACCATTTTCCCTTTCCCAGAAAGTCACATAGTTGGAATCAAACTGTATGTAGCCTCTTCAGGCATTTTTTTTTTTTTAATTTAGCAATATGCGTTTAAGTTTCCACCATGTCTTCTTGTGGTTTACTAAAACATTTCTTTTTACCACTGAATGATATTCTCGTCCATGGGGATGCCTGGGTGGCTCAGTCGGTTAAGCATCTGACTTCAGCTCAGGTCATGATCTTGTGGTGCATGGGTTCGAGCCCCACGTCGGGCTCTGTGCTGACAGCTCAGAGCCTGGAGCCTGCTTCGGATTCTGTGTTTCCCTCTCTCTCTGGTCCTCCCCCACTGGCTCTCTCTCTCTCTCAAAAATAAATAAACATTAAAAAAGCAATTAAAACAACGTTCTATTCTGTGGGTATAACAGTTTGTTTATACACTCACCTATTGAAAGACATCTTGGTTACTTCTTGTTTGGGGGAATTATGAAACATAAGGCTGCTATAAATCTTCATTGCAGGATTTTTGTGGACATCTATTTACAACAGGCTGGGTAGACATCAAGAGATAGGATTGTTGGCTTTTATGGTAAAATGTGGTTAGCTGTGTAAGAAACGACCCAACTGTCTCCCCAAGTGGCCATACCACTCCCTCGAGCAATGAATAATGACGAGTTCTGTGTGCTCCACACCATCATCAGCATTTGGTGTTGTCAGTGACTTGGCTTTCAGCCATCCTAACAGGTGTGTGGTCATCTGTCGCTGCTGTTTAATTTTCAATTGCCTAATGACATAGGATGTTGAGCATCTGTTCCTATACTTGTGTGCCATTTGGACATCTTCTTTGTTGAGGTGTCTGTTAAGGCGTTTTGCGTAGTTTGTAACTGAGTTGTCTTTCTGGTCCATGTCTTAAAGTTCTTTGTATATTTGGGATAACAGTCTTTCATCAGATATGTCTTTTGCAAATATTTCCTCTCAGTCTGTGGCTTACATTTTTAATCTCTTAATACACTTAATTTTAATTCAGGAAAAGCATGGTCGTCCAAGTGAACCATCAAAGAGAAATATTCATTGGATGTGTCAGGCATTGTGCAGAGGAAATAATGCTGAATAAGACACGGTTTGCCTTTACAAAGCCCAGAATGCAAGAAGAGAGACAGAAAACAGATGAAGAGATGACTACCCCGTAACGTAGGTCATGACATGGATGATAAAGGGGACGTATTCGGGTAAGCATAAACATGACAAAACAGAGAGAAGGAGGCAAGCCTGTTAAAAAAATGCGTTCGGATTTGACATACAAAGGATGTGAGTGAGGAAGTGACTTTGCAGAAAAAGGGGGTATGTTGAGGCAGGGAATGGACAACGGATATGATGTGGTCTGTGATGCATGCTAAGTCTTCCAGTGTTTGAGGCAAGGAATGAGGAAAGGTGAGCCTGGAGGGCTTTGCTGATATTACACTATGAAGCCCCTCTTTTTTTTTTTTTAATATTTATTTATTTTTGAGAAAGAGAGAAGGAGTGAAAGCAGGGGAGGGGCAGAGAGAGGAGGACAGAATCCGAAGCAGGTTCCAGGCTCTGAGCTCTGAGCTGTCAGCACAGAGCTTGATGCAGGGCTCGAACCCACGAACCATGAGATCATGACCTGAGCTGAAGTCAGATGCTCAACCGACTAGGCCACCCAGGCGCCCCTGTGGAGCCCCTCTTATTCCCAATTAAAGATACTGGAATTTGCCTGGGATGTCATAAATCTGGAGAAAATTACCAAGTGAATAAAACTGGAGTTCAAGTGAATAAAACTGTGATTAAGAAAGAAGGGCAGAGAGAACAGAGCCAAGGCAATAAATAATGTGTGCCACCACCCTAGAACTGGACAGCAAGGTCATGCGAAGTGGACAGCAAGGTCATGGCTGCCTCTGTTGAGGGAGGGGCAAGAGTTTTTAAAAAGATAGTTGGGGACTTACGGAACTCGCAGGAGCTCCCCAGCAGGGCAAGGACGCTGAACTGGGCAAAGTGCACCCGGAAAAGAGAAAGCAAGGAAGCATACACCACCGATAACGTGGTGAGGAGGCAAGGCCATGAAGAGGATGGCTCCTCCTCAGGAGCTCCTTGGAACAAGTCCTAGTGGCTAATTTACATCGAAATGTTTCCATTTTTACATGCAGGTCTGTCTTCCGGATGTGAATATCTAACGATGGACGCAGTAATTCTTTTTTATTACATTAGTATATTTTGTAAAACTCCAAGTCAACTCCAGAGGGTACCTCCTTAGGTTTCCAAGACAACTAAAGGGAAGAGACTAATTTACATTTAAAATATTCAAAGCATTTCTGCCAAGGCTCGCCTTCACGGGGCAGCTCACTTACCTAAAGACTGTTCATTTAAAAGTGCTTAAGAGCATCAGAAATGATCACTTGGCCTCATTAAAAACCTCGGCTTAGCTAAGCTTCCATTTGGGACAGACAAAACTGGAAGAAGGAACATTGCTTCCGTGTTACCAACAAGAAACAAAAAACAGAGTACAGAATCACAGGCTTTCTTCAATCTACCAGAAAAAAATGGTGCTGTGTGGCAAAAAGTAGACTGAACTCTGAAGACAGAAAGATGTTTCTTGGAAGGGACAGGATCTGAGCCCAGGATTACCTGTGGCACAGCCTGGTTGGAAAATATGCCCAGTGGCATAAAAAGCATGAAGAATTCAGTTACGCATTAAACACATTGCTAAAGGGAGGGCGCAGGCTAGCCGACATGCGTGACAGAATGGACTTCTGGGGCCACAGACACACAGGGGCGTGGTCCACACTCATAAAGCTCTTCTTGGTGAACCTCCACGGGGGGCTCACCACAAAGACGGAAGCAGGCAAAGGGCCGTCTGGCAGTTTCTTACAGACACGTGCTTACAACACAGCTGAACAGGCCCAATCCTATTTAACCAAGAGAGATCAACACTTTTGTTCATACAACAGCCTAGATGTGGGTCTTTGGAGACGTTTCATTCATAACTATCCAAGCCTGGAAACAGCCTAAACATTCATCAAACAGGGAATAAACAAATTGGGGGCCATCCAAGGAACGGAATATTCTAATCAGCAGCACAACGACATGGACTTTGGGTAAAGTGGGCAACATCACAGAGCCTCACATTCAGGGTACGAGGTCCAGGAAGGCAAAGTAGAAAAACTACACGCGATTTCATGCATGGTACCTTCTGAAGACACAGACGGAGGGAGAGCGAACCCATCACTGAGTTCCAGGGACACGGGGAAACCACTCTGTACCTGACGCCCTGGTGCCCACGTGGATGTGCACACGTCTCTGTCACAATCCCAGCACTGTGCGCGAGAAAGGGTGAATTTTGCTGCACATAAAGGACACAATAAAAATAGAATAATATAATGAAATCCCCACTTTTACGGAGTGAGCGGTTGTGGCTGGCTTGATGAGAGAAGCACGAAAGCAATTTTAGTTTCTGTGGCCAAATACCCACACTGCAGCTCTCATCGTGATTCCACTCTCTGTTCTTGAAAAACGAGCTGCTAATGGCTGGGCAGCCTATTTGGAAAGCTCGATTCAAAACAAGCTGAATTGGTTGGGAATGCAATTTGGGCCTATATGTTTAAATTGGGAGCAACACTCTAGAAACATGCTGAACGAAATACAAAACGCGCTGAACCAAATGCATATTTATAACAAAAGAAATAAGAATCCTGTGCTGGTTTTTAACCAGCCTGTTACTTTTAAGACAGAATAAAAGGCCTTGAATAAATGCTACTACCATGTTGTTTTAGAAAATATTTTCTCACTCCAGTCAAACACTGTAAAATTCAAGCCCCATCCAGAATTTTCTCCCGATGCTTATTTGCACAAAGGCAAAGTAACCAGGACTGTTAAGGGGGAGCAAACGGGAGATCTAAAGGACACCCTTGCTGTTCAACTGAAGGAAACGGTGAGGAGGTCGGAGCCGTCCCCGGCGCGAGGGGCATTGAAGTCCACCTGAGATCACAGGTGTCACGGGAACCAAATGCTCCTGCCACAGTGTCTGGCTACTTGGCGGAGGCTTCTGGAAGCAGCTGGTGAGGGCGACAGCTCTGAGCTCCCTAGAGGGCGATCAGATGCCTTGGTGGTTGTGGAATTAATCGTTCTCTCGGCTCTCCTGACCCCGAATGCTTTCAGATCCCTTAGATTCCCAGGCTAAATCAATACACGGATGACACGAAAGGACTGCAGCGGCTCCCGAAACGACATGGGAGCCATGCCTGGATGTGACAGTGTGTGATGGGTGTCACAGAGGGAGAACAACTCATCCTGCCCTTTTGTATTTTTTTTTTTTGTTTATTTATTTTTGACAGGGAGAGATAGAGTGCGAGCAGGGGAGGGGCAGAGAGAGAGGGAGACACAGAACCCGAAGCAGGCTCCAGGCTCTGAGCTGTCAGCACAGAGCCCGATGCGGGGCTCAAACTCACAGACCACGAGATCACGACCTGAGCCGAAGTCGGACGCTTAACCGACTGAGCCACCCAGGCACCCCTCATCCTGCCCTTCGTCACCAGCTACGGCTCTCCCATGGGGCTGGCACTACGTGTCCACTGCCATGGGGGCCCCAAGCAAAGGAACGCAGTCCAGCCGGCAAGGTGGACAGGTGGCCACGGTGACCAACCCATCACTGCCCAGTGAAGCTCTATACTTGTGTGAACATGAGCGCGTGATAGGTAAGGGCACGTAAACCCACTCTGAGGCCCTGGGGAGAGCATCACGGAGGGTGGAGGTAGCCAATCTGATTCTTAAAGAGTAAGTATGAATTTGCTGGGTTAAGAGAAAAAGGCATTACGACAGAAGCAGCAGTTAGAAGAGCCAGCAGACGGGAAAGGTCACGATGTCCTTGAAAAAGACTCAAACACTGGGAACAACCCAAGAGGGATGCATTGCAGGCAGTCACAGGACACAGGCAGAGAGGGAGTAAACTGAGTCAGGCGTCCGTGTGGTCACAACATCACTCCAGCGCAGGGCACAGAGGACCACAGACAGAGACGATCACGAAGGCACACAAAGAGCTCTCCTTGGACACAGGGACGCAAAACACAGCACAGCCAGGACTCACAGGCACTAGGATGTCATGGGAATCTGTGCTCTCTGCAGCAAGCAGCGTGACCACGTGGCCTGGCATTCCTGCTTCTCCCTGCGTTTGTCTCGGTATTCTCCGAGAGACGCTCTCCCTTTGTGCGGTCACCGCGTTTTTACGTGTTCTTAAAATGTGCAACTCCGTCCTAAAATCACGACCTTTACCCCAGGTCCAACTTGCTGGTTGATCTGTCACCCCAATGTTTGTTTCCCATAACATTTGGCACGTTTCCCCTTCTGTGGTCCTTTTCACCCTGAGCCCAGGAGGCAGCCCTCACCACAGAAATTTCTTCTCTTCCTTACTTGTTGTAGATTTTTACCTTCATCCTTTCTCCTGAGTACCCTTATGCATTTAGGGAAACTCTGGGTTGATTCTCCGTGTATCTTAACTCCCCCACCCATACATCAGGTCTTCGTCCTTATGCTTCCAGTGTGAGAGAACGTGTTGAGTTTTCTCCTGCATCCATTGTGGTAAGTCTGTCTTCTGAGAACCCGCGTGCCCTCCCGTTCCTCCTGCTTTTTCTTCTTTCAGTGAATATTAGTCAGGTTGGGGTATGCTGTGATGTGACACCAAATCATTCCTGAAATTTTAACAGCCTAACACAGCAGTAATTTACTGCTGACTCGATAAAATTACGCCAGTCAGGGAAGCGCCTTCAGTGTGGGGCCCTGGAACCAGAGACACGCTGTGTCAGGGTCATAATGGCAGGGGAGGAAAGGCTGAGTCCGTGCATGGAGTATTATTCACGAGCCGCCTCCATGACTTGATCTCCAAGACGGCTACAGGTGATGCACTGGAAACACTGGGTAGACATTCCTTAGATTTACCTAAAGTTCTTGTTCTTGTTCTCACATTCATGACTGTTGTCTCTGTTGGAGCAATTCGTCCTAGGGCTCCAACTCATATTCATTATCTCCTTCTCCCACCGGCTATTCTAGATGTTACTCAACCCCGGCCAACAATCCTGCTGTTCTAGAGGCCCGACTGTTATCCCTGACGGGATGGCTCCAATCTCCATCCTGGTCCCCAGGCCTTTGCAGACCAGGCTTACTGCAATGGTCCACTCGTATTTATCACGAGGCTTGGTGAGAGGTCACAAGGAACCTGAGTATCCCCGACTCCAGACACCTCTCCACCCCAGTGACAGAACATCATCCTTTCACCTCAGTACAACAAGTCAACTACTTCTGCTAGAGCAGCAACTCCTTTCTTTGTCTGATAATCCACTGGCACAGGCGTGGACACAATATCCACTAGGAGATACCTCTAGGTTGAATGGAGCCCAACAGCAACCCCTATTCTCTCCCCTATTGTGTCCCTTAGTATGACTGTCCACCCTCCTAAAGCCAGAACTCTAGTCAGGCAGAGCCTGATGCTCGGACACAGGGTGGTAAATGTTACCCAGGTGAGTCACTGGCCTTCAGTAATGGTAAAGGAGCCGAGCTCCCACTTCTAATCTCAGAGGCATCTCCCACTACTGTGGGTCCAGGACCACACAGCAGCTGTTGGCTTAAACTCCAATCCTACAAGGATTCACCCCAAAGACCTCAATTCAAATGCACCTTTCATGAAGTCATTCTAATGTTCTATTAGGAAGTGGCTTCTACATGATGTGGTGTAATATAGGGCCAGTGACTCTCGCAGTCCTATTTTTTAGTTCATCCTCAACTAGGTCCGTTAACCCAAGACCACACTGGGAACATCCATGATCATAAACCAGATGCTTTGTGAGCCTGAGATAGTGATGCTACCTGAGCCCGTGAAGACAAAGTCACACTCAACACAGCAGACTGAGTCAAGACAAAGCACGGGTGATCTGATGTGCCACGGGGCAGCTGGTCAGCGTCCGCCAGGCAGTGCACCACGCCGAGGGCTCAGTGCCCTCCTCTGACCTCATCAGGCCACGCATTCATCACGAACAAAAGCGGTACCAGTGTAGGTGTGAGGAAGCCCATGCTGTTACTCCAAGCACAGTCTTCACTCTGGCACCATAACCAGGTCATTCGCTGAACCGGACTGTTCAGAAAGCAACGAGGTGGCCAAGGACAAAGACAGCTTCTCAAGGGAAAATTTATTCCACCTCTCTGTTATTCCGCCCTTCCTTGACAGCATTTGCTTTCGCTTGGGCATCATAGTGGTTATCTAGTGGTGTACAACGAATTATCCCAAAACTCAGTAGCTTAAAAAAACATGCAGCATCTCAGCGATTATGTGGGCAAAACAGGCTGCCATGTTGTAACCTCTCCTATTGAGAGGCCCATGTGGCAGGGAGCTGATGTCCTGGCCAACAGCCAGCAGGTACCTGACACCTGTCGACAGCCACATGGCCCACTCGTTGCTGCAGACCCAGAAATTTTAAGGGAATTTGGACATTCAAGGTTTGAAAGCAGGTCCACGCTTATGTTCCTTAACCATATCTTTGTCCCCTCTGCCTATCACACCCTTGTAATTCCCACAATACTTGGTGGGGCTGTGAATGCAACTCTGCATCTAGCGCAATCCAATTCCAGTCTCATTCTCGGCTCAGCCTGCCTTCTGCCTGCAGGAGACAGGGTCTCTTTATTTTTTTATTTTTTAACGTTTATTTATTTTTGAGACAGAGAGAGACAGAGCATGAACGGGGGAGGGGCAGAGAGAGAGGGAGACACAGAATCCGAAGCAGGCTCCAGGCTCTGAGCCATCAGCCCAGAGCCCGACACGGAGCTCGAACTCACGGACCTCGAGATCGTGACCTGAGCTGAAGTCGGACGCTTAACCGACTGAGCCACCCAGGCGCCCCAGACAGGGTCTCTTTAAATGTTACCAAAGCTATCCTCTGTTCTTCACATCTTACCCTGAGTTATTAATTACCTGACCTGAGTCTATAATTTTCCCCTCCTATGCATCGATGGCAGTTAACTCAAACCAACAAACCACACAACCTTTGTAAGTACTGTTCCCTTCACATCTCTTCAATGCTTGTTTTTTTTATCGCCCCCACAGGCTAGTGGGCTAGGTAGAATGGTGCCCCTCAAAGATGTCCCATCAGAATCCCCAGAATTTGGGAAACTGTTAGTTTGCATGGCAAGAGGGTATGTGCACATGTGACTAAGCTAAGGACCTTGAGATGGTGAGATTATTTTATATTATCAGGGAGTAACCAATCTAATCCCATTTGTCCTTAAAAGCAGAGAACTTTTACTAGTTAGGGTCGGAGGTAATGGTGGCTATTGGAAGAAAGGTCAGAGAGAGGCAGTATTACTAGTTCTGAAGGTGGAAGGAAGCCAAGGACTGACGGTGGACTCTTAAAATCCAACCAAGGCATGGAAATGCTTGTTTTCTTCCAGCCTCCAGAGAGAACACAGACCTCCAGACACCTGATGGCCCGCTGACCCTGTACTAGACGTCTCGTCTACAGAAATCAAAAATAACACGTGTGTGGTTTTAAGCCATTAAGTCGGTAGTGTTTGTTATGGATGCATCAGCCTAACGCATTTCATCTCCTTCTGTCCTAATTCCCCTCAGGAGAAGGCAGAGTAAGTGTGATGTAAACAATGCCAGGAATTACCTCTAGTAATTCCAAGGGAACCGTTGGCGATATATTCCCGGAAACAGGCTCGGTGTTAGGATTTCAATCTGTCGTGCTATAAGGCTACTTCGAGCCTACGTGTCTTAAGTGGGGTTCTCCTTAAAACAGATCCTGAAAAAAAGAATTAAAAGGCAAGTACTCTATTTGGGAAGTGATCCCAGGGAACACCACTGGAGAGAGGGTAAGTAACACAAGGAAGGGAAGGAATCCAATGAAAACTACCTTACCACTGTGGGCACCCGGAAACGCTAATCCTATGGAAACACTGAGGACGTCAGAGAAGAACAAGCACTTGAGACTTATTCCACCCAAGACATGGGGGGACGAGGTAATGACCCAAACACTCCTGTCAGCCCTTGTCTGAGGGATGGTTGATCCTGAGTGCTGCCAAGGCACCAGCACTTCCAGCCCGCCCACCAAGTGGGCAGAAGAGGCACGGGCAGCCAGGGTAAACTCTGAGCTGTTGGCACTTGGAAGCTGGCCCAGAGAACAGAGAAGCAACACATGCTGAGGAGACACGAGTGGGTCCCTCACAACACTGGCCACCAGCCTCCACACGTATGTTTCACTACGGGATCCCATCACAACTGTCCATCACGAACCATCCGTGCCGTCAGCTAGCCTATCCGTCACACGCCTCTTACTCCTACCTCATCCAGCCTCCTCGAATGGGTAACATTCTTCCCTGACCACCCTGTCTTCTCCCCTCGTCCAAGCCTTATGTCACGTGCATTCTCGCAAAGTTTTAATTAAGTTTCATTTTGTGTTCTCTTTATTATTTCAAAGCTCTGTAATCTAGCTCAAAAACTCTCCAGGATCTCATGCCACTTTTGTCCCCACACTTCTTTTGTTGCAAGTACATCTGCCTCTTCACATATTTTCATGAGCCACAGACATAAAAACGCAGCATTTAACCGATTTTTCTGGTCCCAGATTCTATCATTCCTCTGCTGTTTCTATTCATACAGAATTCTATCCCTGAGTTATTCTTCCTTCCCTGGAAAGGTCCCATGGTCTCACTAGCCCATATCTTTCTCCCTATAGCTTTTTATGCCTTGATTCATTGCATTCTTCAAGGCCCAGCTTCTTCTGTGAGCATTTTCTGATTTCCTAGATAGAATCATTCCTGCATCGGGCTGCCACGGTACTGTTTCTTCTTCTACGTGTGTGACCCATTTTAAAGCTACCGTCTCTTATGTCTGCCAATAAATTGTGAGCTTTTCAGGTCATGCGCACACCTGAGTGCATTAGCCAGAGCAGATGTCTAACAAATGGGCCTTTGTTAGCACTCCATCAGAATCAAATTAACTAGTCTAAAAGACGGGATGGGAAGTGGCATTAGATATAACTATTATTTCAAAAGACTAACACCCAACCGAGCACTCTCAAGATTAAAGAATATGCATCTTTAGAAAATATTTCAAAACATGCTATCAAAAATGATAAAATAAAATGAACAAATATTAGGGGTGCCTGGGTGGCTTAGTTGGTTGAGCATCCGATTCTTTTGGTTTTTATATAATTTTTTTAACTTTTTTTAAAATGATTATTTACATTTAAGAGAGAGAGACAGAGAGACAGAGAGCGTGCACAGGCAGAGGAAGGGCAGAGAAAGAGAGAGGGAGGCACAGAATCTGAAGCAGGCTCCAGGCTCTGAGCTGTCAGCACAGAGCCTGAAGCAGGGCTCAAACCCATGAACCATGAGATCATGACCTGAACCGAAGTCGGACGCTCAACCAACTGAACCAGCCAGGCTCCCCTCACCTCCGATTCTTGATTTCAGCTCAAGTCATGACCTCACAGTTTGGGAGTTTGAGCTCCATATCAGGCTCTGTACTGACAGTGTGGAGGCCACTTGGGTTCTCACTCTCTCCCTCTCTCTGTCCCTCACCCACTCTCTCAAAATAAACTTCGAAATAAAATAAAAGGAATAGATAACTAGAATGACCATTTTCTCATGACCTAATTCTCATTTTTTTCCTTAATATTATTTCCAGCAGGGCACACAGATTTGACTTACTTTAAAGTGCCTTGGAAAGAGAAATCTTTTCAATGCAGCACAAATGGGAGCCAACTGTCTCACAGGCAGAAAAATGGTACGTAATTGCTATGGGTAGATTGGCCGCTATCCATGACATGGCTTGAGTTGAGTTCAATGCAGCCTCTTGCATTTTAAAAATGGTATTTGGAGGGGCGCCTGGGTGGCGCAGTCGGTTGAGCGTCCGACTTCAGCCAGGTCACGATCTCGCGGTCCGCGAGTTCGAGCCCCGCGTCGGGCTCCAGGCTGATGGCTCGGAGCCTGGAGCCTGTTTCCAATTCTGTGTCTCCCTCTCTCTCTGCCCCTCCCCCGTTCATGCTCTGTCTCTCTCTGTCCCAAAAATAAATAAACGTTCAAAAAAAAATTTAAAAAAAAAATGGTATTTGGAAACAAAACAGAACAAAATTTAAGTAGATCCAAAAACAAGCAACAAAAATGATTAAATAGGTAAAATTAACCCCATGTTAAAAAAGGTTAATGGAGTAAAGATATTAAAAAAAAAAAAAGAAAGAAAAAAGCAAAGACCCAGGGTGCCATTAACTGTCTCAAAGTATATTAAGAGCTATTTATTAAACGAGAATGCTGACCTAATTGAACAACATGAAGTGAAAATGAAAAATTTATCTAAGAATTTCCTTAGATAAAAAGTATGTTTGGTTACTGAAAGTATTTGTCATATAAACAAGAAATGTATGTTTAGACACATTGTGCCTGACACCTTTCAAAATTGCTTCTATTGGCAGGTTAGACATGTACGCACCTAGAGAATGAGACTGGGACAATGGACCCAATGGTTTTCCCATTTAAGGAAATTTTTTTTTTAAATAGAAGAGGGTCTGATCAGATATCAGATTTCCAAAGCCAAAGGGAAGGGAGCATCAAACCATTAGTAGTTTCATAAATGAGTTGGCACAAACAATGATGGTAAAAATAGAACGACTCCCAAGCGGTCGGTCACCTCTTCATGGAACTTGCAGGCAGGATTGCAGGGATCCTGAAGTTGTTTACATTGGCACATCACAAATGCAGACAAATGGGTCTCTGTAAGAGTGACCTGTGTGTTCTCTCTCTGCAAGTACTGAACAGTCCACATTTCAGTCTGAAGAGAGCACCCTGCTATAAGCCAACAAGTAGCAAAGGTCAGGCATCTGCTGCGGGGTATGTAGGCAATGTCAAAAAGAGTGGATCTCTCCCTTCCCCAATTATTCTGAACTGTGGTTATCTGGACAGCCAGAGAATAGAAGGGCCCACATACAGTTTTCCAACTTTGTCAGGAGCTTCCCAGGTTAATCTGAAAAGGGCCCCTTCTGTGGAACACGAGAAGAAAGTAGAGAAACAGGCAGACGGCTCCAGACTGGTAGGTGGCAGGTTTTATAAGCAAAGGGGCCTTTCCTTCGAGGCTTGTCTGGGGCGGCCACAAGATGAGCAGATCTCTGCACCTGCCCGCCAAATCCTCAAAGTTTCTTTCCAGGCTTTACCTGGGTCTGCTCATGCACGTCATTCAGATGATCTCGACACTCACTTTCTTAAGGCCATACCCTTGGAGCAGCTGCAGGAAGCCGGGAAGGGAAGCAGAGTACATATTGCAAAGACAGAGGAGAGGGTGAGGGCCTCCGGAGGGCTGGGCACAGAGCAGTGGAGGGCAGTGGTCACACCCTCTTGCTGACCAGCCGCCCCCCCTCCGACATCACAGTCTGCAGCTCTGAGTATACGAGCACAGTGAGCACATCAGCGAAATCCGATGAACACACACACACACACACACACACACACACACACACACACGAGTTTACGTGAGAAGTTCACCCAGACGACAGGACCATGAGGGTTATGGGAGCAGAGCATACTGGAGGGAACTGGGAGATAACAGGATATTGTGGGTTATTGTGATTCGCATATTGCGTGTGTACATGTGTGGGCGGCTGTGTATTCTTAGTTTTGTATGACAAAAGGAGACTGGGAATTATATCTGTCATGTGCTTATTATGCAAACTACTTTCCATTGTGCGCCCTGAATGGATCTTCTTACCTATGTGGATTTGGTAACAGCATGCATAAGGCATTTGAAAAATATTGCCTCACCGAGTTAAAAAGAACTTCCCAACTTTGATACATTTCATTACACCACATCTTGAAACATCACATTTGTTAATATTTACCATGAATCTCAACAGAAACATCTTTCAGCATTGAGAAGCTCTCCAGACCACAGCAGCAGATACTATTTTTCCAAATATCTAAATTTTGCTTGAAAGCTCCAATTTTATCGTGGCCACCTGCTTCCTTAAAGGGACGGGTTTACTTCATCTTTCATTTTGTTGTTTTTTGTTTGTTTGTTTTAAAGGAAATATCACCAAAATATTCAAGTCTGAATAATCATAATTTGTCAGTCTGCTGGGAATTTCAAGGAGACGGCTTCATGAATAAGGGGGCTCATTCAGCTCGCAAATGGAATAACCACACGAGGGTTCTGCCTAGAGACAAGCAGCCAAACAGCTTGATGCACAATTCTCACTTCGTCACACAGAATATACAAGGACACGTCATATACTCAAGGCTCAACATGTACAAGCAGTAGTGATTTTTATCGCATCATCAAGGTTGTTCAGAAATAAAATTGGTGTGAGTGTGTGCACATGCGTGTGTTGCACGGCAATGAGAGAAACAGTGACGACGTGCCGTCTGTGGCCACAGCCTTGACTTGTGCTGAGTTACCAGTTTTATCCACCGTTGTTTTTGCACCGTCAGTGAAAATGTCAGCCCAGTAAAAAAGACACAGAGTGGCTTACTGTTATTATAAGGGTCACCGTGCCCGGGAGGAGTCCCTGCATGGTTTCCACACATCCCTGACTGCCTGGCCCCCTGCCCAAAGTTCCACGGAGAGTGTCCAATAGGAAAGGGGGCGTGTTCAGATCGGACCCCTGCTGGTGGCTGTCACTGGTCCAACACGTTTGTCCCTATGTTAAAAATACCTGGACGAGCGGCCAGCGCCCATGCAGGGGGCACGCAATTCGCTACCACAGGGAGATGCACGCATCCGAGTCCTTCCCTTCAGTGCCCCCAGCTGCTGCAAACCTGTACTCTTTCTCTGTTGACGGGTAGTCTCTCCAGATCCAGGGTCTGATCTGTTCATTCTGGACCTCTGACCCCCAATTCCGTTACTGGGCTTCTTGATCTCAACTTGTCTTTCTGCCTGGCCGTCACATACATAATTTTCTGAGTTAAGTGTCCAGTTCATCCCTAAACTGGATTTTCTCTCCCAGGTGCACACTCCTGACGAGACGTCCCCTCTCGAAACACAAATTGTGCACAGTTTACCAACTCTAACTTTCCTCCAGGGGGCACTTATCATTAGTCAATAACTTCAACATACAAGGATTTTAACAATTACTACTTTGCCTGACAAATAGTTTTCAGAGATTAATGACTTGTGAGAATTCTAATGAAGGACTCTAGGCAGCATTTCCCAATTCCCAAACACAAGAATTCTGTCGATAAAGAAACATGCAACCATGGCACCTGTGAGGAGTTCTGCTGATCACTGAATGTTTTTCTAGGGAAACAAGTCACTATTTTTCAGGTCCATATTCTCTAATATATACAATCCGCTCTATTTAACTGTTTTATTTATTTATTCATTTATTTATTGTTGAGAGACAGAGACAGACAAAGCATGAGCATGAGCAGGGGAGGGGCAGAGAGAGGAGACACAGAATCTGAAGCAGGCTCTAGGCTCTGAGCCGTCAGCACAAAGCCGGATGTGGGACTCAAACCCTTGAACTGTGAGATCATGACCTGAGCTGAAGTCGGACACTTAACCGACTGAGCCACCCAGGCGCCCCTTTAAAAGCTGGGAAAACAGTTCCTTAGTTTCCAAGTTATAATTTGTTTTACTATTCACAACTATGGAACACTTGTTCCCCAAGACTGTCTCTAAATTTTGTCCTTAGGACAGAAATTCAAATTTGTGGACTTGGAATTCTGGGTTCATTGAGAACATCCATGAATTCTCCTATAATTTTTCACATATTAGAACAGAGTTCCTTTTGGGGGTGCCTGGTGGCTCAGTCGGTTACACGTCTGACTTTTGATTTCGGCTCGGGTCATGATCTCACAGTTCGTGAGTTCAAGCCCCACGTCAGGCTCTGTGCTGACAGTGTGGAACCTGCTTGGGGTTCTTGCTCTGTCTCTGTCTCTCTCTCTCTGCTCCTCCCTCACTCTTTCTCCCTCTCTCTCATAAATAAGTAAACATTAAAAAAAAAAAAAAACAGAATTCCTTTATAACCCTTTGTGCTTGTTGTTACTTTATCATTATTAATTTTGGTATTAAAGAGAACTCATGGGCCATATATATACACAGGTATTTCTTCTGTAGTTTATTACTTTGAAACTTGGGTGTCTTCACCAAGAAAACATGAGAGAGCACGAGCAGGACAGAGACAGAGAAAGAGGGAGAGGGAGAGAATCCCAAGCAGTTTCCACACCATCAACACAAAGCCCAATGTGGGGGGCTCGAACTCACCAACTGTGAGATCATGACCTTAGCCGAAAGCAAGAGTTGGATGCGTAGCTGACTGAGCCACCCAGGCGCCCTGGAAACTTGGTGTCTTTAATCAACCCCCTCAGTTCTGTTATTTTCACGTTAGAAAGAAAACCAAACAAGACCTACGTTACGTAGCCTATGAAAAGAATACACCTGTGGGGTCCCTCTTCCTTTGACTTGGAAAAGCAGAGAGAAGGTGAGATCCTTTATTCAGACAGACTGCAGGCTCTTCAACATCAAGAACTACATTTCATACTCTTGTATTTCTGGAAACACCAATCATGCCAGGCAGAAAGTTCTCGATAGTAGAAAAAAAGTTTGTGTTGGCCTCCACCGCACTGTCACAAAAACAGAAACAGTCTTCTGTGTTTTGTCCTCATGGGCACGTGGTAGCGAGACTGGCCTCAATCATCAGCAATGACCCTCCTCTGAAAGTCACCCTACACGTAACAAACGTTATCAACCTCTTTTTGAGAATTCTAGATTTTTTCAAGGTTTTCTTGCTCCAGGCGTTGGAGTTCCTGACGATATTCCACCAATCCTAGTCATTAGTTTGCATCTGACCCAGATCCATGTTTCTTTGTCGCCTTCCTGTGCCCCTGCAGGAGAGAGGAGGCACGCGGGCCTCGACCCTCCCTCCTGCACTCACATATTCGGGACTCTCGTCTTAGCCGTTTTATTAACACAGACAAAAGGAGAAACTGTGTGTGTCTGAGGCAGATAATTTGTTTGGAAGTGTCAGTCTCATGTTGAGAACTTCGTTCAGAAAAATACGATCATCAACCCAGCTCTGAATGTTGGTTGTGGTTTTGTTGTTCTCGCAGCCTCGCCCTACTCAGCGTGTCTGGAGACACAGGGAAATTCCGTGGCTGAGCCTTCAATGGTGTCCCATCACCTGATGAAACGGGGTTGTTTCTGCCTGATCTTTAGTCTGTTCCTAATACACTCAATCAAACACTGTTTGCTAATAACTAGCAGAATCCTTTGGGCAAGTTCATGATGACACTCCGACTATGTCCCTCATGCATCATCATGCTTGAGCTCTTTCTAGGAATTGTTCACCTTTCCTGGATTGGTAGAGAGTGACGGAATGCAGGATAGAGTTAATCAGCTCCATACACATCGCTAGGGTGCTGAGCCAACCACAGGTTTCACAAAAGACATGATAGGAACCCACCACCACCTCCTCCCATAGTTTCTTAAGCCCGGGGGTTTGGATCTTAATATTTTTGTTTGAATAATACCAGTTTAGAGCTTTAAAAAAGTGCAGGAAACCAAAATGCAGCCATGGTCCTTGAATTATCTGAACTAGAATTATGTGGAATACTTATAAAACTATAGATTCCTGATAATATCTCTGAACAATGTGAATCTTTTATGAGAAATCCAGGTGGTTGTTTTTCTAACCCCAAATTTGAAAATCACTGCTCTGGCCTGCATTCCCAAGGCTAAGAATTTTGTTTTATTAGGCAGAAGGACATGAAACCTGACTTTTACAGGAGGGATCAAGGACAATCTTAACCCAAACCCTATTAAAGGGGTGTTGTCCTGTTTTGAAATGGAAAATAAAAATAGTAATCTTAGGCGATACTCTGCAGTTAGACAATAAATCAAAATCATGACATACAGGGAGGAAGAGGGGAAATGGAATTAATCTACCTCATCCATTCTGATTGTACTTTGTCACCCATATTACCCTTTTGGGTTAAGTTCATATGTACTCCCTCAACCCTCTTCTCATCCATGCAGGGACAGGAGAAGACTGAGGAAAGAGGCGGCAAAAAGCAAACAAGGTTGTAGCTGAGAGGTTTGTGCCGCTTAAAAGTAGAGACACTGGATCAAAAAGCCTAAGAAAAGAGCAGGAAAAACTGTATCAATAAAATAAAATAAATAAGATATAAAAAAATGTCCATATCAATACAACACGAAGCTTGTCTGACGCCCTCACAGTTTTCAGAGAGAATGATCTAATTCTGGCAAAAATGTAATGAGTTCTGTGGGTACAGCTGAAATGTAGAGAATACAGGGGAAAAGGAAAATTATATCATAAACCATGTAGGACATCCCAATATGCCAACCGGCAGGCAATTTTAAGCAGATTAATAAATATTTTGAACTGATATTAACGTAAGAGACAAGAGGATACGACTTTCCATATAATGAATGGGGTAATGTTATTACTGCAATGGGTTTCCCAGAGTGCGTTCTGTGTATTAAAATCTAGATTTGCACTGTCATGAAAATGGTTCCACACAATAAATGCATCATGGATTAGCTCCCGTAATAAGAGACTGTGTTCTCCTCTCCTGCTATCTTCCTGTAGTTAGCAAGCGGAGACTCCTTCTCTCCAACCCAAGCTTCCGCTCGACATTTGCACATATTTGCAGCAGTGATATTAACAGCAAACATACTAGAATTCCCTGTGCCAAATGCGGGTGATGGGTGCTAAGAACCCTCCCCTCCTCCAAGGATGCTCTCAGGAACACCCGTGACACAAGAGGAACAGTCTGTAATATGGTTTAAGTTTCTATGTACTTCTCGAAAACGGAAATACACATTTTAGGTTTGAACTTACGTTATAAAAGTTTTGAAATACTGCTGAAGTCATTTCAGAGACCCTGGGGAAAATGGATAAATTGATACCAAATAATAGTCAACATGAATGTCGGATGCAGAGACTACTAATTTAGGGATATGAAAGGATTTCTGCATGGCAACAGGAAATTCTGTCTTAATAAACTGCATATTCACAATCTTCAAGTGAAACTTTCAAACATTTAAGTATTAGTGGCACTAGTTAAGTTACAGAATAAATTAGCGTAGGGACACCTGAGTGGCTCCGTCATTTAAGCCTCCAACTCTTGATTTTGGCTCAGGTCATGAGCTCACAGTTCAGGAGTCCGAGCCCTGTGTCGGGCTCTGTGCTGACAGCGTGGAGCCTGCTTGGGATTCTCTCTCCCTCTCTCTGCCCCTTCCCTACTCAAGTGCACTGTTCTCTCAAAATCAACAAACATAAAAAAATTTTTAAAAAGAGTAAATGAGAGTAATGTTAGTATTTACTATATGATATGCTTTACTCACTACTCCAAGTCCAGACCTGGGACGGTTTCTGGTACTTACTGGCTGATCAAATATGTGTTAAGTATTGACTACAAACATGCCTAGTTATGGGACGCCTGGGTGGCTCAGTCAGTTGATCGTTCAACTTCGGCTCAGGTCACGATCTCACAGTTTTCAAGTTCGAGCCCCGCGCGTCGGGCTCTGTGCTGACAGCTCAGAGTCTGGAACCTGCTTCAGATTCTGTGTCTCCCTCTCTCTATCTCTCTGCCCCTCCCCTGCTCACACTCTGTCTCTCTTTCAGTAATAAATAAACGTTAAAAATTAAAAAAAAATGCCTAGTTATAATATCTCACCTTTGCATTATCTGTTTTGGTCACCAAAAACTGTGAGGCTTCACACAGCACGCGACCTATGGTACGATATTGATTTTCAAAAGTAGCTATATATTTAACTTTATTCCCTGAGAAATTTCTTCTGGAGAATTTTCTTCTTGATTTGAGAAGACCCATTACTTTAATGCCAATCACTGATTCTGTAGTGACGGTGACAGATAACCTCCTGTAATGGTCAGACCCTAGCTGCGTGAGAAAATTTAAGCATGAGGAGAGGAGGTAGCTTGGCTAGGTCACAGGGCAGTTCGCGACGGAGTAAGAATTTCACCTAGGTACTCAGAGTCCTGTCTGTCCAAGATTTTGGTCACGTAAGAAGAGAGCCGAAAGAGTCCAGCTGCACACAATTATGGGGAAGGAAGTATTTCCGAGACGGAAAGAGAAAGGGATGTACGATCTCGACACAGCAAACCCAAGAGAGCATTCAAGGACCGTGGGGGCTAAGAAAAGCCCTTGTAGAAATTAAATGGGAAGCCACTTCGCAAGTGTTTAGGGTGGGAATAGAAGGAAAAGGAAGACAGTGAGAATAAGTTGTTTTTCCATGATTTTCGACAGTTACAGAAAGGAAAGGTAATAATCAGTCAAGCCAAAGAAAGACCTTTTTAGAGAGAGAGGTAAAGAAACGGACGTGTAGAGAAGGAAAAGGCTAACGGAGAACGAAAGATTAAAAGATGAGAGAGACAGAGAGAGAGAGACAGGTGACATAAGAGAAAACAAAGCATTGCCACGAGTTCTCAGAGAAGAGGAAGAAGGGCGACCTCCAGGAGGCGGTGTTACATACAACAGACTGTTTCTTGGAATCCACCATGTAATTATTAGAATACAACGGGTCACTTCAGTGAAAAGGCTAGACATTTTAAAAACAACAGGCTGTTTCTGTACATCTAGTCAATTTCAGAACATCTTGATACAGCTGATAGTTTTCTTTTCAAGGGTAAGATTCTGTTTTTAGGGTTTTATCTCCAACACTTGACAATACCCATAAACTTCTTTTATGCACCGTGGAGTTAGTTAGGAAAGGGTCATAAATATCAATGTGAATGGTGTGAAGTGATTTGATGAATGGCATCGTGAAAAATCAGCTTGTTTAAACAGAACCCTAAACATTTATCTCACTGAATAGAAGAGGTACTAAGACCTTTTTTTTAGCCTAATATCTTTTTGATGGTTTTTATGGGGGCAAGGATCCTTGGTCCGTTATCCACATAGAAAACTGGATGAATCAGAGTTCTCAAAGTGTATTACTGAGATCCACGCCATGTAGGGAGGGTATATGTTTAACCTTTAAAAAAGCTTGAGGCAAAGACTTTTTGTTTTTAATACTTCAGTTAAGAACCACTGGAAACGCGCTTTTCTGCAAAGGTAATTGATTCGAGTAACACTGCAGACTAAAGAGTGGAAAGCATGTAGGTTTACACCAGAGTCATTTCTCTGCGTTTTGTTACACTTTTTGAATTTTTCAATAAATAAGATGAAGAGCAAATACAAGGAAATGGAGCGAAATTAAATTAATATTTGTCTTTGTATCATGCATGCCCTAAGAGATCTGGGAATATTGAAAAGAAGAACATTATACATGATTTATATGCTGTTAACAAAATAGAAAAGAATGTTATATTTGCTCTACCTCAGGTATAAGTAGTCATATTTTGGAATGGACAAACACCTCCTAAAAAAAAAAAGAATGAGACTAGAAAGGGATTAGGTTTATCAAGTCAGAGTTGTAGGAAAAATTATGAAAAAGCAGAAAATATAAATACTTCGTCTTTCGGAAGGGACATTGAAAAACACCTAATCTAATCTGTCACTGTCACAGAATTTCCTCTACACTGTCCATTTCAAAACATCCTAAGTTCGAACTACGTACCAGTCACCAGGTTTGCAATGGTGAATAAGGTATGTTTCCTACCCTCAAGAAAATAATAGTACAGAAATATAAAAATAGCAGGGAAATGAATAATTTTTAGGTAGTATACACTAGTCTATTGTTCACAATTATACAAAATAATTTGTTTCATCAATATGGCAGCAACATAGAGGAGGGAGTGGATAGTTCTTCCATTTTGGGTCAGAGAATGCATCAGCGAGAAGGGAACACGAAGGGGGGATGTCTAGGTATGATAAGGTTTACCAGGAAGACTCATGAAGATTTGTCTTCATAATACTCAAGTATTTTCGATATACCTGAAGTGTATTTGAAGCATAAAATGGAATGAGGTGTTTAGGGAACGTGTTCTGGTGCTTCTGAGTTGTAAGTCACTGGCATGTACCTGCAGCACAGACATGGGGAAGGTCCGTGGACAAGGAGACTGGAAGGGTGGGCAGGACCATCGGGGCTCTCGTGTGTCAGGTCGATACATCCAACCAACCTCACACTGGAAGCCCCACGAGGTAGGGCAGAGAATCCAGTGGCACAGGGTATGACCAGATTTGCTATGAGACAGATTACGACAGTGGAACGTGGAGAGGAGGGTCAGGTAGGGACAGGCGAGTTACATATGAAGTGAATGCAATAGTCCAGCCACAACAGAAGGGAAGAACAACAGTGGGGCTAACACACACATGAGGCAGAATTCCAAGAAACCTCTTTGGATATGGAGTTAAAGATAAACACTTGCTGAGTGTCGCAGGGCGATTTAACTGAGATCAAAGTTTCTGGAAGGCTTCACCCCTGGAGAGGACGGGTGGTTTTAGCCACTGGTGGTTTTAGCCACCAGTTTTAGCCACTGGTTTAGCTCAGGGTTCCGAGAAAGGCTCTGCGGTGCCTCTGATGAATGTAAACTCTTCTGTGACAGTTTCAAGAGCACTCTGGATGTCACTTACTTCATGGTGATAACGTCCCACGTGCCTGTGATCAGTGAACACTGCCTTCTTCACAGACCTTCTAAATCAGTCTATGTGCTTCACTGAGCACTTGTAAATAACTACAAATTAACTGCTCCTGTTGTGCAGAGGATTCTGCAGAAGGAAAAACCAAAGTTCCTCCGTGGTCTGTTTGGCAGAATGGATGGAAAATGAACCTCCTTCTGACTTAGGCAAAGCAACACACGGATGTACCTTTATGGCTCTCGTAATAAGAAATAGGAAAAGGTCCCTGTGATGTTTTGTAGAGGACCCTACAAAGTTAACTCACTTGTATCAAAATGATATCCTTAGACCATTTTATAAATAAAGACACTATAAAGAACGAGGCTCATCTTTGCTGATATTCCTTCCACTGAGAGACTGGCACCGAAGTTTGTTTTACAGTTAGCCTCTCTGTGCTTTATTCCATCAGACAAGCCTTATGGAAAATAATGGCGTGGCTCTTGCGTTAAACCCTTTGTATAACTTTCCTGGGACCAAACTGTGCTCCATACTTGGCCAGGGAGTTCACACTGTTAAAACAAGAGGAAAATGGTCCAAGAAGCTTTGGAATTTCATCAGTAACATGTTCTACTTTAGCAGGCTCAATCTCATGTTTTCTGAAAGAAAGATGTCTCACCTTAATTTCTAGTAATGTACTCGTATTTCTGATGACCACAAACTAATCCTATTGGTACTTGATCATGGAGAAGATGAAACTTAACTGTTCTAGTGTAGAACTTGCAAGATTTCTATCACTGGCAAATCTCATCACTGAAAACTCCATGTGACATACACACAAACCAGAAATTGTAAAATAACCTATATACTCCATCAAAAATTTTCAAATTTTATTGAGGCGTAATTTACATTGACTCAGACCCATCCATTTTAAGGATACAGCTATTGAATTGTGCGCATTTTAGAATGTTGGGTAACTATTACCACAAACATGATATAGAACATTTCCCTCATTCTAAAGATTTCTCTTCTGTCAGTCTGCACTTGGCGCCCTCACTAAAGTCCTGGCCCTTGGCAAATGATCCACTTTTTGTCACAATGGTTTTAGATTTCCATAATCTTATACAAGCTGAATCGTACAGCTCTAGTCTATCGTATTTCTCTAGTGCAGCGCTATGAATCCAAGACGTATCACCTTTGTGGGAGTGTCTATTGCTGAGTAGTATTCCACAGTAGGGGAATACAATCATTAGTGTATCCACTCTCTACTAGATAGATGTTTGATTTCTTAAAAGTATTTGGCTGTTGGGAATAATGTTGCCATGGTCTAATGGGGGAGATATGGAGGAAACAACAGTAGGAGTGATATAAAGAAGGGTGATGGGCCAAGGAAGGCAGGTGAACTTTAGAAGCAAAAAGGCAAGGAAGCCTCCAGAAGGAATGCAGCCCATTGACACCTTGATTTTAGACTCTGTTCTTTAGGACTGTAAAAAATACACTGTGTTGTCTTAAGCCACCAGTTTGTGGGAATTTGTCACAGTAGCAATAGGACAAATACAGGTTCTGGTTGGTCCATGTTTGAGTGTTTTCACATTATGCGCTACGTGTGTAGGAAAAGAATGGCTGAGTCACGGAGCACGTATGTGGCATTATCTCAAATAATTAGATCACCTTAAAACATACTGTGTGCTAAGGGGAGGAAAGTTTTGCTATCACTTGTCACTAAAACTAACTTAGGCACTATCAGGATAAATTAATTTTTCTGAGTGGGGTGCCTGGGTGTTAAGTCAGTTAAGCGTCCGACTTTGACCCAGGTCATGATCTTGCGGTTTGTGAGTTCAAGCCCCACGTCGGGCTCTGTGCTGACAGCTTGAAGCCTGGAGCCTGCTTCTGATTCTGTGTCTCCCTCTCTCTCTGCCCCTCCCCTGTTCACGATCTGTCTCTTACTTTCTCTAAAATAAATAAATACTAAAAAAAAAAATTTGTGACTACAATTATGTGCAGGAGAGTCAAAGAGAGCGATGTTTTGGACCTGACTAATTATATAATGTTGGGAAGGCTACACAGCTTCTTTACTCTCCGGTTTCCTTATCTACATGATGGGATTATCAACATAAGTGACAATATGTATATAACCGGAATAGAAGAATCAAACATACTGCTCACATTAGATGCTATCGTTACTACTATTTGGAAATTCCTACAAAGACACCCCTTAAAAACAATGTGTATATGTATGGCTGTCCCAGGTGGACAGTGGCAATTAAGACAATGTGATGGTGAATGGTGTTAGTTATAAAAACTATTTTCAAGTTTACACATTCATGTATTATCTGTCCAGTTTAGGTAAAATCAATTATAATACAATTTAAAAAATTTGTTTAGGGGCGCCTGGGTGGCTCAGTTGGTTAAGCGGCCGACTTCAGCTCAGGTCATGATCTCGCGGTCCGTGAGGGCTGTGAGTTCGAGCCCCGCATCGGGCTCTGTGCTGATGGCTCAGAGCCTGGAGCCTGTTTTGGATTCTGTGTCTCCCTCTCTCTGACCCTCCCCTGTTCATGATCTGTCTCTCTCTGTCTCAAAAATAAATAAATGTTAAAAAAATTAAAAAAAAAATTTGTTTAAATTGCATTTGTCACAGTAATCATAGGATAATAGTATATAATCAATAAATTACCATAAACAATAAATTGATATTACTCCTAAGTTATGTAAGAAATACTAGATTATGTGAGTGTGTGTACATGCGCATGCGAGTGGAAAGACAGAGACCATCTGATCAAGCCTCTAAATTTCAGCCGTGATGTAGAGTAAATATAGCAAAATGAGTTACGTATGTCTATATCCATATCCGTATCTAATCTCTCTCTCTCTGTCTCTGTCTGTCTCTCTCTCTCTCTCTCTCGATACATCTAAAGCCACAAACCTATGTCAGAGATGGTAGTGTATTCTTCCACAATGTCTGGCTACCGTCCTCAGCCAATGATGACTAGTGTCTAGACCCATCAATGCCTTAAAGGCTGCACCGAGGTAATCCCCTAATTCTATCATTCTTTCCCCATTGATTATTATGAATGTTCTCATGAAGAGTAAATTCCCTCATCAACCTGAGGTGATCTTGGACGATAGTGCCAACATAAATTCTTTATCATTTTCCAAATATTCGGGTAATTTCCTAGCATCCTCTTCAAGGAGTTACCCCTATCTTGGTAACTCATGTGAAATCGGCATTCTATTCGACCATTATTTGAGTGGTTTCTAGCATTACTGAAGAGGAAAAACTGTATTAGGGAAAAAACTAAAGCACAGTTTTCATTAGAATAGGAAAGAGTAGAAATTAACTTTATGGAACAGTTAAACAGCAATGGGAAAACACACATTGTGCCTTCTACTTCAGTGGTAAGAAAAATTTCAGGTATGTGGGAATATCAGACGTTATTTTTTAAGTCTTCGAAATAACTGTGCCTTTTATAATGGAACTATTAAGCAACAATAAAAATGCAAACACACAACCCTCTGAAGTCATAATGTACCCTGTTTCAATATCAACATTCCAGCTTATCTTCATGTGTCTGATGCAAAATCACCATTTTATGTAAAGAACAGATTCTGAAGATCTTCAGTTTACGGCTTAGAAAATGAGCTCATTTTTTTGGAGCTATGTAACATTCAAGTAGTCCCTGTAGACCCAAACCCAAAGAGGAAAAATGAAACGGTGAAAAACAGGACATTTTCAATATAATACATACAATACACATAACGAAGACTTTGCAAAGGATAACTCACCTAGGCTAAACCCTGAATGAGATTATTAACACTTAACACTTCTTAATGAAATAATGCATCTAGGGAACGCCTATCAACGCTGCTGAAATCTCTGGTGAAAGCTTTATGGGAACTTCATGATAATTGTGAACTCAACCTGAGTCCTGTGCCCCTGGAAAACAGTGACGACTAAGCAATCCCCCCACCTCTTTGTGCTTCAAGAAGTAACTTACTGCAAAGAATCACCTTTCCAAGTAAGACTGAAAGGCTCAAAAATGACTCCGCCTTTTGTTAACCTCTGACAAGGCCATACAGACCGTCCAGACTCCCATTCTTTGCCTCATAAATGATGAGCTGGGCGGTTCATCCCCACTGACCCATCTGGACAACATGACTGATGACGTGACTTGAACCAGACCTCAGTCAGGCTCCCTTCCCAAGCTGCCATTTGCACTCTGACTCGTCACAATGCAGAACAATCCTCTGAGTGGCCCCTTCCAAGGAAAAGGGAAAGAAAAAAAGAGAGATACATAGAGAGACACCTAAAGAGAAAGACACAGAGAGAGAACCTACAGCATTACAGAAAGAGAGTGACAGGGGGAGGAAGTAGGGAACAAAGGAAGGAAGGAAAGAAGGAAAGAGGAAAAGAAAGACCACAAAGTAAGCCTCTGCTCAAGGGCTCGAGTGCACTACATACATGCATCTGGTCATTTCCAGTTTCCTTTATTCCTCTGGATAAAAAAAAAAAAAAAATAATAAGCCAAGCCCTCCAGCCTGATCCTGGAGAAGCCCGCAGATCTTACAGGCAGTGCTGTCCATTACAACAGTCTGCTCATTACAGTAGTGCTGCACCTTCTGCTGTAATGGTCTTTTCCAACAGTCTCTCCCTTCCCGAGTTCAGATTTGGTTCCATCTGCTCTTCGTAATGGATGGGCCACACGGACACTGCCTAAACTGATCCATCTCACCTCTAAGAGTAAGAAAAGGCAGGCAGTAAAACAGAACAAAACAAAACAGTGCCTGGGGTGACGCAGTAGGGAACCGACACCACCGCCTATGCCGGATCCCCGCCCAAAACAAACTAACCAACAAACTAACTTGAATCTGAATCCAACCAGGCCTCCGGCTCCAACTACACTCCCTATGGGAGATAGAGAAGTTGGAAGAATAAACTTTTTTGTTTGTTTTTTAAACCATGAGGACGGTGAGTACCAAGTCAAGACCATGGCAGATTCTACAAGGCACATGAACCCACTTCCTTTAACCAACGAATGCCCTGAAAATGGGGAAAATCTTAGGTTAAAAAGGCTTAAAAGATACATTAAGAATAAGTCCTAAACTTTGGGTCCTGACTTTATCTGTAGAAAGATATCTTGAGACAATGAAGGAAGATTGCACATGGACTAGACGATATTAAGGAACTATCATTAATTTTGTTGGGTCTTAGTGCAGTTCTATTTTTGAAATAGCCTCATTTATTCGAGATATGCTATAATATTTAGAGGTGAAATAATATATTTGACACTTGCTTTAAAATACTCAGCAAAATTAAAACAAGGTGAGTCACTGCTATTATTTGTGGTCAACGGAGTGACGAGCACGTAAGAGTTCTGCGTGCTTTTCTGTATAATTCCTCCGTGTTTGAAAATTTTCCTAATGCTGACAATGTTGGTTATGGACTTCGGGTGTTCACTCTGGCATGTAAAGAGCTTCCAAGTCATCACTCCTGTCCTTTTAACAAGAAAAAAAGCTGAACTGAAAATTGACAACTTTTCTTGGACTCATCAGAGAACGAAGGTGGCAGGGAAAACGGCAACCATGGAATCTGGAGACTCAGATACACAGAATCAAGCCGCAAACAGCTTATCTGGAACAGAAGCTGCTAGAACCATACACGTGTAGGACCCCGCGAATGGAGACTTTGATGAACGGCTGGAGGCTGAGCTTGGAGTAACAGGAGAACGACACACTGTGGGGGCCGATTCTGAGAGACAACCACATGGTCAAGGGTTTTACCTCCAGGAGCCCCACCATATCCTCCAAAAACATCCCTTCAAGTTTCTGGCAGGAAGAGAAGAAAATTAAAAATTTTTAAATACTTGAGAACATTTTTATGACAAAGACCTGCTCTCCTACCACTGACCCTATCTTTGTCCAGCCCGGTGAGGGACACTCATCCTGATCTAGCCCTCCAGTCACACCTCACTTGTCAGGGTGGCAGTCCTGAGGCACAGAAAGTAGAAAACAGGCATTTAATTATAAAATTATAGAATACTTCTCACCACCCCCCCCCCCACACACACATACTATATCACTATATCACAGGGTTTTCAGTGGAACAACAGTGGCTCAAAGAGTTTCAAGGCAAAGACTCTACTTAAGAAGGAGCTCTTTGTGGGGTCCCTGGGCGGCTCAGTCGGTTAAGCGTCTGACTCTTGGGTGTTGGCTCAGCTCACGATCTCACAGTTCATGAGTTCAAGCCCCGCATCGGGCTCTGCAATGACCGCTCAGAGCCTGCTTGGGATTCTCTCTCTCCCTCTCTCTCTGTCCCTCCCCTGCTCACACCATCTGTCTCTCTCAAAATAGAGAAATAAACTTAAAAATTAAAAAAAAAAAAAGGCTGTTTTTCTTTCCAAAAACAACGGCAGAGACAGAAACAAGGACGCGAGAAGAAACCGAGCTTGTGACGCCCACTAGAGCAAACATGACACGCAGGCCAGCCCCGGGCAGGCCTGTCACAGAGCCACACACCAAGGACCCTCTCACCATGGCTGCAGATCCACGAAAAATTCCAAGACGTCATAAAAGGCAAGAAAAAACACAGTCTGAAGACTGTGACGGGTTTATTTTGACTTAAAAGCTTTATTGGATTAGTAACAAAAGACATGATTAATAAATACTAGCAGCATTCTGAGTGACAACGTATATTCTTGTTCCTGCCTCAAAACTCTTCCAAGTGGTGCTCGCTAACATCTGCAGGAATAGGCTAGCGCTGATTCTGGAGTTACACCACCGTAATTTTTAAAACGAGTTATTTTTATAAAATTGTACTATTTAAGCCTAAAACCATATCAATTAGACAGATTCTTTAATTTTCTTAGGGAAAAAAATATATGTACTTCTAAATTCCTAAGTGTTTTTTTTTTTTTCCTGTAAATAAAAGTTTTCTCCAAATACAAAATGGAGACACCCAAGGCCTTGGCTATATCACTCTTTCAGTGACACAACTCCTGTGGACTGGTTCGAAGAAATAACATCTGACAAGGTTAATACAAGCAATTTATTCCAAAGGTGAATGTTATCTCAGTAACTGAAGAAACGTTTCAAAGAAAAAACACGGAAGAAGAGCCACTGTGGATAAATGAACAACTTTAACTGCCGTGAAAGACACAGCAGCTGCAGGATATATATAGAGGGGAATTACATATTTAGAGGGAAAGACTGAGATGTTGAAAGAAGAGCTAAATTAGAGAGTTCTGGATTCAGAATAGGGAAGAAACAGAAGCCTTAAAGTGCAAAGCTCAGTGCACTGAATTCACAGGCGTGACTTCATTATTATTATATATTGGTAGCGTGGTAAGGGTTCATTGTTGCTAAGCAATATTCAGGAAAACAGCAATACTGATGTGGGTTCCCCAGCAGGAAAGGGAACAGAAGTACGTAGGGAAGCAGGATTGGGTATGGACACAGCATTATTAAAGTTCTGTGATGGGCACGTGACATTTCCTAACACCCTGTTCCTTCCATTTTTACTTCCTCTAAGTTTTCCTCAATAAAATGTGTCCCATTTTGCCCTTGACATTACACATATTAGTGTATTTTTACTGGACAACCTGCCATGAGAAAATCAAGACCTTTTATTCAAGGATTCATTGTTTACTTACTCAACATCAACCACATGCTAGATCTAAACCCTGGATTTATCACTCTTTTCCACATTCCAACCAAGAACTTGGAAGGGAAATAAAGACTGAAAGCGTTTATCATCAGATTCTAAAGAATATCAGAACAATGATAATCATGATGAATTTGTAGCAATTATACAATATCCCCCTAACTTAACAGAGGAACAAATGAATAAACCCAGAGGAATCAGTAAACTGGCAGAATCATCAACAACTTGTTTTCACGTCTGCCGACCAGAGCCACCTGCACGGAGCCTCTGCTGCTCAACAAGAAGAATGTCACACACTGGAATAATCACCTCACCATAAGGCCAGAGTATTTCTGCTTCTTGGGGAATAAAATCACTCAACTTTTTGCAACTTGGTTGACATTTTGTCTTAATTAAAGACGCTTTGTATTTAAAAAAAAAATTTAACTTTACTATTGACAAAGGCTAGGAAATAGGTAAGAAATCTGACATTGACTTGCGGCCTTGGGTCCCCAGCCCAGCTAGCAAATTCTCTTCGTTACCAAGGTTAGAAGTCAGCATCGTGAGTGTCTGCGGAGGGGGAGCCAGTGTTGTAAATATGCTGGGAGAGACACAATCCAAGCACAAAACACGGCTACCAATAAGACAGGAGGCTACTGATGACCTCAGAGTGACATCATTTCCTCTGTCAAACGTGACTACAGAAATGTGAATGCTGAGTTCAGGGTCCCTGAACTCTGCTGCCCAACAGAGCCCCATCCTCCATGCTAACACCTTACCTAAAGCGCCAGTCAGAGACTGACTGGAAAGGACTGATTTCTGTTACACAAAATATCTTATTTATTTTTGAGCCTTCCCATTTTGTCAACACTACTTTTAAATCCAACTAGCTTCCAAGAGCTGTTGAACTAGCTGATTCTGTCATAATGCTTCCTCCTTATACCCCTGTTTTGTTGGAGGTCCATATGGTCTCTCATGTAGACAGCTGCAGCAATAATGAACGTTTTTCCCTTACTCCAGAAGTGACCTCGCCCTGTCCATCATACACTCTGCGTGAGAATGACCTATCTAAACAATTACATGACCATGACCTTCCTTCCTGCTGTCTTCAGAAAAACATGTGAATTGCTTACCTTGGCATGCTAGGTGTCTGATGACATCAGCCCTACCCGCTCTTCCTGTTACGCCTCTTCCTACCTCCAGTGACGTCACACCTGTTCCTGGCTTTGACCACAACTAGTTCTTCAACACTGCCATTCTTTATGCTACTGTACACGATTTTCTGCCATCTGTACACATTCAGCTCCTTAAACAAGTGGCCGTCTGTTAATGTTTAGAACCAGTTTCCTCTGGGTCCTTGAAATGGCAGCTTGTGACTGGCTCCCCTCCGCGGACTATTCTGCGTGAGTCTATCTTCCTTGTGTTCTCAGTGCCCCAACGTACTTTATCTCCATTTTGACTCACTGCACTTCAATTACTGGTTTTGTTCGTACTCTTTCCATTAGATTAAGTTCCTTGTGGACAGGGACTTTTGCCTTAATTTTCTGTAAAGTTTTGTGTTTAGTATTTTCTGGAATATACAGTAAGAACCCCACTAAATGTTTGTCAAATGAGTGAACACTTTATAATAACAACTGTTTTCAAGACAGGTCTTTTAATTCTGTCTTCCCCTCTGATTGCATGTTAATCTCGAGAAAATAACTTATCATTTCATTCCCTTTTGGAAATTTCACACACTCCTCATGGACAAATGAGTGAATTGGAGTTGTCTCTGTCACTGGTTCATTTTCTACCTTATTTGAAAGCTCCCTGTTAGCTGCCGTGTACCCAAGTCGAGTAGAAATCATTACTCCGTCTTCTTTACACAGCCCTGCCCATCTCTGTCTTCACATCTCTGAGCAAGCATCCCTTAGGCCACTAACGTTTTTCATTATTTAAAAATAAAAATTTGTACTTAGAAAAGAGCACAGGCAAACTAATGATGCCAAACAGTGTTTCATTTTGCATTCTTGTTTTAGGGTAATTTCTTATTTCTCTATTAGATTAGTTGAAAGCAAGTACCATGTATGTTATTAATGTTTATCTCCCATCGTATCTTGCACATCATAGCAGTTCAATGTATTTGTCATGTAACAAAAGTGAATTAATGGATGAATAAGAAATGAATGCTTAGTGTGTGTATATGTGTGTGTATGTGTGTGCACGCATGAACATAAACCATGGTGATTGCTGTAACTTGATCATGGAGATTCCCGTCCTGCATTTCCTGAGCCTTTTGTGTTTATCGCCAATACGCTGAGGATTTCAGTTAAGTCCATCACGTAAATGATGGCACAGTAACTAACAGGGAGGTAAATCATGTTTAATAACTGAAAGCCATTATCCCACGTCTTTTATACGTACCAGAATGAGGAATTCCCAGGCTCTAGGTCTCATGCAAACTAGAGGGAAGAAGGAAGGGAAAGGAAGAGCGGAGGAACGGGTATGCTGAGTAACTTTCTGACAGAAGAGGAAAACTGACTTGGATCAATGTGGACCGGATCCCAGAAGGCAAGAAACCTTAGTACAACAGGACTTGTAATTAGACTATTCTTAGAGCATGTTAACACCTCATTAATGTGAGTGGGCTCTGACCTTAACATGTTAGGCGTTTTAATAATTACCTTGGGAATAGCAGAGAGTTCCCTTCTTTGTAACTTAAGTGTTTCTCTGTTTCTAGTGAAGTATCAGATGCCACTGGGTCACTTCAAACTCAGTGTTCACAGACGGTCTTCACCAATCCACTTGGTGAGGTCAGAAATGCCTCCACGGGATCAGAGACAGGACAGGCATGTGACTGTACCAGTGTGGACCATTATTACAAGAAATTACAAAGCCAACCCCTACTAGAGAATCATTACTGCAAGAAAATTTTAAATACAGGCCTAATAAATCAATCCTATGATTAGGCCAATTAAGGATTGTTTAATGAAAAGTCTTAACTACGCACACAATTTACTTATAGAGTCTGTTTCCAGGAGCTGAAGGTAAATAAGTAAAGATGAGCATAAAGATTTGGTTAGAGGGATGGTTACTGCAAATTGTTCATTAGGAAAGAATTTTCCAATAATCCAAGCGTTCAATAGTAAGAGTGCACTAAGTACTATGCAGCCATTAAGATCCTGAGTAGAATTATCTTTACTCACTTGGCTAGTTATTCACAAATGCAAAAGGATAGATACACCAATGATACATAAGCTGGGACAGTAAATTTGCAGGGTAGAGGTTTAGAATAAGGACCCGGGCTTGTCGGCATCCATTACTGGTATTGTTGTTCAGGATTTCTGAGTCTAAGCTTCTTCAAGTGCAAAATGGTGTGCCCAATAAAATGGCTTTCAGTGCCTAAAATATTAGGAAAGATTTTTATTTCAATGGTAGATACAACCAGGAAAAAAAGAACCACTCTTCCCCCAACACACACCTAGAACTCCCCTACGCTCTGCATCCAGATTGCAGGACCAACACCAAGCCACTCAGTTATGAATTCATGAGGCGGTGCTCAACATTTTAGATACTCACTGCTTTGTTACTCCTTGCCATATGACTGGAAACTAGACTGAAAGCAAAAGTCATCTCAGTTGGACTACTATCAGGGATTATGCAAACTGGTGGAATGGCTTTAACGAGAAGAGATGCTGAAAAGAATGGTGAAAATTTCAAAGGCATTACATCATTTAGTAACAGCATTAAATCACCTTTTCACCATGTTTACCACCATCACACAAACAAGTAAACAAATCTGCAAAGAACAGGGGCTCACGCACAAAGTCTACGTCTTAGCCTAACCGCGTAGTTACTTCAAATACGCCAAGCATTTCCTTTTTTTCTAAGCATAATGGTTAACATGTTGTTTGCCTTCTAAACCTGGGTTTTTCAGAACTGCTGCAGTTATTAGGAAAGCAGTGTCATGCAAACCCCGAGAAAATGCCTTCTTCACTTTTCCATTCCTTTTCTCCTTCTGTGTTAGTTTCTTATGCCATAAATTACCCTAAACTTAGTGGCTTTGAGCAAGACAAATGCATTCTTATAGTTCTTGAAGTCGGAGGTCTAACATGGCTCTCACTGGGTTAAAATCAAGATGTCCACAGGAGTTCACTCCTTCTAGAGGCTGTTGGGGGGAATCTGTTTCCTTCAACAGTTTCTGGAAGCCACTGAGATTGCCTGGCTCCTGGCCTCGCTCTCCACCTTCAAAGCCAGCAAGATAACATCTACAGATCTCTCTTTCTCGGTCACTCTTACACGCGCACACACACATGCATCCCTCTCCGATTCCTGCCTGGTTCTTTCACTGACCCTCCTGGATCACCCAGAATAATAATGTCCCCATCACAAACTCCTTAACCTTTTGCTGTGTAAGGTAACACATTCACAGGGTCCAGGGTTTAGGACACTGACAGCTTGGTGGTGACCATGATTCTGTCTACCATACAATCCTTCTAAACAATCCTTTACACCAAAATGATCCTGTTTTCGCATAAGCATTCACTTTTTAGTATCCCTCAGTGATTCTCCATCACTTTCAGGACAAACTCCACGACCTTGCCACACACAGGACCCAGCCCAGTAAATCTGCATTTCCATCCTTAACTTGCATGAGTTTCTTGACTCCCATCTTCTTTGTCCCAGCTGTCCTGACACTGTCCTGCCCCTTACTCCCTTCCAAGTGGCCTCTTCTGTTAGCCCAGGTGAGAGACAGGAGAGGAGTCAATGAGGCAATGATGAGACAGAGGGAGGAAAAAGGAGAGTTTCATGGTATATTTAGGAAGCAGAACTATCTTTGCTTAGTGATCTCTTAACTATGGGGTACTCTGAGCCGACCAGTGTGAGAAAGGAAAGTAGGGAAGCCAAATTCTGAACAAAGAACAGGCTTTGGGGTGGAGGAAGGTCACGAATTCAGTTTGTCACATACAGATGAAAATATACAGTAGATGTGAGAAGGGCATTATTACCTTTTATGGACCTTCATGAAAAATTCACGACTACCACGTATATCAACGACTCAGAGTACACTCGAATTATTTATTTATTTGAATTACACATCTTTTTAAAAAACCAGATAAACACCTGACAATACAAGGAGCTATCGCTGTCTAAAAACTCTCCCCTGGAGGGGCCTGGGGATGCTCCTCTCCAGCTGTTGTGCACAATCTCTCGAGACCAGGGCAGATGATAAATGACGGATTCATTTCTGATCTGCAGGACTGTGCCAGCCATCTTGGCAGCCATAGAAGACGGTTGGCCCGTCATCTTTAGACGTCAGTCTGTTCAGGGCTTGCGACTGAATTCCACAGGCAGGCTGGGAAGAGCTGACTTGGTGATATTTGCCTGTAGTTTGCTTGCAAAGCTTTATTTGATGCCGATTCATAAATACTTGCGGCATTAGGGAATCTCACGATCCTTCATGAGGAAAAGCAGACTAAAGAGAAGGCTTCGGGGTGGAAGTGCCAACAGAGGCAGGGGCAATGCAGCCTCCTGCACCGAGAGGCAAGAAAATGCAGGCTCTGATCCTCTGGTCTCGGATGTTCAGCATAACAGAGGTCTGGTAACACAAGACCAAACGGGGACCAACGTCTGATTAATAGACAAGAACAATTAGCAAACCGTTATGCGAGTGGATGTTCATTCTTTCCCAGCCCTCCAGGAAGCACTCTGGCTAGTACAGCGCCTGGCATATAATTAGTGGTGGATAAGGAACCTTTAAGAAAACATGAAGAATATCACTAATTTCCCATAGGTGAAATCAACTGTATTTGTTAACCAGCAATTTTTAAATCTTCGTAAGTGGGTATTAAATATCGGGGTTTTTTTAATTTTTTTTTTACATTTACTTATTTTTGATAGAGAGGGACAGAGCACAAGTGGGGGAGACGCAGAGAGAGGAGGAGACACAGAATCCAAAGCAGGCTCCAGACTCCAAACTGTCAGCACAGAGTGAGGCTCGAACTCACAAACCACGAGATCATGACCTGAGCCGAAGTCGGACGCTCAACCGACTGAGCCACCGAGGCGCCCCTTAAATATTCTTAACACCGCAATTTTAACCAAGATTTACAATGTCTGAAGATCTGCCTTCACACACACACACACACACACACACACACACACACATACACACACACGTGCATGTTAATAATAGAAAGATACAACACCTGCCTGTAATTTTTCCCTTATGTTGTTATTGTAAGACTTGCAAGGCACCGTAGGTTGACCAAGAAATAGAAAAAGCAGTCCTTTATCTCAAAGATCTCACGGTACACCAGGGATGACAGAGTGCACCCAGAAAACTCCTATTAGACAAGTCACTGATTTCAGATACACTGATATCATTTTCAGGACACGCATAAGAAAAATCTAGAGGGGCGCCTGGGTGGCGCAGTCGGTTAAGCGTCCGACTTCAGCCAGGTCACGATCTCGCGGTCCGGGAGTTCGAGCCCCGCGTCGGGCTCTGGGCTGATGGCTCAGAGCCTGGAGCCTGTTTCCGATTCTGTGTCTCCCTCTCTCTCTGCCCCTCCCCCGTTCATGCTCTGTCTCTCTCTGTCCCAAAAATAAATAAACGTTGAAAAAAAAATTAAAAAAAAAAAAAAAAAAGAAAAATCTAGGAATGTGTGTGAATGTAAATCAAAACCATGTTTTTGCTACAGTGTTTTCAACCTGCTTCATCAAAGCAAGAGTCTTATTTAGAAATAGGAACCTTTAGATTTTAGAGAAGCCAGTTTTGAAGAGGTTGAGTAATAAGCAGAAGCCAATGATTCAGGAAACACAGGACACTTAGTGACAGCTGGACAGAAATCTATGGCAGGAGGCCCTCATGGTGCTGCCACCATTCCCGGCTGCTAAGTTAGCAGGCTGTGTGCCCCAGATGTGCAGCAAGAATGAGGATGACAGGATACCTGTCAGGGAGCTGGACAGGTTTTTCAGATGGAAGCCGTATCTGCAAGGCATTTTAAACTGCTGGGTCATGGGGTAAGTGGGAGAGAGGGGGCCACCAGTACTGAGTTGGGCACAGGAGCAGCACATTATGGAGGCAGACACACACAGATATGTATATGAGAAGAAGTCCAATGAATACAAAGTCGATTCATAGGATTTCCAGCAAGGGAGAATTCACTGATTTTATTGTTCCAGACCTAGTATACTTTGAAGTTGAAAAAATCTGAAACAATCTAACAGATTCATAGAAATGGATGCAGGAAGAGGTGACCTGATTGCATTCCGGCAGGGAGCCGTAATAAATGGAACACACTCAGAATCAGCGTGAACACCCGATCCTCGTGACAGCCCTCTGTGGGTCACGGAACTGAACTGAGGAAAAGCAAAAGCAGTAACACTGAATTTGATTATTCTCTGAGTGTGATGAGTGACTATGAAAATGACATTACTTAGGGAGGAAGAAAAAAACTCACAAACATTTGGCCTTCCATGCAGCTCTTCTCTTTTCCTGAACAAGCATTTCATAACCACATGTCATTTTAATAGGGTAAACAGGAGCATCACCGAAGAGTTAAAGAACAGGGTATTCTGGTATTTTTTTCTAAGTTGCTTTAAGCAACTTTATTAGCCCGGATTCTCCAGAGAAAAAGGACCACCACCAAGATCTGTTTACAAGATAACCAAAGAAGAAAACCTAAATGACAGTAGAGAAAATCTAAATAATTCCTGTATCTTTGGACCCTGATTTGTCCATTCTTTTCTTCATTTCTTTGATGGCTTACAGGGGACACATTTTTAGTTTTATTTCATCGTCTGAGGCAGGGCTAAAAATGTATGAGCTTTTTAGCGGAACATTGCTATATTCAACGAAGACTGACTCACTTTAAAGGAAGGAAATATTCCAAGAGCTTTTCCCTCATGGCTAATTAAATATTTATACAAAAGAAAGTGATGCATCTCAATAAAGAAAATACATTCAACTTGTAACAGTGGCACAACGCATTGTCGCCAATTTCAAGCCAAGACAGATTGTACAGAGTGATGCCTTCGCGCTGAAACACAAAACCATGCCCTTTGTCCTGACTTCATTTTCTTCTCTGTGCAGCTAGATTCTAATATTATTTGAATTCATTCATTAGGTCTATTTTTTTCCCCATTTTAAGTGAACTACTTCAAAATTTCCAATTTGCAAACTTAGTGCCTAACACACTTTCCTACTTGAAGACACTCGTCCTGTGTGTCCCTTTACAGTATCGCTGGGCCAAGTGTCATTCACTTGCATGACCCGTGGTCAAATATTATAATAACGTGTAATAACAAAATGCTTACAGCAGCTGAGAACTGACTTGCTACTGCTGAATCCTAATGTATCTTTAGTATATCCAAGAAGCCAAACCATTCAAGCTTGCTCAACTCTGCATCTACGATGTGATGTCAGGTCAGAAAATGGCTTCATAAAAAATGTCAACATCATAAACGCATTTCAAAGAAAGCACCCTGGATTGGCCCGGCTTTAAGTCTGGCTTTAAATATGCATCAAGACTGAAATACGGTCATGAAATAAGAATTCTTTAAGGTCATGTTGCCTCTGAAAAAAATACATGGCCATCAACGGTCACTGTTTTTCGGGGGGGGGGGGGGCAGGAGTGCGGGGGGAGGACAGAAGTGGGAAGAAAAATCCTCAGTAGTTCATTACAGGCTTTGCAAAAATGGACCCCGTATTCACTTGAAGAAGTAGCAACTTTAATATGTAGCAACTTTAATATTCTAGACGGATAGGAATCACAGTGATCGGAGCCTCTGAAGCCTTGGCAGTCCCGCCATACTTCCAAGGAGAAGGGAATGTTCACTGCTGGTTGTGCCTCAGGTGATCCTAAGGGATCCTAAGGGAAATACCTCCCCTTCCTCCCACAAAGGGGAGTGATTCACATCTGCCTCCACGACTTTTTATTACATTTTGTATCAAATCGCTGCCTTGCCCATCATATATTTCCAAATGGGAGGTCATTACTGGAAGGTTTTGCCCTCTAATGGCTTTCGGTTGAGGAGTCCCCAAAGTCACATCTGTATATTCAGTGGCCCGGGCAACACAAGTACAAAATAACTAAAATATATAACTTTGTTTTAATACATTTTATTTTTCCATTCCATGACACGAAATGGCAAAATAATGTAGTATAAGATCAGTATGTCGTACAACGTAGTTAACCCTGGAGAAAAACCATATTGGGTTACTTTATCATCCATGAATAAAATGGGTAGTAAGCAGAGACCTATTATTATAATATTGCAGGGTATACTCTCAGTTCCTAAGATTTTCCATATGAAAGACACAAGAAGAGGGCCACCTGGCTGGCTCAGTCAGTGGAGCATGTGACTACTGATCTCAGGGTTTTAAGTTTGAGCCCTACATTGGGTGTAGAGATCACTTAGAAATAAAATCTTAAAAAAAAAAAAAAAAAAAAAGAGATACAAGAAGAAAAGTTATCTATTTCTTCACTAAAGAGTTAAAGTAACTTAAATGCCCCATGCAGGTGATTAGGAAACTACCAAGGATTCTACCTGAGATCTTTAAATTGTATGTTCCTATCCAATATAGGCTACTTTCTTCCCAATACTCAATAAACATCAATGGTAATAGTCAATATGGTGGGTGAAAGTAACTTCAGAACTGCTATTAAATCTAATTTTGCAGGGCCCCCAGGTGGCTTAGTCAGTTGGGCATCCAACTTCAGCTCAGGTCATGATCTCATGGTTCATGGGTTCAAGCCCCACGTTGGGCTCGGTGCTGACAGCTCAGAGCCTGGAGCCTGCTTTGGATTCTGTGTCTCCCTCTCTCTGCCCTTCCCCCGCTACCACTCTGTCTCTCTGTGTCTCTCAGAAATGAATAAATGTTAAAAAAAATTAAAAAGAATAAATCAACCTAATTCTGCTCTCATTCTGAGCATGGAATTATGGCCCCCAGAATTTGAATTCTGAAAAGACACTGTAGGTATTGGAACATCTGTCAAAATGGTTCCAAATATTGTACAGCTTCAAGTTTTCAAAAGGTAAGTTTTATAACTTACTCAATACATACGCATAATGTTGAATGCATAGAACTTTATAAATAAGGCAACGTGCATATTTTGAAGTTACATACTCAAAAACTTTACTGAAGGAGAGTACATTTTTGACAAATTAAGCAATTATTGCCTGACAGTAATTGTAGGTTAGGCCTTTTTCTGCCTGTTTTATTCAATTTGAAGACTCTGTTTCTAGAAGATGTATGACACTTATTAAACATCCCATGAAGGTTCATTCAGTGAAGGAAGGACATAATCCATGAAACGACTATTGTTCATGTTTTATTTTGAATGGAAATTTAAAGGGATCCTTTAAGGCAAAAGACTAATAAAATCCAGTTCGAAAAATAATAAAAGAAATTTTGGGGTAACATCTTTTAATACAAAACGAAATTCAATTTCCTTGGCAAGCAATCTTAAAACAGAGCAAGCGGCAGGATCTGGTTCCTCTTAGCTAGAAATATTTACTTGTACATTTTGTCACTGGGCATTGAAGAAATATGAAAGGAATATGTGTACACATGAGTTGGGAGTAGTTAACGGCCAAATACATTTTAGAAATCATACTCAATTTATTTGCCTCTCAAACAGTCTTAAAATTCAAGATTATGTTTAACTGTGTACCTCAAATTTATTTTGTTATGAAATTTTTCACTCAAGGGACACTTAATATCTGGTAGAACTAGCATTCTAAAGAACATAGTTTTAGGAAATGTTATAGTATTGCATAATTACAACCATTCTCTAAAATAACTTATAGATTTAAAGTCAGTCACAGAAACACAAATACCACACAATTTCACTATTCATATGGGGAATTTAGGAAACCAAGGAGAAAAGGGAAAAAAGAAAAGAAACAGGTAAACCAAGAACAGACTCTTAACTACAGAGAACACACTGCTGGTCCCCAGGGGGCGGTGGCCTGGGGGGGAGAGGAGGTGATGTAGGGAAGTGTAGAAACACCGTATTGTACACCTGAAAGCAAGATAACACTGCACGCTAACTGGAATTTCAATAACAATTTTTAAATAAAATAACTTCTAGATTTAACATTGTTCTACTCAAAATCTAAAGTTTTGGAGGTCAAGTAAGGTTTTCTTTCAACTTTAACATACATGTATGTACATACAACGTATGCAAGTACACAGAAGGCAAGTGGGAATTTTTAGAATTTAGACTCTTTGACTTAAAAGAAGTATTTAAAATATTAATTATTTAAAAATGTACATGTACTTTTATCACTGAGATAACCACAGGGTCCTCCTTTTTGATTTATTAACTTGAAAAATTAGATTTTGAATACTTAAGCATATTTCATTTTCTCCTTATGGCTTATGGGTTACGGCTCACCATTCAACTATCTCTTGCACTCGGTTTGTTAAAACTTTGAGATTTTTGCACCTTATGAGTAAGATTTCAAATTTTATGTACTATAAAGGTACTACTTTTATAACAGGGTTATGCTACATATGTTTAAGTTACTTGGAAGTTATTGGGAAATTTATCTTTTTTCTATTCTGAATGGGTGAAATGGCCCCAGAATTATCTGTTTAAAGTTTACAGTGAACTATGAAGGCTTCTGTGAGCATCTTTTTTGTTAGCAGTTTTTTGATATTTGTCACAAAAAACGTCCAAGCCTTTTTCTCTACTCAGCTTACTATGTCATTTTGTGGTCATTTGGTTATCTGTATTTCCTAGGGAATAAGTTCAATCATATTTCACTATTTTATTAGCACGATAAACTATGAAGGATCATTGTATCTCTTTGTTCATGCCAAATTTTGTATAATCTCTGTATACTTTGTTTACATTACAAATTGATTTATATATTTTATGATTTAAAAGCAACTAATTCATGACTTTATTTAACAATACAAATTGTACCCTATCTCCTACTTAGGTGTTTATACACTTTACTTTTTTAAGTCCTTGTAACTGCTTTTTCTTATACTGTCTTTCAAATTTTAGATTTGCTTTTTGATTCAACTGATTTTAATATCGTATTACCATATAATCAAACTCTCTGTGAAGGAGAACATTCTTCTGACAACACGACTTTTCACAATTCATACACTTTCATATGTAGTACCATTAATATATAACCTTATTTAGATTTCATTTTAAGGAGATATGAAATAGTGTTAAAAAAAATGTTTCCACAAGGGGCAACCTTACAAATGACCCCACTGCCACTGACTCACTTATACAAGGACTTGTCCAGGTGAGCAGACAAAACCCCTGTTGGTGAGCCTGCTTCTAGGAATTCACAGAAACCAAACGACCATGCGTTGCAAATAATTAGCAGGTCATCTGGAAAGCAGACATTTCTTTGCCCAGACTAGTTTTATACACTCGTGTTCTCAGTCTTCGGGCTTTGGTGAGGGATCATTCTGACTCCTGGAAAAAACATAGGTTATTTTTAACTTCTGGTTGCTGAGGCCACCACATGTGTAGGGGAAAAAAAAAATGTCTCTTGACTAGAACCACAGGTGACTTTTATTTATTGTACTAATGCCTGTCATCTATTTTCATGTTGCCCACAGGGAACATCAAGTATTTTGCCAGGATAAATATTTTTTTTATCCAGTCAAGTCAGTCAGAAAAAGCACTCTGCTCCCAACAGAAAGCAGCGAGAAGACTATGAAAATAGGTCATATGAAAATACGATATATAAAAAGAAAAGAGTTAAAAGAATGTAAACCTATTCAAAAAATAAACAAACATAAATATCTACACGGGACAGAAGAGGGAGGAGAATCAGGCTGAAGCCCCTGGCCTAAAATCACGGCATCAGAGATGGGAGGCAGAGACGGTAAAGGTGGCCTTTCTATTAATCAGAGGAAAGCAAATCAAAACAAGCACGAAGCCCTATTTCATACCCATCAACTTGGCAAAAGGAGGGAGGGAGGGAAGAAACAACAAACTAAATTAGACAATTTCAGCTACCGGTAGAGAAATGGGAAGTGCCTTAAGCTGTTAGTGGTTCTGATGGCTAATGTGTGTTGTCCAGTCAATGCAGACATTGTTCCGAATGCTTTGTGCACATAACTTGTCCCATCCCGACTGCAACCCAATGACATAGACATTACTGTTATATTCACTTGACAGATGAGAAAACACAGTCACAGAGAATTATCTTGTCAAGGTCATACAGCTAGTTCTCAGGGATTCTGACTCCAGATTCCATATAATCCTGACAACATAAAATTTTGAGAGCAGACCAGATAATTATAGTAAAATTGACGAGGTAGACACGGAAAGACCATATATTTCCACTTCTGGAAGTCATTCCTACGTAGCGCACTTGGAATCAAAGAGGAGAATACACAAACGATCCTTCCAACATTATTTACAGTAGGAGATGCGTAGTATTTCTTTTCCACCAAGTAAAATTCTGACGTGTATCAAGCAGTTTGTTCTTCATAACAATCCTATGAGGGGGTTACTATCAATATTTCCAATTCTTCATAACAATCCTTTGGGGGGGTTACTATCACTATTTCCAATTTAAAAATGATGAGGATGAGGCATAAAGGAGGTGTGTGTTTACAGTGGCAAAACAATGAAACTCCCTGAATGCTCATTAATAAGACAGCGGATTTTAACCCTAATATATTCACACGTGGAAGTTTACAACAGTTATACGATGAGAAGTCTATAGAGAGAGAAAAAAAATGCACAAGTCTAAAGAAACAATTTTTGAAAACCTTTACTGATGTGATTATACCTCTAAAGGAAGGAAAACATAAGAATGATGCACTAAAGGTACTCACAAGAGTCTCTTTGGATCGCAGGGAAAGAAAATGGATTAGTAATTGTCTAGCATGGGCTGCCAGGATCTACAGAGGTTTATTTTTTGAACAAAACAAACTCTAAAGTTAATAGGAATGAATATCAAGATTTTTAAAAAGCTGAGTAGTGGGTACAGAGCTGGGGTTTTTTATAGGACTCTTTATATTTTCTACATGACTGATATATTTTATACTAAAATACAACAGTACACTGAAATTGTATCCATCATGTATTAGTCAACTTGACATGAACTTTATTAATTGTACTAAAAATTTACTTGTGCGTGAGAAGCTATCCTAAAAAAAAAAAGCTAGTAGTATTTGACATTTATTAAGAATTTATTTTCTGAAACTCCATGCGTTTTTGTGTTGAAGTACTCGTTTAATGATTTTATGAATTCTACTAAATTGGGATAAACATTTTTGAAATTGCTTGCTAAAGACAAAACCACTGAAGGCCTGAGCTGGGATTAACATGAAATACACCTGCTGGAATCCACCTCTCCTGGGCTGTATTAGTCCCTAGAATGCTACGGGTGCCAGGGCCGAATCCGAGCTCCCAGAGTCATTAAAACGAGAAGGTGTGTCTGGCCTCAGGACCCTTCCTTCCTGGACACAAGCCTAATGTCAAAACCCTGACACGCTTCGATCAGCCCAGACTCCACGGTTCCTGCGCCTTCACCTCTTCCTGGGGTCTGGCCTATCCTGTAGGCAGGAAGCGACAGTTCCGAGGAATTAATGAGATGCTGGGATTGTGTACAGTTCAGCTTCGGCCACACAGGATTCTGAACCGGGCTCTGCAGAACCATCCTCAAAAATGACACCACTTAGGCGTGGTGTCCTGTCTCCATCCATACGGGAAAGCTTCTCTTAGCTAGGACTTTTTCTCCCCCTTCACAGGATTACTCCTTACATCGCTGAACTCGAAATTTATAATATTTTTTTCTTTGGAACTTACCTTTACCAACAAAGCTATAGCTTTTGAAATTATGTGCAGTAAATGGTGTTTTACATAAGTATGACAACATCGAGAATGGAAAATCTGGTCCTACAATTCAACACTGAATCAGACGCACGTAATGTGAAGGGGGTCCAGGGCTGCGTCATGCTGCTGATTACATCTACATATCGACTTCCATAAACTGAGCCTGCTATGATGTTATAGGGTCCCGCTTTTGTGATGCTAAATTTAGTCATAAAACAGAATGCATGTCCATATGGTTTTCACACGTATAAATATATATATACACATGTAACACAAGAGGCTACGGTGCCCAGATTTTCCTTTTTCCCTCTGTGATTACTAACAGTACATGATTCGGGTAACACAGTCAAAATACGTCATAAGTGGCAATACACAGACACACTGCGTAAAGACATTTTACCAGACCGTGTCCTTTTAGAAACCAGAGTCTATTCATGTCTCTATAAAAGACATGACAGAAAGTCATATGTAAATCCTCCTGTACCTTTTAAATCTTTATTAACTTTTATGTTACTTGTCACTTAAGACAGATTTAATTCTTACCTTCCTCCATATTGAGTATTTTCAGGAATTTGGAAAGCAGCACCTGGGACAAAATGTAACCTGCTAACTGACATACAGCTAGTCTCTGCACCTGACTTGTAATCAATGTTCTCGGAGATGAAACATGGTTTAGAATATGTCTTAAGTGAACTTCAGAGACAAAAATCACATCTTTTTCATTACCTCCAATAATAAGTATTTTTTAATCCTTATACACACAACATCCCCATGTATTTCCCCATGGTATTCACCTGACAGCTACATTATCGTCCTTTGTTCCAGTGATCTCTTGCTGTGTAACAAAACACTCTAAAACTTCGTGTTTCAAAACAGAGAAAACTATTGGGTCAGTATTGTACAGACCAGATGGGATTCGGCGGGTAGGGGTCTCTGTTTTCTGGGAGCACTTTAGTGGACCCCCTCTCCATCTTCTAAAAGACAAATGGAAGGGACCCACCAAAAAAGGGTTTACAGGAGAAAGGAGCATAGATTTGTCACGTCTAGATTAGTATGAGTACGGGGCCAGAGAGAATCTCCAGAGAGAAGGAAAAGATGGAAAAAGTGTAGACATTATCAAGACGAATTATAAAGCGGCAAGGCCGAAGGGGCAGAGGCACACTTAGGGGGCTCCTCACTTTAGGGGGCTACCTGCTCACCTACGCACCTGTGGGGGGACTGAGCACCTGTAAATACAACTACCAATCACTTCCAGATCCACATACCGGAGCCCAACACTCACCTCTGTGAATCTTCTAGACTCCAGAGGGAAAAGCTGCTAGATCTTTTTTTTTTTTAATTTTTTTTTTAATGTTTATTTATTTTTGAGACAGAGAGAGACAGAGCATGAACGGGGGAGGGGCAGAGAGAGAGAGGGAGACACAGAATCGGAAGCAGGCACCAGGCTCTGAGCCATCAGCCCAGAGCCTGACGCGGGGTTCGAACTCACGGACCGTGAGATCGTGACCCGAGCTCAAGTCGGACGCTCAACCGTCTGAGCCACCCAGGCACCCCAAAAGCTGCTAGATCTTAGGCTCTTTCAAGCCCTAAGAGAAACGTATCATGAAAAGTGTGTGACAAGAGAGCGCCTTACTGTCATTTCCTGTGACACTAACTTGGAAAGCAGTTCATTTCCATGCACCTTTGCAGGCCGTGCAGATATTTTAGATACTTAATTTTAACACATGCTAACTTACTGCACCCCGCAATATAATTTTCTCACTTCACATTCACAAAGGCTTTTTTCTTTTTCTTTCTTTTCTTTCTTTCTTTCTTCTTTCTTTCTTTCTTTTTTTCTTTCTTTCTTTCTTTCTTTTTCTTTTCTTTTCTTTTCTTTTCTTTTTTCTTTTCTTTTTCTTTTTTAACAGAACATCAAACTGGCATTTCCCACACACCCCCCCAGAAAATATTTAAATTTAGTTTTCAATTATGCAGGTAACTGTACAAGTGAATGACAGAGCTCTCTATCAGTACACCTGTTTCAGACTGAGGCTAGACGACCTCTGTGCCGGTCCAGCTCACTGTATCTCATTTGGGCTCTCTAGCACGTAAGATAATACTGCAGCAAAGAAAGTGAACTGTTTTCCTTCAGGTCACATAATGAGTCAAGGGGGCAGTCAGATATATGCCGATAGGATTATTCAATATCTTGTTTATGGCGGAGGGCGGGGGGGCCAGCTGAGGGCAGAGGACAGGGTAATGGCACCCCCCACCCCAGGTGGGACATGTGTGATCTTCCTCAGACACTCCTGGCTGCCCAAGAACAAAGGAAAGGCAAGAAAGTAGATAGGTGACTGATAGAGGTCATAGTCGTGCAGGAGTCTCTCTTGCTTTACGGCTTACAGTAAACTGCAAGAAAAAGGCAATCTTATCCACAGTCTAATCTCCAGAAACCTACAGATTTTGTTTCCTGCAGCCCTAACGTCACCCTCATCAACATGTAAGGGGGTTTAAGTGCTTGGCATGGTGACGTGGGAAACTAAGGCAAATGAAAAATTAAATTCCCCACTACCTACAGCCCAGTGACAAGTCCCTGAAACCGAAAGAGCGACCTCCCTGTAGGAGCTCAGTTGCCTGGATGATGACACCTTTGCTAGGGGCAAAAGGGAATCTTGACTTAACATTATCACAACCTCCAGAATCCTGGAAGTCTACTTTACCGTATAAAAATTCCTTTGGATTTTGCCAGACATACGCTGTCAATCATACTCCAAGCTTATGGCCCCCTGATACATATCTGAAGGGTCTCATGACTGAGGTTTTACTAAACAGTAATAAATGACGTTTTCCTAACAGCAGCTAGCCCCTCAAGGTCCTGGAAACCTTGCTTCCAAAGTTCCTCAGAGACTTACTCTGTCCCTAACCCCCTCCCAAAGGGAAGGTATATAATCAGTTACCCTTCACAACCCCATTAAAGCTCCTTCTGCCCGCGGGTCCTGTCCCCATGCTTTAATAAAATCACCTTTTTGCACCAAAGATGTCTTCAAGAATTCTTTCTTGGCCATTGGCTCTGAACACCCATCATCACCCCAGAACTCCATCATTGTGACAATGACATTTTTTGAAAAAATCTCATGGCTGTGTTGAGCTACAGCCAGTAATTCTCTTCAAGGGCAATTTCCCAATCTTCAAGAAAGGGTACATGAAACAATACTAACGGGTTCTGGAAAAATAAAGCAGATCTTATTTGCATGATATAGTCATGCATTTTTTAAGTACGTACTGAGTATTCAGATTTGCCCTAAGGGATGTATAAATTATATTTATCACACCCAAGGGTTGAAAATTGAATTAAAGATAAAGCACACCACATAAAATGGTGGAGAAAAAGCATTCATTGAACTTAACATTTAAATAATGAATACAACAAACATGAATTTGATTGAAGAGGAAAGAGAGTTTAAGAGATTTGACTTCGATGCTACAAGATGTACAAACTTTGAGAAGGAGAAGGAAATATGGAAAGATCATGGGCATATGCAATAATCATTTGTACTTATTTAAAGAGGAAAAATAAAGTATATTACTTGAAATAAAAAATACTAAATAATGGATATTAGGCTACTCATTCCATGTGTTTTTTAAATTTGTGATTCATACTTTTGTTCAAAAGAAATGAAAATAACTAAGGTTTAAGGAGAAGTTTAAAAAAAAAACCTGCAGAGCCTTGTGCTATTTATGATTTATATTTTAATTAATATTCATTAATCTATTAATACCATTTAATTAAGAAACTGAACACCTATTAAATACCAAGAAACAAGCTAGAAAAAGAAATAGGTGTTACTGCCATTTATTGATATGCACATCTCAGGAGGAGATGCTTTAAAGGTTCTAAGAGTAAGTTCAATTTTGGATGTAACGAATGGGAGTTGTCTCTGCAAGGTCTAAGCAGAGAAAATGAATACAAAACCAGATATACACATGTAGAGTTTGGAAAAGAGGTCAAGAACAGAGATGCAGATTTTGAGAACAGGAACATAAAGAGTTATGAAACTACAGGAATATATGTGGTCACCTGGGAAGTATCAGACCAATCCAAAATGCCTAGAGACTCCCACCTTAGTGAAATAAGAAAAGAAATAAATAAGAAAAGAAATAAAAGAGAATCAGGCTTTAAATATTTTCATAATATAACAGATGTGCCCATAAAATGCATCAACATAGGATCAAGATGTCTTGAACATGGATATTTTTATTATCTGTTGATTTTATTACCAAGAACAACATAGTAGAATATATAATAGTTTCAGTGGAGGGTGGAGTTGAAAGGTGTTGTGTTGTGTTGTGTTGTGTTGTGTTGTTGTGTTGTGTCGCATCGATTTGAGGAGTGAACCTTGAGGATGTTTCACTAATGAGAGGAAGTCCATAGAAAGGATGCAAGGTTTGAAAAGAACATCTTAGGGCAAAGATCACAAAGTTCAGAATTAGCCTAGACAAAAGGAAAAGAGAACATGTTTTTTCTATCAAAGAAAACAGACCTTTTAAAAATAGATTTCCAGTCACACAAACTTGAGATGGTTTTAAATGTTCTGAATCCCTGCTTTCAGGGATATCTTCGTGCTTGGTGGCAGTCTCCTTAAAAAGTTTAGCTCAATTCTAGCACTCTCTAATTTGTTATTAAATCTTTACTTTTAATCGTGATCATTCAAGATCATCAACGAATTTCTTATTTAAAGCTTTTTGTTGTTTGGTTGGTTGGACTTTATTCTTGCCACAACAGAAAAATGGTTGGTCCAACAGGTGATGGATCTCTGAGTTTAGAATGTGGAATGTTTAGGAAAATCGGTTCTTAACTTTGGAGCTTAGCACTAATTTTAAGACCACAGAAAAATTCTACTCAGAACACAGTATCCTTTCATGTAAAAATGAATAATATTAGAAGTTTTGAGAGGAAAAGAAGACATCAAGAAAGTTGGCGGGCATTAGATTTTGCTTCCGTGGGAAGTAAAAGTCAAGGTTATACTGGGGATGGAGACAGCTTAAGCTAAGAACTAAAGATTCATAATAAGTATTGGAAATGTGAGAAGATTGACACATAAAATGAATACCATGCACTTTAAAGATCCATCTGTATGGAGAAGTTTTACTCTTCAGCGACTCCACTATGCATATTTATGTAATGAAAGAGGGTAGGTTTAGTGTCCAAGCTAGATTCTGAGTTGAAGATCCAAAGAACAGATGTGGCTGGAGGCCACGGGGATGAAGGGAATTGAAGAAATTTGAAAAAATGTGTTTCAGATTATTTATCTCTTAATTAGCATCCTTGAAAACAAGGTCTTAGAAAAAAAAAATTTTGGATCCAGTTGCCTTGAAAAACTGAATAGATCTTAGATTCAAGTGGACAGATGTGTGTTAATCCAATGTCACTGGATTCGAGGCCAAATAGTGGTTCCATGAACTGGGAAGTAGGGAAGGAGGAGAAAGGTGAACTGAAAACAAAAATCACTGTTTGTCATTAGACATGTGAAGTTTGAGCCACCCGTGGACCATCCAGGTGGACACATCCAGTTGGGATACCAGAGTTGTCAGTTTAGGGAAGGGTCAAGGTTGGATTTGGGAGAGTAGGCAGGTAGACAACTGTTAGAACACTAAAAGAAGATGGCATCTCCCAAGGACAGCATGGGAGCAAGAAGGTCAGTCAGTGAAGGATGCACACTAATTTTTAAAGGGGTGGAGGGAGAGAGCAGGCACAGAAAATGTGATGCAAACGTAAAAAGACAAAGATAAAGAGTCAAGGGGGAGAGGACACAGAGATTAAAGGTTCAGATGTGTGAGCGTGTTGACAATGATGGTGGCAGTGTTGAGAAAGGATTTTCTTAGCTTATTAACTTCAAGGCGCTAAATAAAACATGTAGCTTGATGTTTCGACTACATTTTAACTTTTTCAAACTACATTTTTTCCCTTGCTGTATAAATCTTATAATCATAATTAATGACCAACTACTTAAAAATTTTTCAATTAAGTGTGGATTATACTACATTGGACTATTTAATGATCTTCAAAGAACCTTAGGTATTAATTTATCATTTTTACTATAAAATGAGAGATAGCAAGTAAACTACATATATATAAGAGAGATTCATTCATGCTTTAAATTTAGTTTACTAGTATTTTTTTAATGTGTATTTATTTTTGAGAGAGAGAGTGCACAAGTAGGGGAGGGGCAGAGAGAGAGGGAGACACAGAATCCGAAGCAGGCTCCAGGCTCTGAGCTGTCAGCACAGAGCCTGACGCGGGACTCGAACTTACAAACCTTGTGAGATCAGGACCTGAGCCGAAGCCGGACGCCTAATCGACTGAGCCACCCAGGTGCCCCATAGTTTCTAAGATTATTATTGTGGCAACTAGTTCCTTTTCCCACATCAATGCCTGCCTCCAGCCAAGGTAGATCATTTGCGAGGGCATATCATCCATTTATAACATACAAAACATAGTCTTCTAAGGCTTACATTTCATTTCAGTGACAGTACTTCATAAAACACCAAAATACTCTGTTCCCCTCCTTCCTGGTGTCACGGTGCTGTCCCCTGCTTCTGGGCCTACCACGGGTCTTGTGGCCCACATCTCCCTATGCCTGGGGACTTGATGTTTCAGAGGGAATATGGAACAGAAGCACTTCCGGTCTGTCTGCGGTCGCTGTCTCAAGTTTTTCAGACTTTAAGCAATTCCCTTCACGCACCTATTTCCATCACTGTGGCCTTGGACTTACTTCTGCCTCACAAAGACGTCAGTGACAGCAGGGCCAGGACTCACCAATGTTAATGCCCCGTGAGCATGTACTCGGCCCAAATCCCTGCCCACGTATGGAGGCGGTTTGCCCTTCTCATGACCAAGGTTACTAAACTTCTCTGCCCTGTGGAACAGGCTCAGGTGAAGGGAAGTCCCGTAAGGTTACCCTGGCTTTAGAAAATCCTCCTTTAAACAAAGCACTAGCCACCCCCTCCCCCAAACCCTCTCTGGCGAGAAAGCCTTTGAATTAAAAATCACCTTACTAATGAAAATAACTCACTTAGTTCTCAGAAGCGCAGGAAATGGTACCAGCGCTCTCAGGACTCCCTGTGAGAGGAAGTGACGGACCTACAGACAAGCCCAGGACCACGGAGCTGGTGACTGGTCGAGTCTGGGCAAAGGTCTTTTCCCCAGCCCCTCACGTGGCGCCCGGTAGGACAAGTGTCCACGGGGACTGCTCGGGGAGAGGAAAACGCTGCAGGCCCGGCTCAGAGCTCTGGGCCTACTTCCCATGCCTCCCACCTGTGCCCCTGATCCTGGCACGGGGGCTCCTGACAAGCCAGGGGAGACCAGAAGCCCTCCTGGGTCTCGGAGCCCCTGGGCACATGGGGAGGTGGCCTGCCACCCAGCCTGGTCTCGGGAAGCCGGCTGTGGCCACCGCACCCTCCGAGGGAAGCACGGCCGGGCCAGTGCATCTTGTTGCTAGCCTCACTGTGGACATGACAGGCACTTGTGTGGAAGCAGGAGCTTCATCGGACCGTCAGACTTCGTCTTCCAACTGTGGCTGTTTGGGTCTCAGGAGTCACCTTAGCTACTTGAGGGACGGGCTGCAGGGGGGTGCCTTAAGGTCTCCCAAAGAGGCCTCCCCCAGCTGAGACGGCCGCATGAAAGCTCCCGGAGGGACGAGCGAGCGCACGGAGACGTCCTCTGACCCCTGCACCTGGCGACTGTTTCCAAGACGTGCTTCCAGGGGACAACGTGAGGTCCGGAGAGGTCTGCTGATTCCCACATGGTGGGGCCAAGCCCCCCGCTTCCTCAGCGGATACAGGTTACGGGAACTTCTCAGAACTTGCCGGGAGAGCTCCAACTAACATCTGGTTGTGCAGGAAAAACGCTGGCCTTTAAACTCTGGAGACTTCACGAACACCATGCACTCAGAGCCCTCCCCCAATAAGGCCGTGCTGCCATCTGATACGGGGAGCGTCACTTTCCTCTGGGCATAAAAGCATCTGGAGATCACGCAGTCATAGACAGCGTCGAGCCCTAAGCTCTGACGTGCCCTTGGCCGCACGCGTCAGCACCCTCCGACAGAAGTGCAATGAGGAATACGATGAAGACTGGTTAAGAGGCCGCGAGGACTGACGACGCTCCCCGGAGAGGACACACCGTCCTCAGCCAGCAGAAGAGCCCAGACCCGCAGCGAGGGGGGCGCACCAGGTCAGCCCGCAGCGCGTAACCGTAACGCGACAGTTCAGTTCTGGAATCCACTCCAGGACACCGGAGCCACCCGGCAGTTTTTGGAGCAGACAGTGTAAGCCTGCTGATGGTTTAAAATACACTTAGTATGTCTCTTACAACTACAAAACTGCATTCTTCCCCCTTAAATGGTAGGTCCTGAAAATAAGAGGAGGGGTATTTAACAAACATTCTTCTTTCCGATTTATGAAAATAATTTTTTAGACTGCAATGGGGGGAGAAAAAAAAAGCCTTTGGAAAGTTGTTTATCCCCTCTTTTCATAGCCTGCTGCCAAGAGGAAATGAATAGCGTCTTTTGAGATATTCACAGACATCCGGTGCGGACTGGGGAGCTCGCTCGGAGAGCCAGCATTTGCTTTATTTTCTGTATTTGAACCGTTCTCGCCCAGGCTGTCCCCGACTCTGTTCCAGGGCCTTCCTGAGCACCAGATGCCAGGCTGGGTCTCTCTCCCTGCCTTCTCCAAACACTCATTCTCCCGGCCCTGCTGTCAGGAGTTTCCTACTCAGGCACCTGGGAGAACCGGGGTGAGAACGGAAGGAGTACTGAGGTGGGAAGCGCGCCTCGCACCCTCAGCCTCTCCTCCCTGGCGCAGCACGGGGACGTGTCCTGAGACATGTGAGCAGGTCGGGAACAGACGATCTGTACGAAATATGTGTCCCAGGCCTTAGCGACCAGTGAGCGTGCAGCCTCGTCACTGGGTCGGGACCAAGTACGAGCCTCAGCAACACCCTCCAGCTGAGTGGAAACCCTCCCCGCCGTTCGGGGGACCATCTGCTACTCCAGGAAGTATAAATATATTTTGCTGCACCAGCTCTCCCCAGCAGCTCTTCCCCGGCACACACGGCAAGACGAAAATGAGCCCCTCCGCCTCTTCCCACCCCGCGCACCTGAGGCATTTGCCATACAGTTCACACGAGCTGGGCATCCCATTCTAACAGTGCCCAAACAGGTGCCCAGACAGTTCTCTAAGAATACAAGCTTACAAATACAAGTATAACCCCACTTTCCTCCCAACTTCTGATGGGCTGAAGCAAGAATGTATTTGTAGTGACCCACTGCCATCCAATTTCCCTGACATGGGACGTTCTGCTCGTCTCCGAGGCCACGTGTGGCCTCTCGATTCAGCGGAAAATAAGGATGCTCCCCCATACTCCCTCTGCAGTGCCCGTGACACCGGGCTCTTGCCCTCATCCACGTGAATCGCTAAGACTTAGGTGTCAGGGTTGCCGGCTGTGCTCTCTGTGGGGACCAACCCCCTTCACCCAGGGTACCCCGCACCACTCCGGTCAGCTCTTAGTGGCTCCAGAGGACCTCGCCTCCACTCTGTGTTTCTAGCACATCCAGGTCTCAGCACCCTGGTGGACACGCTCTCTGATTCTCTTCGGTCTTCAGCCAGCCTTCAATGTCACAAAATATCACCGTCGTGGAGATGTGAGCGGACAGCCGTGACAGGAGTCACGGGCTCACACAACGGGCCGCCATAGGACCGGCTCATTGGTGGTTAAGCCAGTGAGCAGCACCGGGAGAAGGCAACGAGGGCGCAGAAAAGGGAGACCAAGGTCTCCCTTCGGGTCACACTATCCCCTATTTCCTGAAATTTAGGCCCGGCTCTTATCAACCCTGCACTCGCCTCCGATTTCACGGCTGAGTTTCTGTCTTCCCTCCGCACGGCCCCCGACACAATATGTGGCTGAAACCGTCCAGCGCGCTTGGACCCGGCAGTCGCACGGGAGCCCAGCCTGGGGCGGGGGAGGGGACAGACCGGCAGACCAGCGGTGGCTGTGCTGGCACAGAGGCTGTGGAGGAGGCTGGCCCCGTGGACCAAGCGTCTGTGATGAGGGCATCCTTCCCTCATCAGTAAAGCCACTGGGTCCACACAGGTGGAGTCGCTGTCACGGAAAGGGGCCTACCAGGCCGCCGGTCGGCCGCTAACGTCTCCTCTTTGCCCCTCCAGCACAACTAGAAATGTGATGAGGTACAAGTTCCCGCACCTATTCCAGGAACGACCTCCTTCACAGGCCCTACTGACGAGGCTGTCTCTCTCGTTTCCGTGGTGCTAGACTGCATTTACCTAAAACAGGAACCAAAGCTGCTTTGTCAGGGAATTTGTGAAAAATCAGCGAGTCAGTCAGAAGTCAGAAGTTTACATGAATTTACCATTTTTTTCAGGGGTGAAGAAAGCAACTACAAAGATCAGAACTTACAAAGTTAACTGTGAGTCGGGGGCTAATTATATAATGAGATTCTGTGAGGCCCATAGTCAAACTGAGAACTGGGTCAACTCAGCCTAGAAGAGAAGTCAATGAAAGATGTATCTCAGGACATTTAAGCCCAGAGGGTACACAAAAGCCAGTCAGGAAGGGCACACCGTGCAGACCCCAAAGACGACGAGACCCCACAGAGGTGGCTGGGGCTCCTACGGGCCCCCATCCTGTCAGAGCAGCCTCACGACACCGTCCTTCACCACCAGCTCAGATACGGCCTTTCTGACCAGAGGTTTCGATGCGTAAAATCCCCCTCCCACAGGAAACACAAAACCTTCTGCTTTCTTCTCCAAAAGTCACTTGTGAAACAAATCCTAAGACATCAACATGATTTTTAGGGAAGGAAAGAGGTGAAGCAGTTTCATGTTTCCCACACCCCATGGTTTTCTACACACCTCGCGCTTACCTCCGTATTTCTATCAATCTTTGTCAGTCTACACAAATACCGTGGGAATCTGTGCACAGACGGCCTCACAACAGAAGCCTTCGCCCACTTTCCTTCTGGCTTATTCTCTGGAAACTTTCAGAGACCCGCCTCCTAGCTTTTCTACCTGAAGCACAGGCCCGCTCTCCTGAGCACTGTATAATCAGCGGGAACACGAGTCGTTAACAGCTCACAGGGGCAAGACATCAAAGAAAAAGAAGACGTTCCAAGCACCCTCTGAGGGTTGAGTTTGTACACTCTCTTTTATATGAATGAGTTTCCAGACTCACGTGTGATTTTCCATTTATGCAACTTTTTCACTTCCGTTCTTGGTATCGGGATGAAAGCTTTTTTCTTGTCTCTATTCTTTTTCCTGGGTGGCATTTCCCCCCTCCTTGCAAAATTTCCAAGCAGTGGAAATTTGAGGAGCTATGGAACACGTGTGGCCATTTAAGTCGGACAGGGTGTGGGCAGAAGCCACGTGCACCAGCCAATAACCCCCAGCAACACGTGCTTCGGCCTCAACGCAGGGACGGCGATGTCGACCAAGCAAGGCTGACCAGAGGACTGAAAACCATGGGGACATGTGAGGCACAGACCCATATGTAACCGGGGTGAAATAAACACAAGTTGTTCGTTATTGCCACAGCTTCTAAGTGTTAGGCTCCACATCTTGAGAGCTTTCCTACATAAAACCGCTGAGATTTGAGTCACGAGGAACTTAAATTACACATTTATTTTTTAACCAAGCATCTGCTGAGCCATTATGTCCTGGTGTGCCACACCCTGGAGATGAACGGAATAACCGTACCAGCCAAGAGCTCAAAGCTGACGAGAGAAGAGGACGGGGGCGGAAACGCGTATTCGGACGACACGCGAACCAGGACGTGCGCAAGGCCTGCCTGTGGTGGACAGGAAGGAAGATGAGCTCAGACTTCACAGAAAACCTGATACTCCTCCGGCTCTCGTAGGGGAACCTACGTGAATATACCCAAACCACCGGACTGCCTCAGTGATAGGTGGAGGTTTAATGAAGCACCAACGATGAAGAAAACGTGACTGAACACAGTGACCGTGAAGAGACTCAAACATGGTGGCGTTACCTCAATTCCTAACACCGGTCACGTGGTTGGCCATCGCTTTTCTATCCCCTGTTTCCGAGCCAGCACCAGCACTGAGGGGCACACTCGGCGTGTCCCGACTCGTTGATGCTTACCCGCTCTCCGTGGGCACCGAATCCAGGGAACAGCTACGAGTTCCCCCTGGAGCACCCACTTTCCCTCCTTCAAGTAAAGCATGTCCCATCCGCTTTGGGGAACCACCCCGTCCCCATTACTAGGCATGCATGTCTGCTGGTGCTGCCCAGGGTTTTACTGGCACGGCTCATCCCCTTGGCCACGGTGACTCGGGTCAAGGAGAGGTTTCAACACGCTGATTAATTTATGGGATGCATGCACAAATTCACGTACGAACGCAGGCTTCGGCCCATTGCAACTTGCATCTTCCTGGCCGTCAGGGCGGCCCCAGGCACTGGCCAGTAGCCGGATCCAGTACCCTAGATGCGTCCTTGACAACAACTACTAGGCGTGCTGGAGACCAGCCTGTGCGCGGTGGGTGGTGCTGCAAGGAAGGCCCATGGGACAGCTGAGCAAGCCCCGCGCAGACGTGGTGGACGAGACACGCGCCAATTACCACAATTCTCGTTTCCAACTAAACCGAATCGCTTGTTTCTGTTGGCCAACAACATTCCAGCCAGGGTTACCGATCTCATCAAGCTGAACTGCTGATCACTGAGAGCAGAAAGAAACCGCACGGATGCCATCGTCGTTTCTGTCAAGCAGCTGCAATGCTTGTGGGTGAACTTTCACCTCCCAAACTGCAAGATCTTTTCAGTTTGTAGAAAGCAGTCTGTGTTTTCATCAGCTCTCTCCCCGGGCCATCAGGACAATCCAGGAAACATCCGAGACAATTTAAGTTCAATGTGTCCTGATGCCTGTCGCTGCCTTGTTTTTTCCCCTTCATTTCCTGACTTTTCTTCTGGGGCTGGGAAACTCCATCTCCATGGCCCCTCCGTCTCTCAGCTTCCTGCGTCATCTTATTTCTCTCACTTTTATTTTACACTTATTTTATGAATGCATGCAGCTAATGTGCAGAAAACACATTCTTAGATTCCACGCCTTTGGGTAACTACTAGCCTGATTCACAGCTTGTCAGAGCAGCCATCTAAAAACGACACCATACCAAAGTTTAACACTATTTTAACACAACGTATCATTGAACAAATTATGACCTGGAAAGGAGCGTTACAAATTACCAATGGTAACAATGATAGGACTGCCACAAACTGGCTAAGAATAACCAATATCCAAAAGTATAAAACATAATGAAACATACGTAACATTACAAACATTTTGTGCACGCAAACATTTTGTGCACGCTTGAACTTCTAATTTATTTTTTTTAATGTTTATTTTTGAGAGAGAGCGTGCACGCGCGCGCGCCCGCGCGCACACACACACACACACACACACACACACACACACACGGGCAGGGGAGGGATAGGGAGAGAAGGGGACAGAGGATCCACGGCCCAACGTGGGACCTGAACTCATGGACCCTGAGATCATGACCTGAGGCGAAGTCAGACGCTTAACTGACTGAGCCCCTTCTAACATTTCTTTTCTTTTCTTTTTTAATGTTTATTTTTGAGGGAGAGAAAGAGAGCACAAGTGAGAGTGGGGGAGCAAAGAGAGAGGGAGACACAGAACGTGAAGCAGGCTTCAGGCTCTGGGCTGTCAGCACAGAGCCCGACACAGGGTTCAAACCCACAAACCGTAAGATCACGACCTAAGCCGAACTTGGAAGCTTAACCTACTGAGCCACCCACGCGCCCCTATTTATTTTCAATCAGAAAGTGCTTGTGGGTCATCACTTCTGATCCACTGGCTGGTAGGTAAGTTTTATCTTATTTACATGACTGTACTACGCCCCAGTTCTTCTCACTTAAGCTCTCTCCATGTAAATACACACAAAACGTTAGTTAAGAGTTATCTCTCTTGGTCCTCCGGCATCATTTATTTTCTTCACTAACTGGCTTCAGGGAGAAATGAAACTTTACTGGCAGAAATGAAACTTACTGGCTAAGGATTAAAAACAGTTACATGTTCTCATCCAACTTACAAATTAGTGTTTCTAATTAAACTCCAACCTTAAAAATTTCTTCGTTTTGCATCCTTCCTGTTGAGGGGTTACCAAACTGTCCAAGAGTATGTCTCTCTTAACGCTAACAGATAATGTTGCAGGCCTCTACATCTTTATCGCTGTTCATTAGCCGCGAGCAGTACGCTTTGACTTTTATGTCCTTGACACTACGAAATAATGCTTCTATAATTCAGTTCTTCTTAATGTTTCTACTTTAAATAGAATGGATTATGAAACTGAGATCTAAGCATTTTTAGAAATTCTGAGCTGGGGCTATGAGTTTAGCGAGAACGGTGTCAAATGGGAAACCCAAACAACATAATTGGCACTTTGAGGTTGAGGTTGATGTGACATTCTCTGGAATATATTTTAACGCTTATGCATATTTAAATTAAAATTTTAACCTCCTGACATTCAAACCAACAAGCCGTTCGCCATCCAACTATGAAGCATGTCTGAAAAATAAGATGACACACAGCAAAGAAAAAGAAAAAAAAAATTGACTTGTCTTGAATCTCTGCTTGTGGCACAAGAGAGTTCTAAAAAGCCTAGCTGTTTGCTAACATTTTGACAGTGGATTCTGATATTAGCACAGCTTCTCTGACTGATGATACAGAAAGAAAGCGTTTCAAATTGTGTATCTAGGGGCGCCTGGGTGGCGCAGTCGGTTGAGTGTCCGACTTCAGCCGGGTCACGATCTCGCGTTCCGTGAGTTCGAGCCCCGCGTCGGGCTCTGGGCTGATGGCTCAGAGCCTGGAGCCTGTTTCCGATTCTGTGTCTCCCTCTCTCTCTGCCCCTCGCCCGTTCATGCTCTGTCTCTCTCTGTCCCAAAAATAAATAAACGTTGAAAAAAAAAAAAAATTTCAAATTGTGTATCTATAAATGAAATGGTTGCTAGCAAGAAGCAATGGGCTGGTGTGTGTTTGAGTTGTGACATCCTTTCGGTTTTGTGACTTGGCCTTTTGTACAGCAAGTACTTTCTGGCTCCCCCCCCCCCAATAACCTCTTGGAGGAGTGGGTGAAACAGGAATCTGTGCTAGATACAGTGTACCCGCCCCAGCACATCCCACCTGTCCACAAAGGTATTACAGACTTCATCCCTTTCTGACCCCCCGTGCTGGCTTCCAAGTGGCAGGGCCCCTGCAGAGCAGTCTGTCTGCGAACATGGCCAGAGCCCGGCTGGCGGGTCAGATGCCACGGCTAGTTCTGTCCCAATGTGATCTCGTCATGACCCACTTAGGTGCCATGCCACCACAGGCCTGTGCTGTGTGTGTGGCGCGGGGGGGGGGGGGGGGGGGGGGGGAGGGGGGCGGGTTGCGGGGACCCAGCTTCAGATGAAGGTCACAGCGGGGGAAACAAAGGCGGTGTAACCGTTCAACGCTGTGCCCCATTTATAATCTCATCTGGCATTTATCACAGTGCCAGATTTGGACTAAAATGCCACGGTGAAGATTCTCACGTTCAAGGGGCGGCACGAGTGAGCATTATCGAATCTGACGGAATCTGTCCTTGCAGCGAACAGATGACATTTAAATTGGGAGGCAGCCAGAGGCCTTGGCTTCACTCCATCATTGTCAAGATTCATGGCGTTGAGGGAGTCATTTCAATTCCAAGGAACAGGAGTTATTTTGCATCCCGAGATCCAATGCTGCCACTTGAAACCAAAATACGCCAACATCCATGGCATGGAAATACAGAGGTCCCTTCTTGCCAACTGCCTCTGTGTTTATTTACTTCAAGTCCCAATAGACAATCCCAATCAGTTCTGCCACCCACGTTATAAACAGCGCAGCAAATTCATAAAGAGCCTTTCTTCAGTGAACGGAAATGATTCTGAAGTCTGATGAGACTCACGGTGTCCTGGTAAAGGGAGGCGGGAAGAGGGAGAATAGGTTCTCTAATTTCTTTTTTTTTTTTTTTTTTAATTTTTTTTTCAACGTTTATTTATTTTTGGGACAGAGAGAGACAGAGCATGAACGGGGGAGGGGCAGAGAGAGAGGGAGACGCAGAATCGGAAACAGGCTCCAGGCTCTGAGCCATCAGCCCAGAGCCCGATGCGGGGCTCGAACTCACGCGAGATCACGCGAGATCACGCGAGATCGTGACCTGGCTGAAGTCGGACGCTTAACCGACTGCGCCACCCAGGCGCCCCGGTTCTCTAATTTCAACGTGAGGAAAGTAAGGACTACAAAAGTTAAGTGGCCAACCTCCATTGATTCCAATAAATTTATTCAGGAGTAGAGCCAGAAATAAAGATCAAGTCTCCTGGCCCATGCTCTAGGCCCCACGCTGCCTCACAGCTTTCAAAATTTTCATGTTCTTGGAAAATGCTAAAAAGCTCTCCCCTCCTATGATACTAGATTCAGACACACTGCCATCTACTGAGCCACCAAGGAATGGAGGGCTTCCGCCTCAGAATGCCATCGCCAGGAGGCCAATGGCCGTGTCTCCCCACCTTTGTGGGAAGGTGGTGTAAGAAGCGCATGAATTCAAAACACGTCCCCCCCACCAAAAGATTCACATACTGACATTCTTAACATCTCTGTAACAATGCAGTGATACGCTATGTTCTTTGTACGTGGAACGCTCTTGTAATCAGCCGTCTCTCCCCAGGTCCTTATTCTGACATATTCTTCTACAGACCTGGAGAGTCTAGAACAGCCCTTCTCACAACATACGACAGTTCGAGGAATGCCGTACCATTTTTCTGTTGTCTGTATTGTCTTTTGCCAGTGTCCCATGACACGCGCTAGTCATTCTACAAGCTGCCGAAACAAGGAATGATAGCAATCAAGCTGAACACAGCCACAGTCCTGGCAGGGGAGACAATACCGTAAGAATGGTGTAAAAGGGCTCTAACAACAGGGGAGCAGGGTCTTAAATACATCTTCAACATGACTGCCTTTGTCCCGAGCCAAGCTGTTCTTTCCTCAGAAATAAACTGGCTTCTTCTTTTGCCACATCAACCCTCTGCAGCCACTCTGCACTCTCCCTAGGATAAGAGCCACATTTTCCAGACTCCATCAACTTATGGTGAACCCAAGTTCCTTCCGTCTCATTATTAGAGCCGAGTTAAGGTTATGATGTGTGTCTCTCTCTTGTGTTTCATCATTGTACTTAGTTCACTACTGCTAAGACAGAAGAGGAGTTTCAATATGTAGAACGGTTTTTGTTTTTTGATGAGAAAGATCAAATAATATTAATACTTTGATACAGAACCACCATCCCCAGGAACAACTCACACAGTGGCTGAGGCATCCACACCACCCTCGTTCCCTGAATGCATTCTGTGTAAGATCTTAAGAATAATGTCTTGCCTGTGATGGTGGTTCCCAGACATCTTGGTCAAGAAATGTTAAACACAGACCCTCTCTCTCTTCTCTGGGAATATAACAGCTTACATTCCTATGAGTGTCAATGTTCTCATAAAGGAATTGTGTTGATTTGTACAATTAGTTATCCTTTGAAGTTCGCAGTTTGAAACTCAATTCAAACACCATTCATTTAATTTGGAATAAATGTGTATATTTGTCCAACCAAATCTTCACAGAAGTATCTCATTTTGAGGTCATCTTGGGCAGAAATAAGCAATGGTGTTTTTTCACATTTTTTTAAATATCAAGAACGTGTCAAAAGTCACAAAAGGCGTGGGGAGTACAAGCAGGGAAATACTAAAGAATGGAAACATGAGGGAGTTTTACTGACTCAGTGCAATGAGAACATCACGGAATTTTAATTGAAATGTGTGGAGAGAGGAAACTCCAGCCCAGAAATCTGTCCGGCTGCTGTTCAGTCCTTACTGAAGGAATATTAGATGTGGAGGCCACGAGAGCAGGGGACAGTTAGAGGGAAAATGAGAAGACAGGAGATGAGAAGCAGGGAAAGGGCACAGGCGGTTGACAAGGCATTTGAGCATCTTTGCTATGAGCTCAGACAAGGAGCCAAATATCTGGAGGGTTTATCTGAACGCAACCAAACCACCAGACTTTGGAGAAGCAATAACAAAAACAGAATGTTCTTTAGCCTTGTTCTATTTAAAGTGTGTGCATCTATAACAGTCTTTCAGAAAATGATTATTTATACTTGCTTCTCTTTATAACATGGTGACCATACATCACACTGTAAGAATAGTAGTTACATTTTGAAAATGCCTCTGAAAACTTTCTTTTCCCTGACACTAGGAAACGGAATTAGTTCAGTGGTGTCACTATTTCCTAAGTTATTTATCGTTTTTTCAGTCCTTATATTCTACATAATTTGTTTTAAAACAGAATTATAACCTCTTATTTCTTTTTTTTCCAAATGTTTATTTATTTTTTGAGAGAGAGAAAGTGGGGTGGGGGGGGGGAGGGACAGGAGCAGAGAGACAGAGAGAGATAGGAACTGAAGCAGGCTCCGTGCTGTCAGCACAAAGCCCAAGGTGGGGATGAACCCACGAACCGCGAGATCATGACCCAAGCTGAAGTCACTTAACTGACTGAGCCACCTAGGCGCCCCATAGCATCTTATTTTTTAAATAAAGAGTATAAGAATGATTTCACATGAGATTTCAGATCTTCGTACTAAATTAGCCTAACTGAACTCAAGCATTATGCAATCAGCTACAGTTTCCAAGCTAGGTGAGCGAGAATAAGTATGGAGTGTGGCGTTCTGGCCAAGGTGAGAGCTCAGAGGCCAAACCAGCAAGAGTCTACACAGCACCGGATGGTAAACAGTGGCGAAGAAACTTCTGACAAGACGTAGAAGGCCTGTCTCCAGTTCTCTAGGAGAGGACTGATCCATACACGTGTGTGAGGAATCTTCCTGAAGCTGAAGAGAGGGTCTCATCCTGGAAGGGTTAGGGAGAATAAGCGGAGTTCATAAAGAGCCATGAATACTGACTCCTCCCACCATCCAGAAGAGTTAGGCTATCTAGAAGATATAACAAGTCTAAATGCGTCTGCATACAGTAACAGAGCTGCCAAATACATGAAGAAAGAACAGACCTAATTACAAGGGGAAATAGATCCACAATTATAGGTAGAGATTTCAACATCCTACTCTGAATAACTGATGGGAGAAGTAATGCCAAATCTATGCAGACTTCCAAAAACTGAAGAGGAGGGAAACCATCCCCATCAATCCCTGATGACAGCATTAACCTGACAACAAAACCAGAAAGGAAGCTTTACAAGAAAAGAAAACCAGATACCCAAATTTCTCATGAATAGACACGTAATAAGTAAATGGAATCCAACAATATGTAAAAGAAGCAATATCTCATCACCCAGGTGGCACTATGAAACGCAAGGCTGGTTTAATGCTCGAAAATTTACCAATACAATTTACCATATTAACGGATGAAAGAAGAAAAATCGTATGATAATCTCAATTGAAAAATAAATAAATAAAATACCACATGATGAAATCAAATGTCCACGCCTGATAAAAACTCTCAGTATATGAGGAAAAGATGAGAAGTTGATTTAAAAAATATTAGAAGAAATAAGCCTATGTAAAACATCATACTTTTAGTGTTAAGAGATTGATTGCTTTGCTCCTAAGATCAGGAATCAGAAAATCTCATTACGTCCATTCAACACCGTACTGGATATTCTAGCCAATACACTACAGCAAGAAAAACAAAACCCACATGCAGATTGGAAAGGAAAAAGTTAAACTCTGTTTGCAGACAGCATAATCCTTTCTGTGGAAAATTCATTAGCATCTACAGCAGCCACAAAAAAGCTATTGGAACTAATAAGTGAGTTTAGAAAACTTGCTAGATGCAAGATCAATCTAGAATAAATAAATTGTATCTCTATACACTAGCAATGAACAATCAGAAATAAAAATAGCTTTTTGAAAATAATATAAAAACACAAAGCACTTATAAATAAATGTGATAAAAGATATGAAGACCCTGACACTGAAAACTACAAAGCAGTGATGACAGAAATTAAAGAAAACATAAGCAAAGGGAAATAAAGTTAGTCCATGCTCATATATCAGAAGACTCAATATTGTTAAGATATTAATTCTCCACAAACTGGCCCCAAGTCAATGCAATTTTAGTTAAAACTCAGTAGGCTATTCTCTAGAAAATGGAGATAAAATTATAATTTTTCACATGGAAATTCAAGGATCTAGAGAAGTTAAAATAACCTTGGAACAATAGTTGGATGATGACATAACCTGACTTCAATACAGATTATAAAAGCTACAGGCATCAAGACTCTGATGTTGGCGTCAGAGTAGATCAATGGAACGAATTAGCAAAAGAGATCAATGGAACAGATTAAAGAATACAAGGATTGATTTTTAGCAAAAGTGAAAAGGCAATTCAGTGCAGAACGAATAGTCTTTTCAGAATAAAATGATGCTGAAACAGTTGGATGTCCATGTGCAAAAAACGGTGAACTTTAATCCATACTTCACACCATGTACAAAAGTTAACTCGAAATGGATCACAGATCTAGGTATCACCTTGAAATGGTTTAAATTCCTGGAGGAAAACAGAAGATAGTCTTTGCCATATCGAATTAAGAAGGATTTCTTACATAAAAAACTAAGAGCACAAACATATCCAAGGAAAAAAAGTGATAAACCCCATATTAAAATTAAGTACATCTGCTCATCAAAAGACACTGTTAAGGGAAAGAAAAGGAAAGCCCAGGTCAGAGGAAAGTATCTGCAATAAATACAGGTGGCAAAGAATTTACAGCTGGAATACAGAAGGAACTTGTAAAGTAAGAAACAAAAACCACACTCAATCTCCGGCAGAAGTTTAGAACAGACTCTTCACAAAACACGGATGGATGAGTCCACTCCTTCCTCCCCCAACAAAGAGCTCACAGGAGCACCGGGTGAGGTGGGAACCCCCTACCAGTGAAGCCTCTTGCCCTTCCCAACCTCCAGGAATGTGAGAAAAAAATTTCTATTGTGTAAGAAAAAATAAAGTATGTGGACGCTATATAAGCACAGGAAAATATGCTCAAATGATTAGTCGTTAGGGAAATGCAAACTGCGACAAGGCATCTGTCCACACACCCATTGGGATGTTTAAAATTGAAAGAAAAAGGGGGGGGGGGCTCCACCAAATGGGGTGAGGGATGTGGAATCATCCATTTCCCTTGTAAGTATTCACGCAAGATAAATGAAAGATCACGTCCGCAGAAAAGGGTGTTCATGGCAATGTTATTTATGATGGACCAAACCCGAAACAACCCAAATTTCCATCAATAAACCAGTGAATGAACAAATTTAGTAAAAATAAACTACTACTCAGCAATAAAAATAATAAACCAACGATACACAAAATAACACGAATCTCAAATAAACCACGTTGAGGGAAGGAAGCAAGTAAAAAATGAGTATCTATTACTACGATTACGTTTCCATGAAAACCTAAAGAATCCAAACTAATGCACAGTGATAGCAAGTGGGTCAGAGGTTACTACAGAACAGGCACAGGTGTGGGGTGTACAGGAAGGAGAGATTGTAAGGAAATCTGGGGGGGGGGTGATGGATAGAGTCAATATCCTGATGGTGGTGATGGTCTCATTAGTATATAAATACGTCTAAACTTATAAAATTGTACACTCCATACATATACTCAATCGTAGATCAATGATACCTTAAAAGTAAAAAGCAAAGCAATGAGTAATGGAGATAAATTGCCTGGGCTGGTTTAAAATTTTAGAAAGAAAATGCCCCAATTATTCCCTTTCTTGCATCCCTGTATTGGACAGTGTCAGTTTATACTTCCTTCCATTAGAGGTAAAGCCTCCAGATGGTGGAATATTATTCTTCACTGAAAAGAAATGGGCTGTCAAGCCATGAAAAGACATGAAGGAACCCTAAACGCATATTCCTAAGTGAAATGCGCCAGCATGAAGCAGCGACACACTGTGCGACTCCAGCCACACGGCATTGTGGAAAAGGTGAAACTACAAAGATGGTAAAAAGTTAAGTGGCGCCAGGAATTATGGCAGGGGGACAGGGACAGAAGGCTGACCGACCACAGAGGCATTGTCTACTGAATTGACTTCCCAACAGTCCTTTATTTTCCTGACAAAAGGTACTATTAAGCTGGTGGGTAGTGTTTCTGGAAGTTCAGAAATGAAAGAAAAGAATAGACTGAGCATTAAAGACACGTAATGGTCTTAGATATAGAAGAAATCTCAAAGTAGGAATTCCAGAGCTGGTGTGGTAGCTCATTCACAGCACAACTAATCTTCAATTTTGCTTTTGCTGTCTTCCATTCTTAACTTTGAAGTTCGAGCTGGTGTGCTGTCTTGGTAAGGCAACTTCTGTCTTGTGTTCAGGTGCACCTGGTATCCTCAAACTCTTAGGCAGTAAACATGCCATCTTCCATTGGGATGAGAAGACGCAGGGAGTCGGAAGTTTTGAGGGTATAGATATTTTACATACGTATTTAGGACCTAATATTTTTTTCACATGAAATTCTACAGACTCTGGTTGACTGAGTGGCTTCTTAAGGAAACTCCTTGAAAATGAAACCTAAGAGGTTTGGAGGGCAAGATAAGGTAGTTCTTCAATATATGCAAAGATTTTGTTCTCTCTTTTTTAAAAACAAACTTTGAAAATTGCAAGACTTGGGCCTCTAAAATAATATCTAGGTCCCAGAATCTTAGCGCCTCTCCAGAAATGAACCTAGACTCTTAACACACTGCTTTGGGCAGTTTCAGATAGAAGGTGGAGCCCAAAAAAATACTTTTTGATAAATCAGTGCATTCTTAGAATTTCGTTTTGTTGTAATTATACAGAGAGAGGAGTTACCGATAATTGCTGTATCTGCAACCAAGATCAGTACTGCCCAGAGAATGCTAACAGGTAGTATACACTGGCTGAGATGAATTCTCAGCTCCTCACTTTTGGGTTATAACTGTCAAACTGCTTACTCAGAGATAAAAGGATTATTTTACAAATACTTTAATAAAATTGACTAGGATATTTCACAGTTTCAAACAAACAGAAGGCCATTGGAATTAAAATATCCTTTTATAGTCACTTATAGATTAAAAATATTTCCAACGATAGAGTGGGCCTTTAAATACTGATAAGAAATGAGGTTTTAGTCCTGAAATTTTATTATTATTTTAGAATTCTAATTGAAATTATTTTGCTTTCCCTAGATTAAAACATGCTGGTGAATGATTTTTTTTTTACTACACTTTGGGAATGGAATTAGTTTCATGGTTTTCCCAAAATTTACCCACAGTAGCATACTGAAAGAATGAATGATCTTTCCCTGAAACCTCAAGAGATAACCAATGTATAACCAAGCTCTTCACGTGAGCATTCTACTTTCTACTTTCAGGAAGAAAAAGAAACCTAACAGAATTAATGAACGAAATGTTCCAAAGAACAATCTATATGTCTAAGTTGACACGACGTCTGGCAAAACTGAGGTACACGAGCATACGTGATGTGGGCTACCTGCTGGAGTTCACCTCTGTGATCCACGTCCCTGACGCTGTGGCTATGTGACCCTCACTAAATCAGACCCTGAGGAGACCCTATCAGGCCACACCACTCACAGAGGCATCATTCAGTGAAGGAAAAAAATGCCCGAGGGCTCCAGATGCTCCCTGGCTAGAGCTCCAGAATATCTGCAGACCAACTTTGTGGACTACCTATGGGAACGGGGTCAAATGAAAATAATACAAAAACCCTTCCATTTCTGGCATATGGCATCTCTAGAAATCTGCGAGTCAAGCTCAGTGGAGGTAGCCGTACACAGATCGGGACCAGTCCTCCTGTCCCGAATATCCCACCACATGACAGAGGGGTGGGTGGTCACTTTTCCAACCTCTGGGCTCAGAAATGAGACTAGGGCTACATACGTGTCCTCCGGGTACCGACGTGGCAAGAATTCGTGGGCAGGTGTCACTTGCACAGAAGAGAACTTAACGTGCCTCTTCATTATCGATCAGCATTGCTATCGCAGCCAACTGCACCACCTGCATATGAATTAGCCACTGCAACATTATTAGAGCTTCTGCTCTGACAAAATTGTCCCTGACATCACTTACTGGCATCCTCCATGCCCTTAGGGAGAACAACTAATTTTAATGTTAGCCCAGGCCAAAAATTAATTATGAAAGCAAATAAATTCTGCAAAGACAACAAGCCAATCCCGCATCCCTAAAGCAAATATCACCCTGGTAGCCCCCTCCACTGTGCCTGCTGGCAGTACTCAACTAATGGATTTAGCCAGTCACTGTTGACTCTTCCTGCTAATGTGGTCTAGGTACTTTTGCAAGCATGGACTCCTTCATACGTGTACCGAGCACCTGACGAAGGACTAGCCGCAAGATAAGGCGCTGGGAAGAAAGGTAAGAAAGGCACGGCTCCTTGCCTCCGAGTATAATTTCAAGTGGGCAGGATGCCCGGAGGGAACGGGTAAGCTATAGTACAGATATACAGGGTGGTCTGGGAAGATATGAAGGAGAGCCCCATGGCAGTCCACACTAGAGGTCAGCGGAGGGGTCTCCAAAATGCACACTACTGGAACGTGCCAGGTTATAGACCTCTGACCTAACCCAAAAGTGAAGCGTGCACGGATGCCGAAGAGGAGTAGCTATCGGACTAGACTTGTGTTAGAATGACCACTCTAGCGCAGCAAGAGGACACGGAAGACCGGGGGCAAGAATCCCTGTAAGGAATGTGCTGAAACCGAGTAGGTGAGTTACTTTAAGGTCCTGGGGAAAGGAGCCGCGGAAGGAGAGCAGGGTGCATTAAAAAAGGGGGGGGGGGGCGCCTCGGTGGCGCAGTCGGTTAAGCGTCCGACTTCAGCCAGGTCACGATCTCGCGTGATCTCGCGTGATCTCGCGTGAGTTCGAGCCCCACGTCGGGCTCCGGGCTGACGGCTCGGAGCCTGGAGCCTGTTTCCGATTCTGTGTCTCCCTCTCTCTCTGCCCCTCCCCCGTTCGTGCTCTGTCTCTCTCTGTCCCAAAAATAAATAAACGTTGAAAAAAAAAAGGGGGGGAGGGGGCAAATTAACCTTACATACCCATTTTCCCCTATCACACTGGAGCACGAGAGGGGTTTTTAGTTACTATCTTGGCTGAAGGATGAAGTAGTTCCAGAGTCTATGACTTTGTCTTCCCCAGTGTGACAGTTTTTATTCCAAAGGCTAAGGCATCAGATTTTACCAAATGCTAAGCATTTTTAAATTTTTTTTTAATTTATTTACTATTGAGAGACAAAGAGAGATAGAGCATGAACAGGGCAGGGGCAGAGAGAGAGAGAGAGAGAGAGAGAGAGGGAGGCAGGCTCCAGGCTCTGAGCTGTCAGCACAGAGCCCTATGTGGGGCTTTAACTCACAAACCACGAGATCACGACCTGAGCCGAAGTCGGACACTTAACCGACTGAGCCACCTAGGCGTCCCAACTGCTAAGTATTTTAATTACACATTTAGGAAACTGAAAAATGGCTCCTGGATGAACCCACACAGCCAAGAGATCCACCATAAGCTACAACTTTGTCAAGACTCTCTATATCATCTGGCCCCAAAGGACCAGACCCTGGCAGGGAGCCATGATGATACTTTGAAAGGGACTCCAGGGATCAGCGTCAGTTCAGGTAGGTGTCCCAGGGGCCCCTGAAATGTTAGGGAAGTGAGAAAGAGACTCAAGTTAGCAAAGTGAGAAAGGGACCCCCGCTTCTTACTGAGGCAGCTGCCCTCAGCCTCCCCTCATCAGTCTCTGCCTTCTTCTTTGAGAAGAGCTGAGTGGCACCCTTGCACACAGCCCGTTTCGCCCTCAAGGATGCCATGTACAAAACCCTTTGTCCATCAGATCTCTTGGCTTCCACTTCAACTTGTTAGCTAATAGGATCACTGTAGCCTATTAGAGTTAGTATTTAACCCCAGCGCCTATCCAGTGTTGAGGGAGGTCCTCTCATCCCTGTTATTATCAGCTAGCTGCATTTTATAACAGTCTTTCCAAGAGCCAGGCTTACAGAGTAAAATCACCATAAAGTTCCAGCATTTCTGGGGTCCCTGTCATGAAAACCTTTGGAAGCAGCATGTCCCTTGCACCTTTCCATAGAACATAATTACATGGTTGACCTGGCATACATACTGTGTCCCATCCCAGATGCCCACTTTCATGAGCACTTTGGTTTCCTTTTCTCCCTTGTGTTAAATCCTACATCCCAGGAGAGCATTTCCAAGTGAATAAACTCATTCCCCTCCTATTGTATTTTCTTGCCTCTTGACTTAGCACCCTCAGAATACAGTCCTGCTCCTACTCCCCCAGGACCTCCTGGAATAGAACATCCATTTCTTGCAGCTCTCAGGGGCTCTAAAACCACCCAGGTTATGCAACAAGTTAACCCTGGTTACAGGAGTGGTGGCCACGATGAAAGGTGGGATCCCGCACACCTGATTCGGAGCCGTCTTCCAACATAAGAGGTGGGGAACAAGGCACGTCGGCTCTGGAGGGAGGTGCTACTTTTGTGAACTCAGAGGGATTCTGGGAAGACAGAAAGTCACATGCATCCACACTGCTGTCTTCATCCAGTGTGTCAAAGCCCCAGGGTGTTCGTTTTTTTCAGCCAGGGAAAATGACCTTGACATAATAGGACAGCCTTGGTAAGCAATGAATTGTCTTTGAGGCAGGCCTCTCTGTTAAGTTGCTGACTTGGTCCTCAGCTTTCTCTTCCTCTCACTGCAGGAGAGGCTTTCACATCGGGCTTTCAGTTTCCCAGGACTCCCCCCTGCATTACCTTTCTGTGGGACCTCAATGGCATTTGCCAAGAGCCAGACACGCATGTCAGCCTTACAGCCGCCATTTCCTGTGTGCGTTTCAAACACCTGCTGCCTTCCCTACCCACACTACACCTCTTAGTTCACCAGGAGTGAAACGGTTGGCAAGGGGGCCACCACCTTCTGGGAGGTCTACCTGTGCTCCAACCTGCAGCACTGGGACTCTTACTGTCAGGTGGCTGCTGGAGGATCCAACTTCAAAGCACAACTTCAAAAATTATGCATCTTCTTACCCACTTTCTTCAACTCCTCCCAGCCCACAAACGCAATTTATAGGGAATGAATATTATGATATTGGCCTGCCGAAACCTTGACCAACATGGCAGGCTGAATTAAGTGAGAATTTCCCAAGGGTTACCCCCTAGCAGGTTCAAATTGTAGAGACTTTACATATCTGCCTCCAGCCGATATGAGCTGCCCCAGGATGGTAATGATTTAGAGCACATGGATCTCTACAGGTGGGGCAGACCCTGAAGGAGGCCACAAATGATGACTCTCCTCACCTCACCCCTACAGCAGGACGCAAAGTCCTTTGTCTTTTTTTTTTTTAAGATTTTATTTGTGGGTCATCTCTACACCCAACGTGGGGCTCAAACTCACAACCCCGAGAGGAAGAGTCACACGCTCTACCTCCTGAGCTGGCCAAGCACCCCCAGACCCAAACTCCTTTGGAAGAGAATTCTCCCTACACACTTCTAGGTCTACCGCATTGCATCAGCCTTTTCAAAAACACAACTTTTAGTTTTAATTTTCTCTATTGTTTCTTTCACTGACTTCTGTTCTTATTTCTGTTCTTCTCTACTGATTTACTCGTATTTAATTTGCTGTTCCTTTTCTACCTTCTTGAGAGGAACACATAAATCACAATATTAAGGTTTCTATTTTTGTCCATTAGAAGTATTTACACTTATAAACTTCCCACTACTCGCAGATTTAACTAAATCCCACAGGTTTAAAACTTAATATTGTCGACTCATGGGTTATTGTAAATGTTTATTGCTTACTCTGAAAATACTTGAATTTTTTAAGTAATCTTTTCATATTGCCTTCTTGCATGATTTTCCCCTAAGAAAAGTACATACTCTGAAGAACTTGAATCCTATGAAACGTAGTGATTTTTTTCTGATCCAGCATATCGTCTACTTTGAAAACTGTTTTATGTATACTTACTCTTCAGTTGTTTGATGCAATCTTTTACTTATTTCACTTATGTCAATGGTTACGAATGTTATATTTTTCATCCTTAATGATTTATTTCCTACCTGTCCTAACATTTACATAGGCTCCAATGATTCTATCTTTTCCATGTTTTCTCTTCCTTTTGTTAGATTTGCCTTCTGTACTTTGAGTCTGTGTTATTAGACCATTTTTGTCTATGTGACTGCATGAGCAGCATACAAATTTAGAATTATTGTAACTTTCTGATGAATGGAAAATTTTATTTTGATGAAATGTCAATCTTTTCAATAGTTTTTGTCCTTAGTCCAAGTTGTATATAAATTTATTAAGCTACATCAGACTTCTACAGGACATAACTTATTGTCTATAACCTATCAAAGTAGTTGAGATTTTTCCAACTCGAAATTTTTTGTCTTTAGTTTTGAATACATATATGTATATGTAATATAATTACTGATATATTCAGTTTTAATATACCATGTTAAAGTGTCCCACTTAAGTGTCCTACTTATCCTATTTGTTCTTTGGTCCTTTTAAATCCCCTCTTAGGGGCGCCTGGGTGGCGCAGTCGGTTGAGCGTCCGACTTCAGCCAGGTCACGATCTCGCGGTCCGTGAGTTCAAGCCCCGCGTCAGGCTCTGGGCTGATGGCTCAGAGCCTGGAGCCGGTTTCTGATTCTGTGTCTCCCTCTCTCTCTGCCCCTCCCCTGTTCATGCTCTGTCTCTCTCTGTCCCAAAAAAAAAAATAAATAAATAAATGTTGAAAAAAAAAAATTTAAATCCCCTCTTATTTAAAAAAAATTTTTGGGGTGCCTGGGTGGCTCAGTTGGTTAAGCATCTGACTTGAGCTCAGGTCATGATCTCACGGTGAGTTTGAGCCCCGCGTTGGGCTCTGTGCTGGCAGCTCAGAGCCTGGAACCTGCTTCAGATTCTGTGTCTCCCTCTCTCTCTGCCCCTCCTCTGCTCATGCTCTGTTTCTCTCTGTCTCAAAAATAAATTAAAAAAAAAAAAACATCAAAAAAGATTAAAAAAAAATTTTTTAGGTTTAGTTATTTATTTTGAAAAAGAGAGAGAGAGAGTGAGCACACATGTGCAAGCAGGTAAGACGCAGAGAGGGAGAGAGTCCCAAGCAGGTTCCACGCTGTCAGCACAGAGCCCAACATGGGGCTTGATCCCACAAACCATAAAACTGTGACCTGAGCTGAAATCAAGATTTGGACACTAAACCAACTGAGCCACTCAGGCGGCCCTCTTATTTAGGATTTTTAAACCGTTCACTTTATTTTCTTCTATGACTTTTTACTTAATTATTTTAGTGGCTAACCTAAATATAACTATAGGTATCCTTGACTTATTAGATCTTATTTCAAACGAATACTTTCCCTACCGCCTTGACAACACAAGGAACTCACAACCTGAACTATTTCCTGGCTCTGTGCACTTCTTTTCCTTTATGTGATTTCTCTACATTTTTTAAACCCCACAACATATCATTATTATTGTTTTAAACAGTGAATATTCTTTTCTTTTTACCTCGATGATAACATCTTTTCATAGTTCTTTTAGTGTGGTCACTCCAAGATGAATCTCTGTTGTTTATAAAGGACTTTATTTTCTTTATTCTCTGAAGGAATATAATTCTCAAGTGGGACTTATTTTATTCTCAAGTGTTTTAGGATAACATCTCTTTGTCTTGCACTGTTTCTGATAAAAACTTTGCTGTCTTATTATTTCACCCTTGAAGGAAACAGGACTTTTTATATGGTCTGCACAAGTGTGTGTGTGTGTGTGTGTGTGTGTGTGTGTCTTTTGTGTTATTTGAGGTATTTTGAAAGCTATGTGAGTGTTGCTTCCTTCAATTCTCTGTTGCCTGTCTTCGAAGACTCTAATGACACAAATTTCCAGACTTCACTACATTGTATCTGGCTCTTACAATCTTTTCTTTTTCATCTTTTGTATTCTTTGGACTTCAATCTAGGAATTTCTTGCTGAATCAACTTCTAGTTCACTAATCCTCGGTTTTATTGTGCCTAAATTACTATTTTAACTTTTATCACTGTCTTAATTTGTGACTATATATGTTTTTAGAATTTATATTATTTAAGTGGATTGCAGTTCTCTGGGTAAATTCTCCATTTTTTTCTCTACTACTCAAACCCATTAATCATAGTTATATTGAAGTTTTGTGCCTGGTAATTACAATAATCAAATCTCTTACAGGTGTTTTACTATTGTCTTTTTTTTTTTTTTTTTAGTTTTATTTTTTGTCTTTTTTTTTTTTTCCTTTTCTTTTTTGGTAATTTTGTTCTTTTTCCTTCTGTGACAACTTTTTTTTTTTTTAACTTGGCTTTGGAGGTAACAATCACTAGAGTGATAGTGAATAATATGATCTTCCAGCAAAAAGAATTTAGCATAATTGTCACAAGCCACTGAAGGGTGACCAGATCACCTTGATGTGGTGCAGGCTTTGTTAGCCCTATTCAGTTCCACATTGTCTTTACGTTTCAACGTGGTACTTAGGTTTTTATGGTGCAGCTCTTACTGCCGACGTAGCCCTTTGAGATCTCAACTGAGGTGTTTTCCTGAGTCTCCATGGTGTGTGTGGTGTGTGTGTGGTATATGTGTGTGTGTATGTGTGTGGTGTGTGTGCAGTGTGTGTGCATGCGTGTATGGGTGGCACAGGCCGCAGGCAAAGCTGCCAGCACAATGTGAGGCTCGTGTCTCTGCAGTGCACTCTCCTCGAGGACCATTTCCTCTCGCGTTTTGGCTGCCTTGGTTTCCCGGAATGTGTTCTCCCCATCACAACAAGACTGGCAGGACTCTACGACTGACGGTCTCCTTCGCCTTCATCCCCATCGCTGAGATTCACCGATGAACGTGGGGGGAAACAGAGGCACACGTGGGGTTCACCCTGATGCAACTTCGTCTGCTCTTCGGTCTTGTCTCCACAGAACTCGGCTGCTGTGATCGTTGCCAAACGAATTCCAACAGTTGCCATGTTTTGTTTTCGTTTTCTATCCAGATCTGACATTTCCTTCCTTCTGGAGGATTTCTTTGATACCAGCTACTCCCTCCCAAACAGAAGCCAAAGTCCCAACTGTGGTTCTAAAGATATAAACCATAATAGTGTTTGCTTCCGATTTAATTCAAGTCTAGACATATTTGCCAATTTTGTTTTGTTATCAAAATTCCAAACTTCAGAGATACTCTGAGAAATGCTAAAACCGCCCATATATTGTCTTGTGGCTCCGGCCACATAGCAGAGCAATTTGTCACACGCACGACCTCCCTGAAGAGAGAGCCTTGGGCCCAATGAGGGAAGGTTAGCAGGAAGGCACAGGCAGAAACACAGCAACTTCGGCAAAACGCTGGAACGATCCCTGCATGGGCTGTCACACGAGGGAGAGCCTTTCTACACCCTGCATGGGCTTTAGGGTCCCCCACAGAGCCCACTGCCCACGCGTGGCAATTACACGTGTACATCAAGTTCAAGACGTGCAGTGATTTGAGACGAGAAAAGGGAACAGATGTGCCCGGCAAGGCGGCAAGTACGGACGCTCTTTCATTTCTTACACAATTCCCTCACACTCACTGCCCTTTAAGTCTCTACATTGTTCTTTACTTCAAGAGAAAACAGAAGGCCTTTTTTGGCTTTCAGTGTTTAATTTTAATGGTGGAGTTTTTCACCATTGCCATCCTGAAGAAAGCTTTGGGAGAGTCTGGTACCACACCGGCTAGAGCCTGGAGACCTTAGGCAGGGACCTTTGAAAAAGAGGGGAGGGGAGGGAAGGGGAGGGGAGGGAGGACCTGGAGAGTCCTAAGGGCAGGTCATGAGACCATGTCCTGCCACGTAAAGGGCCTTAAGGGCCAAGGCAAGCATGCAGGGGCATAAGTTAGACAACTTCCTCCCTGGACAATGCCAACACGCACAGGCACACTTTCCCTAAAAGGAAGCAAAGGTAACGTCAGAGGGCAACCACTGCACTGAACAGGGAGAAGACCACAGAAACCAGGCAGAGAGACTGCACTGACACATGGACAGCCGAAGGCAGGCTGTGTGCAGAAGCTTGGGAGCATTACTCCCAAGAGGGCCACCGGTACTGGGACGGGGCCTCCCCACTGGGCTCCGTGCAGGCCGTAGGGGCAAAAGGTGTGCAAGCGGTCAGGCCGAGTGTCAGCGGTCACCCTGGCATCACTACCCTACCCTACACCCCGACATCCTGGAGCTCTCCACTGGGCATCCACACACTGTGCCAACACGTCTGTGACACAGGTAGACGGGAGTGATTTTGTGCTGGCACGCTCCTGCCAAGGACAACACCTCACCACCTCACCACCATGCATCTCCCTCCCTTATCTCCTACCTGCCTTCCTCCTCCTAGCCTTGTCTCCTTTTTATGATCCTCCTTCTGCCTCTCGTAGACCCACTTTTCAAAACCGCCAGCCGCAAAAGGAAGGGACAGGAGCAAAAAGCATTACCCTAGGGAGAGCGCCACAGAAGCAGGACAGAGGGAAAATGAGACCGTGTGTCAGCCCCTCACCCTCTGCCAGGACTGCCTCAGCTACTACCAAAAACATTTTCACAGAGCTTTCTGGGAAATGTCCAGCCACAGGAACCTCACTACCTCACAGTCCACTTACTCTGTTCTTGGTCAGCTGGAACCACGAGAAGAGCTTCTTCTCATGAGCTGTGTCCTGACTCGTGTTTTCTGACAGGGCAGAGGACCTTTCTGCCCGTAACTGGTTGTTCTCGTCTTTCCATTGGTCATACACTTCCCAGACTAGCATTTTTCTCGTTTTCACTGGAACCAACAGTCATGGCTGTTGAGAGACCCATGGCTTTGTGGTTCTTCGAGAGGCTGAGGGGATGTAAGCCCACTGAGAAACATGGAATCCTTTTGTCTCAACTGCCAAGTGGGTTACCACTCAACTACACTCATTCCAGAAAACAGAGGCTGAGCCTTTGTAACTGACTCTGGGCGTTTCCAGAATTGCTAGCAGTTTTTCCAGAGTTTTCAGGACAGCACAACAGTGTCTCTGTTTCTCCCCCACTTGAAAAGCTATGAAGCAGTCAAGAGATTAAATGGACAGATGAATATAGAAAACATCGGAAGACAGTGATTGTTTATCCAGAATGAAGTGCCATCGTTGCATTAATTTTCCCAACTCAAGAGTCTGAGAGAAGTCAGGTTCTAATTTTCTCAGGGCTTCTGGTGCCCCACGATGTACGGTCAAATCCTCGGCAGGCGGTTCGCACGACACCTTTGTTGAAACATAGCTTTGACCACCCCATTACTGTGTGACTTCGGGCAAACGACGACTCACGACATTCAGTGTCCCATCTGTGAAACAGCGCTAAGCACAAATAAGTAAAATACATAGGTATTATGAGACACTATTACATGTGAACTATTTTCCCCCACTAGACTGGGAGCTTCCTGAGGGAAGTAACTGGTGTCACTGTTCTGTGTGTCTCAGAGGGTGAGGAATCCTAAGACACAGACGTCAGCACTCACTCCAAGTCTGTTGGGATGAAAACAAGCAACACTGACTGCACCTATGATTCTGTAGGTAAACAAGTTCCTGTAACCAGAACACAGCTCGTTAGGGCCAAATATTAGCACAAGGCTTGAAAAATTTTTAATGTTTTAACAAGATCAGCGATCACTTTACATTAAAGTATCAGAATTTTTATTTAAAAATACATCATTTTCAGCATGCCGGGGTGGCTCAGTCAGTTAAGTGTCTGACTCAGGGTTTTGGCTCCGTTCATCATCTCAGATTCTGTGAGTTCGAACCCACAGGTCAGGCTCTGTGTGGACAGCGTGGAACGTGCTTGGGATTCTCTCTCCTCTGTCTGCCCCTCCCCCACTCACTCTCTCTCTCTGCTTCTCAAAACAGATAAACATTTAATAAAAATAAATATAATTTTGTTAATGACATAAAAAGATATAACTTTAAGTAGACCCTCCCCAACACTTGCACAACACTACCTTCGAGGAATAGTATATTAAGGAAAAGAGTGACTACTCAGTATTTATTTGCTAAACAAAGGGAAATGCATCCTAGTAGCTTCAAAATAAAGAAAACATACAAATACCTCCTGTAATTTTTTATGATCCCTAATCATTTTTAAGGTTTATTCCTAATTTCTGGAACTCAAATGAAGAAAAACAATTGGAATGGATGTGTCATGCTAGGTGACTAACATGTTCTGAGGACCATCACATTTGGGGGACATTGCAATCTGACAAAGTTCTTGGACGCGGCAACCGCAAGAATCTTGATGACTGTACAGAAAGAGCTTGGTGAGTTAGTCATCATTAAGATAATTACAATGCTGTGAAGGGAATGGACCGTCGCCCTGCATCTTTCTGAAACAAAGTGCTGGAAATATAAACACAGAACATGCCTCTTTGAATCTTCACTACAGAGCCGGCTGAGCTCTCAAACGGCGCTCAGTAAGCACAGAGAAAGCACTCTGGGTCAGCTCTTGGAGCCTGATAAAATGACCCTTTGTCAACAAAACGTCTGTCCCCCAACACCTAGAGCCCTGCCGATTCTGCTTCCGAGGAAGGCTTGAGAAATTCGGAGAACCGCTCACAATAGACCCTTGTGGGCCGTAACCTGCCGACGTCTGTGACTGGGATTAAATGGGTGACCCCGTGCCCATTTGCAAGGGGAAAATACTTTCGGAGAGAGGATGCATCCGAATAGGAACTTCCTGGAAGAATCCAGGGTTGCCCCCAGCGTGGGAAGGAGGCACGAGGCAGCGGGAGGAGCAGAAGGCCTTGGAGGAGAAAGCTGTTGCTGGGACAGGAAAACAGGGAACGTGACGGAGAAGCTAAGGGAAGGGAAACGGGAAGAGCAGGCGGGGCTGAAGTTCGGGAGCGCCGTGGAGGCCGGCCCGCCGGCGGGACACCGCTGATGGGGCAGTGAGGACACGCTGCGGTAGGACGCCGGACGCGGCCAAAAGGGAGCCTGCGGCCACTACAACCGAACCCGCCGCCGGGTCTCTGCAGGGCTGGCTGCGCAGGTGGATTTTCTGAGCAGGGCGCTACGACTTTCGGATGAGGATCGCTGTGAAAGATTCGGAGGCTGAAGAGGGCGTCTTAGGGCCCTCTGTCCTCCTCGCCCGGGAATAAGGGAGAAGCGGCCGTGCACAGGGACACGTTGCGGGTGCAGGAGGGCTGGCGGGTGCAACTCCGCGAGCGAGGGCTGCTCGCGCCACGCGCGCCCGCGCTCAGCTGCCAGAGGCTGGGGACCTGCCCCCGCCTACAGGCGCCAGCTTAGCAGGAGGCGCCCCGACCGACCAGCCGACGGCCCCGCGACCTGAGCAGGCAGCCCGGCCGGGCACCCGTCCGTCCTTCACGTGCCAATTCAGGCGGGGCGCGTGGTCCGCGCAGGTGCATCGGCGGGCACCCCCCCCCCCTTCCGCGCGCTCACCGGGTGTGCTCCCCGTCGTCGCCGCCGCCGCCTTCCTCCTTTCCCCAGGGGCGCGTCCTCCTCTGCGGGGACAGGAACGGGGCTGTGCCGTCCTCCACACGTCGTCTGCGTCGTGGAAGACGCACTCCGGGATCCCGACCCGTCGGCTCCCACGGGCGAGCCACGCGTCAACAGGCCGGCTGTGAGCGGACAAACGGCCAGCTGTCGGCCATCCTGTCCCGTGCGCACGCTTCTGCTTCAAGGCAGGTGATCTTAAACCGGACGACTGGCACGGCCTGCCCGGCGAGGACCCCCGAGGGCCTGGGCGTGACCCACGGGGGGAGGGTTCAATCGAGGGAGGGCACCGAGCAGCACCCAGGGCCACGCGGTACAGACGTTCACTTACACGTCACCTGAGGACGAGGGTTTGAGTTTTACCGTAAGGAATTCTGACCGCTTGATGACACGAAGGCTCGTGTCCAGACTACGTATCCTCTCTTGAACAGAACTGATAAAAACAGTGTGGCCGCCGCTTCACTATCACAAAACGCCACCTGCCGGGAGCGCTGGCATAGCCCCCAACCCCGGTAGGGCTGGGGGGGGGGGGGGGCGTGGAGAGAGGCAGGGGTAGGGAGGTAGGAGAAATGCAAACCCGACGGTCAGGAAAACGGAGTTCTAGCCCCAAGATGATTGCTCAGGATCGGTGTGCTTGGACGAGCCCCTTCATCTCAGTTTTTCATCTCTAAAACGAGAGTTCTAAAACCTGTTTGTTCCATCACCCACCCACTCCCGCCCCCCAGGATTCCTATCAGATCAGGCTGTTAAAAACCTGTAAAATGCAATTCAACTGAACAGCACTGTTATTCTATAGTCTCATATTTACTCTTAAGATGATTGAGAAAAGCTGGAATCGGTCCCCATACGTAAGAAGCTAACTCTGAGAAAAGCTGTAAGTAAGCAACACTAAAGGGTCAGTTTGCCGTCCAGTGAGACTGAGAGATCCCAGAGATTTAATTCTCTGATACCGAAGTGAATTTGATTCTCGTCTTACAATACGACCAAACTGCTCCCGCCTGCTCTCACTACACCGCAGTATCTAGAAAGCAGTATTTTTGATACTTCACCATCGAACTTGAATCCCTATTACCTGGCGCCATAAGGTAATAAAAGTGGCCGTGGGCTTTATCATGGGTCCAAAAAATAGGGGTTTGCCCAGGGAAATACTTATTACAAGCATAATAACTGACAGATGCTGTGTTGTACTACAAAGGCCACTCAGCTTGGAGACACAGGTTCTGGAACCAGCCCTTCTCAACAGTGAATCTACACATCAAGCCATCACGTGTTACGTAATTCGTTGGCCCTTAGTGTCCTTATCGATAAAGTGAAGATAAAAACTGATACTTGGCTAGACTGCGTGGGACACACAAAGTGGTAACGTTTGTGTAAGTATTTGCAACACATAACAGCACAAGCAAATACAAGCTTACTGCAGTACTAGTATCTGTAATAAAACAAGAAGGAAGCTGAGACTCGGTACGTCTCAGGGCACCGTGAGTCCCTTCCGTTCTGGAAGAGAATGAAACTAAACCTTCCCTAAGGACAGATGAAGACAAAAGGCCTTTCATTCACTTAGAGATCTTGCAAGAAAAAAACGAGGGCAGAGAATGGATGAAGGCACTGGTCATGCATGCTGGCCTCCTGTTGAAGTTTTCTGGACCTCTTTTGTCCCCACCCCTAAATCTGAGGTAGAAAGGTTTCATTAAGTCTTTGGTTTAATATTAAAACAAACTTACTGTGCATAGCTTTTATCTTACAAAATATTAACTGCAGCACAGAATGTCACTCAGGACAAAGGATCAATATCACTCACGTATTTTGGTACATTAAGCTATGGTGAAAACGTAAATAAATAATACGGCTCAAAGTACATGAAATCAATCTGAAAAACATCACTCCCAAAGAAACTGATCCAAAAGAAAGAAACACCAAAGCTAACGCCGATGAACTCAGAGACACGGTGATGATGGCAATGGAGTAAATGCGGCAAGAAGGAACTGCTAGCATCGGCTTTCACATAGAGATGTTTACCTGTATCTGAGGGTTAGGGACCAGGATGTATCTTTTTATCTATGTGCTGCACTTTATTTTTATTGGACACTGACATAACAGCACTTTTCCTTATTCTCCATGAACTTCAGATAAGCCATTAAAGGCATCATTTCATGGTAACATAGGCTTCGAAGATAAACATTTGGAATTTGTTTTAATTGCTTAGGTATCCATCTATCAAACATCCAGATATCTAGAAATATCCAAATTACTGCATCTAGAGTTTAACCGGCATGTGATTAAGATGTGGTGGTTGACATGTCCTGGTATTAACCAACAGACCACATGCCCAGTGGCCAGGGCTCCCCAATATCCTTGAAAGATCCGAAAGGCTGACAGAATGAACAATGTGGACAGTGTAACCATTTTTCTTTTCAGAACCATTAATGTGGTCCTATAATTAAACACGTTGAATCAACAGAGTCTTTACCAATTTCTATCATGAATAAGGATCACAGAAAATTTCTACTTAGCCAGATAGGTATTTATTTTGACAAACTTTGCTGGGGGCAAACATAAAGCTCTTTTAAATTTCAACAACAACACAAAGAAGGTTTGTGTAAATTAATGTTAGTGAAAACTCAGAATAACGAATTCCTCATAAATCACAAGGTAAACGAGGCACTGGTAAGCAAACCAGTCAGCACAGACAAACGCAGGGGCGGTTAGAAACCTCCTTTGCTAGAACACAGCTCTGAGAATCGGCAAATTCCCTGACTGACATTTTCTTTAGGCTGTATGCAGATGATATCAAAGTTACTGGTTGAGAAGTGAAAAAAATCACAAGCGCTCAGTTATTTGGTGATATGAGGTTAAAGACTGACAGATTTTTCAGTTCACATTTTTAAAATGCTTATGTTCACACAAAAATCTGAAAGCAAGTTACAAAATAAGAATAAAAGGTTAACAACTACTAGGAGCAGACTAAAAGGAAAGTGAAAGTATCTCTGGTTTATCACTGATTTCAATTGTCTTGAAGATGCTATCAGTTAAAGTCTGGATATTTGTAGACACTCATTTTGGGCGAATCAATGTATAGGTTTCAATAAGCCAAATTATTCTAAGTGGATTATCTTTGCCAGGACACAAGTCAATGGTCCTGAAAGCATTTTCAATACTTTAATTCTTATTAACGTACCTTTTCCTACAGTAAAGGAAGGAAGGAGGAAATTATAGAGAACTCCGCATTAGCACACAACAAATTTCATTTCCCTGTCATCCAACCCACTGTTGGCCAGGCAATGTCGGTGTTTGCAATGAAATAATCCAAAGTGAATTAGCCTGGACTCTTGGTTGTAAGTAATAGAAAATGACGCTATGAGATGATTTCATCAGCCGAGAGAAAGAGGGAGAACCAGACTCAATTGTAGTAAGAAAAAGGGACAACTAGAGTCAAAACCACAGCACAATGAGACCATTCCTGCTGCCACTGCTGATTATCACGGCCACAGACTGGACTCCACTGCAGAACAGCAGAGCCACACGTGGATGAATATCAGAGCCACAAATGAACTCGGTAGCTGCAAGAGCCACAGACAGACTCCGTGGCTGAATATCGGAGCCACAGACAGACTCCGTGGCTGCGAGAGCCACAAACTGGACTCCGTGACTGTGATCCCCTAAAGCGAGGTGTTTTCTCTGTCAACACACTCACACATGGTCCCTCCTTTGAGACACCTAACCCTAAATGAAATGGAGATGAGCATAGGGAATTGGTAAGACCACACGCCCGACCTGTTTCTGCACAGCAACCTGGAAAACAAGTACCTGTGTGTTCAGTGTCTGTAGACTCACACAGTGTGGGGAGTTCTCCAACACGGGAAGGACGTTCACCTGCGGGGCAGCTACCCAAGCAAAGAGACCACTGTTCACAAAAACACACGTGAACTTAGGAAAGGTGTGTGAGATAGAGGACGATGGGCTTTGGCATCAGAGTAAGTGTTAATTTTGGAATTTCAGCTCTCTATTTCCCAAATGTATAACCTCCAGCATATTTCCTGTCCTTTCTAAGGATCTACTAGCTTATAATTCCCCTGAGGACAAGATCTGTGTCTGACTTGTTTGGGTGGTATTTCTAGCCGGAGGACAAATCCTGGCCACAAGCCAAAGTTCTAAAACACTTCTTGAATGAACAACAAGAACAAAGTCCACTACTGAATGCTGACAACAGCGTATGTCATGTGTCCTAAACCCTTACACGTTTTGTGTGTGTGATTATTTGACACGGATTGCACACCTACCCGACTAAGCTCTGTGAAATCAAGGTCAATGAGTCTAATTTCTGACTGTCTGTACTGTGCAGAGTATAGGCTCTGACACTTACTTAGTAAGGGCTAAATAACAGGTGAGCGGGTGAAACCCTGGATATTTTTCTCACCTGCAAATGTGATACAGTGTCCTATTTGTTTGGGGGTTTAATGAAAATATCTAAAGGTATTCTTCCAGAGTGAGTGATCACTGTTGTTGTTTCTTTTCTGGACAAAACAAACTCCAGAGTCACAGTTAATTATAAAATTCTAAACCATAATTGTCTCATTAGGCAACAGAAAATGGTGTGCCATTGTATTTATTCACCTATTTTGCTCTCATTCATTGATGTTCTCGCCTCCTTGTACCTGCTGAGAGCCCCTCCGGTCCAGGGAACGTGCTTCAGGTTTTATTTCATCAAAGTCAGCGTCCTCCAATTTCCAACCCACAGAGCAGGTTCATTTTCTTGAAAAAAAATTCGTAAATGAGGGCATGGCTATGTGATACTGGACTTTTGTTATTTCCAAGACCACAAGAGTCGTCTCATACCATGTTAAGAAATGAACATATTAAAAATATTATAAATAAGACCCTCACCCCAGCTTCTTCATCCTATATCCGTGTTTGCCGGTAAGACGCCGGCAGTAATGTGTGCTTCTAACTGCCGAGCATACATGCTCAAATAAGAACATTTTATTTTGAAAAAGAAAAGTCATTTTGATAAAAACTGATAAAATCAGGCCTCAGGAGCGACAATAAAATGCAACCCAGTGACAGATGGTTCTGGCACAACGGTGAGGAGCAGGGTTGCGGATAATGCTTCCTAGGCACAGCTAAGAAACCCAAATAAGGAGAACAAGGATAAGGAGCAGATAAAAACATATATTTGTGTATGCAACTAATATATACATTTTTTTAAAGCACCAAAATTTCCGAAAAGAAGCACACATTAAATGTCAATACTGAAAGGGTTTAGTGAAAGACCAGTAAAAGGAACAAGGGATTTCATCTGTGTACGTCATCATGATGTTTCTATACCACTTGGAATAGAGAGATAATCTTAAAAGCATGAGGTGGTGGGTCAAGAGCTGGGCATGTGACAGGGTCAGAAGCAACACGAAATTGGACCGCGGAACAGCAAGTCTACTTCCTAGAGTAAAATGGAGAAACACCCTCTGAATTCTGCGGAAAATTCATTTTTAGCCCAGCGTGCAGGGTCATGACTGAATTCCGTCGAACCGTGCGACAGATCACAGACATTTAAAAATATCCAAAGATTTAACAGTTAATCTTCCAGGTACCCTTTCCGAGGGAGTTTTACAAAAGGCGCTCGTGGAAAGTAAAGCAAGAGGAAGGTACGGGATCCAGAAAAGAGGCCTCACGTGATGAAGGACAGCTAAAGAGGGTCCCAGGGTACCTGCCCTGCAGCAGGTGACAAGTGACCGGTCCAGACCGCAGCAGGAGGGAAGACAGGAGGAGGAGGAGGAGGAGGAGGAGGAGGAGGAGGAGGAGGAAAACCAGGAGTTTAAAAACGACAAGCCAGATGTGTGATGTGGTATGTTCTAGCGCTGTAAAAATTAGGGCTTGTGTGGAAAATCATCGCTTCTGGGAAAAGTGATGGAAGATAAATAGATAATTATGTAAATAAAAGCTATAAGGCAATAATTAAATATGAGGAAAAATGATATGAGTAAAGAATGCATCATCTATACTTTTGGCCTCATCAGTGAAAACATACATATGTATTTACCTACACAGAATAGTGTAAGAGCCTGCTACTGGTTTCACTAATTATACTGCAATTATGTTGGGAAAATAAAAGCAGGGAAATAAGGAGGAAATTATATAAGGAAGTTAAAGGAGAACCAGTAATCTCTACCAAAATTGAAACTTCTGAAGAGTTTCTAAAGATAAAGAATACCCAATGGGAAGAGGTTAGTCTCTTCAACAAATGGTGTTGGGAAAACTGGACAGCAACATGCAGAAGAATGAAACTGGACCACTTTCTTACACCATACATAAAAATAAATTCAAGCTGGATTAAAGGCCTAAATGTGACACCTGAAACCATGAAAATCCTAGAGGAGAGCACAGACAGTAATTTATCTGACTGTAGCAACTTCTTGCTAGGTATGTCTCCTAAGGCAAGGGAAACAAAAGCAATAATAAACTATTGGGACTACATCAAAATAAAAAGCTTCTGCACAGCAAAAGAAACAATCAACAAAACTAAAAGGCAACGTATGGGAGAAGATATTTGTAAATAATATATCTGATAAAGGGTTAGTATCTAAAATATATAAAGAACTTATACAACTCAACACACAAAACCCGAATAATCCAATCAAAAATGGGAAGCAATGGACAGACATTTTTCCAAAGAAGATATCCAGATAGCCAGGAGACACATGAAAAGATGTTCAACATCACTCATCATCAAGGCAAATCAAAACTACAATAATATATCACCACATACCTGTTGGAATGGCTAAAATCAGCAACATAATCAATAACAAGTGTTGGTAAAGATGTTGACAAAAAAAGAATCCTCATGCACTGTGGGTGTGAATGCAAACTGATCCAGACACTGTGGAAAACAGTATGAACATTCCTCCAAAAGTTAAAAATGGAACTAACCCTATGATCCAGTATTCCCACTACTGGGTATTTAGCCAAAGAATACAAAAACACTAACTCAAAGAGATACATGCACCCTTATGTTAATAGTAGCATTATTTTCAATAGCCAGATATGGAAACAGCCCAAGTGTCCACTGACTGATGAATGTATAAAGAAGATGTGATTTATACACACATACATACAATATATATATATTATATATATTATATATATATATATACGTATATATATACACACACATACACACACATACACACACACACACGCGCGCACACACACACACACACACACACACACACACACATTACTCAGCCATAAAAAAAGAATGAAATCTTGCCATTTGCAATGACATGGATGGAGCTACAGAGTATTCTGCTAAGCGAAATTAGTCACAGCAAGACACATATACGATTTCACTCATGTGGAATTTAAGAAACATAAAAAATGAGCAGAGTGGATACAAGAGGGAGAATGAGGCAAACCAACAAAGAGACTCTTAATCATGGAGACCACAGTGATGGTCACTGAAGGGGAGGTGGGTGGGGAACGGGTGAAATTTGTTGTGATGAGCACCGGGTGATGTAATGAAGTGTAGAATCACTATGTTGTACACCTGAAACAAATATTACACTCTATGTTAACTGGAATTTAAATAAAAACTTAAACAAAAAAGAATTCTACAGATACACCTTCCAGGGGCACCTGGGTGGCTCAGTCAGTTAAGCATCTGACTTCAGCTCAGGTCATGATCTCACAGTTCGTGGGTTTGAGCCCCGTGTCAGGCTCTGTGCTGACAGCCCAGAGCCTAGAGCCTGCTTAAGATTCTGTGTCTCCCTCTCTCTCTGCTCCTCCCCCACCCTCACTCTGTCTCTCTCTCTCAAAACTAAATAATAAAAAAAAAAAAATTTTAAGATATACCATACAGAAATATGAATATAACTATCAGAAAAAATAGATGGAAGAATCAAAAGTGACTGTCATTAGAGAGAGGAATTTGGAAGACAAGTGAGGGTGGCTGTGGAAAATCTGGTTTTGAGTATGAGGTTTATAGAGCTATTTACTATTTCTATCTAAACAATATGGCATTATTACTTAGGACATAGTAACTATAAAAGATAAATGAAACAATAGGCTTGGGGTGCTGGGTGGCTCAGTAGATTAAGCGTCCAACTCTTGATATCAATTTAGGTCATGATCTCAGGGTCGTGAGATTGAGCCCCACATTCAGCTCTGTGCTGACAGCATGAAGTCGGCTTGGGATTCTGTATCTTTCGCCCCCTCTTCTGTCAAAATAAATAAACAAGAAAGAAAGAGAGAGAGAGGGTGAAAGAAAGGAAAGGAAAGGAAAGGAAAGGAAAGGAAAGGAAAGGAAAGGAAAGGAAAGGAAAGGAAAGGAAAGGAAAGGAAAGGAAAGGAAAGGAAAGGAAAGGAAAGGAAGAAAGAAGGAAGGAAGGAAGGAAGGAAGGAAGGAAGGAAGGAAGGAAGGAAGGAAGGAAGAAGGAAGGAAGAAACAAAACAAACAACAGGCTCCAGAAAGGCCAAAAAGAAATGCAATAAAATAAGAAAAGTCAAGACGCAATATTGGACATGAAGAGACAAAATTTATGCTTATAAATATGTATAATAATTTATAATACAAAGATGTATCTAGAAAATCTCTATGCCAGTCAAGTGAACAATTCTTTCACTTAATAAAAGCGTTCAGTAAGTAAATACAGGATAAGCATATAACACTGAGCAGCTTCCCTACAGACCCCCAGAGGGTATCGTGGTACGCGGGCTGCCTCTGCCACCCAACCCTCCCCACTGCCTACAGACACCCCCAGTTCCACGGAGGGAAGCACTTCACCAGGAAATACAGTGTTTGTGGGAAATAATCCCAGGAGTCCAACTCTGTCTGTGGAAGTCGGAAGGACGTAAATCTTTCCCTCCCAACTCCTTGGAATACAGAGGACACATATCCTGCCTCAGCTCCACCCCCTGACCTCTCCAGGATCTTTCACATCCAGCTCAGGACTCAAGTTCACACAGAACGACTGGACCGGATCTACTGCGGCAGCAGAGATCCTGGCTTGTGCTTGGCTGGTTCAGTGTCACCGTATTTCCTTTTTCTCAGCACTCTGCAAGTGCTTCACTATCCCCTACTGAAAAGCTTCCTGGTGCCTACTTGTGAGCCTCCCAATATCTTTGGAAAAGTCTTTATTGCCTATTTTTGTCCAGAGAATGTTGTTGCTTGCAACCTAGAATCCTAACTGATACAGCACCTGGGGATAAACACAACGAGAAACTGTTACGAGGTATGTAGTAAAATGCCAAAGCCTTCCTGAAGAAGACAAAGAAGGCTCAATAATAATAATAAATTACCAGAGAAATTGAATGTCCAAATATCTGTCTAAATTCAGTACAATTTCTGAATTCAGAAAATTTCTCAAAAAGATTCAGAAAATTTGTCAAAGACAGTTTACAGAACCTGACGTGATTCTCAAGCTCATCAGGAAATAAAATGCTCGAGAATGCACAGGATAACTTTCAAAAGGAAGGACGATGATAAAGCTATCGTATTGTTACAGGGAAACACAAGTCCATGGAAGTAAGTAAGGAGTCTATAATCATAACCTTATTAACGAAGGTGGGAGAATTCCAAATCACTGGAAGAAACAGAGAAGCAATATTTAGGAACTTCTATTACTTATTCGTACCAGAAAGGAAAGCAATTCTTAGAGATATACAGAGCCAATATTGGAAAATATTCTTCTACATGAAATGAAAAAGGACACAGTAAGGTAGATATAAAAATCAAAAGCCATAAGGAAGAAAGACTGGCATTAACTTCTGTAGGAGGAAAAGCACCAGTGTCAAAATTAAAGGATAAATGATAATTTGAAAATATTTAATATTCGATCAAAATTAACACCCGGAATATATATTAACCTTCTATATATTAAGAAAAAAACATATACCCAGAAATTAGATTATATGAACAAGATTTCCAAGAATAAATACAAAACACATGGAAGGAAGTATAAATATGATCAATACTGACAGAAGTGAGAAAATGCAAGTTAAAATGGCTCAAAATGCTTCCTTTTGTGTCCTCTACTTTGGAAACAATTAAACACTTCAGACAAACAATAGTGGAAACATTGAAGGGAAAGAAGTACACAAAAGAAGTGGAGGGGAAAGTCCGACTGTCGTATCCTCGTATCCGGGAGGGTATGTTGGCATGTTTCATGGAAAGTTTAGGGTATTTAATCAAGTAATTCAAATTCCAGTTTTCTATCATTCAGAAATTATCTTATATTTGCATACATAATAGCATTTATGAAACAACATTTTTAAAAATGAAAACCTGGAGGGTCACCTGGGGGGCTCAGTTAGTTCACTGTCCGACTTCAGCTCAGGTCATGATCTCAAACATCGTGAATTCAAGCCCCGTGTCGGGCTCTGGGCTGACAGCTCAGAGCCTGAAGCCTGCTTCAGATTCTATGTCTCCCTCTCTCTCTGCCCCTGCCCTGCTCACACTCTGCCTTTCATAAATAAATAAATAAATAAATAAATAAATAAATAAATAAATAAATAAATAAATAAATAAATTTAAAAAAACTGAAAACGTGGAAATAATTTAATATTCATTGACAGAGCACTGGTTTAAAAGATTGGTCCCACACTGGAACAGAACTGATTGGGAGAAAAGGCATCCAGAATTTGGTGACCAGTTCAAGGCCAGAGGTCAGATTCCTGGAGAGACAGATGCAGGCCCCTGGTACTCAGGTTACAACCTGGATGAACAGAAGTGTCTGCTTCTCCTTGGCCGAATCAAGGGCTCTAGCCAGAGAGGATGGCAGAAACTCCATTTCCAGCACTGTGCCACCGTTTCTGCACCCCAACGGACGGGAGGGGTGTGCATTGTTCATGGCCATGACTTCCCTCAAGCACCGGGCTGCAGAGAACTTCTCCCACAAGCAGTCGGCTCTGCCAGGAAGCTGGCCTGCAAAGGATCAGCTTTGTGCAAGGGGCAAAAAGCCAAGAGTTATTTTCACAATTCTGTGATCTGGCAGTGAAACTACTCGCAGCCTGAAACCACCAAGAGTGAGATGATCTCCACCTTGCAAGTCCGTAAAGGTAGAGATCAGGGCTTTAGTGTTTTTTCCCCAATAAGGCGGTGGTTACACATTTCCCAGCACAACACTGCTTTTATTTCTAACTTCTCATTGTGAAACATTATATGAACATTCACAAGAATGAGGCAGAGCTATCTGTACCAAAAAGAAATAAATTTACGACAAGAAGTCATTTCGAGGACATAACAATTCCATGAAGAACCATGTTTATAGAATAGGATCTTTGTGGAAAAGAAAAACTTCTATGAATGTGCACATATGTAAATATATAGAATAAAAGCTGCAGGAATTCACATAAAATAGCCAAGCAAGGTTGGCTGTGTGGATCACGGTGGGGTTGGGGTTTGCTTCTCTAAACATCTCTCTACACAGAATATATAACCTACGATAGAGACTACTTCCAAATCTGTAATAAGATAATGTCAATATGCTTGTATAACATATTTAAATACTAAACTAAATAATAAAGAATAAGGAAATATTTGCCAAACATCCAATGTATTAATAGTTTCAATATGCAAAACTTTCTGATAAAGAATAAAATTAAGAAAGACAGCAATGAATAAATTATACTAATACAGAGGAAGGGCACACAAAATAGTAATTTACCTTCGTGGCAAATGATCATAAACAGAAAAAGAAGAAAATAAAAAAAAAGTGTTCAAGCATTCAAAAAGTTTCAAATTTAAATATTATTGTTGGACATAAAAACATATACTACAGGTACAGTTACATAGAAACTTGCCCATAGTGCCATTACAATAATTAATTGAGGGGCACATGGGTGATTCAGTCAGTTGAGCGTCCGACTTTGGCTCAGGTCATAATCTTACAGTTCATGAGTTCAAGCCCCACATCAGGCTCTGTGCTGATAGCTCAGAGCCTGGAGCCTGCTTCACATTCTGTGTCTCCTTCTCTCTCTGCCCCTCCCCCACTCATGCTCTTTCTCTCTCTCAAAAATAAAAACATTAAAAAAAAATTTTAGAATAGGGGGGCCTGGATGGCTCAGTCAGTTTATGGGGCACCTGGATGGCTCAGTCAGTTGAGGGGCTGACTTCAGCTCAGGTCATGATCTCATGGTTCGTGGGTTCGAGCCCCGTGTCGGGCTCTGTGCTCGTCGAGTTCAGCTTTGAGCCTGGAGCCTGTTTCAGATTCTATGTCTCCCTCTCTCTCTGCCCCTAACCCACTCGCATTCTGTCTCTGTCTCTCTCAAAAATAAATAAACATTAAATTTTTTTTTAATTTTAGAATAATTGATATATTTCCTAAAATAATGTTTTCAGTATGTATTGAGAGTCATTAATATCATTACAATTTTTAGCCAAGGTTTTACAGATTTCTGAATATACATTAAGGAAACACAGATTCAAAAAGCATTTTTGATTAAATATTGTCATTATAGTTTATTTAGACAACTGAAATAATGGATATTCAAAATATACAATAAAGGGCACTAAAAGCATCCTATAAATCCCTCACTTATTAAGTTATATTTAGGGGTGCCTGGGTGGCTCAGTCAGGTGAGTGTCTCTTGATTTCAGTTCAGGTCATGATCATGACCTCATACTTGGGAGATTCAGCTCTGCATCAGGCTCTGTGCTGACAGTGTGGAGCCTTCTTGGGATTCTCTCCCTCTCTTTCTCTCCCTCTCCCTCTCTCTCTCAATCTCTCCCACCCTCACTCCCTTTTTCCGCCCCTCACCCCCCCATACACACACTCTCTCGCTCTCTGTCAAACAAAAAACCGAACTTATATTTATATTCATTTTATTTTTAAAAAGTTGAGACTAGGGGCTACCTGGCTGGCTCAGTTGGTAGCACGTGCAATACTTGATCTTGGGACTGTGAGTTTGAGCCCCACATTGGGTGTAGAGATTACTTTTAAAACATGTGAAGATTAGACTGGGCAATTTTTATTTGGCAGGGCACAATAAATGACAGCTACTGCTAGTTTTTTTAATGTTCAAAATAAAAAATAAAATTAAAAAGCAAGCTGTGTAACGTGATATACTTGCCTTAACCCCTTCCCCTACTTTTTCCTTACCTAGCTTTCACTTATCATTCAGGATCAACCTGAATGTCACTTTCCTAGAGGAGCTTTGTCTGGCCTCTCTCCAGCCAAATTCCCTCTGTTATATATTCACAGGACACACTGTTCTTCTTCCTTGTAATTATAGTTATCATTTATTATTTTCAAGTTATTTAATTGTAACTTTCACAAGAAACACAAAATATAAATACAAAAGGGGCTATTTGTCTTACATTTAATGTATGTCCAGCATCTAAAACTTGTGAATACTCCAGAATAGGTTGAGAAAATGAATACAAATGATTGATAGATTTAATGGTTGCTTGATTGATATTAAAAATAAAAAACAGGGGCACCTGGGTGGCTCAGTTGGTTGAGCGTCCAACTTCGGCTCAGGTCATGACTCGTGGTCTTCTGAGTTTGAGCCCCTCGTCGGGCTCTGTGCTGACAGCTCGGAGCCCGGAGCCTGCTTCTGATTCTGTGTCTCCCTCTCTCTGCCCCTCCCCCACTAATGCTCTGTCTCTCTCTGTCTCAGAAATAAATATTAAAAAAAACTTAAAAATAAAAAACAAAAGAAAATTTTCCAAAATGGTACTAGTGAGTTATTTAAACGTGGAGATTATATACATTTTTGTAGTCACATCTAAGTCTTTATGTACTTATTTTACTAGTTTTATAAAGTGATTTTTTATCAACTATATAATCAGAAAATCAATTATTATTTTGAAAACTGTGGCAACAGGAGTTGATAATTTAACAGAAAAATAAATAATGGAAAAAATAATTTAGTGGAATTTCCCAAATCGTTACTAGCTAAAGTAGAAACTGAATCGAAAACTGAAGGAATTTATCCAAAATAACCTGAATGCACATAAATCTAAACGTAATCCTTCCATTTCAGTACATATTGTTAAAAGTAAAAATTTTATCTATAATGTAGCTTTTAAGTGAAAATACAAGTTATATTTTTGACACAGGAATCAATAATCTGGTTTCCATTCCTGGCTTTGCCACTAATTTTTGGTCAACAGTAAATTTACCTCTCAGAGCCCAAGTATTTGTAATCTGTGAGAATACTGGATTATAGTTTTCTATCTTTAGCATCTTAGCTTTTCCCAACTTTCCAGATTCACAGAAGGGATTGCCTGAGTTCAGGAACAGACCTTGGACGATCCCCTTTATAGATTCTCCAATCGTCCACGTGCATGTTTGTAATGGCGGCAGGTGGGGGGAAAGTAAAGATGAAGTTCATGTGACTCATCGGGGCTCATTAAAGGACTAAACATGACAGGACCTGACATTCCCAGGTTCCCACCAAGTAGACAGGCTGACAAATCAGACAACTTATGATTATAGTCTCCATAAGTGAGTAGGTACAGCTTTGAACTTGAGATATAACAGACAGCAGCGGCTTTGTGACTTCATGGACTTAAATTACTTTCAGGGAGGCTGGCAATCCAAAAGAAAGACAAATCCTGACTTAAACAGATACAATGTCTCCATGTTGTTTCTCTGTTGTCTCTCTGTTGACTGCTAGAGCAGTCTAGCTTCCTCATAAGGCAGATGGAATTATGTGCGGTATGATGTTCTAAAGCAGCAATACTAAAAACGGGCTTAAATTTCCCAGATGAGCACACAGGTAATTTCTTAAAAGAAATCCACTTTCGCACACTACACAGTTGACTCCATTCACATTTTGCTTCATATTTATTTTTCTGAAAAGGAAACCTCTACAGCTTACCGAAGATCATCACAACCCAATTCAAGTTAAAACCTTAGCTTATCGACTGACCTGAAGGATCACCCACAGATCCTCACTGTCTGGCAAACACATCCCTGTTTTCTATTCTTGAAGATAACTTTAGCTAATTTGCAGCTTCTCTTGCAACTCTGCTAATACAATCAGGATTATCTTCTACTCTCTATCATCAGATTTCTAAAATAACTCTTAAAATGTTTTTAAAAATATTACACTCAGCAGTCAGTTACAGTAGGAAGATCACTGGTAATTGAAACATTAATGGATCTCGAGTTTTTAATTTCTAAAATAAACCTATTTTGGGGGGAAAAAATGACAAGCACAAGAAAGCCTAAATACCTACTAACGAAAAGAATCCATTTTAAAGCTAGTTTAGAAAAGACCACATGTGACTGACGAAGTACAGAAGGATCCCTGGAGAACTCGTGAAGATCTGTGAAATGGAACACCAGGTAAATGTTTTTACTGAAATTTGGTAATAATGAAAAACATTGTTCTTGTTCGTTTGTTTGTTTTTAAGTTAAGGCGCCATCACATCCCCAGTGTATTCTGAAGTCAAGAACTTAACAAGAAGGATGACCAGGTTGCAGATTTTTCCACCAGCTTACCACACAGCTAAAGGGACAAGAATAATCGTCAGGGTGATATTGTTCAGTAACATCATTCCTTTTACAGAGAGGAAGGCCATATCTCCAGGCCTTCGGGTAGAAATCCTTCATCTTCTTCCTCAGGTAGGAAAAGATAGGGTCCTAGTTTTTATTTGTTATTTCTTTTACTGCCTTTTCCCTGCGACTATCTAATGTTTTAGAAGATATGTATATTTATTGGTCACTGTTGATGGATTAGAAATATCAATTAAATTGAAATACTCTACATATTCATTATTAAAAATTAATGTCCACAATAAAATATAGTGTTCTTAATTTCTTATTTATAAAAATATGAGTAATCAACTTATTTTTAAATAAAGCAGTGGCCACTTTGAAAATCTCTTCTAAGTAAGTAATTCTACTCACCTGGTGAGTCTTACTGACGAGAGTGCATGTGATTAAAAGCGTAGATTTAAATACCGGTCAGACTGTCTTCCATTCAGTCCCATTTTCTCCCCTTCAGGCCAGTTCTCAGTGTCTGTCAGCTTCTGCGTAGCCATTCATTTCCATTAAACCCCTGGCCTCCCATTGAATAAATGTGTTTATAGAGATGTTATTCCAGAGTCTCTTGGAACATAATTTGTTCCCTAAGAGTAATGGGTATTATGATTTGAATGTCTGTGCCCTCCCCCAATCCGTATGTTGGGATTTCAACCCCCCAGTGGGGCAGTATTACAAAGTGAGGCCGTTGAGAGACACATAGCTGGCGCTCTTTCTGACCTGAGGATACACGGAGAATGCAGCCGTTTGCAACTTGGAAGACAGTCTTAACTAGAACCTGACCCTGCTGGCCGGCATCAAGACTTCAGATTTCCAAACCCCAGGATTCTGAAAACTAAATGCCTGCTGTGGATAAACTACCCAGTTTATGGTATTTGGGGACGGCAGACTGAGCTAAGACAGTAATAAGCCTTACAAGTATTATTGCCCCTATTAATAGAGCTAACGTTTGTTGAACATTTGTTAAATATCAGGCTCTATGCTAAGTGCTTTATGTGCAATTACTCTTTTAATCTCCTTTACAACTCTACAAAATAGGATCTATTATTATCCTACATTACAGATAAGAAATGGATCTTAGGTCACACAGCAGCCAAGTCATAGCACGGAGACTCAAACTAATCCCAGAAGACCATGTGAAACCACCCCCAGGTACTGGGACTCTAACCACTGCTTTCTCCCTTTCCTGTTTCAGCAAAGGGATACGGGCTTCTGTTTGTTTGTTTTACCTGTATTTTTTAACTTCTGTTTCCTTCAGAAAGGGACCTCATTTTGCCTAAGGGAGGACCTGAATTACAAAAAGGTTAGCATCATATGAGAGACTGTAAGTCATTTCACTAAATGTGCATTCAGTCCACAGATCTTATGACTCATATATATCCAGACACAGAAGGACTGTGACACAACTGTGACATCTCTGTTTCCCTGGAAATAAACTGAAACCCAGAAGGCACAGAGAAGAGCATTATGTCTTAGTTTTGTTAGCTCCTCCCAGAAAGAATCTGAATGAAAAAGAATTCTCTACCATAGGGAGAATAGCAGAACAGTAGCAGAAAGTATTTATGATCTATTTTCTTTTTCCAATTTCACCCAAAAAATCAACCTGTGCAACGCATGTACCCTGGTGTTGGTCCACTTGTACCAACTTGTACTGGTTTGTGGGGCAAATGCAGCAGATTCACACAAACTTACAGACACAGAACGAACTGCAGGAAGAAAAGGAAACTGACAGAGGAAACAGATTTTTTTTTTTAAAGAGTATTTCACCACCCTATTCTTATATGCTTTTAATAAGAATGTTAGCTGTAATTAGGATCTCCCCTTATCAAGAAATCATAGTTTACAACAGAGGCTGGCACAACTCTTCCTTAAAAAGAGAGATAATATATATTTTAGGCTTTGAAGGCTAACTGGTTTCTATCACAACTGTTCCATTCTGCCATTTTATCACAACAGTAGCCACAGACTTAAACAAATGGGAATGACGGTATTCCGATAAAACCACATTAAAACAAAACAAAACAAAACAAAAACTAGCAACCAGGCTGTTGGCCATACTTTGAAATCCCTGGTCTAGAAGATAGAGATTCAGAAATACAAATACTTCTTATAAAATGACCTGAAACCGTTATATAATGGAATCTTAAAAGATCACACTAGAAAGCTTGTCAAAATGATTTGAGGAAGTATGTGCTAATATTCTTCCTGTTATTTATGGGTAAAAACACCATAAAACAAACAATGCACTTGATAGCTTGAGACAGTAAGATCCAATCAAGAACAAGATGTTTTTATCCGTGTCAAGACAATACAGTCGGTGAGCCTGAGCTCTGTGGCAGCATAAGCAAAATTCCTTGAAAAACCATATCCACATGGAAAGATATTAAGTGAATTTGAGACCGTTTCAGAATCTTGAATGTGGGATGATCATGGAGAATCTCCAAGCTCTTCACTGAGATCCTTGCAGACACATGTCCCATATCCACTCTAGCAACTCCTTGTTCCAACTTTTAAGGAAGTTTGTTTGTTTTCACAGGATGAGAGAGAATGGGAAAGGGGCAGAAAGAGAGGGAGAGAGAGGGAGAGAGAGAGAAAATCTCAAGCATGCTTCACACCCAGTGTGGACCCCGACGTGGGGCTCGATCTCACAACCGTGACATCATGACCAGAACCGAAACCAAGAGTTAGATGCTCAACCAAATAAGCCACCCAGGCTCCCCTTACAGAAGATGTGAAAAGTGGTGTGCAGTTCATGTGCAATGCATACACAGCTATACATACACATGAGACATAAGAAAGCTCACAGTCACTGCCCGGTAACCCAGAGATAAAAACTGGGCAGGACTTACAATGACTTTATAAAGAAGATGATTGGAAAATCTGCTTTTCCTCATGTTTCCTGCACATTGTGAATTACACCATCACTTATGCAATCACATTAGCTAGAAATATCTTATCTTCTCCCACTCTCCACCTCCAACCTGGACAATCCTATAGATTCTATCTCGATACCAATTCTAAAGCATGACCCTACTCTGTACCCCCACTTCTACTACACACACACACACACACACACACACACACACACACGGAAGTAACTACATGAAGTGATGGATGTGTTAACTAACCTTGTTTAGATAATCACTCCACAATGTATACACGTGCTAAATCATCATGCTGTATACCTTAGACTTAACGTGATGTTACAGGTCAATTATATACTAATAAAGCTGGAAAAAATTATGCCTCAATCAACCTGGGGGAGGGGGTCTATTTCATCCTTTACATCATTACCAGAATTATTTTTTGAACTCAAAACTTATGTGTTCCCTGCTTTAAGTCCTGCAATGGATAAGCTCTGCATATAGGATAAACTCTGAATTTTTAGGCAAGGCATACGAGCTCCCCATGATCCATCCCTGGTCTGAAAGGCAATAAATGCACCATTTCCACCTCTTCCGGCAATCCAGCCTTCCTCCCCGGCTGCAGCTGTGGGCACATGACCCAAACTGGGCTGTCACAAAACTTGCGACCATCCACGTGGATTGGCAAAGAAGATGGCATATGCCCCAAAGTGGTTCCTCAGATTTATCTCCTAGATATTTCTACCCCAGCCAGGAAAGTAGCAGAGAAAGAAGAAACTGTACAGAGGAGAGTAGAAACGAGAAGTGAAGGGCGTCCCGATGTTCAGATCCCTGACTACAGTCGTCCCTGAAGCCACCCTCCACCCACACTCCCTCTTCTGTTCTTCCATCTAGTGATGGGGGCGGTGAACTTCCTGTTTTCGCTTAAGCTGCCACACTAGAGAACTGTCACTTGTGAATAAACAATTGTGACGACTGCAACTGCCACTTCTCACCCTCACGCTGGCTTCAGTCCTCTGTCACCTTTTCGAGGACCTGCTTCATGCCCGTAAATGCAGTATTATCCCTGGACTCCTCTTTAAACCATCTGAGGCCAGAGGCAACCGCCTAGCATCCTCTTTTTCCTTCAAGAATTTCATCCTCATCCTGTTTGCCTTCCTGAATCCCACCAGGTGGCCTGTCAAGAGCTTGAGGACTTGACGGTGGGAGCCCTGACAGGTGCAGACAGCACCAGACAGATAAAACTTGTTGGACAAAGCAGCTCCTGGCGGGACGGCCGCTTCTAAAACAAGTAAAAGGCTGTCCAATGAGAGTCTCCTGGAAAGGAGAAAAGGTTTACATTTATGAAAACTGACTCGTAAAAGCCCCAAAGCACGGGCAGTAAATACTCATTAGCACTTGGTGATACTGACGAAATACTCCAGTCAGAAGGCCTGAATGTTTGTTCAACCGAGTCCTTGGGCAAATCAACGAGCCTTGCTGAGTTTCAGCTTTCCTTTTCTGTTACCGGGTATTAACGCCTCATCTGGCTAATGGGTGTGTGAAGATGAAACACTTAATGAACAGGTAAAAGCTGAAGACTGGATACAATTTTATCAGTACGAGAATCCTGTGAACATAATACCTTAAACCAAAGGAGCGAGTCCCAGATAACAGACCGTCAGACGCTGACACAGGCTACTGGGACCAGGAACTCTTCTCCCGTGTCTTCTCCGGTCACACTAAACAGGGGCAACATTGTCTGTTCACCTACCTATCCACACCGCCCCAAGTTAAACTAGTATGACCTTCCAAATAATTTAACTTTTCGAAGACAACAGGAAAAAATAGCATTCTTGGTTTTCAAGGTCTGGATTCAGTAAGTAATATAAATACACCACTTGGTGAAAACATGGCAATGTCACTCATACTGCTAGGAATTTAATTAAGTAAGCGGGGAAAAAGTCTATTTGGGACACTTTTTAATTTTTTTTTTTTTTTTTTTTTTTGCTGATACTGCAGGATTCAAGATAATTAGCTTTATAAAACAACATAGCAAGAGCTCCCAATTTCAGTTTCAGCATTGTGACAGGCCCATTGATAAGAGCTGCTCAGGCAGAAACCAAATTGGGGAGAATGACAGTTTATTATTCTAGTTCTCCTGAAGTGAAGGAAATATCCTTAGAAAGTTGAATCCATCCATCCTCTTTTAAGCAGAGGTCATTAGTCTTTTTCCTTTATTAAAATGAGCATAAAGCGAACATTCATAAATTGATTCTCTCTATTCGGCTGTGGTCTGCAACTCAGCTTCCATACATTTTAGCAGACATTTTCTGAGTCAGAATCTCCTGGCAACACTTTCAGAATGTAGCTCTGACCTTATGATTGTAAAAAATAAAAATAAAAATAAAATAAAATAAAATAAAATAAAATAAAATAAAATAAAATAAAATAGAATAGAATAAAAATAAAAAAATAAAAACAGCTTCAACCTGGTAAAAAATGGAAAATGTAGTTACTGTCTGCATATGAATGTAAGAGAATGTCAATGGCCCTTTCTTGCCACTAATTTCTAAGATTTGCAGATTTCATGGAAGAGTAAGTAGCCATTCAGTGCAAATGTAAAGCCACATAATCAACAGTCTCATTTCTTGCTACTTCCGTGCATTCCTGTGGTAGTGAGCACCTGTAGTCCACAAGGCACTGAGGTGGAAATGGACAGAAGACACCACAGCACTACATTCAAAGACCCATCACACTCACGACGGGAAAAGGCGCTACACTTCCTTGTCCTGAGCCTGACTTCTCGTTAGGTGTCTGACCTTGGGTAAGACGCTTTTCTTGGGTCATCTGTTCATCTAGCACTTGCTTTACTGTAGGCTGCCCATTGGCCAGAAACAAGACAGACTGGGGAAGGGTTGAGCCTTCATGGAGCTGATGTCAGGGTGGGTCAGACCTACAGTGAAGAACTGAACCCAGAGATAAATACATATACAGACCATGCAGAGTGTAAGAAGAACTTGATGGGAGAGAATATTTAAGACTCTGGAACCCGGCTGAGGTTGCAAGGCCCCGAAGGCTTCCCTGAGGAAGTGCAAGCTAATCTGGCAGCCCGACGAAGACAGAGCCAAACGGAGAATGAAGCGGGTTTGAGGAGCGCGAGGTTGGTGTGGCTGTAGCACAAGGACCCGCAGGAAGAAGGGTAAGGGTGGGAACTGAAGAGCTGCCTGCAGCCCACAGCCCAGAAAGCCGCACGGACGTGTCAAGATTGTGGTATTTATCCTAAACGACATGAAACATCGCTGAAGGATGCCAAGCAACTGAATGACACGATCAAATGTGTGTTTTTAAAGGTCACTTGAGGGGCGCCTGGGTGGCGCAGTCGGTTAAGCGTCCGACTTCAGCCAGGTCACGATCTCGCGGTCCGTGAGTTCGAGCCCTGCGTCAGGCTCTGGGCTGATGGCTCAGAGCCTGGAGCCTGTTTCCGATTCTGTGTCTCCCTCTCTCTCTGCCCCTCCCCCGTTCATGCTCTGTCTCTCTCTGTCCCAAAAATAAATAAACGTTGAAAAAAAAAAAAATTTTAAAGGTCACTTGGGCTGAGGTGGAGTGAGCGGGCTGGCAGAAAACGAGGCAGCAGTTACAAGCCACAGTCGAGATGTCCACACAGAGAGGCGGGCAGGACTCCCACAACCACGGCACTGAACGACAGGAAAAGGCATGACGTGCCCTGCAGCCCAACACCACTTACATACCGGTGGCCCGACTGGCACACACGTGAATCAACGGCTGTAGATTAACCCACTTCCAAGGGTTGCTCTTGAAAGGCTGCGCAGGAACAGGATCAACGGGTGGGTTGCAAGGGCCTATGTAGCTGGGTGAAACAGAAGGAGGGCCACATACGGACCAGGGGTGACAGCGGGCTGGGACCCGCTGAGTATGAGCAGTCCTGGATCCGAGTTCCAGTCCGGGCATGCTCTTAGGGAGTAGCATTTGAGATGAATCTTAGTGGAGTAAGAAGGGTTTAAACAGAAAGGAAGGAAAGTGTTATTTCAGACACAAAGCAAATATTTGCCAACTTCAGAGAATGTTTGAGCAGAGGGGCTCAGTTTAGTGGCTGGAATATAATTATAAAACAAAGCAAGGGGAGGAGAAAGACTGTAAAAATAGGTCGGGTCTAGATACTGTTAACTTTGCATGCCCTAAGGAGGTGAACTTCTCTTTAGTAAAAAATTTTGCAAGACTGATTTTAAGCAGGAAAGAGATGGGAAATAGGAGCATCTGGTAGATTTAAAAACCATGTAGAACAGATGGAGTGGGGCGAAGAAGGTGGAGGAACCTGAAGCAGAGAGAGCAGGGTACACAGGGCACACACAGTGGTACGGACTTAAGCAGACAGAAATCTACCCACAAGTCCAGGGTAAAAGACCGTGAGGACTCTACTATGCACTTCCGGGAAGAAAGGTCAGAGTCAGAAGCGAGAGTGTGGGCTGAGGTCATGGGCCTCAGCGGGAAGAGCATAGGAAGTGCAGCAAGGAAGAGGATGATGTGGACGAACTCCGGAAATGACAGACAATCCAGTAAACCGAGGTCTGTTTATCAGAAATTTAAAACAAGTAGCTAGAAATTCTATTTTATTATTTATTTAATGTTTATTTTTGAGAAAGAGAGAGAGAGAGACACAGCACAAGCAGGGGAGGGACAGAGAGAGAGAGGGAGACGCAGAATCAGAAGCAGGCTCCAGGCTCCGAGCTGTCAGCACAGAGTCCTACGCGGGGCTCGAACCCATGAACCGCGAGATCATGACCTGAGCCGAAGTCGGATGCTTAATCTACTGAGCCACCCAGGCATCCTACAAATTCAATTTTAAACCCCTTCACTCTAGAGCACTAGCCGAATGTGCAGGCAGATGTATTAAGAAGGAAATGGGGATACAAGATCAGAGTCACTGACCCGGAGATGGACCAGACAGATGCGAGAGGGACCAAGCGGCCAGACCTTCGGAAAAGCAACCCAGTTGGGCAGGAACCGGCGCTGATATAATGCGCTGCATAATTCTCATCAGTGTCTCCATGTAATAGGTATTATTTTAGCGCCTGGTAAGTACAGGACGATACCAGGAGCTGGGGATACAGCCGTGGAGAACAGAACACAGTCCCTATTCTTGTCAGTCTTTCAGTGGGAGGTTTTTACATTCAGTATTAACAGAGCAATCACTAAGTGCAGATGACTGGGGATGGGCTGATGAGAAAGACGCACCCCTTGCTTGTGGTGGGTCCAAGGAGAGGGTCAGAGACACCCAGAACAAGGAGATTCCACAGGGGCTACTGGACCTGGCTCTTGAGGAACGACTAGGAGTCCACCAGAGTGCAACCATACGAACTATCAGCCCCTTGACTTCTGACCTCCAGTGTGGACGGCCAAGTCAACAACACACAGGAAAGGGGTGCTTCTCTGGGGATAGTCTGAACTACTCGGCAAGATGGGAAAAGTCCAGCCTGGTCATCCCGTCCATCTGTGTGCTCCTCACCCCAACTTCAGGGCTTCGTTTGAAATGTGTCCTTTTATTTCCCTCTAGACAGAAGAACCCAAGTATTCCTTGGGCATATTGGCCCTCTGGGCTATGGTGTGTGTGCCAAACAAAATGCACAGCTTCTAACACATTATGACTAATTCAGGCAAACGTATTCTCTAAAGAGAAGTCTTCACGTCACTGTGTCTACAAGGTGGATTTGGTAAACAGGTGAAAACAAAGATTCTCTGTCCATGAGATTTTTCAACAATGTTAGAAAGGGGACTCTCTTTGGCAAAAGGGCTTTCACTTTCACCAACACCAGTGAATATAAATAATAAGCAAAATATTTTCATTTACATTCCCAGTGTTCGATATTAATATACTCGAAGGGATTTAAAATTTAGCTGAGAGTAAAACCAACACCCAACATGTTGAAAGTTCATTATCATTCCCCAAATTAAGTGCTTTGGTTTTCAGAGCATGCACTGTGCCTAAGAAAACAGGCATTTTATTTTCTGTTTAATTGTCTGCTGTTTCCTGTCGATCAGTGTCAGTAGTTTGTCAAAAAATAGTGAAGGATGCCCTGATTTGGTATCCATGCAAACAGGATTCAATTATCTCCAATGAGTTTGCAAAACTTGCATAAGTCATTAATTTAAAAAACACGAGAATTAACACAGGGGGATTTGGAGCTGATGTCAAAGACATTTTAAAATTACTCCCATTTAAACTTTGATTATTAACACTGAGAATATGCCTAGTACAGCCAATTTTTACTACTACAAACAATAACTTACATAATAAAAACACAACTGGCCAACTCCATTATCTTAGCTATGGCGTAATTTCGTCTAAAAGTTAACAGTTCTTTAGGTTAAAATATGACTATTTTGGACAGCCAATATGACCCGAACTAACTCTGCAGCAGAGTATACATCAATGATCTCACAAAGGGCTTACTTCCCTCATATTATGTATGTGAACACAGATAGAGGCTCCCTCTCCACATGCATGGGGAAATTTCTTCCAGCAAATGGTAAGTTTTAGTTGCACCTTACCCAGAACTCACACAATGATTTATTTTAAGCTGTCGAATATTTTTTTAATTATTCATTTGATAGTGCCTAATTGATCATCCATTAAATGCAAGGTCCTATAAAAGGCAGAGAGTATTAAAACATGTCAGCAGTCCATGGACTGGATAAGCTCATAATGTAGTAAAATAAATTTTATTTTGATTGACAATAATACAATCACTATAGCGAATAGATCATTTATGATAGGCGAGCCTCTGTGTGAAGTGCTTTATTTCTTTTATAGATGGGATAAATCATCACGATTACTGCACACTTTCTTTCCTCCCTTTTTCTCATTAACCCCCTTACATCAGGGTCCCTGCCCTACTCTCCCCTAAAAACGCTCCTGTCTGTATGAACAAGAACCTCCACTTTGCCAAATGCACTGGTCAACTGTCAAACCCTAGCGGCAGCGAATGACACAGCTGGGAACACCCTCTACTGTGAAAATGCTTTCTTCGCGATCCTCCTGACTTTTCTGCCATACTCTGGCGGAGTCTCCTTGACCTCTCTGACTACTCGATTTTCAGATGATGCGGGTATCAGTTCGGAGACGCTCTCTTTGCTCTCTTCCTATATCCACTGTCTTAATTTTACTGATTCTTAGAGCTTTACACACTATGCACACACACACACGCGCGTACGTGCTGATGACTCTCAAAGGCTTAACTCCACTCCCGAACGCCAGACTTGCACACCACCTTTGTACGTAACACACCCCCTTTCACGTCTAACAGAACCCTCAAACTGACGTCCGCACCAAGCGTCCCACCACCCCCCTCCAAGAAGCCCTCCCAAGGGTTTCTCCACTCTCAGTGAGGGACAACCTGACCCTTTTCTCTGCTCAGATGAATACCTTGGAAACACCCTTGGCCCCAGCACTTCTCTCAAACTTCACATCCAATCTGTGAGCACTATGGGCCTGTAACACCGCCTCTAACATCCGAACCACTGTTACCTCATCTGCTTCTACACACCTGCTCTGGAACAGCATCAAGTTCCCCCAGTACTCCCGTGATCTCACGCTACTTCCGTGTCCATTCCCTACCTGCTACATTCTGTCTCCACATCAGTCACAAAAGTTAACAGTTGTCCTTTTAAAATTCAGTCAAATGATGTTGCTCATCTACTTAAAAGCACCAAATGGCTCCAGAGTTTATTCCGTTAAAGTCGAAGCGCTAACAAGAGTTCAGCTTCTGCAGCTCACCAAGCTCCAGCCTTCTCCAACCTTCTCCAACCTGGTATCAGGTGCACCCGACCCACGCTCGTGGCCAGGCTCCCTCCACTCCTTCCTGCCTCCAGCCCTCTGCTCAACGTCGGTCTGGGCCAGGGTCAAAGATAAAGAAGGCCAGCACAACTTAAAGCAAAAGGGCATATTTCAATCGGCGGCGTCCTGTACTGTGGCCGTAGGAAAGGTGTCCCGAATGAGCTGACCTCAACTTGGACGTGCAGAGGTGGCTGGACATTTGAAAAGGAGAACGAGGGGAAAGGGGGAGAGCTGAGCAGGCCTCAGCAGAAAAATTACAGGGAAGCGAAAAGTTACAAAAAGCAAGAAGGACAGGTTGGCCCACGTGAAAGCCATCTGGGTTTGCTAAGTGGCGCTTACTGAAGTTAGGCTCGTACGTCCCACGGAGACTGGGAGACGCGCCCAATCTTCGGGTGTTGAGGGGAACAGCAGGCAACTGTTTTAGTAGCCTTGAGTTTTCCCAGGCAGGCACTTCATCCTCGAGGCTGTTAGAAACTATGTTCAGTGTTTCCCTCAAGCTTTTAGAGGTCAAGGTTGAGGCCTCGTCAAAAGGGGGCTCGGCGGAGCCTGGCTACCTCACTTGAGTCAGGGCGAGAATCTGGCCGCTCGACGGGTCTTTTCCAGGGACGGCTGTTGGTCACTGCTGAGGCAGGACACTTACAGACACTGTGCCCCCCGCGCCCATACCTGGACCTCTCTCAAGGATGGGGACATCCCCTCCTTATCTTCCAGCCGCTTGGAGGCCAAGGTCCTGCATTTCCAGGTGTGTACTGTGTGTTTGTGCTTGGTTGTTTCAGGAGGGAGGGTCGGTCCGGTTCCTACTAGTGCCCCTTGTCTGCAAGTGGGAGTTCTGTTCCTTGTTCTGGAGTTTCTTCCACCTGCCACACACACAGCCGCTCCCGCCGTCTTTCCGCTGGCCGTGTGCCTGTGTGTTTCCATCCTCTGGTGCTTCACTTCTCTGTGTCTGCGTATTGAAAACCTGGGTTCTTGCGGTCCATGTGAAGCAGTCTCCTAGTTCTCTCCTCCAATTTCACAACCCTTCCTTCGTAACTGAAATGTTTTAAACCTCGTTGATGTGTTTGAGGGTACGCTCAACCATTTTTTCGAGCCACTTTCTGCTTCCTCTGGGCGCCCTCTGTGCTTTCACCTTTTGGTTTCTCCCTAGTTTTGACTTGATTTTTACTTAATGGTTCCCTTTCATCTCCAATACTGGCTTAGTAGTTAGACCACAGCCTCATTTTTCTTTTTTAGTTGTTGTATTAGGGTTTACAGTAGACATCGTTGGTTTATCACTATTCAACTTTTTAAAGAAATTACTGCCTTATTCACAATATAGGCAACATTTCCTATTTCCATCTCCCACCGTTTTTCTTGTGTTGCCACATCATTTATTTTTATACGTTAAAATACCGCATTATTTTGTTACTATTTACACTTTGAACAATAACATGTCGTTTAGAGTCATTAGAGGTAGGGAAGATGTCTTTTATAAGCTTTTTAACCATCTTTGGAAGCTCCAAGTACCATATTCCTTCTGCCTGAAGACCGCCCTTTTAACAAGTCCAGTATGCAAGTTTGCTGACCATTCTATCATTTATTTTTTTGTCTCAGAAACTATTTCACTTCTATTCCTAAATAACTGATAGACTTGATTTTTAGAAGTTTTATATTTAAAGAAAAGTTGTAAAACTACTACAAGGAGTCCCTACATATCCTACAGTTTCTCCTAAGTAACATCTTGCACTGGGGTGGTGTATCTGCTTCAGCTGATGAACCAGCGCTGACGTGACGTTATTAGACAAAGTCCACAGTTTGCTCCTATTTTCTTGGTTTTTATCCAAAGCTCTTCTCCGTTCCAGGATTCATTCCAAAACACCACACTGCATGTAGTTGTTCTGTTTCCTTAGGCTCCTCTTGGTTCTGATGGTTTTTCAGATTTTTGTTTTTGATGACCTTGAAAGTTTCTACAAGTACTGGTCCTTTTTTTTCTATAGGAAATGAAAACACTTTTCTTTGAGCGTACACATACTACAAACACACACCTCACACACACACACATATACATGTTATGAAGAAATTAGTTCCGATATTTGAATAGGAGAAGGAATGTTCTTATTCGATTGAAACAAGCAGAAAATTATTCATCGTATGGTTGGTAGAACACACATTAGAGTTTTAAAAAAGATAATATATGTTGGGGGATATAAATTTTCTTTAATAATGCAATCAGAGAAATTGAGAGTTATGCCTTTCGGTGTTCCTTACATAATCACTACTACTATATGCCAAGCTCTATATAAAGGATGCTAAACAATGTTTACCATTTAGTCATGGTATCTGCTCTCAAGTCATTTATATATAATCTACAAGGGGAGACATACATAAACAAGTAAGTGTAGCAGAGCATGGTGATTCCAAATTAGAAATTAAATAAAAATACAGTGACAACTCACTGAAGGAAGTAACCAACTTTATTTAAGATGGAACAATCAAAGAGATTAGTTATACTTAAGGTCTTGAATGATAAGTAGCAGGTCATTAGGCAAAAAGTAGATGAGAATTCAATGCAGAAGATGCAGCTTGTACAGAGCGAAGCACAATGTGTTTGGGGAATCCTGGGTGCTTGGCTGGAACCATATTGATGAGTTTGGATTTTAACCTGTAGGCATTAGGAGGTACTGGGGTATTGGTCTCAGGAGGGAATTGCATAATTGATCTACTATTCAGGAAGTCCACTTACAGAAAAGGATTAGGAAGTGAGAGATACTAGAAAGGAGAGCTCCTGGGAGTCACGTGCCCTATTCCAAGGAAAAGATGCAAAAAGTCTCAACGAGAGCCTGTGAAGACAAGTGAATTGCACAAGTGAAGACACACATGAAAGTTCCCGAGAAGGTGGAAATGACAGGACTCAGCACTGTTTTATGTGATGCATAAAACACAGGGGAGGGACAGATGCAAGGAAGATAATAATGAGTCTGCTTTTTGATACGTGAAACACTCAGCTCATGCGGGGCTGACTCCATAGGAATCGGAAGAGTAGGTGCAAAATCTGAATGAAACATGGCATGTTGAACTTTCACACAAGAAACGTACTTCACTCCCTTCTCGGATGTGCTCACACTCTCTTCCTTAGCTCAGTTTACTGAGCATCAGCAGTGAGCAGCTGGTGCCTGGCTGCAGTCCGAATGCTGTTGGATGGTCAGAGGAGGAAGACACAACAGCACAGAGGGAAGTTATTTCTTTAATTTTTTTCAGGTGTTTATTTCTTTTTGAGAAACAGAGACAGAGAGCAAGTTGGGGAGGGGCACGGACAGAGAGGGAGACAGAGAATCTGAAGCAGGCTCCAGGCTCTGAGGTGTCAGCACAGAGCCTGATGCGGGGCTTGAACTCACAAACCATAAGATCATGACCTGAGCCAAAGTCGGACGCTTAACCGACTGAGCCACCCGGGCGCCCGGAGAAGACATTTTCACAGCACTGTTTTCCCTTCCAAGTTGGAGAAGGAAAATTACAGCTACCCTCTATTCATTCATTTCTCCTACTTTCATCCAGCAGTGACGCGGAAGCTGTAAGGAGCAGGGAGTCGGGACCCGGTGCCAGATGGATGTTCTAGATGAACGTTCAGCAGGTGCGCTACAGCCATGGAAGCTGGGGCTTCAGACCATCTGCTCCTCTCCCAGGCAGGAAGCGGGTACGCAACCTGCAGGCCTGGGTGGACAGGTCCCTCGACTGAAGGTCCCTTTTCAATGTCAGTCTGTGGTGGTTGTGACCTCAACTTCCGGCCAGCATCCCCCTGCCACAAATCTGAGATTCCCGATCCCTGCTCTGTCCCAGTCTTTCCGTTCCTGTAAATTCCCAATGTTTTGCTTTCTGCTTTCTCTGTGTGCCGTCCTTCCTTGATTCGGCCCCAAGGTTTGTGCATGCTCACCCACGCCCCTGACCCTGACCTGTCCTTCAATGCTCAGGGACTGTCGGAAGGGACAGGTGCCCTCGGAACCAGCTCCTCACTCAGCCCCACCCCTCATGCCCGCCGCGGTGCCTGCCGTTACAGAGGCCAACATCAAGGGGCAGGAAAGAGGAGGGATGTGGATGCAATAGTGTTGCCGGCTGGAGCCACAGTTCCCTCTGGAAGACTTTCCAATGTTACTTCTCACGTCCCCCATGGAAGTACTCAGGCCCACTTCTCTAACATGAAATTGTGGAGAAAACGCAATCTGATGCTGCCTCTAAAAGGAATTATCTGTAGAGGTCAGGGCATGAGTTGAGAGAAACTGGACTGCCCCCTCCCTGGCAATACCAGGGGGATACTTTCCGAGTTACACTGATAAAACTGGAGACAAAATGCAGAAAGTCATGAAACCCACAGGTCTGATTCGGTACAGGAACGTCATGAGAACCACCCGTGGGTGTACATTACGTTACATTACGTTACTAGTTAAGTCATACCTTCCCTGCTGAACGCACACGCAATGCAGGATATTAGCTGCCACTCAAACACTGTTCGCTCTCTGTCCGCCACGTGCAGCTTTTCCTAAAGTATCTGGTTTTCCTGGAGTTCCTCTTCCCTAATTTTACTCCCAGTCATACACCAGATGCAACGGTTAATCAACATTTGGTAAGTCATATGCGTTTTCAGAAACATACATAATTCACATGCAGGTGTTACGAAGTGTTGAGGCACCGAATATTTTTAGCAGCAGCATATGATTTTTAAAGCATGCTCTTATCTAAAAAATAGATTCTCACATACTTTGTCAGAATCATCAGAGTAAACATTACTACTCCCATCCTGAATGAAGATACAAAGGCACGTAACAGCTCACGCCAATGGTTACAAGCATTCCACAGTTCACGCGAAATTACGCACCCTGGCACTATTCCACTTTCCTGTATCATTTTTCTGGTTATTTATATTCCTTGCACTTCCTTTCCTATGTTTCATCACTACCACACAGTATATCCACCTTGCCTTATTTCTGGGTATCTCCCCACACGCATGGCAGCGTCACATGAGCTCCACCCGTACGGAGATTTCGCTGCTTTGTTTCCTTTGTGTTTGCTGATTCAAGAGCAATGCTTGGCACAGAGTGGGCACACAAGACACATTTACTGGATGGATTAACAGGAAAATTGAAAGAGAACTTATCATTAGTAATAACGGACACACCAAATGGTGGACAAAAGGCTTGAAAACTGAGGCTCGCATCTACGGAGCACTTAACACCAAGCACTGTGCGCGCACACAAGCATGATCTGATGGAGTTTATTACAGCGGGGAAGGGGAAACTCCGCTCCCCGCTGAGACTCTGTGTGTCTCAATCCCAAGTCCACACTCGCTACCTCCATGCCCTCAGAAAAGTCACAGAATCTTTCTGAGTTTCAATTCTTACATTGCAAGACAGGGCTGGTAAAAGCATGACCTAAAAACTTGTGTAAGGACAAAACGCTGCAAATCTGTTGTAAATGCTCAGTTAAATGATGCTAAGTTAGGTCATGGTAATTCTCACCACAACCCAACGTGCTACGGGGAATGTGCAGTGCAGCGCAAGTTAGGAAAGTTGCTGCACCCTGTGGGGCAAACTCTAACCTCAGATCACCCTGACACCACAGCTCGCGTTGCCAACCTCACCAATACGCAGCCATTGGGAAAACAGCTTTTAAATCAGAACAAAGTATCTTCTGTGATCACAGCAAGAAGCACATTCTATTCCACTAACATCTTACTTAAAAGTTATACATAATTTACTCCATTTTTAAATTGATGTTTTGTGTGTTGAAAAGAATCTGAGTTTTATAAGCACAGAAGTGATCGTAATACAGTATATTCAAGAACATGGTTTAAAGTCTGTCATTGCACAGTGCCTGTGTGGCAGCAAATAGTTATTGAAATAAGTTGGCCTCCTACTGGAACTTAAAACTAGCTGTATTAAACAGAAATTTCCATTGAAATGTATTTTCTATTTAGGGTTTCACCAGTGTGTAATCTGTGCTCACACAACAGGAATTTAGATCTTAGGTGAGTTTTAAAAGGACATACCAGACACAGAGAACATAGTGCAATACATCAGTTGCACACACGTTGACCGTGATTTGGGTTAATTCTCTAATTTTACTCCCTGCCCTTCGTCTCACCTTCCTCTGCCCTCTCTCTTTCTCTCTTTCATTCTTTAGCTTATCAGTTTGTGAACACACAGATATAGAAACTTGGGAATCTGTATGCGAATGACTGTTGACAATACTTATCCTCAGAGTTTCTTTGTAACAATGATGGATAAGGAATCATTGTGAAATAAATGCGATACAGGACATACTTATGTGTGGACACAGACACACTCATGGAGGTTTGTAGGGAAAGAAAGAAAGAAAAGGACAGGGAGAAAGAGAGAGAGGGTTGGGGAGAGAGGGAGGGAAAGGAGAGAGAGAGAGAGACAGAGAGAGAGAGAGAGAGAGAGAGAGAGAGAGAAGTCTAGAAAGCCAGGACAGTAGAGCTGCTAGGGCTGAATTCTCTGGGGGAAGACATTTGTTGGGCATGTTTTCTGGAAGCCTGTAGCCTAGCTGCCCGGAATAAATATACTTGGCTATTCTCTTTTCCTTTCCCCATAATAGGGTCAGTGGGGTGAGCTCTTATTTATAGAGGAAAACGGTTCCAGGAAATTGGGTAGGTGGTTACAGGGCAGTCTGTTTGTGACCTGAGTCAAAGGTTTCACACTATCCTCTTGAAAGAGAGAGAGAGAGAGAGAGAGAGAGAGAGAGAGAGAGAGAGAGAGATTTCTTGCATTATTTCTTCCTACCTATATCCTCCTAACAAAAATTTGATGTTTCTTTTCCCTTGATCTATATTCTGATTTGATCAAATGTTGATTCATGTTTTTATAAATTCAAGCAATTCTCATATGTGCTTTTTTAAAGGAATGTTTATGTAGCTAACTGATTTGCACGGGTTACTAATCATCACAATAAATTAACTGCCAGAAACCACTCATATATAATACATGCCAGTAAAGCAAGACGTTTTTTGAATGAAATAAAATCTAAACAATCAGAAACACTTTAATAGTGGCTTATGTCACACTGGAAGACTGTGTGAGTGTGTTTACACACGCTGCTCACATACACATATACACACACATATACTTAGGCACACACACACATATACAGACATAAGTGTGTACGTGTGTTCATCCAAAGCCCTGAGACTATGATCATCTGTTGACTGAATTCATCATGCATGTTGTTGTACCTCTAATTCTAAAATCTCAACATAACTGAGATACAATAAACAAGACGGTAAACAACAGTGGGATGGCACTAAATGCCCGTGCATGGCATTCTAGAAAGATCTGGTTCCACTCTGAGCCAGTATCGCATATAGGTAATCTGTAGGTGGAAAATTCAATCCCAGAAAGAAACATGAAATTTGACATAAGAAAGATATGAAAACGATCCACTTATCACTGGTATATTTACAAATCTATTTATGTATAAATGCAACACATGAGACATATTACACATGCCTGACATGCTGTTTTCATTCAATAATTCTACTCAGAGGAGGATTTCACAGCAGGATTTCACAGCAGGAGCACAGTACTGTGAGTCAGATGAGGCTCCAGTCCCACTTTAACACGGTTAATTACATAACTTTGGGCGATTTATTTAATCTATCCAATGTCTTGTTTTATCTTCCGGAAAATGATACTAATAATGCCAGCCTCACAGAATCACTTTAGAAGAGAAATATTGTATATAAACAATTACTATCTGGTCACAAAGTGTCCCTTCCACCATCAGTATCATCATGATAATCATTACCACCATCACCATCCCTATTAGAGAGATTTTTTTTTTTACTTGTAAATTTTTTTTAGATTAGGTAGAGTCAGAAATCAGCTAAGGATGAAGAATACCAAAACTGAGCCACCGAACGAGGGCACTACTAGGAATCAAGATTAAGCTGCCATGCCAGAGGCAGAAACATGCGTAGATTGGGACATAATTAAGGCAAGGAGGTAAGTAAAGGAAGATGAGAAATATGGATGAACAGTGCCGGAGAACACAAAGAGCAAACAAAGAGGGGAGTCCACAGAGAGCAGGCAGAGGGCTTTGGGGTCAGAAGGGCTTACATGTCGCAAGCCCAAGTCTTCAGGGACTATACTTCTCTTTTCCTTGGTTCAGGCACGTATCTCCAAGTTCTCTGCTTTCTCAACAGCTAAGTAATTTTTTGGACTTGGGAATATGAATTTACAGGAAGAGCTGAAAAGTTATTTCCAGGAGATGGAAATGTACTGTAATGAGTGAATGCAACTTACTCAGTAGTGTTCTAATAGTTACATTACAATGGTCATATGTAAACTCTAATTTCTAGTACTTGAGCTTTGTATGTCAAAGAGAAGTGTTCATTTAATTAATACATATATATATATACATATACATATACACATATATAAGAAAATGCCTCACTTCTCACTGGTGTATTCACATTGGTCAATTTATATGCAAATATAACATCTGAAACTTGCATAACTTTATATGTATGATATCACGCATAAAATATTCCTTGAAAAGAACTCTACAGCCCATCTTTCTACTGACAACATGGAGTAGAGCAGGTAGTTCCTCGTGAACACAAAGATACTGGTAGGGTTCCTACTCCCAAACACCAAATCCTTTGGTGCCAAAGTATTTAGATAGTTCTAAGCTGGCCGAAAAATGGTCACAGCTTCCTTTTGAGTTAATCCGTAGGACCCTATTTCTATCATGTTTTCATTATAAAAAATTAACACTGGAGGGGTGCATGGGTGGCTCAGTTGGTTAAGCTTCTGACTTTGACTCGGGTCATGATCTCACAGTCATGTCAGCTGTGCTGACAGCTCAGAGCCTGGGGCCTGCTTCGGATTCTGGGTCTCCCTCTCTCTGCCTCTCCCCCACTCACTCTCTGTCTCTCAAAAAATAAAGGTTAAAATAAACACATACATACATACATACCTTAACACTGGGCCAGGCACTTTACTGGTATATGATAAAGGAAGAAATGAATCCCCAACATCAGAGGAAGACACAATTCAGCCAAGCAAAGAATTTTTCCTTTTTCTGTCCATCTCTCCTTAAAAGTGTAAATGGTACAAAGTTGTTTTTGTCTACTACTTGTACCTTCCTTGTGAAACATATTTAATGGAAGATGAGACTGACTGGAAAAGGCAATCTACTCAACACCCATCAACACTGATTAGCCTGCTTAATTGGCACCTTCCTTCCCACGGAGAGTATTAAGTCTCATACAAAATGACTTATTATTTTCATTAAATACAGGTGATTATGTCTATAAACAGGCTTCCTCTGTTAATAAAAGGATATCAGAACTCCCAAGAACTCAAGGCCGCTACTTTTATTAAATGGAACTGACTGCAGTGATCTATTTATAGATTTATCCATGATTATAAATTGTTTAAAAGCTTTGTTCAAATCACAAAACCATGAAAATAAGTCATCTCAAGATTCACTTATACCTTGGAAGAAAATAAACATGCTGAAGACTGTACAATATTTGGAATGAAAATAATCACTAGGAATCATCTGCCTCTTACTCAACCAGAAAAATACTTTTTAAAAATTCTTTTTAACGTTTATTCATTTTTGAGAGACAGAGAGAAACAGAACATGAGCGGGGAAGGGGCAGAGAGAGGGAGACACAGACTCTGAAACAGGCTCCAGACTCCGAGCTGTCAGCATGGAGCCCGACACGGGGCTTGAACCCACAGACTGTGAGATCCTGACCTGAGCTGAAGTCAGACGCTCAACCGACTGAGCCACCCAGGCGCCCCGAAAAATATTTTTTTAAGTCAAAAAATATTGAGCAATAGCATCCTGATATCATATTCCTTTCTCAACGGAATACTACACCACATTAACTTCTGTTAATTTTACAGAAAGATAGGCTGATGTGAAAAGACACTCGGGTGCTCGCATTGAGAGGAGATGAAGTTGCAATGACTTCTTGATAGTGAACTGGCACCCTCTTTCACAGTATTAAAAGGTATCATATATAGGAAAACAACATGCTTTGAATGATGGCGTTCCTCTTGTGAAACCACCAAAATAACATGAAGTAATGGATACGATTATATTTTCCACGTCTTTGCTTTGAAATTTGAAAATCCTGGGGCGCCTGGGTGGCTCAGTCGGTTAGGCATCCGGCTTCGGCTCAGGTCACGATCTCGCGGTCCGTGAGTTCAAGCCCCGCGTCAGGCTCTGTGCTGACAGCTCAGAGCCTGGAGCCTGTTTCAGATTCTGTGTCTCCCTCTCTCTGACCCTCCCCCATTCATGCTGTGTCTCTCCCTGTCTCAAAAATAAATAAACGTTAAAAAAAATTTTTTTAAGAGATTTGAAAATCCCAAGTCATAAATGACTTGTAAATAATTAATCTGGAAATCTGTTCAGCTCCCACAGCACATGCAAAAGAAATGTACCTTGTTTTGAAAGCAAAACATATTCTGAGGTTGGACAAAAGTCTAACCCCGTAAGCAGCCTCATGCGTCACTGTGGGAAGCGTTACTCAGGGATGCATCACACAAATACATTGTTATCAAAACAGTGTTTATGAGATCTCCTTCGGCCCGGGTGTTCGTGTGCACAGGTTATTAAAAAGTCCAAGTGTCCAGCGGCAAGTGGCTTAGTGAGCTGTGTCTGTTTTGCACGCTCCACAAATCACAGCAAGTCCACAAAGAAGTCAAGTGCTCACACCTGCACCCTGGGCCACGGCACAACAGACATGCTCTGGCTGGAGGCTCCCGTTTAGGCGACTGAATGACAAAGGTGGAGTTTACACAGTATGGAGACTGAACGGCCCTTTCCACAAAGGCTGAAACGCGTCACCCTCTCCCAGAGTCCAGGCGACAGCACGAGGAACTTGCGCTCAGCAGCCTTGTGACAGAGTCTGCAGACGGACCGACACCTGTCCTCGTCAAGCGGCCTGGCAGCGAGCCTGCAGACTCACACACTCCCTGAGAGTATTTCGATGAAGGTCGCAAATATTTAGCTATCATTCATTTAGAGGTTAGCGGTATTCGCCTTTATTCATCTGGAGGAAATGATGAGCTGAATGGTACCTTAGTCAAGAGTTTCCTTCTTGTGCAATGTTGAAAAATGACCAAGTCGAATAAGAGCAAAGAATCTGCCTACAGTGAGGAGATGGCAGAAAACTTAACCTGATTAAGTTCATCTAGACTCATCTAAGATTAATCTAAAACCTTAATGTGGGGCGAGATTCTGGGGTATTTATTCAGCAGTATTGAAGGCTTCTGGGCTCAGCCTCTGGCTTTTCTCTGGAGGCCCAGAGGACAGCTGTGAATTACTGCTTCACCATTCACCTCCTTTAAGTACAGGGCTCTTGTGATGGTATTTGAAATCCCACCAAAAACATGAGCGTGCCCGCTAGCTGGGATAGCTCTAAGAAAAAACCAGGGATGTGAATGTTACAGAAAGAGCACAGGACTGAAATCCACAGTTACCTCAACTCACATGCCTACGAGCAAAAAGCAGATCCTCACAGAATTCCTACAGCAATGGTTCCAAACCATGCCACCGCGTCGGGATCACCCAGAACACGCATGGAAACTAGCCATGTTCGGTCACCCTCCTCCCAGCAATTCTGCCCTAGGTCGCCTGGGGTTAGAACCACAGGAGCTAACACACCAGGAAAGCTCCCTGTAGGAGAGGGCGCTGGCTCTGAGCTTCCCTGGGCACCGCCCAGGGGAACAGGTTCTCGACCTTACAGAACACGGCGCGCACCTCAATGCCCTCAGCCTCCATTCTGCTTTCCGCCTTCTCGCTTTTTGTTCAGAATACCTGAGAAACGTGGAATCCCATACAGTTTTGATCTTCCCTCATGATAACGTGCAATGATTTATGTACCTCAACAGTCTTCCCCGAAACAGAGCCAATAGATTTTCTCATTGTTCTCTGCACTATCTGAATCTCTAAGTACCGAGTGGCAACTTTGCAACAGTGAGTGGTAACGTTAGAGGCAAAATACCCTGCTTTTCTCTGATGCATGATCTCAGCGTTTAAATGCATCCACGTGGATGATTACACCTATTTCAGGTGGTCTGTCTTCATTTCTTAAGGTTTCCTTCTATAAACCTTGTACGCATGCTTCATTAAAATACCCTCTGTTACAATGATTTGCTATAAAATCCTATACTTTATCTCTGGGCTGAGTGGTTGACGGAAGAAGGCTCCAATCATTGGAGGGACCTCTGCTCACCACTAAGAAATATCTGAAGAAGGCAGAGACATCGGATTTACTGTGAGAATTTTCTCTGGTAGAATACAAGAGTAGGACTGCCAAGGAATTTTTCCTATCAGCATAACTGCAGGAAATTGTATTGTCAGATAGTTCTTATCCACTGGGAAATAAACTCTCAGAATGTTCACATACAGCCTAAACGAGAGGGCATTTCTATGTGTGTGGACATTATGGGGAGTGCTATGTTTTCCAGGCATAGTGACTCTATTTTTATTAAAGGAATATCTAATGTTATCTTTGATAAAAAAAAAAAATCCTTCAGCATAAATGTAGTAACTGCCTTAAAATATTGGCTAATTCCAGTATCTGGGCTATCTCAAAGTTTTGACCCTTTGTCTTTCCTCTGGAGAAAATATGTTTTCTTATTCATACGACAAGCCAATGTGAATTAGACCACGGACATAGTGAATTTTTATTGTACAAAACTCTAATTTTTTTTTATGTTTCCCCAAAGAGGGCTATTAATTCTTAAGCGGGCAGTTGATGGGGCTGACCGATAGCTACACAAGCCGGTAGCCCTGTGCTGGACTCAGACTGCCCACCAGCTCTTATGGCCTCACTCAGCCGCTCCCTCCACAGCAGGTGCACAGTTCAAGAACTGGGCGTTCCGCTCTGGTGACATCCTTCCCGGGGCTGACCCCTAACATTTCTGTGACCATGATTGCCTCAACACTTACTCTCGGGTTCCCCGAGTCAAGAAAAGTAGAGGTTTCTCTGGGCGTTTCAGATGGTCACCTTGGTGCTAAGCGGAGTGTGCCCTCAGACTAGTGGCCGCGAAAGGAGTAAACTCACTGAGCATGTCTCTCTTTCAGATGCCAACTGCACTTCAGTTTCTGTCTGCATGTGTGGACTGTCCTGTGGCTCTGGGTAGTTTTATTTTTTCCCACATTTTTAAAAACTGAGATATAAATGATTTATAACATGGTACTAATTGTAGCCACACGTCACGATTTGACGCACGCGTGCTCTGCAAAGTGATCGCTACAGGAAGTCAACAGGTGTCCCCACTCATAGCCACAACTTTTTCTTCCTCTTGATGAAAACTTACTCTCTTAACAATTTTTAAACATACAATATTCCCCCCCCCCCCCCACTCCCAGATTTTATGGTAGTTTTCTGTGAGAAGTTTGGTTCCAATGGAGCTACCTTACCGTTTCTGGAAGCTTATAGTAAGGGTGTTGCTGGGCCAATTAATTGGCTAGCGAGAGGAGAGTCCAAGCATATAAAGAACTGGATTGGACCGAAATGAAATAAATTGAGTTTCAGCAGTCATATATCTCATTTGAGATCTTTTCAAAAGTTTCCCCATAAGAACTCTTGGGCAGTTTATCTGGGATTAATATTATCATGAATAGAAAACAAGCAATGGGATTTGGGACACTGTTATGGAGTAAAACTAATGATAAAATTCTTAGCCAAGACTGACCCTGTTAATAAGATGTATTCTTCTTTTTACCTTGGCATGCTTGTATACCAGGTTCGCTTAAACCCTAGAAAGAAAAGGGCACCATCAGGCAGCTATTTTGAGGTAAGAACACAACCATCATTATATTAGCAGGATTATTAATATACTATTAATACAATATTCTCAATATAGTCCTTATATTATAAGGATTCTGAGTCACTTGTATCTGAAATGGACACTTCCCTGTTTGCCTTATAAGTAGGTAAATTATCTTTTAACTTGATGGTATACAAATCTTATGACCTTACTCTTCAAAAAGAAAGCTAGAATCTTTCAAGAATTAAAAGAAAAGCAGATATGTCTGCCCTATCAATAAATCCCATTGTCAGTGTCTTCCTTAACACAATACTATTTTTTTTAAATCATACCCACAGAAAATACAGAAAATAAAATAAAACATTACTTAAAATGGATAGGAAGCCAAAAAGAATTCTTAAAACGATTAGGATTTTTATCTGGCCTTTGGGGCTATCTAACAGGCTCGACCAAACACTGAGCTAGTATCTTTTCCCGCTGCTGTTTTCCTCCTCAGGAATGTTCTAGTTACTTATTTTTGAGTGAAAATATTTCCCACAAGGGAAACGCCTGCACACTTAGACCACTGATGAGGACCAGCTTGTCCGGTCCTCGAATATAAAGTCCCTCAGCTGCTTTCTGCCAGAAACGTCACCCAGTCCTTGCCAAACAACAAAATTACAAGACCATCAGCTCATGAGGAAGTTAGCAATTCTGGACTCTTTAGATAATAGAAGAGATGTTGTGGAACAACATTTCTTGGAACATGACTTCCTTTGGGACATCAATAATGGCTTGCATTATATCCGGCGTGTGGTAGGAAGAGCACTTTGGTCCCCCGCAGTACGAGACCTTCTCATTCATGGAGAAAGAGTCCAAGTGCATTCAGAGTCAGTTAGTGACCTAAGAGCCCCATGAATTGTGAGACCATGGTAACAACGTCCAGATACAAGGATGCATTTGATGATTTTCACTGTATTCACTCGCTGCAAGGTATACAGTTAATCAAAAGTATGTTCTGGAACAAGAAAATTACAAGTCAGGTCTTGAGCACTGTAAAGATTTTTCGGATAAAAGGGAAAGAGAAACAAACATTACTCTCTACTTGTTGTTCATTTATAGGAATAAATAAAGGCCAAAAAAAAAAAAAGAAAAGAAAAAAGAAATCCCAGAGTGGAAGACTGATTACTAAGAGAACTCTAAATGTACAAGAAGAGGCTACACAGTCAAGAAGAAAACATCGATGAATATTCTATGCTAAGAGGTTTTTTCTTTTAAGAAAGTAACAGCAGTATAAACTTGAGCCTTGAGATTGAGTTGAGAATGTCCTGTCTTTGGTTCTGTGTCAGTGAAGAAGGGTTATGCTCTAGTAACAAGTGACCCCAATATGTCAGCAGCTGACAGCGAAGGTTTATTTCTGGCATCTATTACGTGTCTATACTGTGCTGGCTCTAACTCTGTTCCACGTGATTTCTCCATGGAGCCCTGGATGATGGGGCAGGTTCTATTTTGAACATTGCTAATTCTCACAACAGGGCAGAATGGGGAATCACATGCTGGGTCTTAGAGCTTCTGCTTAGAAATGACAGATGTTATTTCTGCCTAGATGTCATTGGCCCAAGCGTGTCACGTGGTCATGCCTGAGAGCCACAGGTGGGAAAGGACATTCTCCATCACTGAGGAGCACCTCCAGGAGAAACCATGAATATGGATGAATATAAAATAGGCCACATATATCTAGTAGCCTGTAATTTAACATCCTTTTGCTATGATGCAGTGTACCATTTTTAGGAAAAAAAGAACTAAAGATACCAATATTGAGGACTGTTGTGAAGATAAACTATGATGAGTAGTAACTGTCTGGAATAGGAACTGAGGCTCACAGATTACAATAATGTTTTATGATTATTCTCTTCTACTTACCTATATTATGACCACATATTATCTGACAGACTTGGTTATAAAAACTCAGACAGAGGCAGCCTAAGACTTATTAGACTGTGTGGCTGGCAGACAGCACTGTTGTGAATTCAGTACCAAATCCAAAGAAAATGCACATTTTTGACAAATAGACACTGTGAAAAAAATTTGCCTCAATATTTGTCCCTCAGATTGAAGCTTTTGGAGAGGAGGTTTATTTATTCACTGATTGATTCAATTTATTTATTGAGAAATAATTCATTCCCTGATGGGGAGAATTATGGAAAAGAATTGCGAAATTTAAGATAATCGTTATGGGAAGTTATTGTGATCATTCCTAAGGGTTGAATTTGATCACCGTTGGCCTCAAGAAAAGGGTTCCCAAAAAAGCCTACGGCAGTGGGAAGCAGTCCCGTAGAGCCCATGTTCCTCCAATTCCCTCCAAGTTTAACTAAGTTCCTCCAGTTATTGAACAAGCACCAGGAAACACGGCCTCCAACATTCAGGAATTCACATGACGTGGCCTGTGTTTGCCATCGCTGTTTCATCACTAAATGGAACATTCTGCTAGATGCCCTGACAGTGGGTGCTAACTAGACTGAGTGCACCTGGTTCACAATGACAGAGGACCCTGAAAGTAACACTGACGACTCTTCAAAGCATAACTTTCTGCCAAACTGTAACTGAACAAAATTCCACATTTCACTTTGTTAGGAGATGCGAGACACCGACTACAGCTCTCTCTCCATCACCTTTTCCTGACTCTGTGGAAGACAGTCCATGAAATTTACACTGGAACGGCCAATCGTTCACTAAATAGGGAGGAGTCTCTTGTGTCAACTACCTATGGCTACAGGACAGAATGTGTTTGAAGTAGCCGGGGAAAAATCGTATACCAAGGGGTTTTAATTATAAATGAGCTACATAGCAATCCTGGACACATCAATTACTTGATGCCATAGTCATAACCTATGTTTCCATCGTGTATGGATTACTGAGTGAGAAAACATTTATGTGTCCCTTCGTACATCAAGATTCACTAGTGCATCTGACCAGTCACAGAGCATGTGCAAACTTCTAATCTTTTAGGTCCACGTCTAGAAGCTACTTATTCAGAAAAGACACACACACACACACACACACACACACCATAAACAAAATGATCTTTCAGAAACACCACATCTACAAAGGAGACAATCTTCCCTTTGAATTCTCAGCTATACCCTGCTTATGTGTGTATGGGTACGAATATATGTGTAGTGTGTGTACATGTTTATTTACTTTTACTTCTCCTACCTGTAAGCTCATTGAAGACAGGAACTGTGTTTCTACAGGCACCAAGCTTGGCCCCCTGCATTTGTAAAGAAAAGCTTCATGAACTCCTATGGGTCAAAACTAGAAAACCTGGTTCTTTCCTTCCAGGGACAGGTGAATACTTTTTTAAGTTTACTTATTTGAGAGAGAGAAAGTGAGAGGGAGGGAGGGAGGGAGGGAGGGAGGGAGGGAGGGAGAGAACACACAGCTGATGGGGCGGAGGGACAGAGAGAAAGAGGGAGAGAGAATCCCGAGCAGGCTCAGTGCTGTTAGCGCAGAGCGCAACATGGGGCTCGATCCCACAAACCTCAAGATTGTGACCTGAGCCAAAACCATGAGTGGGACACATAACTAACTGACTGAGCCACTTAGGTGCACTAAAATAACATTCTACAACAAATTTAGAAACATAAGATAGCTCATGGTAACAGTTATATCTACTCAAGATCAATTATGAGCTGATGCTACAAACAGTATCTTAGTTGATTAATATTTCGTAGCTGAGATCTGTGTTCTATTTTTCACTCAACCACTAACAATGTGAAAGACCCCAGAAAAGTCATCCTACTGTAAATAAAAGGGAGCATGCCTATGGTATGCAAGCCAGCTAGATTCTATTAAGTCCATGTGCATTGTTTTGTTTAAACCTCACAACAACCATGATATATCCCACTTTTTATTTTCACTATCTCAATATGGAAACTGAGGTCAACCTAAGTTAAGTAACCTGCTCAAGTTCATAGAGCCAGGCTACGTCAGAACTCACAGAGAGGCAGGCAGGCGTCAGACACCATGCCCCTAATCACTACGATGTGCACCCTCAGTGAACTTAGCATTTTCATTTATCATGAGGATCCAGAAGGTCTCTTTCAACTCTAAAAAGTATGTAATTTCAGAATAATCACTGTAAACATGATGAGTAATCAACTTCTTAATTCATTTGCAAACGAGACTCAAAGACTAGCACAAACCCAAACTCAAGAATAAGCATAACCTTCAGGATAAATAATCCACCAAAAAGCAAAAAGTCCTCAACAATACAGCATAGTCATAAAACGCAAATCCTTTCCATTTTCTAGTATACTGGGGAAAAAAGGTCATGTCTCATATGGTCTAGCACAAGACAGGATTACTGAAAATATAGGGAATAATCTAAACTTCTGGGGAACTGCATAATTCTAATATATGGTGATTCAATTACCTAATTAAGATTATTTCCACTTTTACTAATAGAATCAAATATAGGCAAGAGAGTAAGTTGTGCTAAATGCACACAATAACAGATTTTGATAGAGGAGAAAAATGAACTCAGGAGCCAATGCTAGGAAACATTCTGTTCTTACAAACTCTCAACTTCAGTAGAAATGACTGCTGTAGAAAGTCCTTGAAGAACGCTTTCAATAACTGTGCACTGTAATTTGCAGATTCAGCTGTGAGTGTGAACTATTAGCCTAACAATATCGTGAATGCGGCTTTTCCAGTGTTTTCCACCCCTGTCCACCTTTCCTGTTTAACTACATCCATGTTGGTTCACCAATCTAGCTCCTTCCTGTACTGTTATGAAAACTTCACCTTCTGACTCCATTCTGAGGGATATGTCCTTTCTAGAACTGCCAGAACCAATTTACAAAACTAGGGCCATCCTCAAAAAGTAAGAATTCATTCCCTGATGGTAAAAGCTGAACAACGACGACATGGCAAAATGGAATGTATCTTCTTCATTAGAGTCCACTTACTAATCTTGTTCATGAAAACTACTGTCAGAATTGCTTTTTATGGCTCCAAACTATAAAAACGTTTACGGAACTAAATGCTTTCACTGTAACTCAAAAGTCAGTAAGCAGGAAACACTTCTAGTGGCCACCGAGTTGCACTCAGAATTCCCCCCAAGTTACTCCCAAGGAGCCCGATTCCACCCGGCTTTCCCAGGTTCTCAGCCAAGCATATGCCATACTAGCACCCTCTACTAGCCCAGACACATGTGAGCAGAAAGCTCCTTTTTAGACTAACCAGAGAAAATCAGTTAAGTTTAAAAAACAAATTAACTGGGGCGCCTGGGTGGCTCAGTCAATGAGCATCCGGCTTTGGCTCAGGTCATGATCTCACAGTTCATGAGTTCGAGCCCTGCATCGAGCTCTGTGCTGACAGCTCAGAGCCTGGAGCCTGCTTCAGATTCTGTGTCTCCCTCTCTCTCTGACCCTCCCCCGCTCACACTCTGTCTCCCTTTCAAAAGTGAATAAACATTAAAAAAATAATTTAAAAAAAACATTAAAAAAATTAATAAATTAACTAGAAACTTCGAGAATAAATAAAAAGCATAAGCGACATGACATTTCAAAATCAGAGCATCCAAATTAAAATTAAGGAGCTTCCTGGGCTCAAGGACTCTTGCTTAACAACGTCTCAAATAAGGCATAGCTAACGGGTTGACACTGTCCGAGGTCGGTGAGCATCTGCACCCCTCCACATCCCACTTGCCAGACCTCTCTGCAGGTGTGGGCTTGGGATATCTTCCAAAAGTCCCTCACTGGGTCTCTAGGCTCCTCACACTCAACTTCTGCCGCTTCCTCCCATCATCCCTGTCATTCCAGTCAAACTGAACCACCCGCAATCCTCTGAAAGCTTCTTCAGGATCCTATACACAAAGCGTTTTCCCCACTTCCCCTGCATAATACGTAAACATCTTTTCCCGAGCAGAGCCACTCCCATTTGCCATTCTGCCTCAGTTTACACACTCTTCTGGTCTTTGAGGATTCATGCCTCACCCTCTACTGACTCTTCAAGGATCACATTTTGGACACACAGGCACACACGCCAAACACAGGCCCCACGTAGCCCAGTCATCCGACGCCTTGTGCTTGTTCCTGTTTTAGCAGTGACCACAGAGATGAATTCAGATTGTCCCCCCACAAGAACACGGTGCCAATCTTCAGTAGGGATCCAGGAAAGGCGGCAAAATAGCTCAGGTAAGTGCACTGCATGAAGGAGGGGAGGAAAATCCAAGAGTAAAAAAAGGTGCCCTCTCCTATTACAATAAACAGACAAGAAGGGAACCCATCATGGCAAATAGACATCTGTGTGAATACACTGGGCCCACAGAGGCAATCCAGGGTGCTGGCTTGGCCTGAGGTCAGCTGACCAGCAGCCTCAACTGCAAATGTGACCTTGACTCCCTTTGCCAGGGAATGGAACAGATTCACAGGTTCAGGTATGAGGATGTGAACATCTTCGGGATATGAACATCATCTTTTTCTGACTCAAGCTTGTTGTTTGTTTTTGTAACGATGTTCGTTACTGTCTGATTGACTAAAGGGAATTTTCTTTATTTAGCACCACAATAGCTTAGAGTGAACGGATGTGCTGTTGGACTCTCACTTTACAGCTTCTACTCATCTTTTATTTTGTAGCCTGTGTTCAATAATTAATGAAGATGAAGCGATTAGTGACAAAGGGGAGTGTATAGCACCACTGTCCCCTAGAAGCTGGCAGGGAACCCGCCCCATTACTCCCTCCACATCTCCTCTGCCCGAAGCCCAAGACTGAAAGGAGAGAAGGTTTAAACGATGAGGAGCCTGCAGTAACCAGTAACCACACTTAACCGCGCACATCTATGACCTCTGCGATTTCAGAAAATGAAGGGGACAGTGTTTGCCTGGACTTTTCTAAGGGGTGATCTTCAGTCTAGAAAAAGGGATCATGGGTGCCTGGGTGGCTCGGTCAGTCGAGCTTCCGGCTTCGGCTCAGGTCACGATCTCACGGTCTGTGGGTTCGAGCCCCGCATCAGGCTCTGTGCCGACAGCTCAGAGCCTGGAGCCTGTTTCAGATTCTGTGTCTCCCTCTCTCTGACCCTCCCCCCACTCATGCCCTGTCTCTCTGTCAAAAATAAACATTAATAAAAAAAAAAAAAAAAAAAAGATCAAATTGAGCCTATTAAGCTTAATACAGCGTATTAATTTTTAAGCAGCATATATAATAGCAAAGACGTTTTTAACCTAGGGTACCACTCATAGTTAGCTATTTCTAAGACTTATCTTCATTTGCGTTTGCCCAACTGCAGTAGACAGATGGGTGTAATTCCGGCAACAGCCTCCTGGGACTCTGTCCGCATCCCTGTCATCACAGGCGTGGGCCGAGTCAGGGCGTCTTCTGGCAGCTTCCCCACCTCTTCCCAGATAACCTTTCACTGACCTCCATTTACTCAAGTCACCATTACCTACAGCTCTCCATTTCTTCCAAAGAACATAAACGCAGAGGCCCACGGGTCCTGGAAGCTCATAACTATCGGCTGAATCTCTGGTGTGCCTTCCACTTACTCTGCTCTGTTCACATCAGTTCTTTCTTTACCGGCTAACATCAGCTGACTTGTATTTCTAAGTAGACAATCAAACACAAAGGCAAAAAAGAAGACAGTTATTATTTCTATGAAGACCAAGGAGGCTGCTTTGGAATGGTTCAATGAAGAGAAGACACTAAAAACTTGCTGGTAAATTTTACCTGGGTGAAAGAAATGTTAAAATTGGAGAAAAAGTAACTGAAAATAACATGTTCAATAAATGTTATTGAAAATAACAAAATAAATAATAAATAATAACAAATATTATAATATTTAATAATAATAACAAAATAAATAATATTCTCTAAGATTACATAGGTAGGGAAACTGTCGAACATACATTTTAACTGGAATTAATACAAAACCAACAATGCTGATTACCAAAGAATACATACTGTTTTAAAAAGCCGGATCTCTGCACTAAAGAATTAGCACATTTACATGCAGGTAAATACATTAGGGTGAGTAGCTTCATGGCCTCTGGGGGACTCAGTCTGTTAAGCTTCCGACTTCCGCTCAGGTCACGATTTCAAGGCTGTTGAGTTCAGTTTGTGAATTTGAACCCCGCGTCCAACTCTGTGCTGACAGCTCAGAGCCTGGAGCCTGCTTCAGATTCTCTGTCTCTCTCTCTCTCTGCCCCTCCCCCACTCGTGCTCTTTCTCACAAATAAACATTAAAAAAAGATAAGTAGCTTTTAACTATATATATGTATGTACGTATGTATGTACATATATATATAGTTAAAAGCTACTTATCTTTTTCATATATATATATATATATACGTACATATATACACACATGTATATGTATATATGAAGACCTTTTCTTTAATAACTTTTTTATACATATTCCTTTTTTTAAGTTTGTTTATTTCACTTATTTTGAGAGAGACGGAAACAGCATGAGTAGAGGCACGTGGGGGGTGGGGGTGGGGGGAACCAGAGAGAGAAAGAATCCCAAGTAGGCTCCATGTTCAGCATGAGGCCCAAAGCAGAACTTAATCCCCCAACTGGGAGGTTGTGACCAGACACGAAACAAAGAGTCAGATGCTTAACCGGCTGAGCCACCCAGGCACCCCTCTTTAACAAGGTTCTGGATTAACAGGCTAATTCCTGGCTCTAATAAAAGGAGCAGTCTATGTTAGACTTACATACAGATATATTGGAAGTCCATAGCTCCCCAGGACTCCACATTTCCTACATTCCCAATGATCCCATCTTGTGCTACAGCACATCAGACACCATCTTTTTTCCCAATGTATCAGAAAAATGACAAATGTATGCATATATGTCAAGGACTTGTGTTCTAACCGTGGGTAGGATATGTTACTTGTAAGTAGTATTATTGACTCTCCTTTCCTGAGGAAGGATTAGCACTAACTTCATTTTATTTTCTTGTAGAGAATAATGTTTTTATTTTTTTAATTTTTTTTATTTTTAAATTTACATCCAAATTAGTTAGCATAATGTGCAACAATGATTTCAGGAGGAGATTCCTTAATGCCCCTTACCCATTTAGCCCATCCCCCCCTCCACACCCCCTCCAGCAACCCTATTTGTTCTCCATATCTAAGAGTCTCTTATGTTTTGTCCCCCTCCCTGTTTTTATATTATTTTTGCTTCCCTTCCCTTATGTTTATCTGTTTTGTATCTACAAGTCCTCATATGAGCGAAGTCATATGATATTTGTCTTTCTCTAATTTCGCTTAGCATAATACCCTCCAGTTCCATCCACGTAGTTGCAAATGGCAAGATTTCATTCTTTTTGATTGCTGAATAATAAATAATACTCAAATACTCGGATAGATAGATAGATAGATAGATAGACCACATCTTCTTTATGCATTCATCCATCTATGGACATTTGGACACTTTCCATACTTCGGCTATTGTTGATAGTGCTGCTAGAAACATAGGGGTGCATGTGTCCCTTCGAAGCAGCATACCTGTATCCCTTGGATAAATACCTAGTAGTGCAATTGCTGGGTCGTAGAGTAGCTCTATCTTTAATTTTTGAGGAAACTCCATCCTGTTTTCCAGAGTGGCTGCACCAGAGCACTAACTTCATCTTTGTCTAAACGTGACCTCTGACTTCATTGAGAATAGGGTAACTCTTTTCCTCTGAGGGTAAATACTGCAGAAAGAATTTAAGATCTTAGTGAATTATTATAAGCAGCATTTGTAGCCAAGTTTCTAAAAAGAAGGGTGAATGTTTTTCCAGGTGTAGCCTTTGTTCTTTCTGTTACAATTACTAGAAATAGTCACCATCACAATGAGACATAATTGGATGATTATGCTTTCCAGATTTATTAAAACCCTCCCCAGCTTGTCCTAAAGATCAACGTGGTCTGCAAAATACAAATTTCAAGCCATCGTTTTAAATGTCAAGTTGCCAGTTTTCCCAAGCGAGCTGAATGATTAGTTACACTAGATGCCAGATACGAGATTTTCCTCTCCAGAAACCACTCCACAGCTTACTCTGTAGGACACAAGAATGCTCTCTCCCGGGAGCACACCGCAAGCCTAAAAGCTGAAGGCTGGATCTATTTTTCCTGAGGAGCACGTAGCAAAGCCAAAGCTCTTTTCCTTTTCCCCAAGTCCTCTCCAAATTCCAAGACACAAAACAGAAAAACAAAACCACAGGGGAAAAAAAACTTTGATTATGCTTGTCATGTTCGCATGACTTTGGTACGATCTATACAGTGTTATTCTGGTGCGGACACCACACTAAAAACGTTCTGAGGGAAATAATGTGAAATATTAAAGATGATAATAGCAAAGGGTGAAAAGTGCTGACGAAAGAACTTTCTGGAGAATGCAGCGTGAACGGCAAAGGCGAAAATAGGAATCCCGTATGCGAGCAGCAGTGTCCACAAGTCCATGAGCTACTCCAAGTGTTCCCTGAACTGCATAAGGCTGTTCTGCGATAGGAGAGGAAGGGAAGGTGGTGCAGGAAGGTGTCCACCTGCTTTGGAGCAGAAGGAAAGGAGGTCATTTTCTGCAGAAGAACTTCATCCACTGGGCCATGGAACACGTACAACGCACCGGGCACAGGGACAGGTGCTGAGGAATCGTACTCACGTCCCAAAGCTGTCACAACCAGCATCACCAACTGAGGGGCTGACATGACAGACATGTATTTTCCCACAGTTCTGGAGGCCAAGAGTCCAAGATCAAGATGCTGACAGGGGTCCTCCAGGGCCCCTGGGGAAGGACCTGTCCAGGGCCCCTGGGGAAGGACGTGTCCAGGGCCACCGTGGAAGGACATGTCCCGGGACCACTGTGGGAGGATGTGTTCCAGGATAGTCCCAGGCTTACACATGGCCCTCTGGCTGCATCTCCAGGACATCGCTCTGTGTGCGCACCTGTGTTGTGTCCTTGTGTCCCTATCTCCTCTTCTTAGAAAGACACTGATCAGACTGCATCGGAGCCCATGCTCTGAGCCTGGTGCCACCTTCCTCATGCCTTCAGGGGCCCCGTCTACAGCAGACTCCCTTCTGAAGTTCCAGGGGTCAGGGCTTCAACACGGGGCTCTGGTGGTGTGAGGGCATGATCCAGCCCACAATGGGGGTGAAATACACCAAAGTCCTATTCGCACCCTCAAATCACAGGAAGGAGGGCTTCAGTTCTAGCTATAACCTGTATGAGGACAGTAGTGTAAAATGGACTACATGAGTAAGGAGCCCATAGAGATGTTTGTTAAATAAAAACAAAAGTGTGTCAAATGGAATTACTCCGAAACTGATAATCTGTGTTAGCTGTCTTCTTCTTCTTCTTCTTCTACAACGGGTGTCAAGGTCTGTTGCCCCAAAACTGACAGAGGCTGGAATGCCCTGGTGGACCCACAGTGGCCATGTGTGCAAATTCCAGAAGGGGGAATTTACAGGTCATGTTAGAGATGACCTGATGAGAAGAGCCATGGTATTGCTTACTGGAAACGCCATGCTTTCTTTACCTCTTTCGTGTGAGGTACGTTGACAAACGCTGATGAGCTCTAAGATTCAAGTCCAGGGCAAATAATCCGAGCACTAGAAAACTCACTCACCAAAGTATTCGTGTGCCTCTGAAAATGCTTTTCATTTAGAATGGTCTTCCCAAGGTGATCACCTCAGATCGATGATGACAGAAACATTTCATTGATTTGGATGGGACCTGATGGATTCCTCAGAAGTTCAATCTTTTAAACAAATAAATACACAGATACACCAGTCTAGAGATCACTGTTATTAAAATAACTGCCATTTCCTCATTTACACGGACCTTACGTGACGTGTTATCCTGGTGCTTTTGTTTGAACAGATTCAGATCTTCAGTTCTCTCCTTCCCGCAGTTCACCTACGATTCATCCTCGTGCACCCCATGGGGGCATTCAGCAAGTAAGTGTGACCTCTGCCATCATACTTTCTCTGCCCGCCTCCGATCCAGGAGAGACAAGTGGGAGGTGGCAAGAAGCTTCCAGGACTGGCTGGAGGCGGACTCATGGCTCGGCTTTGCCACTTGTTGCCTGTGGACCGCTGGGCTCAGTCTCCGTTTTCCTTTGTGAGGTGGGGGAGCCGACACCGCACACAATTACTGTGACCACTGAACGACCCTGGACTTCGGAATGTGCCTCGTGCGACCCCATGCAAGAGAAAGGTGAGGCATTCTGACCGCCTTGCGGGTCAAGGCCGGGTAAACAGCAGTCTGAAACCTCCCGATTTGGTGATCTGGTCTTCACATTGACAGTTAACCCTTATTAACAAAACCTGATAAAATGCAGGGAAGGAGCGCCTATTAAAAAAGGTTGAGAAATCGCGACTGCTTACTTCTTACCCAGGATAAACACTAGCGGAAACTGTAAAATCTTTGTTCTTCCCCTTCTAGAAGACCCCTCCTAAACGGAACCGAGGTATATTCCTGTTCATCCATGCACAGACACACACACACACACACACACACACACCCCTCCATGGGATCCAAAGAGCTGGCTCTCCCACAGTCGGCAGGCAGGGCCGACCTGGCACCGAGGTGAGGACACACGTGGCATCTCGCTCCTTTCCCCACACACACGACGTTCAAGCAGACATTCACATGTGGATCAAGGTGCCATGAATAAACCATGTATGCCCTTACTTCCTGTGCGTTTCTTATGATTCATTAAATGCGAAAGCCAAACACTGGGGCCAGCCGCGGCTACGCGCAAGGCCTCCCTAGCGACAAGTGGCACGCAGCCTGGTGCTCTGCCAAATGTGTCATTTATACATATGCACCAGGACCAGGGTCAGCTGCACATAATAAATGACGTCTTAAATGAGCTAATGTGTATTGACTGCCTTTGGGAAGCATCGCCAAGCCGTTCTTCATTAAGTGCTCTTCCCCTGAGCGGTGTGGCCAAAAGGGGGCTGAACAAAACCGATCTCTTATGTAACCTGCCTCATTCTGATGGAGGTTGGCAACATGTCACACAGGGTACCTGGCAAGTTCCCAGGCCATCTGCCTTGTTCACTAATAGCCAGATCTGTATGATGTTATCTGCTGACACCACCCCCTAAATCAGATACCTTCAGGAAATTACGTACGTCGAGCACAAAATTCCAAGCAACCTTCCTGCTGCAATCTTTGACCGTTTTGACTGTTTTAATATGAACGCTAACGATACAATCATTTGGCTTATAAAACTCATTCACACTATCACCGAGTGATTTGCCCTATTATCCTGATACAGTCTGCTGATTAGAGACAAGAGGACCTCCAACACCGTACGAAGCGTCAAGCCCAGCCGTGGAGGCACAATCACTACCACAGTAGGCAACGTTCATAACAGTGCTCCACACAATCTGGAAGACTCTTGAGCATTCGGAAGAAAGTTGAGTAACAACAGCCTCAGACGGGCCGGCTGTGTGTCTGGCTGCTGAGAAACACACTTAGCGAGCTCCACTCAGCTGCCCTTCATGTCCAGGGCTGAAGAGACTATTGCAGGCCTCAGCCCCCAATATTACCATCACTTATTTACTTAAGAATCTCTTTAGTGCATGCGAACTTCCTTACATACCATCAATTTTCCGGTAACCACAAATAAGTACACATATACTACAGGGTATTAAGGAAATCAGTACTTTTGAGGGTGGGCAAAGCATTAAGAATGTGTTATCATAGGGGAAACCTGGGTGACTCAGTCGGTTGAGCATCCGACTTTACCACAGGTCATGATCTCACGATTCATGAGTCTGAGCCCCGTGTCAGGCTCTGTGCTGACAGCTCGGAGCCTGGAGCCTGCTTCAGGTTCTGTGTTTCTCTCTCTCTCTCTGCCCCTCCCCTGCTTGCACTCTGTCTACCTCTCTCAAAATAAAAAAACACATATTTTTTTTTTTTAAAGAACGTGTTATCATAGATAAAATAGAAATTATCCAAAAGTGCATTAATCCCAAACTTCCATGTACATACTACTCACAAACAGTATAATGATAATAATATGTAATAATAGTGATATTTCTGGATACTCAACTTTATAGTGTAGAATACATTCATTCTTCACTATAGGTGTGAAATAAAGCAAATGCTACCTAAGAAAATAGACTCTATTATTTCCATAAATATGAGTTTTTGAAACTCTTTCAGTTTCTTGTGACGCCTCAAAATATTCCAGAAGATATACAATTGTACAGAAAAATTTGTATGGGTGTTTGGCCATTTATTGGCTTTCCCACTCATTTTCTAACAGATGTTTGAGAATAAAGGAATGTGATAGTGATTAAAATATTAACTCCAGCCAATACTTGTTGAACATTTCCTTTGTGCCATGAACTATTCTAATGGCTTGATTATATTAATTCACCTAAATGTTATATGTAAGGTATTTAAACTTCCTAAGAATTCATTGAAACACGTAAAATAAGAGGACTGCTCAGATAACCTCTTCACGGCCTCCTAGATTCAATGTTCTATTGTTCTAAATACGTTTGTATTCACATGTGCACATACATGCTTGTGTGTGTGTGTGTGTCAAATTAATTACTGGTTTAGTTACAGTTTTCAAACATTTGAAATGTAAGAAAGTTGATGCTTAGAACTACTCGCTACAAAAAAAAAAAAAGAAAAAAACAAAAAAACCCGTACCAATTTCTTTAGGAGAGATGGAAGGAGGAGCTCCTTGAAGGACTACAGTCTCGAGAGAAGACAAAACACGTACACTCCTGTAATTAATACCTACACGCGCAGGTATGTTGTCACAAGCACACTATTGTCGCTACTACTGAAGCCATGTGGATGTAAAAGTGAACACAGCCCCCAATCTGGGACACGTGTGTCCTGTTGAGGGCAATGTATGCTATCTGAGATTTCTGTTTTCCAACACTGCCGCTACTCACCTCTCTTGCTAGCAACTTCCACCTGGGTTTCCTAAAGTGAATTTAGGGTTTGGCTGGAATCCTTAAGGTCAACCATTGTCTTGATAACTCAAGTATTTATGTTCATGATACTTTGGCACTGCTGACTTCCTTGATCCCAATGAGGACCCATACGCCTTACTCCCTGGGTCAAGAGGACGACATCTAGGACCTCGCCATCCAATCATGTTGTGCAACTTGTAAGGTCTACAAGCCTGTTGTCAGTGTCTCGTACCATGGCGCCCTCAATATCCACCTCCTGTCTAACCCCTTCCCCACTCACGTGGCACGACAGGGATTCCTGCGCTTATACCTGTGCGTCTCCACTGGACATTCCCTGCTGTGCGTGACTGCCAGTTCCTAAGTGCCTACTAGGTATCTTCACTGGGATAATCCATGGCCCTCTCAAGTATTTAAAAGTTAACTCAACCCCCCTCCAAATCAGAAGCTTTATTTCAAAACTCTCCATTTAAGTGTCTTACGTCTTTACCAGCCACCTTGAAATATTCTGATAGCTCTTGTTCCGCGGGTTCACTGCCTCCTTCGTAATAACCCTGGCGTCTTTACCACTGGCTGGGCTGGAGCACCGCTGTCTGAGTTCAATATCACTCTGTCTGACTGATGTCATTAACATTCTGACTGGTCTCTGGTCGCACCCTCTGCAATCTATTCGGCACTCTGTTGCCAGTTTAATCTTCTTAATATACTTTTCTACTGCAGAAAACCTTCAGCGACCTTCTCCTCGCGCCAGACTGATTCACTCCCTTCTCTTCATCATATCATGCACTCTGTGCGTATCTATGTCAAGGGTGACACCTTTTCACTCTCCTGAAATGCCCTTTCCTCTTCTCCTCCTTCTGCACTTATCTGGTTCCTCAACCGAGGTCCCTTTCCTACAGGAGACTTGCCACATTCCTCTCAGACCTCACCGAACTTTCTTTTCTTTAATCTACTGCTGGTGTCGGTACGATGCACGCACTCCGTGTGTCTTATACCCATGAGAGCAGAGGCTGAAGGGTTCTCATGTCTGTTAGTACCCACTAATGAATGTCAGAGCTGGGGTGAAAACAAGCAGTTTGTTTTCATGATTCCATAGAACGTGCTTATTTAATATTCAGTGAATTCCTTTGGGGCTCAAGGATATATTAACTTGTGTTATGGACTGAATTCTGCCTCCCCAAAACCCTCGTGATGAAGGTGGAATCCCAGGACCTGAGTATAAGACGATTTAGAGAGAGGGCCTTTAAAAAGGTAATGAAGGTGACATGACATCATAAGGCTGGGCCCTAATCCAACCTGACCAACAACAAGAGACAAGGACACAGACAACATACACAGCCTGAGGGGCCACCATGTGAAGACCCAGGGGAAGGTGACCATCTGCAAGATAAGGACAAGGCCAAAGAACCAAACCAACCCTGTATACACCTTCATCTCAGAATCCTGGGGAAGGGAAATGCTGGTCTTAATGCCACTTCGTCTACACTACCTGTTCTAGAAACCACAGCACACTAATGCACTCTGCGTAATTATTTCTATTTGGTATTTATCTGAGGGTGTATGAAACCATTTCCCATTTTCTGTTACAACCCACTCAATGTTAACATAAATATACATAAATATCAATATAACATATTGTTGCCAATCAAACACTGAAGAAAAGTAAATAACCTCTAATTTGGTGGGCACATATCATGCTTCTCAAAGAATAACTAAATTCAGGTAAATTTTACATCCAAATGACCCTGAAAATGAGCATCTAAAGTGAAACAGAAACCTATCTGCCATTTTGATTCCACGTCATGAAATTCTGCTTGGTATTATATTTAATTCCATTCCCCTTAGAAGCAACAATGAAGTTACTTTGGTCCTTTACACTGCTTTGAATTTAAATGCCCCTCAGCTGCCACGAACACTTAGCAAAAATCTAATACTCCTTTCCTGGGATTATTCAAAATCTAGACTAGACAGAGCAGAAATTGTCTGACTGATGGTCCACTTTCTTTCTCAAATAAAGAGTGATTTTCCCAGTCACTGTATAGATTTAAATGTGCAGAGATATTTTGTTTTCTTCCCAAGGCTATAACTACTGCTCTGAGGATTTGTATAAATACCCAAAACGTCAAGTCTAATTTTAGCAGAGGCACAATATACCCACTACTGGGGCTGACACCCAGGCTGACCCATTCTCAGGATAAGCAACCGTGAATTAGTCATTTTAAATCTAAGGTCTTAAAATCCGTCGGACTTCAATTCATCTTTTCTCTACAAAAGTTAGTTATTATCTTTTAAAATGGGAAATTTAGCCATTTTTATGATTGTAAATATAAACTTAAAACTATGCTCCTAAAATGAGCTTCACTTTGAGGAGAATGTAAAAAACACTGAATGTAAAGTTAGCCCCGCTTTGGTCTATTTACGGACCTGCGTTCTCATCTCCAGTCTTACAGAAAGAAGCTTACAAAGATTCCAAAGTGTCACAGGTCGGATTTCCTGAGAACGAAATCCCTGAGCCAGAACTTGTGTGCAGGAAGCTGTCTGGATGGGACCTTCTGGAGCAGCCAAGGAAGCAGGACACAGCAGAGGCAGGAGCTGAGCAGAGCTGTGGCCCCAGCAGTGGCCTTCCTGGAATCTGTGGAAATGTCTAGAGCTGGGAAGGCCTTGCTCTTACAAACTGGGGAAGAAGAGCAGGGCCTGTACCTCCACGTGGTTCAGACACTGGATGGTGGCACCTGGAGAGCGGGGCACGACCCTGGGAGCGGCGACTCCCTTCAGCAGAAGGCAGTCCTGGGGACGGGCTCTACTGAGACCTGTCACCTGCCTGCATCTCCAGTAACTGGGAGAGAACGAATACCTAGGCCTGAACCTGGTGAGGCATGGTGTGGACAGACCACAGGGTCCACTACAGAAGGACAGGACTTCAACACGCTGGCCAAGTGTTTGCAGGCCAGTAATTCTAACATTTATCAGACTCAAATTTCATTCATTCATTCATTCATTCATTCATTCATTCATTCATTTGAAAGAGAGCACACACAGCAGAGAGGGAAAATCCCAAGCAGGCTCTACTCTCAGCACAGAGCCCGACATGGGGCTTGAACACACAAACTGTGACATCATGACCTGAGCCGAAACCAAGAGTCAGATACTTAAGTGACTGAGCCACCCAGGTGCCCCTCCATTTCTCTCTTTCTAACTAGGACAATTAATACCTTTCAGGCTTTCTCAAAATGATTTCTTAAAGCCAATATCAATGTAAATTGTTTGGGGCATAAAGAATCAGAGCCAAAATGTATCTTAGAAATAACCCAAGTCCAAGTGTCTATTATAGCAAAAGAAGTGAAGCCTAATACAGAGACATATACTACTGTGTACCTGACACAATTCTAGCATTTCTCGTTTATGACCTCATTTAACTGTCACTATGACCTATGACACAAAAGACAAGGAGAGGTCATGTGACTTGACTGCAGTCATACAGTTGGGGACAGGGGGCAACACTGATGATCTCTTGCCCCAGGGGCTGTGCTTTCAACCACTATTATATAGCTTCTGGTGACACCGAAGGCCGCGAACTCCGTGGTCGGGACTGCAGCTTCCTGCCGTGTGGTTCATTTCACCTATCCTGGCGGCCACATGGCCTGTACAGCAGAGACAGCAAACTCACAATCAGGGGGCAGAACTCACCCAACAGGTTCATTTGTTTGTGCTTTTTTTGTATCTTCACAAACCTGTTTTAGTCTGTCCAGGAGTTTGCAATGTACTTTGACTCATCAGGTGTTAGGTTTAGAATCTCACCAAGAAGTCTGGCACCTATAACTTTACACCACATATAAAATGATGTCATGCACAGGCATTCCCAGCCTGATCTATTCAGGCCCCTGAGTTTGCACTCAGCCATGGTTATCCACAGGTAGGTGCTGATGGTGATGGCAACGATGGTGATGATGATGGTGGTGGTGGTTATGGATGATGGGGATGGTGATGATGACGGGGATGGTGATGATGATGGGGATGGTGATGGTGACGAGGAGGAGGAGGAGGAAGATGGTGATGAGGAGGACAGTGGTGATAATGATAGCGATGGTGGTGGATAGATAGGAGGTGATGGATGATGGTGGTGGTGGTGGTGGTGATGATGATGGTAATGGTTATGATGATGGTGATGATGAAGAGGAGGAGGAGGATGGTGATAATGACAGTGATGGTGGTGGATAGACAGATGGTGATGGATGATGATGGTGGTGGTGATGGTGACGGGAGGACAAGAAATAGTATGAGGAGGAAGAGATGGAGATGAGGAAGAAAGAGACAAGGAAAGGATATAAAAGGAGGAGGGAGAAGGGAAGGCAGGGAGTAAGTTATTGCTTACAATAATATGAATAGTCAGCACCTATTACGGTATAAGCTCTTTTATGTTCTATTTAGCTTCTCTGAGAAACCTCACCTGATAAACAATTTCACAGGAGTGCCACTATTTTTTTCCAGATAGATATAAACTGCTTAAATGAATCCACACCCCACACCAGACTGTTTTGATGGGAGCAAAATGTCTGCAGGCTAATACCAATCGATACAGGGTAGGGGGTGCAGAAAGGGGGAGGGGAGCAGACGCATTTACAAGTTAATAAGATACACATATTTCCATTCCATATTTAACCAGGAGAGAAATGCCTGTGAAGATCAAAGACACATTACTGATTATTTTTTCAGATAATTACTTGTAACAGGCAGAGATTTTTCCAGGAAAACAGGAATTGAGGCACTGAGAAAAGCACACTGCACCTACTCTCTCACAGGCATCAAGTTCCAGGTTGCACACAGAAATAAAAGTATACATTTCCAGTCATGGAATAAATGCCCAAAGAGGCTCAACAGATGGTGTAATTAGCACATTACGAAAAGATCCAAGTCTCAGGTGATCAGGGAGGGCTCCCTGGAGGAAGAATCTAAACTAATAATTGAATATTAATAATTGAATAAATATTAATCATTGATTGGTTAAATAAAGGGGAGAGGGTATGTCAGGGACCAGGAAGAGCCCATAAAGTCATAAAGGAATGTTTAAAGTACAACCAGTCCATTCAGATATACATCTATTTGCAAGTGTTGACAGGAAGGCAGGGAATGGTGGGGAGCTGCCAGGAGCCACTGTACCTGCTGAGTACTCATGGGAAGGAAGCCCACACAAAGGAGACAACTGAGAGACAGGGAGACATCCCTGAAGGTCCCACTGCTGACCCTGTAACAGCCGTGCCTGCATCTAGCATTCACTGTTAGAGACTCTTTATTTCCAGGATCTATACATTCACTTTTTAAACTACTAACTAGCAGTGGTACTTACAACCAAAAGAACCTTGACCCATCACAGTGATTTTTCTCTTGCCCTTGATTTAAAGCACTTATAGATAAATAGACATTAAAAAAATTTTTTTTTTAAAAACTAGAGCTAGGGGCGCCTGGGTGGTTCAGTCGGTTGAGAGACCAACTTCGGCTCAGGTCACGATCTCATGGTTTGAGAGTTTGAGCCCCGCGTCAGGCTCTGTGCTGACAGCTCAGAGCCCAGAACCTGCTTCAGATTCTGTGTCTCCCTCTCTGTACCTCCCCTGCTCATGCTCTGTCTCTCCGTCTCAGAAATAAATAAACGTTAAAAAAAAATTCAAAGCAGTTCTACAAATCTATGTCTTATTCTATGTAGCCTTCACATATGGCCCAGAACACACCCTGCACACAGCATTGTGCATCCTGTACAACACGTACATGCACCCCATAACACACATGCACGCACGTGCACACACGCACACACATGACACACAATCCCCATCCTATACGACACGTACACGCACCCCATAACATGCATGCACGCACGTGCACACACACACACACACACACACAATCCCCATCCTGTGCAACTTGTACATGTACCCCATAACACACATGCACACACACACACACGTGCACACAATCCCCGGAAGAACTACAATATAAGAATCAGTCACACAGACTATGATTAAAGCTGAACTTAAAACGGCACAAAGAAAAGGAGGAAAAGAAACTCAAAGAAAAATGGCAGGGGAAAAAACTCTATGACTATCTCACCCGTGACATGGTAAATGTAGCCTGGTTTGTGAGCTTTGTTGCTGTTGTCATTATTTTCAATGTGTCAAAATGTGGCCGCTTACACTCAGTCCTCACTACTGAAGCTAATTGCGTGATTTACATGTTTTAGTCTCTGATGCACCTCTTGTGTAATGTTTCAAATGATGGTCTATTTCACAACATGAAAGTTGACTGTTCTACGAGCCCAGACCAAAACATGAAAATAGTTTCAATGGTCTGTTTATCTGTGCAGTCAAATATGTGATAAGGTCTTCATGTGGGCCAAGAGCAAGAACAATTAAACATTAACTTCTTAAATCAATCAATGAAAAATTTCTACCCAGCTGATTTAAATTTGGGCAGACTAGGAAAATACAGTGTATTCACGTTATTTTTAAAAGTAGCACCAGAAGGGTCCCTGGCTGGCTCAGCTGGCAGAGCGTGGGCCTCTTCATCTTGGGGTTGTAGTTCGAGCTCCATGTTGTGTGGAGATTGCTTAAAAATTAAAAACTTCTGAAAAAAAAGTAGCACCTGAAACTAACACTGTATTGTTAACTATACTGGAATAAAAAAAATAAACGTAATTAAAAATTTTTAAATCAATAAGTAAAAGATCACCATACCAGGAAATTCTCAATTACCCTAACCTCATGTTTTCATTAAAAATACTTAGAATTCTGTACTTTTACCAAAAAAAAAAAAAAAAAAGTGACAGTACACCAGAAACACTATAGATTCAAACAGGTTACAACTCTCTGAACAAACTCTGCATAAGACATTTTCTCCTTTAGGTTACCCCAAAATCAAATGACACAAAGTTTGTAGAATCCGTAAAGTGACAACAAAAATGGACATTTGCTTTTCTGTCTTTAAGCTGTGACAAAAGCGACCAGCAGAAACCCATTATCATCCGTGCTTTCATCACTGCCGAATGCTGAGCTCTTCCACTGCGCCAGGCATTACGCCAAATACCTTTGCAAAGAGGAGCTAAGAAGAGTCAGGTGCAATCGTTGTATCATTATTTCACTTTGGGCATGACAAAACTCAGGTTTAAGTAAGTTCAATCATCTACAGAAGACAACACAGCTAGTTAAGTGGCAGGGTCAAGTTCCAGACCCAAGTTTTTCACCATCGCATCACACTTCCAAGTCTGGGCTAAAAACAAGGGATGCGGCATCTACGTCTGAGAACGTTCCTCTCAAAGTAATTCAGAGAATTTGATTTAAAGCATGAAGGACGACCAACCTTTGGTAGCCTGTTAACAACCTGTGCATAGGCTATCCAGGCAGGAGGCCCCACAAAGCAGAGAGCTGGCATAGGACATTCCCCACCGTCTTGGTCACCCCGTCCAGCACAAGCTGGCAGCGATCCAGACCAAGAGCTACCGTGTGGAACTTTCCTCTTGAAGACATAAAGACATGCCACCCCTCCCCTACCACGTGCCTACAAAGAGGTAAAACAGACACTACATATCCAGGATCCTTGCTTAAAGCATTTGACCTCAAAGAACTCAGAACATTAGAAAGTTTTCTACTGTATTAGTTAGCTGTGGATACACTACTGCTATGTAACAAAGGGATCAACACAAAACCCAGTGATACGACAAAACGCATCTATTACCACATTTACAGATTTTACAGACTGGGGTGTGAGCTATTTGTCTGACTTCCCAGGCCCGTTCACCAGCCCTGACTGGAGAGAAAGCAGCTATTTGGGCACGTTCTCTTTACTGAAGAGGTCAGATGCTACTGAAGACAAACAGGAACACGTGACACCTTATTATGTCAAAGCTCAGAATTTGCACCCTGTCAATTATAGCCATGCTCTCCTGCCCAGAAAAGTCCGTGGTCATGCCTAAAACAAATCAACGGGGCAGAAATATGTGTTTGCCCCACAGATGATAGAATGGGGAATACAAGGTGACCAACAATCCAAGTTACCACGTCCAGTCATTTGAAAACTAGATAAAAGCAGTTTCTGAGTCACTGTCTCCTTTGTTGATTCTCTATCTTCACCGATGCTAATCTCACAGCTGGAATCCCTTTCACCTGTCTTTCCCCTGGTAAGTCCCTGTTTCTCTTCTTCTAGAACCCACTCAAAGTCACCTGGTAAGCCCCTGGTTCTCCCCTGGTTCTCCCCTGCGAGATCAAGCTCAAACGTCACCTGCTAAATTCCTGGTCCTCCTCTGTGAGATCATGTCACCTGCTAAGTTCCTGGTCCTCCTCTACAAGATCGTGCTCACACATCACCCCACTTCACAAGCCTTTCCTAAACCCACCGTGTCAACCGCATGTGGATGCCAACACCGTGACTTGCCATTAACGAGATGCACCCAGATGCACAGTTTTTTAGGCAGGTTTTCTTTTTTTCTTTCCTTTTCTGTTTTTCTTTTTATTCTCTCTCCCTCCCCCACCTCCTTCCTCTCCCCCTCCTCTCCTCCTTCCCTTCCTCCCCCCTCCTCCATCCCCTTCCTCTCTCTTCCTTCTCCCCTTCGTCTCCCCTCCTTCTCCCCTTCCTTTCCCGTCCTTCTACCCTCCTTCTTCCCTTCCTCTCTCTTCCTTCTTCCCTTCCTCTCCCCTCCTCCATCCCCTTCTTCTCCCCTTCCCCCTTCCTCCCCCACTCCTCCCCTTGTTCCCCCTCCTTCTCCCCCCTCTCCCCTTCCTCTCTCCTTCTTTCCTTCCTCCCCTCCTCTCTCCCTTTCCTCCCCTCCTCCTTCTCCCCTTCCTCTCCTCCTCCTTCCCTTCCTCCTTCTTCCCTTCCTCCCCCCTCCTTCTTCCCTTCCTCTCCCCTCCCCCATCCTCTTCCTCTCTCTTCCTTCTCCCCTTCTTCCCTCTTCTTCCCCCTCCTTCTCCCCTTCCTCTCCCCTTCTTTCCTTCCTCCCCTCCTCTCTCCCTTCCCTCTCCTCCTCCTTCCCTTCCTCTCCCCTCCCCCTTCCCTTCCTCTCCCCTCCTCCATCCCCTTCCTCTCCTTTCTCCCTTTCCTCCCCCTCCTTCTCCCCTTCTTCCCCCTCCTTCTTCCCTACTTCTCCCCTTCCTCTTTCCTTCTTTCCTTCCTCCCCTCCTCTCTCCCTTCCCTCTCCTCCTCCTTCTCCCCTTTCTGTCCTCCTCTTTCTCCCCTTCCTCTCCCCTCCTTCCCCTTCCTCTCCTCCCTTTCTCCCTTTTGTTCTTTCTTTACTAATAACCTTGAAACAGATGTCATTACTGGTATTTCTCACTATATTTCTGGTTCTCTTCATTCGGGGCACATGATACAACTACTACGATTAATTCTCTATTCCTGGAATTTAACCATGATCACGTGATTTGTGTCACCCGAAGAAATGTGTGCAAAGTGAGTGCCTCTTTCTGGCAGACACCTTTCAGAGCCAGTGGACCATCCCATCTTCCCATGCAGCAGTGGTGGGGCTTCCCTGGGCTCAAGGTCCCCAGACAAGGACGACAGGGAGCAGGGAACCCCGGGGACCTGTGGCATATGGGATGCATGACTAGAAAACATGACTGCTATCTCACGACATTAAGACACGGGATCACCACTGCAGCATAACCTCGGCTATCCTGTGTGACAGTCATTATCAGAGTCCTATTCCTATCAGAAGTTCCCAAGACATCACGACATAACATCATTTCCATGGGGGCATGGTGGACTACTATAACACCGGTGCTCATACAGCACTATGAGCATACAAAATAGTTTGAAATGCAGCAGTGAGCAAAGGTTTGAGGAAAAATATTTCAATTTTTAAAATTATCACATTTTGGGGCGCCTGGGTGGCTCAGTCGGTTAAGCGTCTGACTTCAGCCAGGTCACAATCTCGCAGTCCGTGAGTTCAAGCCCCGCGTCAGGCTCTGGGCTGATGGCTCAGAGCCTGGAGCCTGTTTCCGATTCTGTGTCTTCCTCTCTCTCTGCCCCTCCCCTGTTCATGCTCTGTCTCTCTCTGTCCCAAAAATAAATAAACGTTGAAAAAAATTTAAAAAAAAATAAAATTATCACATTTAATAATCACTAACATACAAAAATGGTCCCAAAAAATTAACACCCCCAAATTAAATTTTAAGTGACTTGTTAGACACATCACATGAACATTTTGGTAAAATGTTTTTAGATAACTAATTTTAAATAGATGTGTTTTTATGTCAGCTGAGTTTAGGTAAAAGGATTTATTATCTCCATTTCTTGTTACTTACTGTCCCTATACTCCGTGTAAGAAGCAGATATCCCGTTTTTATAATGAGCTAACTGACTTCACCTCAGCAATTCATTTATGGCAAGACAGTAAATAAATCCAGGGTGATATCTATTTGGAAATGGTTTGGAGCTGGTAATCCCTGGATTCACTATAAAATATACTGATTACTCCAAATAATACAAAGTGCAGGCTAATAAACAGTTAAACATATATTAATGTCTTCAACATTGAGCTGCCACTGGTTTAAACAGAATGCCTATGGATTTCAGCTTCTGTATAATCATGCCTCTCCCTTTCTCTCTCTCTCTCTCTCTCTCCCTCTCTCTCCCTCTCTCCCTCTCTCTCTCTCTCTCTCTCTCTCTCTCTCTATATATATATATATATATATATAAGAACTCATACACAATGTCCATATATACATATATGATATACATATATGATACACACACACACACACACACACACATATATATGGACATTGTGTATGAGTCCGTCCTTACAGAATATCAGTAGCAGTAAAAGGTACCATGTTTTGAATGAAATGCATGATGGGAAGAAAAAAATCTCAAGGATGCAATCCAGTATTTGGAGGCTGGATGCAGTATCATATAAACTACAAAGGTTTCAAAAGCCAAAATGCTCTAACGTATCCTCAAGGTTACAGGAGCTTAATTTGCAGGACTGGGCACATTGCACTGATACGCAGTGATTTTCAGTAACTCTCTTTCAAAGCAGCATCTGCAGGTATCCGCCCTGAGGCATAACCACAACTTCGTACATTAGTAGTATGGGGATGTGTCAGTCTTTAATCGGCACCGAGAACCACTTTGGCTTCAAAAGTGGGAAGTCAAGGAAGTAACACTGAGAACTCATAAATAGGGTATCTGCTTCTGGCTCTTACTGATAGAGAATGCGTATAAAGCCACTGTATCTAGCTGCATTACCAGAGACGCTACGGAACCACACGTCACTGCACTAGGCACATCGGAGGTGTCTCCACAGATCCAGGAACACCTTCAAGTGCTAGTTGTCTGCATTTGCATGTTTCGTCCCAGCAAACTGTACGCTTTGGGGTGACAGACACATACCTGACTGACTCCCCGACGTCTTCCTCCCTAAGGCCAAAGGACTGAATCATCTCGCGAGTGACTCAAGTTCTCGGGAAGTGTTTGATAATATCTGATTTAAAGTACTTAGAACACAGTCTGCCAAATGAGGATCGTTACCATTCTTAGCTGGCGCTTCCTGATTGAAGTGTGGTCATAATAGCTTGCTTTAAATATAATGGCTATCTAAAGTACAGTAATTTAATCTAAATACAGACATATGCTTACCTACAGGTTATAAAACTCCCTTATGAGGACCTGAGGTGTCTGTCAAAATATTTGGCTCTGGCAAAACACGTGTTTCTTAGCGCATTCTGTACCTGACGTGATTGACTCCTAGGTCTTCTTCATTCACTCAACAAGAGCTAATAAGTGTTTTTTAAGTGACCTACCTGGCTGAATCAAAATTTCCAGAGAAACAGAACCAAGAGGAGAACAAAAGACAAACAGAAAGAGACGTGTTGTCAGGGACTGGTCTGCGCGATCACGGGGGCTGAGGAGTCCTGGCCTGCTGTCTGCAAGCTGGAGCCCCAGGAAGGAAGTGGGTGGGGAGGCTCCAGTTCAAGATGGCTGGCCTGAGAGTTGGTGGCTGATGGTGCAAGCCTGACCTGAGCCCGAAGGACCCCCAGGAGCACCGATACCTAAGGGCAGGAGACGAATGCTCCAGTTCAAGCAGAGAGCAAATCTACCCCTCCTCCCTCTCTCTGTTCCATGCAGACCCTCAACAGAACAGATGATGCCCACCGGTTCACTCAGTCTCGATTCGAACGCTCAGGTCGTCTGGAAACACCCTCACACACAGGCCCAGAGGCCATGTTTTACCATCTGCCTGCGTATCCTTTGGCCCAGTCTTGTTGACACAGAAAACTTTCACACTGGTCTGACGGAACTGGCCAAAGTCCCTTCCGCCCCACTCACCTCTCTGTTTCCTTACCCGCTCCTTCTTCGCACACAGCCCAACCCCTCTCACTGTCCAAGAACTCATCAGGCGAGCTCGCCATGGAGTCTCTGTCCGTATTCATCTCTCCGGCATGACCATACCACTTATGGAACCAACTATCAATTACTTTACGCCTGTACTCACACATCATCTTCTCTTTAATATCTGAAACCAGATTTCCAATTACAGCCTCCCTGAGACCACCTTCTTGTACTTCTTAATGCATCTATTACTTTGTAACATATGACAAGTAAATTATATAAACTTGTCTGTCTTCCTCCTACAATGAAAAGCTCTGAAGCCGAGGAAATTTTTGTCTGCTCCGGGAACCACCATACGTTCAAGAAACAGAAAAATTTCTGCACATAAACATCTGAAGAAGTCAGAAATGATTTTGGTGCATGCTCTACTTGTGAATATTTTGCCCTTAAGTGTTTTTTTAAAAAATCATTGTAGGGGCACCTGGGTGGCTCAGTCAGTTAAGCGTCCAACTTCGGCTCAGGTCATGATCTCACTGTTCTTGAGTTCGAGTCCCGCATCAGGCTCTGTGCCGACAGCTCAGCCTGCTTCGGGTTCTGTGTCTCCCTCTCTCTCTCTGCCCCTCCCCTGCTCACACTCTGTCTCTCTCACACAAATAAACATTAAAAAATAAATGAATAAATAAATAAATAAATATAAAAAATCATTGTAAACACCTGTTTAATGCAAAAAGAAAAATAGGTGTGTAATCATATATAACTACTAGTCAAAGAAATATTCAAAATAGATTTTTGCATTCATTAATTTCTAAAAGACTAGAAATACGATGATGTAAACTCTCTCAAGTGAGTCAGTGTAAGCATCGCCCACGCATTACTGAAGGGGACAGAGCTTGACTTGGGGACAAGCTGGATTCAAACCCAGGCTCTTGGAGAACCAGCCCAGAGTGGGGTTTTCTGAAATGTCCCATCTGGACTATCCAATGCCAGAGCTACGGGCACATGCGATCACGGAATACTTGAAATGTGACCAGGATGGCTGCGGACCGGGATTTTTAATTTCCTTTCATTTATATTCACATTTTAGCAGTCACATGTGCCTAACGGCTACTCCACTAGGCCGCTCAGACTTAGATACAGGATTTTAGACATTTTTTAAGTTCTCTGATATTCAACTTTACCATACGCAAAACGAGACTGAAGCACACTGTTGTAAGTACTAACAGGAATTAAAACTACTAAGTGGTCACATCCCACGTCTCAACACACAGCGGGTGCTCACATAGACACTCTAGTCGTTGCTCATATATCCTCGTTCTTATGACCTTCTCCTGAAATCCTGGAGCTTGTTTCCTGGTTCCCTAGTTGTGACTTGGCAGCCTTTGGGAGGCCCCCAGCGGGAGCTTCCACCCCGTGGTGAAGACCACTGTACCCCAGTTTTCCCTGCTTTGTATGCTGGAGCTGATGGTTCCATCTCGCCCTGGGCAAAGAGAATACAGGAAGTTCTTTAAAAAGAAAGAAGCTCGCTAAGTATTGGGATATGACTTCAAGAAGAGCGGTTTATTTATCACAAGCATCCCCGGGAAGTTTGTTGGCTGCTGTTCTCAGGCCATTCCAGCTCCTTGGGTGCTGTTCTTGCCCCGAGCGCTGCTTTCTCCCTCTGCCTTCTGCTTTAGCCAAGAGGGTGTATCCCGTTCCACTGCTGTGGTATGTATTGGAAAAACGGTAGGTCAGGGGCGTCTGGGTGGCTCAGTCGGTTAAGCGGCTGACTTCGGCTCAGGTCACGATCTCACGGTCCGTGAGTTCGAGCCCCGCGTCGGGCTCTGTGCTGACGGCTCAGAGCCTGGAGCCCGTTTCAGATTCTGTGTCTCCCTCTCTCTCTGCCCCTCCCCTGTTCACGCTCTGTCTCTCTCTGTCTGAAAAATAAATAAACGTTAAAAAAAAAAATTAAAAAAAAAAAAAAAACGGTAGGTCCACACGCTTTACAAAGTCATACACGTTCATGCAGAACTACCAATTTTGTGAATGCTAAGGGGTATTCCCATTTCTTTTTTCTTTTTTTTTTTTAAATGTTTTATTCATTTTTGAGATAAAGAGAGCACGAGCAGGGCAGGGGAAGAGAGAGTGGGAGACGCAGAATCTGAAACGGGCTCAGGCTCTGAGCCGTCAGCACAGAGCCCAAGGCGAGGCTCGAACCTATGAACTGCGAGATCTTGACCTGAGCCGAAGTCAGACGCTCAACCAACTGAGCCCCCCCAGGCGCCCAGGGGCGTTCCCATTTCTATCCTGATTTTGGGTCACAGTTGGGTGAAGATAATTAAAATACCTATAAACAGATTTTGATTCTGAGAAAGCCATTTAATGTCATTTAAATGAATCTGTAGTGTCCCTTAGGAAAACATTAAGTGTTTTGTTCTTGTTTGTTTTAAGCAAAGGTAATGGTTTGAGAATGTCTTCCTAAGACCAGTTTGAAAACATTTTTGAAAATTCAACAACTTTTTCCTACAATTATACACACACACATTTTTTTTCCATCTCATAATTCACAAGTGACAATTTGGACTGGTAGAAGCTTGATGGCACAGTGTCAAGCCCCATTTAAATAACATACAGTCACAGAAGAAATGCCCAAAACAATTCACTTAAAAGAAAAATGACATTCTTTTTTGCCAGATTTGTTTAACAAGCGTCTGCCTTTAAATCTATCCTCTGACCCTACTTGTCCGTTTTACATCTAGATGTTCGTTTTTATACACTTGAATTTTTTCTTTTGTTTTTACACGGGAGCTATTTCTGCAGTCTAGCCAACAAGAGACAGCTGAGTTAAGACACACACAACACACACTGGACTATGCAACTGTGACTTCTACCCTTCGATCCTGTGGGGTCTCTGCCCAACCAGAGTCCTCCTCTGAATGAGACACAGGACAGGCAGACACACAGGTGCCCCTACAAACGTGTTTACAGCACGTATACAGAATAGTGCCTGGCTCTTAGTATGCGATAAAAGAAGTAAGTGATAATTAATGATGTTAATAAAATGTTACTGAATGGATACACACATTCTGACCTCCCGGCCACAGCTGACCAATTAAAGACTTCGGTTTTACTCACCGACCTGGATATCCTGCAGGTCCTGATTTCAGTGTCGCAGCTGGGGCAGCTATTTGATAGCACATACAATCAAAAGGGAAGTTAGCTCCGGGACAGAGAGTAAGAAAAGAGAGGGTACTAAGTGAGAGGCCAGTTCTGGCATCTCAGCAGGTTTCGCTGGGCCCTGGGCTAGCTCAGGTGGGATCCTGTGCCTACAAACAGAAGACCCGACAGACGTCATCTCTGTGAGTCGGCAACCAAAGGCACCCGCCTATACAACACGGCACCGTCCCTGACGATCCCCTTCCTGCCCTCCTCTCTCCAGCCCTCCATTTGTCCTCGCCCTCCCTTGCAGAGTTCATGCTTTATTTAGCCTCTGAATTCTAGCGTGATCTGAAGCTGAGAAACATTCTGAACCATGTGGAATCGTTAACTAGGCAGGATAAAAGCTGCTGTAAGTGAACCACAAGGTGAATTTACTAAAATGTGCTACTGTTCAACTAAATGTATTAATGCAACCTCCACTTAGTAAAGGGAGCCTGGCTAGCTGTTCCTCAGACCTCTCCTCTGATCTGGGGGCACGTAGCTGGACCACAGTTAGCACCCTCTCGTGTACGAAGAAGAAATCCTGTGAATGAATGCCAGGAACGCAAGCAGAACTGATGTGTGTCCCCGGCTGGGGCGGCCTAGAAACCCCCCCAGTATTCCCTTCTCCAAGCTCCTTCCTCTCTGAGAGGGAGAAAAATGTACTCCCTTGCACATGACACGCTGAAGCTAACAGGCTTGGCTGCAAGATCGGGAGACCCTGAGTTCTGGCACCAAGTGGAGGATAACCCCTGCCCGTCAAGATCCCCACCTCTGACTTCACGTGAGTAAGCAACACATGGGATTCTGGAGTTCACCTGTCACCTCGCCAACGCTGTTCTAGAACGCACACGGAAGGTGGCTTTACTGTTGGTCCTGACACTGGAGAGGAAAAGTAGTGACCCAGGAGAGAAGTGGGGCTCAACCCGGAGAGGAAAGCCAGGGGCGCCCTGCATCCTACAGGATGCGGAGGCCCAGCATCAGAGCCAAGCCCCCAAGCCCGGGATCACGGGCACCCACAGACGGGAGACGGGAAAGCGGGGAGAGCGCACCGGAGCCTGAACAGCAGGAGGGGGACTCCCCACGCCTGTCACCACCTGACACGGAACGGATTCTGCCAGGGCAAAGCAATGCTACTTCGTGGGAACAGCATGTCCTGGTTAGGGAACAGGAATTAGCAACAGGAGGCCCTGCCCAAGCCAAGGGGCCCTGATGGTGTTTACTCAGGTTCAAACCTGCAGCAGGAGTGATAGAAAAATGAGCCCCGCAAAGCACTTTGGAGATTTCACACACAACACTGCCAGGCCAAGCCTAAGAAGCAGGAAACGCAAGACAGATGTGAAGAAGAAAGGCCCCAGTGTGCTTACTCCCAACTCCCCCCCAACAGGTCATCCCCATCATCCGTTTCCATAGCAACTGTCCATTCCCACCAGCTCTACAGACGGTGTTAAGTTAATGTCTAAACACTTAAAGAAAAAGTTTGCCACGGATACAGCGACTGGACAACTTACCAGAACATTCTGCAGGAACTCGGCCCTTCTCTGTGCATTCTAACCACGCAGAAGTACTGACACACTGCAGTCCTTACCGGGCGTTCCTGCCCGGACGAAGCAGGTGACAGTCACACGTTAGCCACAAAACGCTGCTGCCAGATCAGGTTCCAGAGCTCTCTACCATGAGGACACAAGAGCCAATGCCATGGTAAACACAACCAACTTGAACTACCCTCCTTGCTGCTTTCCCCTGAGCCAACCTCAGATCACGGACTTTGGTGTAGGAAAACCTTATTATTTATGGTAATCAGCATTAAATGGTTACCCTTTTTACCAAATTACCATGCAGGCTAGTCTCAGAAGCACATGTTACTAACTAGCCTGGGTCACTCTGGCAAATTGTGTTGGGGTACAACACTAAATCTGTTTTGTCAGGACACTTAGGTTTCCCTCTTTATTTTTTTTGTTGTCCACACGGAACTTAGAAAATTGAGTGGGAATCCTTCCCGAGCCCCAGGCAACTGGGCATTTTTAAATAAGCCTTAACTAAGTATAATTAATTTAAATTTCATCAAAGTGTGAACAGCATTTGGTCAAATATGTAAATCTGCCCACGAGACAGAGACAGCAGGTGGGAACGTTGCACCTCAGGCTTCCAAAAATGATCAATCCCAGAGATGCACAAATCACTATCTCTGATAATCAGGCATCAAGCAGTGTAATTAAGTAGCTGGTTTTAACTCAAAATGTTACACTTCAGACTCTCGGCATCAATAAAGTGCAGAATGCACGCTGAGAACCACACTGGAGGGAAAATGTGGAGGCGCGTACTTGAGGAAAATTCCAGGCTGGCAAGGGAGAGCTCCGTTTTCTGGGCAGAGTATGTCCCGATGCGGCATCACGGGACTATGCGAACGGGGTCCTGAGCAGCAGGAAGGAGGGCGACGTAGAGGAGGAGACAGTGAGCTCAAAGACCAGGATGGGTTCTTCTTGCGTATCGGGAAGGGACTCGGGATACAGTAACTCAAGACATAACCCTCTGAATGCACTTTTCTCCAGCATTGACTGAGAAGTGCTTCTAAACCAGGTGTTGCCCTGCCTGCTAGGGGACAGGGGCAAGACGCTCGTGGGGACGCGTACTTGTGCTCCAAGTGTGGGGTACAACAACAAATACAGGTTTGACAAAATAGGTTCGTGTTCTAGGGGACTCGCAGGAAAGAGGGCCACGACCTCTTAGGGGGATCAGGGAAGTGTAATGAAGGAAATGACTGTGCAGCGGCCCCCAGATACTGGACTGTAAGAGCCCCTGCTACATGCAGCAGACAGACCCGTTCTTCCCAGATCCCTGGAGTTTGAAATGAGATGCGCAGACACCCAGAGCCACTGGGCGCCGAGCTCGGAGCGAGCCGGATGGTGACAAGCACTCGCTCCGTGGCCGGACTCTACCCAGAGTCCTCCACACCGTCAAGGCCCTCCCCTTGGGCTCTGCCCTTGGCCAGTGCGGTTCAGGTTCAACAACAACTCTGCCGGGTCACTAGCAAAGTCCCCCGACCTTGACACTGGATCAAATCCCTCATCTATCTCCTGGGAATCTTATCCCCGTAGCCTGACCAGCAAGACACCTGCGGAGTCAGCTTAGCAACAACGCCCCAGCCTTCGAGCTTCCTCTTGGTAACCTCCATCCACTGACCCCACCTGGCGCCATGGCTAAAACCTCACTTGTCTTGGCCGTGTTCGGAGTTGACCCTGGTCTCTCTCCTGCTGCAAAGCCCCACTGTCACCCCCGGGACTCACTGCCATCTTTAACTAGGGCCGTGGGTAAAATTTTTACCATGAATATATACATATTCTTTTTTCTTTAACAAGGGACACATCGTGAATTCCTGGTGCTGAGAGTCTGAATGGCTGAACTGGTTCCTAAACTATAGGACATTTGTTTTGTTGTTTTGTGTTGTGTCACTGCTACACTTACTTAGATACCTGAGATAGTCCATTGGTGTTAAATAAGTTCCAATGTGAATTTGAAATAGCAACCAAAAACAAAGAAAAAAGAAAAAAGAGCAACGAATTTGTATCTGAAATAACAAATAGATCTTAATTCATGCCAATGTTTAAAACAATACTCCTGGGGTGCCTGGGTGGCTCAGTCGGTTAAGCGGCCGACTTCAGCTCAGGTCATGATCTCGCGGTCCGTTGTGAGTTCGAGCCCCGCGTCGGGCTCTGTGCTGACAGCTCTGAGCCTGGAGCCTGTTTCCAATTCTGTGTCTCTCTCTCTCTGACCCTCCCCCGTTCATGCTCTGTCTCTCTCTGTCTCAAAAATAAATAAACGCTAAAAATTTCTTTTTTTAAAAAAAAAACCAATACTTCTGTTTCAAAACCACAAAATACTTTAGGAGATTAAAGGATACCTAGGTGGTTCAGTCGGTTAAGTGTCTGACTTCAGCTTAGGTCATGAACTCATGGTTCATGAGTTAGAGCCCAACCTCAGGGTCTGTGCTGACAGCTCGGAGCCTGGAACCTGTGTCAGATTCTGTGTCTCCTTCTCTCTCTCTGCCCCTCTGCTGCTCACTCTCTCTCTCTCTCCCTCTCTCCCAATAATAAGTAATCATTAAAAACAAATGAAAAATTTACGTTAGGAGAGTAGGGGCATTTTTTTAAAGTTTATTTATTGAGAGAGAGAGAGAGAAAGAGCATGAACAGGGGATGGGCAGAGACAGAGGAACAGAGAGAGAATCCCAAGCAGACTCTATACCACCAGCACAAATCCTGATGCAGGGCTTGAACCCACGAACCCTGAGATCATGACCTGAGCTGACACCAAGCGTCGACAAAGACCTTCATTAAAATATTAAGGGAGTTGATGCTTCCTTCAGTAAGACATAACACAGCCACTGAAGGCTTCAAAATAGGAAAATGTTCTGACGGGTACCAAACTTTAGAGAAGATAATTTGTCGTGTGGTTTAGTTCACACAGAAGAGCACGAGTTAGAAGACTGGCCAGGGGTGACAGTGATCCACGTGTATGGGGTGTCTGTGACAGTGGTCCACGTATGGTGTGCAGGAGGTTGTGTGCATTTCTGCAGATTCTGTAGTGTGAAAGCACTGGGGAAACACTATTCACATTAATCCTATGCACACGGCCCCCTTACCGATGGGCACAACCTTCTCAATTATATGAGACAGCGCAGAGAATGTGAAATAGAGTGGTAGCCATGGTATTTCAAGGAGAGAAAAGATATGACTGATTCCACTAAGAGAGGATTACTGAAGTACTGAGAGTGGGCAAAGTGACATCCAGATTTTAAATCCAAGTATCTTGGAGAATGACAGCAACAGTCCTAACAAAAACAGAAGTCAGAAACAGCTCAATCGAAATTTGGGATCAAAAACTGAAGTTTAGGATGATGCTGAGACCTTTTTCAGGTGAGTCTGAGGTGTGTGCACAACATCCCAATGATGATACTCAACAGAGATCTTACATCTGAAAGGCACTCGGGTGAAGATGATATTTGCAGCCACACACACACACACACACACACACATGAGATTACAGAAGACACAGAAGTCGTAAAGAACACGTTAGAGAATGCTTACACTCAATCCTAAATATACGAGGACGAGAGAGAGAAGACCACACAGAAACAGAAGAACACAGAAGTCAAGGCGGAGAGAGTTCCGAGGAGACGGTGGGGGCAAAGAATGACGAACGACAGCGAGAGAGCAGGAAGGGAGAAAATGCAGGAACAACATGGGGATTAAAGGAGAAATCGCCAATCACCATCAGGTGTAGGGACTGTCAAAGTATTTGTGGCCAAAAGAAGGAAAGAGAGTAGAGAAACTTGTGAAGTTGCTGAGAAAAAGATACTGGTTTTGAGTTGAAGATGTGTAGACAGGTGCACAGGTGTATGAGACGAGGAGAGACAGACAAAGAGAGAAAGATGCAAGAACGTAGGGGAAAGTGACGGAGCGCGAGGTCTGGGGGGAGACACAGAGGGCGGACCAAGGGCCGAGGCCAAGGGACGGCACCTGGTGCAGAAGAGGGACGAGCCCTGAGGAGACGGAAGCGAGGGAGCGGGCGTCCATGAGAGCCCAGCAATGCTGAAACACCGCCCAGTGGGTGAGGACATGTGCGGAGCACCCAGCCCATCTACACCTTTCAGTGAAGTAGGGGAAAAGAGATCTGCCACAGTCGAGGGGCTCGGGGTCACGAAAGAGGACAAACGGGGCACGCTCCCAGAGGTGGGTCATGACCTTTCACCGTCACAAAGAAAACTGGCGGCAAGTCCATTTAAAACTTTCTCATCTGCTTCTGGGACCTTAGTGCGCAAGGATGCAGACTCTAGGGATGCGTCTGGAATTGCACATATTGGCAGATGCTTCTGATTTGGCTTTTGTGTTTAGGTGTCACTGACACGAGGGCCTAGCTCCGATGAGAGCCCTAGCATACACACATCCCCACACCCGGGGTCCAATCAAACAACTATGCTCCTTGATACCAAAGCACTTTTTTATGTCACAAACGCAGGCACCTCTGTGACCTCATGACGTCACATGCATTAGTGGCATTTACGTACAAATACAGAACATAAATGTGTCAACAGTCATGCTCCACAATCATTATATTAACATCTTATGTGGCCAGATTCTGAGCTGCCTGAGGACAGAAAAATGCTGCTTTCTAAAACAATCTAGTGGACAAGAGAAACTGGGGGAAGGGGTAGGTAAGGGGCCCGATTCGGAATCATCTGAGATATGCCTTTAGGACCCCTGACCTCTCCTGCAGCAGAAACAGCCAGAGGAAGGCTCTGAAAATACAGGACAGGAAATCACCGACAGGTGACTTGAAGGGAATAGAGAATTTAGGACCCGAAATGCACCTATATCACAGAAGTCTCAAAGCTGGCCTATTTAAAGGACGTGTGCATATTAATCGGAGAAGTCTTCACATGTTAAGAAATAAAATGAAGAAACTGAATGAAGGAATCTGTCCATCAACTGTCAAACATAATACTAAACGTACTTGACATTTTCCAACTTGGTGTGAAATTTCTCTGTGACTTCTTCAGAACTACTCCAAATGGGTACGGAAGGATACCGTTCCATGTGTGCAGTGAAATGAAGAGAGATTTTTAAGGAAAAATTATGCCCTCGTTTTCCATTATGGGCAGGCACTTTAGAATGATGAAAACTTTCACTAAACCAGAAGCCTATGAATTACAGCCACAATGTCTAATAATTTCATTTCCGCGGCTGATACAACTCTTGGGCTTGGACTTAGCATAAAGCAAGTCGCTAGATGAATTAGGAAGGAACAGTTTAAGGGTGTGTGTGTAAAACTTATTAATGCACTCACTGTGTTGTCTTTTTCCCCTTGAATCTTGCAGGGACAGAATATAATAAATTTATCTAATCAAAAAGCTCAGTGAATTTATAAAAGGACAGACAACGTTAAATTTGGGATAACTGCATCTTTTCAATTATCTACAGTTCATTTTAAGCCCCACACCCAATAGCTTATTTGAAGATATTATCTTAAAGAACCTAGTCAAAAATATCCTTTCTTTTTTGTTTTGTTTTTTAATTTTAAATCTGGCATCCATTCTAGCAACTCTGACTCCTAATCCTTCTATTCAGGAAAGATGCTTTCCTTTCTATTATTATACTAACTTTTGCTCTTTAATCGTATAATGTATGGATTCCAATCCCTGCATCACTGCCAAACAAGAAAAATGCATAGGGTTTACATCTAGTGAAACAAAAACAAATCAAAGGGAAATCTCAGCATAAACCTTAAATGAGTGTTTTGTACTTTTGGGGTGTTGTTTTTAAATTTGATTCTCTCTCTTTCTTGGTTTAAATAGCAATCTACATTTAATTAGGAGATAGAATCCTGTCTTTTTCCTACCAATTCCTATCATAATTCTTGAAGTTTAGCATCCACTCTCTGACAGTCAACAATAAATGTGTTTATAATGATTAAAGGAAAATTAAACAACCGTAAGAAAGAAATAATAAGAGAAGGGCCAATGTGAAAATACAAAGAATTTTAGAAATGAAACACAGACAGTCAACTAAAGTAAAAAGGCAACCAATGTGTTACACCATTGATTAGACATCGCTAATCTCGTATCCGTGTTTTAGACTTTAAAATCTCCTCTTGTTAGCTTTCAGTTTTGAGGTTACCTTTAAAACTCAAATTAAATACACAGAAGCAAGGGAAACAACGACCCTTCCCAGACGCTTCCCTGGTGCCAGGGGCTGACACGGGCGCTCGCTCGCTCCATACAAGCCTACCACCGGCACGCGGTGTAGACGCAGTGTAGTGCACAGAAGCCCGAGGCTGGAAACGTCCAGACGCTAACACTTCTCGTGGGCACGGGGGCCCCTTGTCCGCTCTTGCCCTGGGCTCCCGTGGCTTCGGTCGGGAGGCCAACCTCCCCACCCCGGGTTTATGTTCCCAGCCTGCACCTGCCTTGGAAGCTCAAGAGAGACCTCCTCACCTGTCCGTGATCACGGCCACCGGAGCACCAGGCTGCCAGGTCAGACTCTGCCCTCGTCTCTTCTTTCCCCTCCTACTCCAGCCTCCTCCCCGAACAGCCTGCAACATCTACTTTTCTTTCCCCTCCTTCAGTTTCCTATATCCAGTCACCGAATCCTGGTGTCTCTGAGTCCTCAGTGGAACTTCCTTCCCAACACTTCTCTCTACCCGTCCGGTCCAGGACCACCGTCGCAGATATGATCATAATGAAAAGTCCGCGATACTGAGAGCGCTCGCCAGACGTGACGGAGACATGAAGTGGGCAAAGGCAGTGCGAGCGGTGGGCTTTCTCGACGCAGGGCTGGCTGCCACAGCCCTGCACTTTGTACCCACCGCGGCGTCCGAGAAGCACAACGAAGGCATGCCGTTCAGCAAGCTGTGCCCGTGCTGCTATGTCCAGGCCCGGTAGGAGGCGCTCTGATGTGACGGAGGCCGGGGGAGGCCAGGGTCCTGCTCGCAGAGACGGAGAGCCTCGAGGAGTGAGAGCGAGCCCGAAAACCCACATCGAGAGCGACGTGCGTGCCCATGCGTTGGCGGCGAAGACAGAGAAGCCCAGGCTGTGCCCGGTGTGTGCCAGGGCCGGTCGGCGCGGGCGGAAGCTTTGCGGGGACTGGAAGGTGGAACAGAACCGGGTGGGGCCAAGAGGGCGGGAAAAGCCCCGCAGGACAGAAGCAGCTCCTGTAAGCTGTCTCCCAGAGCTCCCCTGACAGAGTCCTGTCACCATTTGGGCGACGCCTACTTTCCAGCCCTCACCCCCGCCCCCCCATCTTTCAAAACCCCAACCAAACCAAACGACCTCAAAACCTAACACCACGAACGCAGTGACGTTAGGGCCCTCGCGGTCTCCCTCCATTCCCAGCAAGAGGCACGGCCCCAGAACACAGAGGCTAAGTCTCGCTAAGTCTGTGACTCATCCACCCGACCCAACAGCTGGAATCACTCATACCAGCTGGCCCAGCAGGTATGCAAACCTTCAAACAGACAAGTATTTGAAAGGAGGGCTGTCCTTGGAAGAGGGCAGACTTGTGTATGCAGGAGTGCGTTCTACGCGCTTTACCGCGCACGTGACCAACCCGAAGCCACCGCAGGGCACCCCGAACCCCACGTTTCCGTGGGGTGGTGCTCGGCTCTCCCCCCAGGCGCCTCAGCCGTCTGGTGAGGCCCCATTATTATGCTCCTTCTGACCACACTAGCACGCAACCATATGTGTCCACAGACCACCATCCAGGCCGGGAGACGTGCCAGCAACTTGCGTGATCAGCCAAAGAAAAATGGTCAGCAAAGAAACTGGATCAGCGAAGAAAAGAACCCAGTTGCCTTCTCTGTCCCCCAAACACGAGCAGGCCGTGAGCGTGAGGCAGAGGGTGGGAGACAGTTACTTCGGGGGGATTGGGAGATAATGGCGGGGCTCTGTTCCTGCTCTTACTGCTTCTCAGCTCTCAGAAACGCAAGGCGTTCTGGAAAAGAGTCCATTTCCTGGGTCCAAAACATTTGGTCCTGGAGGCCACACCTCTTAGCAGCCTGCCTTCCCCCAGTGAGAATGACGGGTCCGTGGCTTTCTGGGAGTCACAAAAGTTGCTCTCGGTAACGAACCCAGGACAAAAATCCCAACCGTCAGCAGCCATGAACCAGATCCGCAGAGAGCTGCAGGGGAGGGGACGGTCTGATCCTACATCGGGGGGAAGCAAAGAGGGGAGGAAGCAGAGAGGGGAAACCAGTGTTTTGTCTCCTAAAGCACATCTGTGAATGGAACTGGATTGCTACTAACAAGAAAACTAAGATCTTCTGGAAGAATTTCAGGGTCCTTGTTAAGACGACAAGTCCGAGCTGGCGCCCTAAAGTGAAGGGTGGTTTTATGCGCGGGCACTGAGCCTGCCATCTGCTCCCTGTGGCTGGAGAGATGCCGTTCTTAACACACGCCCACCAGGCAGGGCTCCCCGGAAGCAAAGACTGCCTCCTCGTCACCCGGGCAAAACACAGATGAAAATAACAAGCCTAGAGAGACAGGAAGTCACACAAGGCAGGGTCACTTTACCTGTAAATATTTTACATTAAATGTGCCCAACACCTTCAAAATCACTACGGCCTGGGCCGTACGCACGGAGCAAGTCGCATCCCAGACACTGGTGTCCAGGGAAACACCAACAGCAAATTACGTGCATGGGCTTCTTTGCAGCGAGGCACCCTCTCGCAAATGATGCGGTAAACAAAATCACCTCTGCTGGGGCAAATCCTGTTTCCTCGGGAATATGTGTACGGCATTCAGGAGAATTCAATTTTGTTAGAATGGGAAAGAAATAAACCTCGAGCAGTTGCCAAGATCCTTCCGTTATATGAAATGACACCTTTAAAATTATTCTTTTCCAGAAGAGCAGCCCCAGTCTTTAAAACTTACCCAGGTTTCTCTTGTAGAAGCTGATTCTATTTTAAATATTCCTCTCATTCCCCTTGAGTTCTCAGTTGTCTCTGAAATGCTGTTTTTAACACTATTTGAATTAGTTTATAACTGGTCTAAATAAAAGCAATAATTCATAGGATTAGCCAAACATGGGGTAAATTATTTCAGGGGTAGGTACGTGTAGTGTGTGATGTGTGTGGTGTGTGTATGTATATGTGTGTATATAGTTTGTGTGTGTGTGTTATGTATGTGTATGTAGTGTGCACGTGTGTGTATGGGTGTGTGTGTATGTGAGTAGTATATGCTGGGCAGCGTGTAGCACACACGTTTGTGGTATTATCAGAAGTTAAGTCATTATTAAAAGTTTAGAAATATGCTTATGTTAAGCTTTCATTCAGAGATGTGGTCTCAACTCATGATCCTTCTGCATTGTGGGGTCACAGACACATTCAAGGATCAGATGACAGCCAGACCCCCTCCATGAACACATGCAAGCAAACAACTGTATACATGACACAGGTACTTCCTGGACCCACGAGTGCCATCTTCGGACTGTAGGAAGAACATTTCCCTTGACACCTTTCTTTTCAAAGGGCTCCTTCATAATTACTACCCTGAGTCACAAAAATTCCTCAGGAGAGGACTTCAGAGATTACCTAATCTGGTTTACTTAAAGCCTAGAGAGGTAAGGCGATTTTCCAAGGACATTCTGCTGGGAAGGACCAGGGCTGGGACCAGGGCAAGACTCCCGGCCATTTGTCCAAAGCTCTTTCAATTAAGGGAGGCACTTGCATTCCTAGAACACATTGCTAGCATGGAGCAAGTGGCTAATAAAGAAAACACACAAACCACTAAAGCAGAGTTAAAACTACAAACACCCTGGCTGCTCTAAGAGCCGTCCTTGGGAGGAGTTGCTTCCCCTGCGATTACACCCACACCAACATAAATAAAGTCCTGCTTCTTGCTTTACTGCACCAATCCTGTAAGTCTCACCTGAGCACAGAGCTCCCGTTAGCTTCAAAGGTACTTTTTACTTCTTGGTTCAGCTCCACGGGGATATTAAACAAGACAAGATGCAGCCCAATGCCTTGGAGATGAACAATGGAAACAAATTACTATACGCTATTTAGTCGAATAATAAGAAAAATGTGTTCCATCCCTACACGCTACTAAATTTCTCTGACAATCTCCCTTAATCTTCCGACACTTGGGTCTCATTCTTTCACAATATTGTTTCTATCACAACAATGAAATGTGGGTTATTTCATCTCAGGGAAACTCGGATACGATTTGTTAAGCGGTAATTGTGTTACCTACACTATTGATTTGGGCACTGGTCCCACAAGGGGCTTGGCTGGTGGAGTTTACTCGATCTGTGCTGCCCGACATCACCTTCACAGGCACAACACAGGGAAAGGCTTCCACTTGTTTCAAAGCAAAGTGAAGTACAAATATTTCTTAGAAAGCTAACGTTCCTCAACCAGGACTAGCTACAGGACTACAGGTTACTCAGCCAATACACACAGATCAGTTTCAAGCACAGGCAATTTTTAATAAAGAATGGTGGGTCAAAGACAAAGTAAGACTCATTAATAATCAAATGATGCTTAGCCTCTTTTCCATACCATCAAATTAGATCAGATGACAAATAAAACATCTTTAGCTATCTTCTAAAACTGGGAAAACAACTGAAACAAGTGAAATCTAGATACGGGGGATCTGAAATTTTATTTTTTTTTAAGTTTTTATTTAAACTCTTAGCACACAGGGTAATATTAGTTTCAGGTGTACAATATGGTGATTCGACACGTCCACACGTCACGCAGTGCTGGTCACAACACGGAACAATCACCCAGGGATCTTGTTCAAAATCAGATTCGATTCGGTGGACATTCCACATTTCTAACAAGCCCCCTGGGATCGCTGACCATGCTGTGAGTACAAGGGCTTAAGACAGTTGTTGGTTAAGATAATCAAGGATGAAAACTTGTTTTTATGAGCACTAATGCTTACCAACCACCTACTACGTGCCAGGAACTCTACCTATAGAAAGTTCAACACTCACAAAACCCACCTGAGGAAAGAGGTCACTGCTCCCATTCTAGAGATAATCAAAAATAAGGTTAACAAAGAAAATACACAATATGAATAAGGTAAAAAGGTACAAATGGGTAGAACTGGGGCCTGAATTTAGGGTTACTTGGCTCCAAATGTTTTCATTAGTCTAATCATTTTCATTAATTTAAATAAATTTAAATAAATATGAATGGAATATCTACACAGGTAAGACATTAGGTATAGAGGAAGCAGAACAGTATAGAAAACAAAGAGTCTGAACTCATGGACCTTATGTTCTAGCAGTCAAGACTAAACCAACAAGCTCTGCAGTTAGGTACGTAACTATGATTTGCTACATCCTGTGAAATAAAGTTCAAGGTGTTCAGAAAGATTATAGAAAGAAAGACTGACTTAATCTGGGTTAAAGTAAAAAAAAAAAAAAAAAAAAAGAGAAAAGAAAAGAAAAAGAAAATGCTTCCCCAAAGAAATGCCTTTTGAGTGGAGTTCGGACAGATGAGTAAAAGTTAACTAGGTGACTGGAGGTGTGGTCAGCACGCAGGCAGCAGAAAAGGTCAACCCAACCAGATGAACACACTGTAAAAAATCCCAGGAGAGAAAACCACCAGCATGGTTAGAGACAGAGGGTGTGAAATGGGGCCAGTGAGAAAGGCCCCACCCAGATCATGTGTACTTTGTTGTTAATGGTGGTCTTCACCTGCAGATGAAGGGAAGCCTAGGACAGTGCTAAATAGAGATCAAATACAATCAGGCTCACACTCTTCCTTTCTTTCTAAATGTGCATTTTTGAGGGTCGCCTGGGTGGCTCAGTCAGTTAAGCATCTCACCGCGGTTCAGGTCATGATCATGTCATAGTTCGTGACTTCAAGCCCCACGTCAGGCTCTGTGCTGACAGCTCAGAGCATGGAGCCTGCTTTGGTTTCTGTGTCTCCTTCTCTCTGCCCCTCCCCACCTGCTCTGTCTCTCAAAAATAAACGAAAACATTAAAAACAAAACAAAAAAGATGTATGAACCTTCGGCTACATACATTTTGGTGCACATATCACTGCTGAGTCAATACCTACATATGGGATTGCCACTTCCGCACATATGTAAATCGAGCTGATGACACTCGCAAAGAGTCTTCCAGCGTGCTGCCACAGTTCACAATTTTACCATCAATGCACGGAAATGTCCACATGTGCTCCAACACAAGGTTTTGGTCCTTTTAAATATCTTATTCATTCTGGTGAGTGAGTGATGTTACCACATCGTTGTTTTAGTATTTCCCTGATAATAGGATATTTTCACATTTGTTGGCCTCCTGCACGTAATCTTTTATGAAATGTTCCAGATTTTCTATTATATTTACCGCCTTTGATTTACGGCAGTATATGTGCACAAATAAACATACTGGAGAAACAAGTTCTTTACCACATATATGTATTGCCCACGGAGTCTCCCATCCTCTGAATTAAGTTTTTTTCTCTCTTAACGATATCGTTACAAGAAGAGAGAGTCTTAATTTTAATAGATTCCAATTTGTAAACCACTTTTTCTATGGCTCCTCCCTTTCATGGCTGGTTAAGAAGTCATGGCCTAGGGGCGCCTAGGTGGCTCAGTCAGTTAAGCCTCCGATTTCAGCTCAGGTCATGATCTCGCGGTCCGTGAGTTTGAGCCTCGCATGGGGCTCTGTGCTGACCTCTCAGAGCCTGGAGCCTGTTTTAGATTCTGTGTCTCCCTCTCTCTCTGACCCTCCCCCGTTCATGCTCTGTCTCTGTCTCAAAAATACATAAACATTAAAAAAAATTTTTTTTTAAAAAAAGAAGTCACGGCCTAATCTAAGGTCATGAAGATTTTTTTGCATAATCTTCCAGAATACTTATTACTCTAACCTTTACATTTAGGTCCATAATCTCACCTGAAATTAATTTTCGTTTTTACTGTAAAGTTGAGGCAGAAGTAATTTTTTTTCCATATGAATATACACTCAGCTCAATACAACTCATTTAACGGTCTGTGATACTTTTCAACTTCCTCCATGCACAAACATACCATTTAGGTTTAATGGTTTATTTTATGTCAATCTCTATAGTTCTCAGTTTACTAAATTGGTTATCATCTCCTGTGCACTCTTAAATGACTCTGGTGACAGAGCACTTCCTTGTCCCACCCAAATCTCAGGAAGAAAGCTTTCAATACTTATCAAATCCATATATTGCTTTTTCTGAGTTTTTAAAATTATGAGTACAGATGTTTATAAATCCTTTTTAACTTTAATCTTCAGAAGATCATATATTTTTCCTCTTTTTTCTGTTATAATGAACGACACTGACTGAATTTCAAATGTGAAAAACTAACACAAAATACTCCATCCCTGGAGCAAACATCATGGCTTGTTATATAATACCCCTGTAAACATGATCAATATGTCCCCAACAAATGAACACATATCTATTCTCTTATGTAGTCCCATTTCCTTGCTTTTGGGCTAGCTCTGCGACTTGACCTGTTGTTGACCACTGCAATAGCAGAGCCAGGGTGTGAATTCTGACTTGAAGCCCCTCCAGGAGTCACTCTCTCTCGGGGAAGCCTGCTCACATGAAGAACTCACGTAGACCTTGTAAGGCCAGACCCTGAGGAAGCCCAGGTTAACAATGTGGAGAGGCCACAGGCCCCACCAATACCCATTGTGTCAGCACCCCCAGCACAGACATTAGACAGGAGAGTGGAGAAGCCTTCACACGGCCCTTGTCAGAGCCCCCATCTGACTACACTTGTAGACAAGACCCCAAGAAAACACCCGCCACATGCATCTATCCAACACACAGATCTGTGGGAGATAATAATAAACTATTGTCTTAGGGGTTGTTGTTGTCCTTCTTCTAAAGCAACAGGTAAGTGGAACAATTGGTATGTGATCTGCTAATTTTCCACTTAGGATTTCTGTGTCAATTTCCATGAGATAGAAGGGTATGGAATTTCATTTCTTGTGATGCTCGTGTAAAGTTTTGGTTGGTATTGTGTTTTATAAAGTGAGTAGATATGTATTTCATCTGAAAGAGTTTGTGTATTATCAGTGATAAAGACTCGTTAAGAGTTTGAAATTCACCAGTGAAGGCATCTCAGCACGGAGAGTTCTTTGTGTATTTCAGTAAAATAATCTCATTAACAGATTACAGTATATTTTATATTTTTGTTTCTTCTGATGTTTATTTGATCTATATTTTCCTATTTATTGATCAAAATGTGTTCAAAATAATTTTATTCTATATTTATTTCCCACTTCTCTTCTCTTCCTGTTTTTCAGGGGCAAGTTGAGGAAGCAAAGAGGAGGTTGTAAGTGAAAATATACGTTGATTATTTCACTTTCAACTTTCCTGTGTCAGTGTACATAAGATGTGCTTCTTATAAGCAGCACAGAGTTGGACTGTAATTTTTAAAATCTGGCTGCCAATATTGATGTTTTAGGAGGAATATTTAGTTAATTCACATTTAGTATCTCCACCACTTTGTTTGGATTCACATCTCCCACTTTGTTATTAATTTCCCATTTCTCCTCGCTACTCTCATTTTTTTTTGTCCTTCCTTGATTTCTTTTACGTGATCAAGAAATGCAATTACAACACCATAAGTGCTATCGTTATTACTTTTTTCCACACTCCCCTCCTTCAGATTTTTAAATATTTTTACTGTATCTTCCACTTTTAAGTAGTTTCTCTAAAGAGTTTTTTTAATAATTTTTTTCAATATATGAAGTTTATTGTCAAACTGGTTTCCATACAACACCCAGTGCTCATCCCAAAAGGTGCCCTCCTCAATACCCACCCTCCCCTCCCTCCCACCCCCCCATCAAACCTCAGTTTGTTCTCAGTTTTTAAGAGTCTCTTATGCTTTCATTCTCTTCCACTCTAACCTTTTTTTTTTCCTTCCCCTCCCCCATGGGTTTCTGTTAAGTTTCTCAGGATCCACATAAGAGTGAAAACATATGGTATCTGTCTTTCTCTGTATGGCTTATTTCACTTAGCATCACACTCTCCAGTTCCATCCATGTTGCTACAAAGGGCCATATCTCATTCTTTCTCATTGCCATGTAGTACTCCATTGTGTATATAAACCACAATTTCTTTATCCATTCATCAGTTGATGGACATTTCGGCTCTTTCCATAATTTTGCTATTGTCGAGAGTGCTGCTATAAACATTGGGGTACAAGTGCCCCTATGCATCAGTACTCCTGTATCCTTCGGGTAAATTCCTAGCAGTGCTACTGCTGGGTCATAGGGTAGGTCTATTTTTAATTTTTTGAGGAACCTCCACACTGTTTTCCAGAGCAGCTGCACCAGTTTGCATTCCCACCAACAGTGCAAGAGGGTTCCCGTTTCTCCACATCCTCGCCAGCATCTAGTCTCCTGATTTGTTCATTTTGGCCACTCTGACTGGCATGAGGTGATATCTGAGTGTGGTTTTGATTTGTATTTCCCTGATGTGGAGCGACGTTGAGCATCTTTTCATGTGCCTGCTGGCCATCTGGATGTCTTCTCTAGAGAAGTGTCTATTCATGTTTTCTGCCCATTTCTTCACTGGATTATTTGTTTTTTGGGTGTGGAGTTTGGTGAGCTCTTTATAGATTTTGGATACTAGCCCTTTGTCTGATATGTCATTTGCAAATATCTTTTCCCATTCTGTTGGTTGCCGTTTAGTTTTGTTGGTTGTATCCTTTGCTGTCCAGAAGCTTTTTATCTTCATAAGGTCCCAGTAGTTCATTTTTGCTTTTAATTCCCTTGCCTTTGGGGATGTGTCGAGTAAGAGATTGCTATGGCTGAGGTCAGAAAGGTCTTTTCCTGCTTTCTTCTCTAGGGTTTTGATGGTTTCCTGTCTCACATTCAGGTCCTTTATCCATTTTGAGTTTATTTTTGTGAATGGTGTAAGAAAGTGGTCTAGGTTCATTCTTCTGCATGTTGCTGTCCAGTTCTCCCAGCACCATTTGTTAAAGAGACTGTCTTTTTTCCATTGGATATTCTTTCCTGCTTTGCCAAAGATTAGTTGGCCATACGTTTGTGGGTCTAGTTCTGGGGTTTCTATTCTATTCCATTGGTCTGTGTGTCTGTTTTTGTGCCAATATCATGCTGTCTTGATGATGACAGCTTTGTAGTAGAGGCTAAACTCGGGGATTGTGATGCCTCTTGCTCTGGTCTTCTTCTTCAAAATTACTTTGGCTATTCGGGGCCTTTTGTGGTTCCATATGAATTTTAGGATTGCTTGTTCTAGCTTCAAGATGAATGCTGGCGCAATTTTGATTGGGATTGCATTGAATGTGTAGATAGCTTTGGGTAGTATTGACATTTTGACAATATTTATTCTTCCAATCCATGAGCAGGGAATGTCTTTCCATTTCTTTATATCTTCTTCAATTTCCTTCATAAGCTTTCTATAGTTTTCAGCATACAGATCTTTTACATCTTTGGTTAGATTTATTCCTACGTATTTCGTGCTTCTTGGTGCAATTGTGAATGGGATCAGTTTCTTTATTTGTCTTTCTGTTGCTTCATTATTAGTGTATAAGAATGCAACTGATTTCTGTACATTGATTTTGTATTCTGCAACTTTGCTAAATTCATGTATCAGTTCTAGCAGACTTCTGGTAGAGTCTATCAGATTTTCCACATATAATATCATGTCATCTGCAAAAAGTGAAAGCTTAACTTCATCTTTGCCAATTTTGATGCCTTTGATTTCCTTTTGTTGTCTGATTGCTGATGCTAGAACTTCCAACACTATGTTAAACAACAGCGGTGAGAGTGGACATACCTGTCGTGTTCCTGATCTCAGGGAAAAAGCTCTGTTTTTCCCCATTGAGGATGATGTTAGCTGTGGGCTTTTCATAAATGGCTTTTATGATCTTTAAGTATGTTCCTTCTATCCCGACTTTCTCAAGGGTTTTTATTAAGAAAGGTTGAATTTTGTCAAAGGCCTTTTCTGCATCGATTGACAGGATCATATGGTTCTTATCTTTTCTTTTATTAATGTGATGTATCACATTGATTTGCGAATGTTGAACCAGCCCTGCATCCCAGGAATGAATCCCACTTGATCATGGTGAATAATTCTTTTTATATGCTATTGAATTCAATTTGCTAGTATCTTATTGAGAATTTTTGCATTCATGTTCATCAGGGATATTGGCCTGTAGTTCTCTTTTTTTACTGGGTCTCTGTCTGCTTTAGGAATCAAAGTAATACTGGCTTCATAGAATGAGTCTGGAAGTTTTCCTTCCCTTTCTATTTTTTGGAATAGCTTGAGAAGGATAGGTATTACCTCTGCTTTAAACGTCTGGTAGAACCCCCTGGGAAGCCATCTGGTCCTGGACTCTTATTTGTTGGGAGATTTTTGAGGACTGATTCAATTTCTTCGCTGGTTATGGGTCTGTTCAAGCTTTCTATTTCCTCCTGATTGAGTTTTGGAAGCGTGTGGGTGTTTAGGAATTTGTCGATTTCTTCCAGGTTGTCCAGTTAACTTGTGGGCATATAATTTTTCATAGTATTCCCTGATAATTGCTTGTATCTCTGAGGGATTGGTTGTAATAATTCCATTTTCATTCATGATTTTATCTATTTGGGTCATCTCCCTTTTTGTTTTGAGAAGCCTGGCTAGAGGTTTATAAATTTTGTTTATTTTTTCAAAAAACCAATCTTGGTTTCGTTGATCCACTCTCCAGTTTTTTTAGATTCTATATGGTCTATTTCTGCTCTGATCTTTATTATTTCTCTTCTTCTGATGGGTTTAGGCTGCCTTTGCTGTTCTGCTTCTATTTCCTTTAGGTGTGCTGTTAGATTTTATATTTGGGATTTTTCTTGTTTCTTGAGATAGGCCTGGATTGCAATGTATTCTCCTCTCAGGACTGCCTTTGCTGCATCCCAAAGCATTTGGATTGTTGTATTTTCATTTTCATTTGTTTCCATATATTTTTAAATTTCTTCTCTAATTGCCTGGTTAATCCATTCCTTTCTTAGTAGGGTGTTCTTTAACCGCCATGCTTTGGGAGGTTTTGCAGACTTTTTCCTGTGGTTGATTTCAAGCTTCATAGCATTGTGGTCTGAAAGTATGCATGGTATGATCTCAATTCTTGTATAATTATGAAGGGCTGTTTTGTGACCCAGTATGTGATCTATCTTGGAGAATGTTCCATGTGCACTCGAGAAGAAAGTATAGTCTATTGCTTTGGGATGCAGAGTTCTAAATATATCTGTCAAGTCCATCTGATTCAATGTCTCATTCAGGGCCCTTGTTTTTTTATTGACCGTGTGTCTAGATGATCTATCCATTTCTGTAAGTGGAGTGTTAAAGTCCCCTGCAATTACCACATTCTTATCAATAAGGTTGCTTATGTTTGTGAGTTAATTGTTTTATATATTTGTGGGCTCCTGTATTCGGTGCATAGACATTTATAATTGTTAGCTCTTCCTGATGGATAGACCCTGTGATTATTATATAATGCCCTTCTTCACCTCATGTTACAGCCTTTAATTTAAAGTCTAGTTTGTCTGATATAAGTATGGCTACTCCAGCTTTCTTTTGACTTCTAGTGGCATGATAAATAGTTCTCCATCCCCTCACTCTCAATCTGAAGGTGTCCTCAGGTCTAAAATGAGTCTCTTGTAGACAGCAAATAGATGGGTCCTGTTTTGTTATCCATTCTGATACCCTATGTCTTTTGGTTGGCGCATTTAGTCCATTTACATTCAGTGTTATTATAGAAAAATGTGGGTTTAGAGTCATTGTGATGTCCATAGGTTTCATGCTTGTAGCGATGTCTCTGGTACTTTGTCTCACAGGATCCCCCTTAGGATCTCTTGTAGGGCTGGTTTAGTGGTGACGAATTCCTTCAGTTTTTGTTTGCATGGTAAGATCTTTATCTCTCCTTCTATTCTAAATGACAGACTTGCTGGATAAAGGATTCTCGGCTGCACATTTTTTCTGTTCATCACATGGAAGATCTCCTGCCATTCCTTTCTAGCCTGCCAAGTTTCAGTAGAGAGATCAGTCATGAGTCTTATAGGTCTCCCTTTATATGTTAGAGCAGGTTTATCCCTAGCTGCTTTCAGAATTTTCTCTTTATCCTTGTATTTTGCCAGTTTCACTATGATATGTCATGCAGAAGATCGATTCAAGTTATGTCTGAAGGGAGTTCTCTGTGCCTCTTGGATTTCAATGCCTTTTTCCTTCCCCAGATCCGGGAAGTTCTCAGCTATGATTTCTTCAAGTACACCTTCAGCACCTTTCCCTCTCTCTTCCTCCTCTGGAATACCAATTATGCGTATAGTATTTCTCTTTAGTGCATCACTTAGTTCTCTAATTTTCCCCTCATACTCCTGGATTTTTTTATCTTTTTCTCAGCTTCTTCTTTTTCCATAATTTTATCTTCTAGTTCACCTATTTTCTCCTCTGCCTCTTCAATCCGAGCCGTAGTTGTCTCCATTTTATTTTGCAGTTCATTGATAGCATTTTTTAGCTCCTCCTGGCTGTTCCTTAGTCCCTTGATCTCTGTAGCAAGAGATTCTCTGCTGTCATACTGTTTTCAAGCCCAGCGATTAATTTTATGACTATTATTCTAAATTCACTTTCTGTTATATTGTTTAAATCATTTTTGATGAGTTTGTTAGCTGTTGTTATTTCCTGGACGTTTTTCTGAGGGGAACTCTTCTGTTTCGTCATTTTGGATAGTCCCTGGAGTGGTGCGGGACTGCGGGACACTTCCCCTGTGCTGTCTTGAATAACTTGCGTTGGTGGGCGGGGCCGCAGTCAGACCTGATATCTGTCCCCCGCCCACTGCTGGGGCCACAGTCAGACTGGTGTGTGCCTTCTCTTCCCCTCTCCTAGGGGCGGGATTCACCGTGGGGTGGCGTGGCCCGTCTGGGCTACTCGCACACTGCCAGGCTGTGGTGCTGGGGATCTGGCGTATTAGCTGGGGTGGATGGGCAAGGTGCACGAGAGCGGGAGGGGCAGGCTCAGCTCACTTTTCCTTCAGAGATCCGCTTCGGGAGGGGCCCTGCAGCACCAGGAGGGAGTCAGACCCACCGGAGGTATGGATCCACAGAAGCACAGCATTGGGTGTTTGGGAGGTGCAAGTAAGTTCCCTGGCAGGAACTGGTTCCCTTTGGGATTTTGGCTGGGGGATGGGTGAGGGAGATGGCGCTAGCGAGCACATTTGTTCCCCGCCAAACTGAGCTCTGTTGTCTGGGGCTCAACAACTCTCCCTCCCGTTGTCCTCCAGCCCTCCTGTTCTCCAAGTAGAGCTGTTAGCTTATAACCTTCCAGATGTCAAGTCCCGCTGTCTGTCGGAACACTCCGTCCGGCCCCTCTGCTTTTGCAAGCCAGACTCAGGGGCTCTGCTTGGCCTGTGGGCCGCCCCTCCGCCCCGGCTCCCTCCCGCCAGTCCGTGGAGCGCGCACCGCCTCCACGCCCTTCCTACCCTCTTCCGTGGGCCTCTTGTCTGCGCTTGGCTCCAGCGACTCCGTTCTGCTAATCCTCTGGCGGTTTTCTGGGTTATTTAGGCAGGTGTAGGTGGAATCTAAGTGATCAGCAGGACGCGCGGTGATCCCAGCGTCCTCCTACGCCGCCATCTTCCCAGGATCCTCTCTAAAGATTTTAACGCGTACTGATGACTCATGAGAGATACTAGAATTAGAATCCATCACGTCCCAATCGAGATGGGTGCTATCTTCCTTTTTACCTTTAATACTTGAACTGCCTTTTAACCTCTTTATGCTTGTGCCATTGTTTGCGTATGATTTCATTCTACACACATACATTTCAAACCAGCAAACAGTATTTTTGTTTTTATGGCTGACAGACATTTAAATTCACACGTGTATATATTTTTACTAAAATCTTTATTCCCTCAGATTTTAGGATATTCACCTGCCTCATAAGCTGCCCTCAGTATTTCTTCCACTTTCAAGGAGTTATCTCAGTTTTTCCTTAAATGTCCTTGTTTTATTTTTTATATTTTAATTTATTTTCAGAAGTTCTAGAGCCAGACCAGCAGTTATTTATGTCAGGAAGCTGAACATATCATCCCCATGTAGTTTCCATCATTTCTGGAGAAACACACGAGAACATTATTGTTTTGTTGATGGTCACACGCCCCCTCCCATTTTTTGATTTAAATTGATTTTCTTTCAGTCTTTGGCTGAATTCCAGCAGTTTGCCCATAATGTGCACAGTGTAGTTATCTGTATTCATCCTTCTTGGTGTTCATAGTTTCTTGAATCTGTGATGCAATCTGCTTCCTAAGTTGTGAAAAAGCGTCAGTCACTGTCTCTTCAAATAGTGCCCCGATGCGTCTTCTGTATCTTCTCCATCTGGAACTCTCACTGAATATTTTTTAGATCCTCTACTGTGTACCATATGTCTCATAATCTTTTGTGTGTTTTCTATCCTTTTCTCTCTTCATTTTCCAATCTGTTATTTTCTATGGATTTATCTCCCATTTCAGGAATTTTCTATTCTGTTATGTCTTACTTGCTTTTTAGCCAAAATTTTGATCTCAAATTTCAGTTGTCTTATTTTCAGTTCTAGAATTTCCATCTGGTTCTATTTTTATGGATCTCTGTTGTAAAAATCTTATTTCTTTACAAATGTTTATCACAGTTATTTATAAAGTCTCTCTCTGCTAACTACAATATCTCGATCACTTGTGGTTCTTATTCTATGGTCTTTTCCCCCTATTTTAGGGTTTGCTCATTTTGTCCTGTTTTAATCAGGAATTGAGTCTTGGACATAGTGTATCAAAGTGTGCAGAGGCTCTAAATGAGGCTATTGTCCTCTAGAGATTACTTACATTTCTTCTGGAAGACCACTGATTAGAAATAAATGAATGAAATTACAATCTAAGTACATTTAATTTCATTTATAAGTAGTATGTGTCCCTATAAGAAAAATATAAAAATACTCCACTGGTTGTGAAAATCTTCACAACTTTCCATCCATGAATTTGAAGTCTGATATTTATTTAATTCTGATATTTAATTTTAATGGTTTTCGTAACTAAAAAATCTCCCCACAAAATATAAAATGACACAGAATAAGTATACTCAGCTTGTACACAGCTGCTAAATATGGTTGTACACACTATCTTTCATTTCCAAAATTAATTGAGAAAGGAGTGAATTAAGCAGGAAGAGATAAATTCTAAGGTAAAATTGCCTGGTTAGAAAAAGACCAGAAAATATCCAGGGCCATAAAACAGAGTCACCAGGATTATCTGCTCTACTGCAACAGACTTTATTTGCATCTCTACTAAAAATAAAAAAAGGATGCATTTGCACCTACCTTCCCTACAATGTCTGGCACCTTTAGTTATAATGAACAGTGGGATGACCCAAAGACATTCACCTAGAAAATTCTCAGGTGGTCTTCACCCCTGTATAGTATTGAAAAATCCCCATCACCCAATATATCCCCTTATTTCTGACTTCATTGAGTTTCTCTGAGTGGTAGATGGTCAAAACTTTGAGGGGATAAATGAGGTCAAAAAAGTAGAAGCAGATAGCAATCTCCCATTTTTCCCTCATTTCTATGACTGGAAGTATATAACAGACTACCATGCCTGTGTATTCTTATCATGACGTTTTCAACAACATCTAACGGTCTTCTAAAAATATTTTCATTATTGGGACTAAAGAAAACTTAACTGTTAACACATAAAACATGCCCATAAAGTACTGACAAGAAAGGCAGAATAAAGAAGTCACAAAGTACCAGTCAATACATTAACGTATGAATCCACTTTCTACTATACCAGATGCCAAGTTAGAGCAAAACAGGGGATGGGGAAGAAGAGCACAACGTCTCAGAAGAGCAACTACCCATTTTGCAGAATTCTCCAGGGACATCTTTCAACCCCCGTTTTGTGTGGACAGCATCTGTGTTATCTGACACACTGACTTCTGCTTTACATAAACTAAACATCTCCGAAATCTTAAAAAAGAAAAAGAAAAAAAAAGAATAAGTCTATGCAGAAAGAAAGAATACAACTCGCCATTTTTCTCCAAGAAGTTTTCCTCTTCTTCTCTTCCTACCCCTCTCTCCCTCACACTCCCCATTTCTTCTGCAATTTTCCCAAGTGTTCAAATTTACACTCATGAAGATATCTACAAATTCACAGACTACTGAATATTTGGTAATTTTGAAATATTTGGAGCGCAGCAGACATTTTTTGTAAGGGTATGTTTAAAAATATCCACTTCACACACATTCTGTGTTTTCCTATTTTTCAAGGTTTTGATATTTTACCAGTCAAGATTCATGAACTGTTATGCAAAAAACAGAACTATTATGAAAATAATGCTTCATTCCCATAGTCCTTGAAAACCTTACCTAACATCCTATTTCCAGATCACCATCTTTCTTCTATCCAGCAACCCTTTAACGTGGGAATGAAATCTTGGTCTTACCATTGGGAAATATCTCACTTTTCATAATGTGAAGCTGAAAGGGAATTTGAAGAGTTTCTTTCCCAATTACCTCACTTCTATAGTTGAATTTTTTTTTCTATTTAATAGTATGCAAGACACAATTGTTGTAGTTCAGACGAGCACACTAATGCGATGGTTCATTTCTCAACTTGTGCTCCCCAGGAATTCAATCAGTCAGCTAGGTGTTTCTGTGAAATATTTTGTATGGCTTATCTGGGGCTCCCTGAAGAAGAAATTCTGCCCATGGACGGCAGCTTGAACTTGTGTCCAGGGACAGCATGTCTTCCTACACCATGGATTTGAGACACACCTACTGGCCCCAAGAATCACGCGAGCCAACGCCTTGCAATAAATCTCTCCCTGCATATATATCTCCTGTTGTTCTGTTTCTCTGACTGAACCCTACCGACACAACTAACAAAGTAAAATACAATCGGGGGCATGGGTTTGCACTCAGATACTGCAAACAAAGAAATAAATCCCAACCCCCTAAAATTCTCTCCCAATCTTCAAGCTAGTGTTAAAATTACATCAAAGGACTTACCACGAGCAAGACTTCAGCTTCAACACAACAGAGGATACACAAGCTTGAAAGTTTGTAAGTTGTATCAACAAACAGGAGAGGGACTGTCACAAAGAGCCCAGCATTCTAAGGACAAGTGGAGAACAATATGTCCAGATATAAAGTTACCGCAGAGCCCAGAACAAACTGAGCTCATCACTGTTACTGCAGAATATTTGATGATTTTAGTGAAAAGTACCTTAAGTTAATGTATTCTCGAGTATTTTTACACGAACATGGTTTTTTTATGTGTGTTTGCTGCCAGAACATATCTGTGTCCCTATTCAGGGCTAATTGTTAATTTTTCAATTAGTTAACAACATCAAGAATATGGGGAGATAAATTCTAGTCCCTGAAACCGTTCGTATACCTAAGGCATTGACCCAATGTGCATAGAATGTATTGCTCATCTCCTCTTTTCATTTGAATTTTTCAAAAGGTTTATGCCTGGAAGACAACTTTTTGCATTCTCTTTGATTAGCGAGGTTGATGAAAATTTAACTGGCAAATAGAGGTTCCAGTTCAACCTACCGACTAATTAAGCAATATTCTCTTCTTTAAAGCAGAGAGATACTACCATCATTCAACAAAAAACAGAACTTAATACCACAGTTCCTATAAAATACCAATGGCACAGAGTCACCTAACACAGACAATCTGTGGCACTTTTCACTGCAAAGGCTCAATCAACAGTATAGAGAATTCCAAAAAATAAATCTCTAAGGCAGAAATCTTGGAAGGGATTTATGCATCAACTCATTTAGTAAATACCCAGTGCTTACTAAGTGCTAGACATGGTGTTGAGTCCAGCAGGCAGGACATTACGTACTGGAGATGAACACATACGAATCAGGCAGCAGCATATACACGTAACTAACTCCAAAAAGCATACGAAACACGAGAACCCATCAGGTGACCCAGCAAAGGTGTGAAGGAGCCAACCAGCAAGGCCCTGGGGTGAAAAGGACCCGGGCTCAGGGAAGTGAAAAGATCAACCTGACAGGTGCCCTGACAACTTGATACAGCTAGTCCCCAATTACCTCTATGGACGCAGAGCTGTGATTAGTATCTTTATAAGCCTGTCACCATGTAATAATTTCCTTGTATCGACTCCTGAAAGGGGGGCTCGCTGGGTCAAAGGTAGTATTTTTGTGTTTTTTGTTTTTAACACAATCCCCAGCTTCCTGAGGGGAAGGTTAGCTTCATACTCAAGGGCAGCAATTATTAATACCGGATGGATTTTGTACACATCTGATTCCACGCTGAAGATAAAAACTTCATCCCCAAAAAGTCATGGGTAATAGAAAACAGTCCTTAAGTCCTTCCGCATGATTTTCTGGACGGAGAGCCAGCTTACATGTGTAACATCTGAAATGGTAATAAACTCATTTCATCGCAGTCCCTGAACGAGGTCCCTCAGCACCCATCAATCAGGTGTTGTGGTTATTCTGCATCATCGTGCTTAAACATTTTCAGAAAATGCCACGTAGTTACCACATGTGGCTACTTAAGTGTTCACTTTGCTGTTCTGTGTCTTCTTCTCACAGATACTATTAATTTTCTTGTTAAGGTTCTATTTTCTAACCTTCATTTCATTGATGTTTGGATCGTTGGTAGGAAAACCCCTGTGAGGACTATGTCCCTCCAAACTGCTACGTGGAAACCTAACCCCTCATGGGATGGTATTAGGAGGTGGGGCCTCTGCGAGGCAACCGGGTCAGAAGGGCACAGCCCTAATGAATGGGGCTGGCGTTCTTTTAAAGAGAGCAGAGAGCTCTCTCACCTTCAGTCACAGGAGGACACAATGAGACAAGAGCCATCTCTGAACCAGGAACCAGGTCTATGCAGACACTGAACCTGCCGCCATGTTGAGCTTAGACTCCCCAGACTCCAGAACTGTGAGACATAAATCTCTGGTGTTTAGAAGCCCCCCAACCCAGGGTGTCCTAGGACTGCAGCCCAAGGGGGGACAGAACTGCAGACGGGAGACAGCTCTCACAGACCATCTCCAGACCAGCAGCTGGAGACTCTTCTAATTCCCCGAGGGCCACACCACAACACCTGAGGCAGGAACTCCGGAGACGGGGCTCAGGGATCTGGGTTTTAACTAGTCCTCATGTGGGAGACGGTGATGGAAGCTAAAATCAGACAACCGCTGGCTGGTAACATTACCAGGTAGGAAAGGTGATCTCAGGTTCAGCACAAGGGCACCTGCTTGGAATTCAAACCACTTCCTAGCTGTGTGACACTCGAAGACCATATTAACCTCTCTGAACCCTCCTATTAAACAGAAAGAATATCTGCAATTAATGAATTAATGTAGGGGCGCCTGGGTGGCTCAGTCGGTTGAGCGTCCGACTTCGGCTCAGGTCATGACCTCACGGTTCGTGGGTTCAAGCCCCGTGTAGGGCTCTGTGCTGACTGCTCAGAGCCTGGAGCCTGCTTTGATTCTCTGTCACCCTCTCTCTGCCCCTCCCCTGCTCACGCTCTGTCTCTCTCTCTCTAAAATAAATATTAAAAGAAATTAAAACATGAATTACCGTACGCAGGGCAGGAAGCACCGTGCCTGGTGCCCAGGAAGGACTTTCCAGCACAGGTAGCACCCACGACAACGACTCCAATGACAGACTTGCAAACAAGGAAGAAATGCTGTGCTGTGTTTTGGGTCCTCAAGCTGTCCTCGCCCAGTATTTGATTTCCAGTACCTTAGCCCCTCATTTTATCAAGCTTTTTTTTTTTTTTTAAAGATTTATTTATTTATTTTTGAGAGAGACAGAAAGCATGAGTTGGGGGAGGGAAGAGAGGCAAACTCAAGCAGGCTCCGCACTCTCTGTGTGGAGCCCGACGCGGGGCTCCAACTCAGGAACAGTGAGATCATGACCTGAGCCGAAGTCGGACACTTGACCAACTGAGCCACCGGGGTGCCCCCTCGACCTTCTTATCTGATACACCAAGTACTGATTCAGGGTCATGGAAAAGAGCACAACTTCTGCGGCCAAACTAGAAATCTCTGTTCCACTTAGGGTTTCCAGACTTAGCGAATCAAAATACAGGATACGCAGCTAAACCTGACTTTCAGACAGACAGTTAACATTTCAAATCTAATTATATCCAACTGAATATCTGGAACATATTTCTATAAACAATATTGTTATTTATGTGAAATTCGAATTTACCTGGGTGTTCTGTATTTGATCGAGTGCCCTACCTACAGGACTTGTGAGTGTATACCATTAGTGAGTTCTTAACCTCTCTGCATCAGTTTCTTCACCTGTACCAAGTAAGTAATAATAGTACCTGCAGCACAGGGTTACTGTGAAGAACATGAAGTATGTACATATTATGCAAATATATATGTGCACGTGTGTGTGTGTGTGTATGTGTGTGCGCACAGGAAACACAGGACAGTCTTGTAAATAGTAAATACCAACCTAGGATATTACCATTAATTCTTTATAAAACATAAGAGGCTTTCATTTCAATTCATGACAAGTGCTCTAATTTATCGTTTGGGAAAGAATACTGGTGGGTGCGGGAACAACTTGCCCCTTAGTGATACCAGGAGATGTTTTGAAAATACAGAATCCTGTTGAAGTAGAATTCATTAGCATATAAATGTGTCTTTCCACAAGAGAACAAGAACACAGACTTTAACTGCTACACATAAAAACTTTTCCACATTTATTTCAGGAGCTTACCATTACTTATGCAAAATAACCAAAGCTTTTATTCATCTCCTCTGGAATGTTCTTTGAATTCTAATGAGTTTCACAATCAGCTTTATAAGGGATAACCAGTACCAGGTACATTCTGGTTTTCACAGGGAAGGAAACAGCTCAAAAAGATTTTCAGGTGTGCAGAGTTTACGTTCTTTTCACGCATTTACTCTAAGACACGAAAACCCACTGCTGTGTTGTTACGTCAGGTAATAATTTTTATATTACATGGACTGAAGCTGGGAATCGACTGGGGGTTTCATTTTTATTTCTCTTATTTTTCCAGGCAGAAAAATCTGTCACTAAAATCCTTTTTATATGTTAAAGATCTGGCAAAAATGGAAACATAGAAATGTAAAAAAAAAAATACCATGCTAGAAATAGGGATGCCTATTATTTAGAAATATTTTAGTCAATTATTATGTAATTTGTTTGAAATACTGTATCTTTTAGGAAATAATTACACAAGAAAGAATACATCACATATTAGCTGAAATCTTATTAGCATGTGACGTCCATAAGATATATGCTTTCTGTGTTTTGCTTTCACCAGAAGAAATACAAAAAACTACCGTGTTCTAAGTACTTACTTCCTAGGTGTAGGGTATATTTTTGGTGACACACATTGCTCAACAAGAGTAAAATGAACAACCATGATGAAAACCTACAACATTTTATTGTAAGAGTAAGAGTGTATGTCTGGCCACTATTTCTCCACTGTCTAAATGCTGAGCCAGCTGGAAACGAGTGTTTAAGCTAAGGTCCGACTTCAACACTTCTCACCACTTTCTCCCACTAAGTCTTTCTACCTCCTTAGCACTGGCATAGTGGTTCAAACATTTACAAAGCTGCTTTGAAAAATCTTATGAAAAAAGGTGGATCCGCTGTTACCTTAACATTTGTTTAAAGGGTTTTCTGTCCAGACCAGCCTCGGTCATGTCCCTCAGTGTACCCAATATGGAGACTCCAGACCAGGCTCAATCATGTCCCTCAGTGTCCCCAACAGACACTCAACACCAGTCACCCCCTCAGTGTCCCCAACACGGACACTCCAGACCAGCCTCAGTCATGTCCCTCAGTGTCCCCAACACAGCAACTCTAGACCAGCCTCAATCAGGTCCCTCAGTGTCCCAACACAGAAAGAGGCACAGAAGCAGAGCTTGCGTCCAGGACCCCGGCTTTCCCCAGCCCTCACCTCCAGCCCATGCTCCAGTCACACTAACAGGCTGGGAGTCCATCGAACCCCCTGCCCCTTGAAGCCGTTTTGCAGGCTGTTACTGCTGTGTGAACCTTTACCTTCCTCCCCGTTGTCACCCTCTCCCTGCTTCAGGTCTCCTAGCTGCTCAGACTTCGCCTGGCTTCTCTCAAGTCATAGGAAGTCACTCTGGGTCGCCAAGCCTAGCAGCCACTTGTCAAGGCTCTCAGCACGGGTACACATCTCCACATCGCCGGTTTTCCTGCTTACTTGTGTCACTGTCCCAGCCTTTTGGGCCGGGGACTGCCTTCTTCACTGCTGGATCACAGGACAAGTCTGGGGTTCAGCATGTAATAGGTTCTCCAGTACTGGGTCAACAGATACATGATTTCCCCAGGGACAGACTGGGAAGCTAGAATAAGAAACTACTGCATTATTCAAGAACTATAAAATGAGGGTTATTCCTGAAGGTCAGGGTGTAACAGAACCAGATGTAAAGTATGTTCCTCTCATTTTTCTTTGTTCAGAATCATTTCCAATTATGGCTGCGGGTCTCTAGTCCTTGTCAATGTTACACTTCAAAAAAAAAAAAAGATTTTATTTTCAAGTAATCTTTATACCCAACACGGGGCTCATACACACAACTCTGAGATCTGGAGTCTCACGCTCTTCCGGTTGAGCCATGCAGCACCCCCCCCCCCCATCAATGTCACACTTCTTGAAACATCTTGTCTTCATGTGTTGTCTCTGTACCCTCACCTCTGATGTATTGTCTCACCCACTGCAGTCTGGCTTCTATGTCCCCAGTCTACTAAGTGTGACTTGTAACATGTCAACATGAATCTTTACATTATGCCAGCAACATGCCCACCAAGTGAAATAACTCTCTCTAGGTTCCACGGGTACCATACTTTCCTAACATCTACACGGCAAGGACAAAGCTCCATAACATTCGATTTTGAAAGCAAGAGGGGACGCATTTCATGAGTTCTTACAACCAGAAGGATTTAAAGACTGGAATTTTTTAAAAAAATGAGCGGGCTTACTTCTGGGAGAGCCCGGAGGACCACAGGAAGCTGAGTCCTCTCCCGCACAAAGAACGACAAAGAGCCCTCAGAAGTAGTGCAGAAGCAGCAGCTGGAAAAATACCTGGGGCACACAGGAGGGCGAGTTGTTTACTCTCCTCAGGACTTGTCCCTACAGGCAGGGATCACAGGAACCAAGCAGCTGGCAGCCACCATTCCCCTCCTCCGCCCCCAGCATAAACACATGGACACCTGTGGGAACCAGCAGAGCCCCGACACGCACCACCTACCTAGCTCGCGCAAGCTCCCCCCAGCCTGCACCTCAGTGCATCTGCCCTTTCCAGTCACCCCTGCCAGAGTCCCAGCACTGTAGAGGCAATGATCCTAGGGCACCCGTGCACACCCGGACAACATCACACATCCTGACCGATGCGCAGTGTGGAGGGGGGACCCTGCAGTGCCCCCAGGGATACCTTGGTAACGATGGACACCCCACCTTGGCTGGGGACCTAACACTGCAGACAAGTGAAGGACAAAGCAGCCAGGGCACAGCAGGGCAAAGAGAACACACTTGGAGACACTCCCAGGTTCTGGGGACCAGGGTACCCTGCACCGCAGGACACCACAGGACCTCTTCTTGATAAGGATATTACTTCTAAGAACAAGAGAAGTACCTGACTTTCCTAACACGCACAGACACACAGAGTTAGACAAAGTGAGGAGACAGAGGAATATGTCCCAAATGAAAGAACATGCCGAAACCACGACAAAAGATCAAAACAAAAACAGATGTAAATAATATGCCTGATAGAGAATTTAAAGCAATGATGATAAAGATACTCACTGGACATGAGAAGAGAGTGCAAGAAATAGAGAGACCCTTAACTAAGAAATAAAAAAATAACTAGAGATGAAGAACACAATAAATACAATTAAAAATGCATTAGAGGGGCACCTCGGTGGCTCGGTCAGTAAGGGCTCCAACTCTTTTTTTTTTTTTTTTTTTAATGTTTTTATTTATTTTTGAGACAGAGAGAGACAGAGCATGCGCAGGAGAGGGACAGAGAGAGAGGGAGATACAGAATCCGAAGCAGTCTCCAGGCTCTGAAATCAAGAGCTGGGCTATGGGGCACCTGGGTGGCTCAGTCAGTTGGGCATCTGACTTCAGCTCAGGTCATGATCTCATGGTCTGTGAGTTCAAGCCCCGCATGAGGCTCTGTGCTGACAGCTCAGAGCCTGGAGCTTGCTTCGGATTCTGTGTCTCCCTCTCTCTGCCCCTAGGCCCTGCTTGCACTCTGTCTCTCAAAAATAAATAAATAAATAAATAAACAAACAAACAAACAAACAAACAAACATTAAAAGATTTTTTTAAAAAGAAGACTACAGGGGCGCCTGGGTGGCGCAGTCGGTTGGGCGTCCGACTTCAACCAGGTCACGATCTCACGGTCCGTGAGTTCGAGCCCCACGTCGGGCTCTGGGCTGATGGCTCAGAGCCTGGAGCCTGTTTCCGATTCTGTGTTTCCCTCTCTCTCTGCCCCTCGCCCGTTCATGCTCTGTCTCTCTCTGTCCCAAAAATAAATAAACGTTGAAAAAAAAAATTTAAAAAAAATAAAAAAAAAAAAGACTACAAAGGTAAGAAACATAAAAGCAGTAAAAATAAGTATATCCACAAAAATCAGGGAAGGGATTCACAAAATAAGAGAACATAAATATGACACCATATCCCTAAAGTGGGATGGAAAGGAGTAAAGAATGGGTTCAAACTTAAGTGACCATCAACCTAATATATACTGCTACATATAGAAGATGTTATATACAAACCTAATGGTAACCACAACTCAAAACCCAGTAATACACAGAAAAACAATAAAGAAAAAGAAATCCAAGTATACCATCTAAGAAACTGAGTGAATGAGAGCAAGAGAAGGATCATAGAAAAACTACAAAAACAACTAAATACCAATAAATACGTATCTATCAACAACTATTTTCACTGTAAATGGACTAAATGCTCCAATCACAAAACACAGGTGACAAAATAGATACGAGAACAAGACCCATCTATATGCTACCTACGAGGACTCATTTCAGATCTAAAGACACCTGCAGATTGAAAATGTGGGAACAGGGAAACATCTGTAATGCAAATGGGTATCAAAAGAAAGCCACAGCAGCAATACTTACACTAGACAAAACAGACTTTAAAACAAGGACTGTGACAAAAGACAATGGAGGATACTGTGTTGAACAATCCAACAAGAAGATATAACTATTGTACATATTTATGCACAACATGAGAGCATTCAAGACATAAAATACTAACAAATATAGGGGCGCCTGGGTGGCTCAGTCGGTTAAGCGTCCGACTTAGGCTCAGGTCATGATCTCACAGTTCGTGAGTTCAAGCCCCGCGTCGGGCTCTGTGCTGACAGCTCAGAGCCTGGAGCCTGCTTCACATTCTGTGTCTCCCTCTCTCTCTGCCCCTTCCCTGCTCATGCTGTGTCTCTCTCTGTCTCAAAAATAAACATTAAAAAAAAAACACTAACAAATATAAAGGAATTAATCGATAATAATACAGTAATAGCAGGGAATTTTAACACCCCACTTACATCAATACAGATTATCCAAGCAGAGGATCAACAAGGAAACAATAGCTTTGAATGACACACTGGATCAGATGTATTTAGCAGATATATTCAGAACATTCCAACCTAAAACAACAGAATACACATTCTTTTCAAGGGAACATGGAATATTCTCCAGAATCAATTACTTATCAGGCCACAAAACAAGTCTCAACAAATTCATAAAGATAAAAGTCATACCATCCATCCTTTCTGACAATACTATGAAACTAGAAGTCAACCACAAGAAAAAAATCTAGAAAGAGCACACACTTATGAAAATTAAATAACATGCTATTAAATAATGACTGGAAAGGCTCCTGGGTGGCTCAGCCAGTTAAGCATCATCAACTGCTGATTTTAGCTCAGGTCACGTTCTCACAGTTCATGAGACTGAGCCCTGCATCAGACTCTGAGCTGAGTGTGGAGTCTGCTCAGGATTCTCTCTCTCCCTCTCTCTCTCTGTCTGTCCTTCTCCTGTGCTTATGCTCATGTGCTCTCTCACCTTCAAAATAACTATACTTTAAAAAAAAGTTTAAAAAAAGCAACAATGAATGAATCAACAGAGAAATCAAAGAAGTAATAAAAAATTACAGGGACAGGAATAAAAATGAAAACACAACAGTCCAAAATCTTTTGGGATACAGCAAAGTGTTTCTAAGAGGCGAGTTTCTAGCAATACCAGTCTACCTCAAAAAGCAAGAAAAAAATCTCAATAAACTAACTTTATACCTAAAAGGGCTAAAAAAAAGAACAAACAAAACCAAAACCAACAGAAGAAAGAAAATGATAATGATTAGAGCAGAAATAAATTATATAGTAACTAAAAAATAAATAAATAGATCAGCGAAACCAGGAGCGTGTTCTTTGAAGAGATCAACAAAATTAATAAACCTCTATCCAGACTCATTATGAGAGAGAGAGAGAGAGAGAGAGAGGGAGAGAGATCAAATGTTAGAAATGAAAGAGGAGAAATAAAAACACCACAGAAATACAAATGATTGTAAGACATTATTATAAAAAACTGTATGCCAACAAACTGGACACCCTAGAAGAAATGGAAAAATTCCTACAAATATATAAACTACCAAAACTGAAACAGGAGAAACAGAAAATTTGAACACCAAATTACTCCCCAAAACCAATGCCCAGGGCCAGATGGCTTCACAGGTGAATTCTATCAAACAATGAAAGAAGAGTTAATACCTATTCTTCTCAAACTAATCGAAAAAACAGAAAAGGAAGGAAAACTTCCAAATTCATTCTATGTAGCCAGCATTACCCTCATACCAAAACCAGAAAAAGATACTACAACAAAAGAGAGAGAGAGAGAGAGGGGTAAAGAAATATAGTCCAATATATCTCATGGACAAAGATGCAAAAACTCTCAACAAAATATTAGCAAACTAAATCCAACAATACATTTAAAAAATTATTCACCAAGATCAAGTGGGATTTATTGCCAGGACACAAGAGTGGTTCAATTTTCACAAATCAATCGACATGATACATGACATCAATAAGCGTAAGGATAAAAACCATATGATCATTTCAGTAGATGCAAAAAAAAAAAAAAAATTGGGTAAAGTACAACATCCATTCATGATTAAAAGTCCCTCAACAAAGTAGGTTTAAAGGGGACATACCTCAACATTTCTTTGTCAGGACAAAGAGAAGGATGTCCACTCTTACCACTTTTATTATTCAACACAGTACTGGAAGTCCTAGCCAGAGATATCAGACAATAACAACCACAACAACAAAAAATTAAAGGCATCCAAATTGGTAAGGAAGAAACAAAATTTTCACTACTTGCAGATGACATAATACTATATAAAAAACACTGAAGACTCCACCCAAAAAAAAAAAAAAAAAAACAGTAGCATTGATAAATGAATTCAGTAAGGACATGGGATACAAAATCAATATACAGAAATCCATTGCTTTTTTGTACAATAATGAAGCGGCAGAAATACAAATTAAGGAAACAATCTCATTTACAACTGTACCAAAAAAATAAAATACCTAGGAAGAAATTTAACCAAAGGGGTGAAAAATCTGTACTAAAAACCTATAAAACATTGATGAAAGAAAGTAAAGACAACACAAAGAAATGGAAAGACATTCCATGTTCATGGATTTGGAGAAAAAATACTGTTAAAATATCCATACTACTCAAAGCAATATGCACATTTCATGCAATCTCTATCAAAATACCAACAGCATTGTTCACAGATCCAGAAGAAGCAATCCTAAAATTTGTATGGAACCAAAGCAAGCTTGAAGAAGGAAAAGAGAATTCCAAGTATCACAATTCCAGACTTCAAGTTACATTACGAAGCTGCAGTAACCATAACAATATGGTACTGGCATAAAAGCAGACACATTATCAATGTAACAGAATATAAAATACAAAAATAAACCCACAACCATATGGTTAATCTTTCATAATGCAGGAAAGAATATACAATGGGAAAAAGACGGTCTCTTCAACAAATGGTATTGGGAAAACTGGACAGCTACATGCAAAAGAATAAAATTGGACCACTTTCTTACACCATACACGAAAATAAACTCAAAATGGATCAAAGACCTAAATGTGAGATGTGAAACCATAACAATCCTAGGACAGACCACAGGCAGTTATTTCTCTGGCACTGGTCATAGCAACATCTTTCTTGATATGTCTCTCGAGGCAAGGGAAACAAAAGCAAAAAGAAACTACTGGGGCTACATCAAAATAAAAACCTTCTGTACAATGAAGGAGCAATTAGCAAAACTAAAAGGTAAACCACTGAATGGGAGAAGATATTAGCAAATGACATATCTGATAAAGGATTATTATCTAATCTACATGAAGAATTTATACAACTCAACACCCAAAATGCAAACGATCCAATTAAAAAATGGGCATAAGAGACAGACATTTCTCCAATGAAGACATACAGAGGGCCAAGAGACACATGAAAAGATACTAAACACTGATCATCGGAGAAATGTAAATCAAAACCAAAGTGAGGTATCACTTCACACCTGTAGGAAAGGATAAAATAAAAAACCCAAGAAAGAACAAGTGTGGGTGAGGATGTGGAGAAAAAGCAGCCCTTTTTCAGTGCTGGTGGGAATGCAAACTGGTACAGCCACTGCAGAAAACAGCGTGGAGGTTCCTCAAAAAATTAAAAATAGGACTACCCTACAATCCAGCAATCGCACTCTGGATACTCACCCAAAGACTACGAAAACACTAATTTGAAGGGACAGATGCACCCCTATGTTTACCACAGCATTATGTACAATAGCCAAACTATGGAAGCAGTTCAAGTGTCCATCCACAGATGATGGAGAGAGAAGTTGTGCAATCGAATATTATTCAGCCATAAGAAAGAAAAATCTTGCCATCTGCAACAACATAGATGGAGCTAGAGACCACAGTACTAAGCAAAATCAGTCCATCACAGAAAGACAAATAGCATATGATTCCAATCATATGTGGAATTTAAGAAACAAAGTAAACAAACAAAGGCAGAAAAAAAAGAGAGAGAGAGAGAGAGAGAGAGAGAGAGAGAGAGAGAGAGAAACCAAAAAACAGACTCTGAACTATAGAGAACAAAAACACATGATCAGTAGAGGGGACATGGGAGGGGAGATTGGTGCAACAGGTGAAGGGGATTAAAAGTCCACTTTTCTTGATGAGCCCTAATATATGGAACTGCTGAACCATTCTATTGTACATGTGAAACTAATGTAACACTGTACACATGGAGATTGGAAGGAAAAAAGAAAAAAAAGACAAGAAGTAACAGGTGCTAGCAAGGACACAGAAAAAAGGCAGGCCTTGTACAATGCTGGTGGGACGGTAAACTGATGCAGCCATTATGGAAGACAGTACAAGCTTCTCAAAAAGTAAAACCAGACAGACCATATGGTCCAGTAATTCCAATTCTGGGTGTTTACACGATGTAAATGAAAATACTGGTTTGAAAATATGTATGCACCCCTATATTCACTGCAGCATTATTTACAATGGCCAAGATAAGGAAGCAACCTAAGTGTCCAGTGAGAGATAAATGGATAAAGAAGATGTGGAATTTATACACAATGGAGTATTACTCGCCATAAAAAAGAATGAAATCTTGCCATTTGCAACAATCTAGAGAGTTGCACCTACAGAGTATTATACCGAGTGAAATAAGTCAGAGAACAAAAAGTACCATACAATTCTACTGATAGGTGGAATCCTAAAAAAACAAATGAACAAACCAACAAAAACAAAACCATTTGTCAATATAGAAAACAAATTGGAAGTTGCCAGAGGAAATAGAAGAGGATATGGGTGAAAGAGGTGAAGGAGATTAACAGGTACAAACTTTGAGCTTTAAAATAAATAAATCATGGGGTTAAAAAGTACACAGCACAGGGAATACAAACAGTAATTTCGTACAGTGACAGATAATAACTACACCTATCGTTGTGAGTGTTTTGTAATGTATGTAAATGTTGACTTCACTGTGTCATACAACTGAAACTAATATAGTATGTCACCTGTAATCCAATTAAAATTTTTAAATAAGTAAAATATAAGTATCTTTGTTGAAATGTATTTTGTTTTCTACAAAAAGCAAACATTCCATCTACTAAGGGGTCAATTTTTTTAGCTGTTTTCTCCCATGAGCCAAATGAAACTGTATTGATCATCTAATTCTACTTATTACTCAAAATATTTATATGGAGCTGAACAGAAAGAAGAGAAAAATCCAGAGCAGGGATGTCCAACAGAATTATAACATGAGCCACGTACGCATCGCCCACATCATTTGACATTCTCTGGTAGCCATATCTAAAAAGTAAAAGAAACATGAAAATAATTTTAATAATATACTTTACTGAATGCAAAATATCCAAAATATTATCAATTTATATTATATTATAATTTTCATGATAAAATTATTATTTTGTTTTGTGAATACAAAAAACTGCTAATGATGAATTTTATACTTTTATTTCATAAGAAGTCTTCAATATCCAGTGTGTATTTTACATTTACAGATTTTGGGTTGTTTTTATTATTATTTTCAAGTTAGTTAACATACAGTGTAGTCTTGGCTTGAAGAGTGGAACCCAGGGATTCATTTATTACATATGACACCCAGTGCTCATCCTGAAAAGTGCCCTCCTTCATGCCCATCAACCATTTAACCCACCCCCACTGCCTCCTCCAGCAACCCTGTTTGTTCTCCATATTCAAGAGTCTCTTATGGCTTTCCTCCCCCTCTGTTTTTATCTTATTTTTCCTTCCCTGCTCCTAAGTCCATCTGTTGTGTTTCTCAAATTCCACACACAAGTAAAATCATACGGTATCTGTCTTCCTGACTGACTTATTTCACTTAGCATAATACCCTCCAGTTCCATCCATGTTGTTGCAAATAGCAAGATTTCATTCTTCTTCATCACTAATAGTCCACTTTGATGGACATTTGGACTCTTTCCATGATTTGGCTATTGTTGAAAGTGCTGCTATAAACACTGGGGTGCATGTGCCCGTTCAAATCAGAATTTTTGTATCCTAAGGATCAATTCCTTGTAGTATTAATTACTGACTCTTACGGTAGTTCTACTTTTAATATTTTGAGGAACCTCCATACTATTTTCCAGACTGTCTGCACCAGCTCGCATTCCCACCAACAGTGTAAAAGGGTTCCTCTTTCTCCACATCCTAGTCAACATCTGTTGTTGCCTGAGTTGTTAATATTAGCCATTCTGACAGGTGTGAGGTGGTATCTCATTGTGGTTTTTATTTCTATTACCCTGATGATGAGTGATGTTGAGTATCTTTTCATTGGTCTGTAGGCCACTTTTCTTAGGAAAAGTGTCCATTCATGGCTTCTGCCCATTTCTTCACTGGATTATTTGGGGGGGGGGGGAGGGGTGGTGAGTCTGCTAAGTTGTTTATAGATTTTGGACACTAACCCTTCATCTGATATGTCACTCGCAAATATCTTCTCCCATTCTGTCTGTTGCCTTTTAGTTGATTGTGTGCCTTGGGGGGCAGAAGCTTTGTATCTTGATGAGGACCCAACACTCCTTTTTGCTTTTACTTCTCTTGCCTCTGAAGACATATCAAGTAAGAAGCTGCTGCAGCAGAGGTCAAAGATGGACTTTGTAGGATTTTGATGGTTTCCTGTCTCACATTTGAGTCTTTCATCCATTTTGAGTTTATTTTTGTGAATCGTGTAAGAAAGTGGTCCAGGTTCATTTTTCTGCATGTCGCTGTCCAGTTTTCCCAGAACCACCTGCTGAAGAGACTGGCTTTATTCCATTGGATATTCTTTTCCTGCTTTGTCAAAGCTTAGTTGGTCATACGTGTGTGGGTCCATTTCTGGCTTCTCTATTCTGTTCCATTGGTCTGTGTGTCTATCTTTGGGTCAATACCATACTGTCTTGATAATTACAGCTTTGTAACAGAGGTAAAGTCTGGGATTGTGATGCCTCCAGCTTTGGTTTTCTTTTTCAACATTACTTTGGCTATTTGGAGTCTTTTGTGGTTCCATACAAATTTTAGGATTGTTTGTTCTAGCTCTACATTCGCAGAATTCCTTAATTCAGAAAAGCCACCTGTCAATTGCTCAACAGTCACAAGTGGCTATTAGCTAGCAAACTGTGTAGTCCAGCTTTACAATGACAGAACTGAATAATAATTATTGAACAGAGAAATGGAATGTGTGATATCAAAATCATATCTGTATTAATTCTAATAGGCTATACAGCTAAAACAAACAAACTTGACTAAACATCTTAACAGTGTACCCCACAACGTTTTACTGCTCTGGTGGCAACATGTAAGCGGGCTCTTAATACATTCTGATAATAAAAGCTTTTCACTGTTAGACCCCTCTTCCTCCTAACTTCTGTCGTGTTTTATTCCATCCTCTGTAGACTGGGGCCAAGTATCCCACTGATCATCATTCCCTCTTCCCTTCAGGCTAAATTTGTTCCTTTTATATGAAGACAGTGAAATAAGGTCCATAAATTACATCAATTGTAAATCAAAGAGATGGATCCAGTGAAAGTGATTTTTCCTCATATATAATGAGCTAACCACAGAGGTATTTCCATGGATAAAGAAATGCTCACTGTTTATACCTAAGGACTTTTAGAGACGAGAACATAAATGTCAAAAAGCATGTCTACAAAATGTTTTAAGTTGGAGGCATCCAGGTGGCTCAGTCGGTTAAGCATGTGACTCTTGATTTTGGCTCAGGTCAGGTCACAATCTCACGGTTCATGGGATCAAGCCCCATGGTGGGCTCTGTGCTGTCAGCACGGAACTTGCTTGGGATTCTCTTTCTCTCTGTCCCTCCCCCCATACATCCCTCCCTCCTTCTCTCTCTCTCTCTCTCTCCCCCCCATCCCTCCCTCCCTCCCTCTCAAAATGAACATTTTAAAAATGCTCTAATTTCAGGAAACTCTGTGTCACTGCTCTCCTTCTTCGCACTTCTCTTCCTGTGGCTGCTGTCCTGCTGATCTGTCTCTAGTCCTCAATACTTACAGCCCCAGCTGTTAATTACAGTGAAAAGTCTAAAGCTTAGAGTATTTCTGCCACATGTGTACCGAGGAGGGTACCTCCTTGCCTAAAATTCCTATGTAATGACAACCAATAGGATCTGCCCCCCAACATGGGACAGTGCCTGTGTGTCTCAAGGGAAGGGAGGAAGGCAGGGAGGAAGGTGGGAAGGAAGGGAGGAAGGAGGGAGGAAAGGAAGGAAGAGAGGAGGGGAGGAAGGTAGGAGAGAAGGAAGGGAGGGGAGGAGAGGAGGGAGGGAGGAGGGAAGCACAAGCACGGTCCAGAAGTTCCATCCTTTCAGTCCGTATATCCCACACCAGGAAGCAGCACGGAAGCGTCAGAGCTCAGCTTCTGACGTCACACTTGTGTAGCTGTGAATCCGTGGTGCTTACCTCTCCTTATATTAGACATTCGCCCTGACCGCTCTGCGCCTCATCTCCCCACGAGAGAAACTGAGAAGGCAGGGCTCTCTCTTCAGAGCACTGTAGGGAAGACTTAACAAGAGACCACGTGCCAGGCACTCACAACTGCCAGCACGAGGCCGATGCCTGGCTTGTGGCCGTCGCCGTGGTCACCTGGAGGGCCTGTCTTCCCCGGAGGACGGTGCAGCTCTCCAGGCCTGGTTTCTGGCCATCACCATGGTCACCTAGAGGGCCTGCCTTCCCTGGAGGACGGTGCAGCTCTCCGGGCCTGGCCTGTGGCCATCGCCGTGGTCACCTGGAGGGCCTGTCTTCCCCGGAGGACGGTGCAGCTCTCCGGGCCTGGCCTGTGGCCATCGCCGTGGTCACCTGGAGGGCCTGCCTTCCCCAGAGGACGGTGCAGCTCTCCGGGCCTGGTTTCTGGCCATCACCATGGTCACCTAGAGGGCCTGCCTTCCCCGGAGGACGGTGCAGCTCTCCGGACCTGGCCTGTGGCCATCGCCGTGGTCACCTGGAGGGCCTGTCTTCCCTGGAGGACGGTGCAGCTCTCCGGGCCTGGCCTGTGGCCATCGCCGTGGTCACCTGGAGGGCCTGTCTTCCCTGGAGGACGGTGCAGCTCTCCGGGCCTGGTTTCTGGCCATCACCATGGTCACCCGGAGGGCCTGTCTTCCCCTGAGGACGGTGCAGCTCTCCAGGCCTCCTGGCCATGAATGGGAGCCCACGCATTTCACAGCGAGCACGGCCGGCAGTGTGCTTCTATCTGCTGCACTTCCAGCAGACAAGACATCTGGGCAGAGGGAACAGCACCAGTGAGCACGAGAAAAAGATGTACTTTAAGTGCGTTTCTGTCCAGCAGCTACGAGAAGAGACAGACTCCTCTGTGTGAGTGGAACGAGGTCAAGGTGCACACAGGCTCGGGGACACACGGCATCTCCTCGTGGGGGGCAGGATCGCGGTGAGGGCCGTTCTCTGGCATCAGACGCCGTTCACCTTCTTCACGTTCCAGCCACCAAAGGGCTGCGATTCTATCATCACTGCTTCTCTCCAGCCTCTCCTCTTACCCTGATCTGCTTCCCTGAAACCCACGTTGGGTGATTTGGCTCCAGAAGGAGGCTATTCTGCTTGTGATGCTTTAGACGTTCTTTTGGAACGGTGAGAGCACGATTCTCGCTCCAGAACAAGAAGTGCCATCTTGCAAAAGGGGCCAGGCGGGCGCACGTGAGCATTGCCGCACCGGGACCAGGGACGCCATCCTGAGTGTCAACCTCCACGGTGCTCTTTCTGTCTGGCAGTTTTCAGAAAGCACCTACCTTACTTTCTCATTATTAGCAGCTGAGAGAAACTTCCAACGTCCTCCTATCATTGCTTTCCCTCATCTGAGTTTCAATCAACAAGAGGAACAGAGAGAAGAGAATCGTGGGCCTCATGTGAGCACTTTCCCAGGTCAGCCATCGTGCTAGTGGGCACGGAAACACAAAGACACAGGTCTGCCTGGACACTGAGAGTTCAGAAGAGGACACCAGCACATACATCAATACGGCACAGTGAAACATACTGAGCATCACAAAAACGTTCATAGAAAATAGTGACATAGCACGCGGTAGAAGACATTCTGTATCTGGGAAGAAGGTGGGGGTTGGTAACTGTGCCCTCCTAAAAAAGAACCCAGACGTTACTCTTGGGGGTTGTGAAATCAAGGATGGGTTCTCTTGTTACGAAGAGAAAATTTGCTTGCTGACCTAGGATAACCGAGAATATTTTTTAACACAGAACCAACTCAACCATTTGAAAGTTTCAAAAATAAAAACGTAAAAGTGATACGGCTTCACATAATAGGCATACATGCATACATACTTACATGCACACCAACCGAAAACAATCCACACCAAAAATTACTTGAGATTTTCTATGTTATGAATGTCATAATGAATCTACGGCACGGTGAGAACTCAAACAGGAAATCAGATGAAGAATGAAGTCTTAGGCGGAGGGCTGGGACGGCCAGGACGCAGACCTCGCCATGCAAGTTTTCTGTGCAGCACAGCGGTGAGTAAATGGGCTTCAATCAAGTGCCCACAATTTGCAAAGGCCTGCAAACCTGAGTGAGGCAAGAAGATAGGAATAATTAGGCTAGGAGGAATTGGGGAAAGGAAATTGTCCATCATCAAGCCTGGGAAGCACGTGAAGCAGGAGGATTTATTTTTTCTTCGCCTGAGACTTTAACATTATACCCTGCGTAAATCACTTTTACAGGTTCCAAATGAGGAAGCGTCCACCTTCTGACTGCAGAGGCTGTGGCTGCTAAATGTACACATACATATGAACAACACACACACACGCACACACACACACACACCCCAGAGGGGAATGCAGATGAAATGGGCGGAAAGACTTTGCTCGTGCGATTCTGGGGCAATGCTCAGGGCATCACTTAGGAGAAGCAGCGGGGCCGGGTGGCCCAACTGATGCACCTCATATGGTTCCCCCAGCAGCTCCTACAGAAGCCTCTCTCGCCTGTGTAGACCAACCATGGATGTGGGCCTACTAACAGGAGGAAAGGAAGAGCAGAGCATTGACTGACCCCGAAATCTGTTTTCCACTATCCGTTTGCCTGGCCTTCATGACTTTGATCTCTCCGTAGCCTCTTTTATAAAACACTCTCAAGGCCGTTCTTCATGAAGTTGTGTGTCTGCACACACTCACGCAGGCACTTTAAAGACACCGGACGCATGCAAGAAACCCCCATAAAATAACCTGTGTGCAGAGAGACTGAACTCAAACAGCACCTTGTCCCTTGGGTTTCATCCTGCTCACAGGACCAAGTCACTGAGGAAGAAACCCTCAACGTTCTGCACATCAATTTCTGGCTCACATTTCCGAAGAGCCAAACTTCAGAGCATCTTCTCGGAAGGCGCAGACAACCGTCTGGTGTTGGGGAACTGCTGCTCTCCCTCAGGTAGGTGCCAAACCGTGGCCGATGTCAAAGTGGCAGGGCTGGGGCTGCTCCCGGAGGGGGGGGGGGGGTGGGGGGTGGCGAGGGGCTGCTGTGCTGGGAGGCAGGAAGAACCGAGGCTGCCGTCTACTCACGTCCCGGGTTATGGGAGAAGGAGGCAGGACATGAGAGCAGCCACCGTATAAAGGCAGCAAGCTCTGTGTCCTGCCTTCTCCATCCCCCCCGACTCCAGTTTGCAGGGACTCCAAGGGAAGAATAAACGAGTGAACTATTGTTTATCGCAGCAATCCTTAGGATGCATAACACTATTTCGGAATTCCTCCCATTCACCACATGAGCAGAGCCTTCTGGGGATGTACAGAGTGGTTTCGTTCAATGGGTTTTTAGAAGACCTAAAGGTATTGGAGAAGTTCCAGCGACTATTAATATCACGTCTCTTTCTGTGGTTCACAGTAGTTACTTCTTGATGAATCCCTGATCACTGGTGGCCCATGAAGCCATCACAGACACGTGCTCCCGTCTGCCTTGCCCCCGAAGACTTTTACAATCACCCCGTTTGCTCTTTGACCATTCGTGCCATAGTCTGCACAGTGAGGAGGAGGTCATCCGACCATCAAGCCCCGGTTAGGCCTTCCACGCGGACACGTTTACGTAAACGCTGGTTTCTAGAGTTTTGTACCTGGAGGAACAGATGGTGGAAGACAAGCCAGAAAGAAACGGGCTGCAAACTCAGGCGGAGTCAGATCAGGTCGGCTCCCGGACACCACGACAGGCGACTTCTGGATCTTCCACACTCTCTGTTCCCACGTATGCTGTCACGTGTTCCACACCCAAGCCCAGAGGAAGGATGCCAGGTAGAACCAAGGGAGGCAGGCAGACTCACGCGGCAGCCTGGACCACGACCAACACAGGGAGGAGTAGTGTGCGACAGGCTCCCCTTCCTGTCACCGTCACCACCAGCCCGGCGAGCACGCTTGTCGCTATGGCTCACGGACACCTTTTTCTTTTCAGATCACGTTCTCTTTATGGTCACGTGAAGTTAAATGTTCAATGCTAGTTCTCATAATGTCATCACAAGTTATTTCACTGATGAATGTCAGCATTTGAACTGTGAATTCAGTTGTATTGATCTCTGTTATGAAACTGAATGCTTTAAAAATGAACCATCAGAGCAGAAACAGAACTGTAACAGGTTATACCCGTTCCTAAGCCATTTACTCATTTGATCACCTAATAGCCACTGCATGTCTCTAGTGGGTATGGCATGATCGAGGCCTTCAGGGCACAAAGATGAGTCATACAAGGCTTCTGTCCTCAAGGAACTGGGACCGGGAACTGCCCGGTATGGAGGGGCAGGTGCCCAAGTCGGGAAGTTTAATATCAACCTGAGCTTAATACGCCCTCCAAGAGATTCAAGCCAGCCTCTTCAGAAGGCCACTGACAACAATGTTTTATCACGATGGCATTAAATCTGGTATCCAGCAGTTCATAAATGTCTAGACATTATGGAATTCCTATAGGAAATAAGCGCAGAGCCAGAACACCCAGGCTATGAAAGGTCAGGAAACACACACTTCACAAAGTATTTTTTTCAAACACATCTGCAAACATTTGCCAAAAGTGATATATTAAAGTATATACTTTTATCTCTTCACAGATTTTAACTGTGTGGCTTCTTGGCCTAGAAAATCCAACCGAACTGTTACTGTAATTTACTTACACAGTTGTGAACAAGAGCTAATTTTTAAAAAAGCTTCAGTGGGATAGACTTTAACGGTCTGCACGGACTGAGCTGAGCAGGGACGCTCAAAGCCAAGTCCTTCTTGAGGGAGCACCACCAGCCTTGACTTAGAGGCCTCTCTCTCTAAGGGTGACTCTGCAGAAGGTTGGGCCACAGCCAACCCTGACTGCAAATGAGCTCTCTTACCTCCTTCCCTTGTCCAAACATAACTGTTTCTGAAGTGTTATTAATGCTCTCACTGGAAAACCCCCAAATTTCAGCCTAACACACCAAATGTTAATGTTTTGCTCACTTGATGGACCCGTGTGAGTGTTTCTCATTTGCAGACAGCTCTTCCCACATGGTGGCTCCCCCACTTCCCAGAACCACCAGGGTCTGCCACAAGAGTTGGGTGGAGAGCGAGCGACACAACAGAAGTGCACGGAACGTTCATGTGGTTCATCCTGAAAGGTGCCACGCCTCGCTTCTGGGCAACTTCCAGCAGCTGGAACATGGCGTAAGGCCACAGCTAACGGCAAGGGAGGCTCAACAAAGGAATGTGATTGTAAGGGGAGGATTGTAAGAAGAGGAGACAGGCTTGTGACCAATGAACAGCTTCAGCCACACAGAGGACCACACACCCTCCTCTAAAAATAACCTCTGGTAATCATTTATAGTTTCTCAGCCATCACAAAGAATGTGATCTCAAGGCCCCTGGGTGGCCCAGTCAGTTAAGCATCTGACTTTGGCTCCAGTCATGGTTCGTGGGTTCTAGTCCCATGTTGGGCTCTGCGCTGAGAGCATGGAGCCTGCTTGGGATCCCCTCTCTCTGCCTCTCCCCCAACTAGCTTTTGTGCGTCCAAGTGTGCACGTGCTCTCTCTCTCAAAAGTAAATAAACTTAAAAAAAATAAAATAAAATAAAGGATGAGATCTTCCCATTTGCAACAACATGGATAGACCAAGAGGGCATTATGCTAAGTGCACTAAGTCAGACAAAGACACACACTATGTGATTTCACTTATATGTGGAATCTGAAAAACAAAACCCAACACATAAAACAAAACAGACAAAGACTCAGATACAGGAAACAAACTGGTGGTTATGACAAGGGGGAGGGGGTGGAGAGACGGGTTAAATAGATGAAGAGGAATTAAGAGGTACAAACCTACAGTTATAAAATAAGTAAGTCAGGGACACCTGGGTGGCTTGGTCGGCTGAGTGTCCAACTTCAGCTCAGGTCACGATCTCACAGCTCGTGAGTTCGAGCCCACATCGGGCTCTGTGCTGACAGCTCACAGCCTGCAGCCTGCCTCGGATTCTGTGTCTCCCTCTCTCTGTGCCCCTCCCCAGCTTGCTCTCTCTCTCTTTCTCTCAAAAATAAATAAAACATTAAAGCAAAATAAGTCATGGGGATGAAAAGTACAGTACAAGGAACATAGTCAATAATATACTACTAACTTTATACGGTAACAGTGGTAACTAGATTTACCAAGGAATCAGTGCATAATGTGTGAAAATATCAAATCCCTGTGATCCATACCTGAAACTAACAGGATATTGTACATCAGTTACACCTCATTAAAAAAAAAAAATTTACACATGATATGTTAAGTTAGACCAGTATCCCATTTAAATGCAATAAAATCATGTTTATATCTAGTGTACAGAGATAATTACTTGTATAAGGGGAAAACAAGAATTCTTTTGGATAGCAACAATTTTATTTTGCTTAATTAATTTGATTGTAGCGTTGAAGGACAATATGTGTATATCTGGAAGGCCTGTAGGTTTTTAAAAAACACAGCTGGTCATCTGACACTGGAGTTTACCACTGTGAATGTACCACTGTGACAGGTACTACAGTCTGGCTCTCCTGTCCCCATTCCCAATCACCTCTTCCTTGCTGTCCTTTGTAGCAGACCCTGAAAAGGTAAAAACTAACTGACCATCCCAGGATCATCGGAGGCTGAAGACTGCAAAGTGGCCCATCCATGATGGATTAGAGTTCAGAGAAAGACTGCTTTCCTGACACAGGAACCACTCTCCCCTCTACTCTTCCATTTCCTCTTTGAACTTCCAGAAAGACAGTGTCTATACCGGCACTGCCATTGTGTCACCAAGAGGGAGGAGGCACAGAGCTGCAGAGAATTCAGCCCTGTTACTCTCAGGCCACTGAGGCAAGGCCAGCAGCCGTCCACATCTACACTGTGCTTCATGTGAGAAAACCGAAGCCCCTGTGGCCATTTAAACCCAAGTATGTCGTCCACTGCTAACAGTCACACTACTCACTTCAATAAGCACTGATAGCCACTTTGGAGCCACATCTCCTTGGAGACCCAGGGAACCTCCATGAAACCCAATACTCTCACCTTTAAAATGGACATAAAAATATCTACATCACAGAACTGCTGCTAACATTATATAAAGTGAACATGTTTAAAAAAGGAGAAAGGGCTATTTTAGTACTTTTTTATTTTTAGCACTGTTATCATGTTCAGTACATGAAGAGTGCCTCCAGCATGCATCTTGTTTATTGAAACTTTAATGATAAAAAATAAGCAAGGAATGTTAACTCCTTTTTATTCTATATTCTAAAATTTAGATAACGAAACAGACCATCTCACCCTCATATATAGGTGACTATTAAACTTGAACTTATATGGGGCGCCTGGGTGGCGCAGTCGGTTGAGCGTCCGACTTCAGCCAGGTCACGATCTCGCGGTCCGGGAGTTCGAGCCCCGCGTCGGGCTCTGGGCTGATGGCTCAGAGCCTGGAGCCTGTTTCCGATTCTGTGTGTCCCTCTCTCTCTACCCCTCCCCCGTTCATGCTCTGTCTCTCTCTGTCCTAAAAATAAGTAAACGTTGAAAAAAAAAAAATTTAAACTTGAACTTGTGTGACAAGTATTCCTTCTATCACTGCATCATGGTATGAAATATTAAAGATGTGCTGTCTTCTTTTTATTTTTTGCTTTAAGAGAACAGACTCAGATGTGATTATGGAGATTTAAAAGAGGTTAATTTCACTTAATATTTACTTGTCTTTAAATAAAATTAGAGAGAAAACCCAGATGACCTGGGGTATGGCAATGACTTTTATTCAATACAACACCACCAAACCTGTGATCCACAAAATAAATAATTGATAAAATGGACTTCATTAAAATTAGAAACTTCTGCTCTGAAAAAAAAAAAAAAAAAAGAAAGAAACTTCTGCTCTGAGAAAGACAATGTCAAGAGAATGAGAAGATAATCTAGAGACTGGGAAAAGAATTTGCAGAACGCACATCTGAAAAAGGACTCTTTGCAAAATATACCAAGAACTCTTGAAATTCAACAATAAGAAAACAACCCAATAAACACTGGGCCGAAGACCTTAACAGACGCCTCACCAAAGAAGATCCACAGATGACAAAGAAGCATATGAAAAGATGCTCCACGTCTTATGTCATCAGGGAAGTGGAAGTAAAAACAATCAGATGCCACCACACACCTATGAGGACAACCAAAATCCACAACACTGACAATACACACACCAGTGAGGATGTGGAGCAATGCAACTCTCACTGCCGATGGGAATGAGAATGGTACCAGCACTCTGGAAGACAATGTGGCCATTTCTTACGAAACTAAAGATGCCCTTACCATCTGGTTCAATCATCACACTTCTCAGCATTCACCCAACAGACCTGAAAACATATTTTCACACAAAAACCTGTACACAAATGGTTACGGCAGCTTTACTCATGATCGCCAAACCTTGAAAGCAACCAAGAAGTCCTTCAGTAAATGAGTGATACATCCATTTAGTGGAGTATTATTCTACACTAAAAAGAGAGGGGCTACAAAGCCCTAAAAAGGCATGGAAGAGGCTTAAAAGCATATTATCAAGAGAATGAAGCCAATCTGAAAAGGCTACATACTGTATGGCTCCAGCTAAGTGACATTACAGAGAAGGCGAAACTATGGAGACATTGATATCCTGACAAAGGTCAGTGACTGCCAGTGTGGAACAGGGGAATGAACAGGTGGAGCACAGAAGACTTTTAGGGCAGCAGAAGTACTCCATGGGACACCATAACGATGGATACATGTCACTTACATGCTTGTCCAAACCCACAGAATGTACAACACCAAGAATGAGCCTTACAGTAACCTATGACATTTCAATGTGGATACATCAACTGTAATAGACATATTGCTCTAGTGGGGGATGTTGACAATGGGCAAGTCTATGCATGTGTGGGAGAGGTGGCATATTGTCAATCTCTGTACCTGCCCCTCAATTTTGCTGTGAATCTAAAACCGCTCTAAAAAATTGTGTTAAAAAATAAGAGTATCTTTTTGCTGTTGTTACTTTTTTTCAACCAGAACTGGAACTTGCCCAATTAATTTGGAAAATCAATTCTTATCTGATCATAAGTCTAAAATAATTTGGCACTGCTAAAGGCTTGACAACTAAACATTGGGGACTTTATTCCCATGCATTCTGGGGATAACTGTTTCCTAGCTATAATTCTCAAATGGCTAATTGCTTAAGAAAAAAATATGGTCAAGAGAGAACGTTATCCAAGGTTTTAGGAGAGAAAAGGGACCAAATATTGGTGAACGTCAGAGGTGGTAAGGAGCTGGAGGAGAAGAAATGAACACAAATTTAACATTAATCTTTTATATTTTTCAAGATTGCTTCTATACTTGGTAAAATCTGAATATTAAACACATAATCCCTGTTAATTAGTTTTTTAATACTTCCAAGGGCTCAGCCATACTATCTTTGCCTTAGGGTATAATTCAATCAGAAATTTGCACAGCAGCTTATCGCTGTCCACATGACAATTCCTTCCATTATTCTGACTCTTCTAACAACCACTCAAATAATTAGTATTTTCTTTTAATGATTATGATTCATAAGGGGTGTGTGAGTGCGTGTGTGTGCTTATTACCATCCCAAGTAGAGCTCAGAGAAATATTCAGAATTTAGCATGCACCCACAACTCCGACCATTCTGTTGCCTGAACCCTGGCATCCTGAACATTCATGTCCTAGGTCTACTTTCGACGGCCAACATCTATAACCTGCACCCTTTCACTCAGTTGATACCCACCTAGCGTCAACGAGGGGCCATGTGACTCAGCACAGGACAAGGGGATCTTGCGCCTGCCCTCTTGAATCTAACATGTAGCCTCAAATGAAAAACAGTTCCCCAAACATACCATCCTCTTCTCCAATCACTTAGAGATAGGACCCTTCATAGGAGAGAGACTGAATGGGCTTTTAAAAGATAAAGCAGCTTTAGAAATGCTAAGGGTTAAAGCCTCCCTTCCAACCTCAAAGGTTCTATTATCTCTCTCTCTGCATAAAGAGGATTAAGCCACCCCTCGCCCTTCCTAGCACCTGTCTTCACACCACCACACACACATAAAACACAGGAATTGTTAAGATCAAGGACTTGAGAGTCACAAACTCTTGAATCTTGCTGTGAGAGCTTGAACACCTTATTTAAATTTTTTTTTTCAACGTTTATTTATTTTTGGGATAGAGAGAGAGCATGAACGGGGGAGGGGCAGAGAGAGAGGGAGACACAGAATCGGAAACAGGCTCCAGGCTCTGAGCCATCAGCCCAGAGCCCGACGCGGGGCTCGAACTCACGGACCGCGAGATCGTGACCTGGCTGAAGTCGGACGCTTAACCGACTGCGCCACCCAGGCGCCCCTTGAACACCTTATTTAACACTTTGAGTCTCAATTTTTATTATGAAACTGGAACAGTAATAGTATCTATTTCACAGGGGTCTCAGAAAACCTGTAAAAGCTACCTAAGGTCACCTGACTTGAGAATACCACAAACTAGAAACTTTAGATCAAGACAAACATAACCCTTAAACCTGACCATACCGTTTGGCTAATTGATGGCTTGGCATAAGAAAAAGGGAAAATACAATGAGAACAGAAGAAGAGGGAAAATTAAAAATAAATTTTAAAAAATGGAATGGTGGACTGAATGAATGGACTAAGATACACAAGGACAGTGAGGAGTCTTGCTGAGATGTAATCGGATACTATCAAAACCACCACCACAGACGATGTTGAGACTATTCACTGTTCTCCCCGGATCCAATGGTCAGTGGTGGCTCGGAAGGTGAAGAAAGTGTGTCGTCACCGAAAAGGACAGAGTTCTCATACATGCTGTTTATATGAAGTTTACTGGCACCCTTTGTTCATGGCCACACGGACCCATCTCCACTCAAACTTTCATTCCCAACTAAAATGATTCCCTTGGTAGGAACAGCAATTTCTTCTGCCAGTAAAAATAGAAAACAAGGAAGACGACAGGAAAAGACAACTCAGAGCATTTTTAAAAACTTAACTCCACACAATTGTAGGGAGCCAAGGTATCATCATCATTAGCTTCGTCAGCAGTAAAAGAGAGACATGTGTGCTGAAAACTTTTAAACACTGTGTTCTCTTGGACTGAGTGGAAGATTACCCTAATAGCTGAGTATTAGGATTTTTTTTAAGATGGAAACCCATAAAGAAGTGCTTGCTGGACATTTCAAATTTTGATTTAACATAGTTTTCAAATTTCCCGGAATACTAAAGCCTTCAATACACGGTCATTCCAAAAACAGCAGAATGTCATTAAAATGCCTGGAGTTAAAGACAAAGCTTCCACTGTGGAGACAAAAGAAAAAGAAATGGATTAAATATGAAGGTACACAAGAGGGTCAGCAACTGGTCTTTTCATAGAAAACAAAACAACTGGTAAAACTGAGAGACTGTTTACTTTTTTATGCTTTAAATGTCACTACTCTACTGTGTACAAGTATAAAAGTAAGCAAATGAGCTGGGCATCCTTAGGTATGATTTATGGGGCTCTGGAAAAGCTATTCTGTAAATATATATATATATATATATATATATATATATATATATATATATATATATGCCTAGCCTATATATGTCATGCCTAGCCTAGTCTTTTCTGAGGTGTCAATTCCTTTTAAAATACAGACACCTCCGAAGAGTAACTTATCTTAAGAAACTTGGAGCCCTTCACTTATAATAGACATGAGTTTAATGTGTGGCTTCATCTCTAAACCACTAGCCAAGAGGGGATGTAGTTGAGGAAGAAGGAAGAAAAAGGAATTCTGGGGGAGACTCCAGAACCTCAATCGGAAAAGGGCCATGCAAGGTCATAAAACACCTGGACGGGGAATACTGGGAAGAGAAGAAAAAAGAAAGACAAAAGCAGAGGAGAATGAGAAACATGACCCCCAGACTGCCAGTATTTCCATTTCATCCCACGTGGCACATCCACACCATGTGAGAAAGGAAGTTTCCCATCCTTTTGGTTAGAACACAGCACAGATGGGCAGAGTTGATCCACAGCAGCTCAGTGGCAATGGACGAGCCAAATGGTAAACAGGACTCTAATCTACAAAGGCCGTTACATGGTTAAACCAAATTCTGAGCCACATTCTTTTTCCTGTAGTCTGGAACCTTGTGGCTTACAGGACCTATTCTGGGACGTAAGATCTGCTGTGATTTCATTGTTACCACGTGGACTGGAGGATCTTAATACATGGTACCAGGCACCAGAAATAGAGAATGGGTGCATTCAAGAGTGAAGGTAAGATCCTGGCTTCAGAGGGTACAGAAATACAAGTAAGCTCCCATCTTCCAGAACAAATCCATTCTTCCCAGGATCAAGAGAATTAAAACTCTCTCTTCATCTACCAAATTTACCAATGAGGAAACCAAGGCATAGAAAAGTGATAGGACTTGCTTAAGGTAAGACTCCTAGATGAAGGCAGGGCAGAGGTCAACGTCTACTGCCCCAATCAAATGTTCACATGTTGACTTTTCTCAGAAGGCTTCTAGGAAAGGAGCCAGAAGAAATCTTTGGCAGAACACCTCTGCAGAACTTAGTTCTATCTAGTATCAAACAAAGAAAGCTTAATTCTCTCTTGATATATTTTCAAGTATTTGAATCAGTCACTGAATTTCTTTTTTTTTTTTTTTTTCAACGTTTATTTATTTTTGGGACAGAGAGAGACAGAGCATGAACGGGGGAGGGGCAGAGAGAGAGGGAGACACAGAATCGGAAACAGGCTCCAGGCTCTGAGCCATCAGCCCAGAGCCTGACGCGGAGCTTGAACTCCCGGACCACGAGATCGTGACCTGGCTGAAGCCGGACGCTTAACCAACTGTGCCACCCAGGCGCCCCCTGAATTTCTTAAAATATAAAATATTTACCCTCCTGCAGATAACAAGACTAGCTCATCAGAGTTTGTAATCAGTGACACACTATCCAAGAAAAAAGGGAAAAAAAAAAGGCAAGGAGTAAAATCACAGTGAAGTTAGAAGACAGAACCCAGAGTCCAAGAATAATATGAAACTTACACGTCTTGAGAAAGCATATTTTAATGGAAGGGGCTAAGGATGTTGAGTCCAGAGACAAATCTTAATGCCAATTCAATATAATCAATGTGAAAGAGACCTGCCTTAGTCTCTTTCTCATGAAGACTTCTCTTCTTATAAAATAATAAGAGTCCTAATTTGTTTGTATATATACATTCCTCTGAGTGATGGAGGAAAAATGACCTGATAGGCAAGTCTGTCCACCGACCAGCACCTGAACTGGCTTCCAAGGGCTGGCACTAAAAGCAAACCAGAAGACAAGTCTAAGTCCGAGGCCATGAGCCAAACTCCAGGAAGGCCAAGTATAAACACCAGAGGGCCAAAAACAGAATGAGAGCTAGATTCCCAGTGTTAAGCCAAGGTTGGTAGTCACAGAAAGACTGATAGGAAATGCAGGATGAGGGAAATGAGAAAAGAATCCAAGGAAATTACCTAGGAACTTCTATAACTTTCTTTTTCTGGCAGTGGGTGAGTTTTCTGCAGCTAAGGAGGGAATAATATATATATATGCATATTATACATTATATTATATTACATAATATATTATTACATTATATTTTATATTCTGAACTTCTATTTTATATATTATATAATAAACATCTAACATATTGTCATAGCAACTGTATTTCATGTCATAATTTATCAAAAATGGATATGCTATATTAGCTGATACATTCCAATTAAACATTACCACGCTGGACAGGATTATTAGGTTATCAATACAGGTGCAGGAAGGCCAAGAGAGAAAGGTCGCTACCTGTCAGTAAGCAGATGTAAACCAAGAAAAATCCTAATACATAAAGGTCAACTTACCACATCTCTTCATTCCATTAAATTATCTAAATGCCAAACTCCGCATGAGAATTAATTTTCAGAGAGGAGCTAATACGACTGCGCACAACATTAAGTGGGGACACAAATAGCAACGTTTATGGAAAAGGTGAGAGAAATGTCATTTGCGGGATTCCCCAGAGACTCTCCCCTTGAAGACTACTGCTAAGTGCTGATGATCCCCCCCACAAAGATCTCCACTTTTCATGACACAAGGATGTGAAAGACAATGCCCTATTCCCAGAGACCAATATAAGAAAGAGACATAAATCAGGTATCATAACACTTTTTATCTTTGTTATCATGAAATTAATAATACAGTTATAGGATTTTGGTAAAGAAACCTTTAAGGCAAATTTACCTCTAATATTTCCTTGGGTGTCTGTGGCATCTAAAAGTTGTTATGAGTACAATATATATTTGAAGTAAGCAACTCCTCAGTTAACAAATATTTTTTGATCATTCTGTGTATGTGGCAATGTCCCAGACAATGAGGTAGAGACAGGGATAAATACATTTCAAACACATTTAATCAATTTAACCAATTTCCTAGTCCATTTGGGCTACTATAACAAAATACCATAGACAAAATGGCTTAAAAAAGAACTTTGGGGGTGCCTGGGTGGCTCAGTAGGTTAAGTGTCCAACTCTTGATTTTGGCTCAGGTCACCACCTCATGGTTTATGGAACTGAGCCCCACATCAGGCTCTGTGTTGAGAGTGTGGAGCATGCTTAGGATTCATATTCTCTCCCTCTCTCTCTATCCCCTTACCTCTCTCTCTCTCCCTGCCTCTTTCTTTCCCGCTCTCTCAAAAGAAATAAACTTAAAAAAAGAGACAGCAATTTATTTCCCACAATTCTAGAGTCTAGGAAATATAAAATCAAGGCACCGGCAGGTTCAGTGTCTGGTGAGGGACGGGTTTCCAGTTGTAGAAACACAGCCGTGTTTATGCTGTGTCCTCACATGGCACAGCTGGCAAGGGTACCCTCTGAGGCCTCCTTTAGAAGGACAGTAATCCCATCCATAGGGATCCTGCCCTTCATGACCTGATCACCTCCCGAATACCTAATACCATCACCTCGGGGGTTACGATGTCAACATAGGAATTTGGGGGTTGGGGAGACACACGTGTTCAGACCATAGTAGCAACAGTCCCTACAAACACATATTTAAGGATAAATACAAAGAAATTCTTAAGTCTCCTAGAAAAATTAAGTAAAAATTTATAATTGAGCTTTTACATTTAGATAACGTAACTTTGGAATCATTTTTGGCTAAAAACAAGTGAATTACAGTTTTCAGCTTTATTTATTATACAGTCACTGAAATGATTTATTCTTTAAAAAAGATATTTGGTGGCACTAAAATGTTAATCATCTCTAGGCCAGTCAGTCATATACTTTGATGATTAAAAAGCATCTGCACACATGCAAAGAAATCTGTCCATTGGCTATGGAAGAGCACTACAGCAAAGTAACACATTTCCCTCCAACAGGTATTTTTGTTTCAATTGGGAAAACAATTAAATTCATATAGTGATTTTCTCACAACCCGCTCAAATACCTCATGGCTCAATAATTTAGACACTGTGAGCATGTTAACAACACGGGATGCCCTTAGACGTGTGAGGTGTGAATTCACTCCTCCAGGACACCACCTCCTACCTGTGTGGTCTAAAGACCAAGGGGGCTCAGTGGGGTGAATCACCCTCATTCATTATTAATGTACCAATTCATGTATTGTTCACAACTATCTCGGATATGGGCGATAGACACAACACAAGCACGTCGCAATCACAGCACACTGTCTGGAGACAAGGACACAAGAAGGAGGCGCACTCACTAATTCCATGTGAAGGTTGCCACAAAGCACTGTCCTTCGGTGTGGCAGCCAGGCAGGTGCGCTCCTCACATGTCCCTTCCAAAGGGGACCCGGCACAGGGGAGCAGTGTCCCGAGCGTCTCCAAACACAGCCCCTTCAAGATCTACTGTAGCACTGGCCCCCACGCCACACTCCCCACGGCAGCGCCCAGCAAACGCCTGTCTGACCTGGCGACACTCTGGCCATTTCTGCTGAGAGTCCACTCCTGTGCGGCCAATCCCGGGCCAGAGCTGGCTGAGGCTCCCCCGGGCTCTTCCTCCCTGCCTCCCCCTCCCCAGCCTCCATGCACAGAGGGCACTCAGCATCAGGGTCCCGTCTGCATCCTCCACAAGCAGTATCTCCAGGGACCCACTTGTACTTCAGACTCCGTCCTTAACACACCCGTCTTACTCAGCGTATGACGGTGGGACCCGAAACGTCTTGTGTCTGTAACGGCACCCCCGAACTCAAGCAGCCTAGAATCAAGTGCCATCTAGACCGGTACGGTTCATGTCATGCTGCGTTTGCTAGGACACTGTTTCCCATTCTCATAGTGGACGACTGTGAATAATCAGGTGGACAAGAGCTTTATAATTTTCATGGGAAGGAAAGGAGTCCATTTATCTCTTCAACATTCTGGGGTCTATCATGCTATCACACTCTCTATTTTACAATTCATTGTAAAGTGCTCTAAGCAAGATAAATGTTAAAGTATTTTTCAAGAAAAATAAACTATTGATAGTGGCTACCAGCATCTCTCACACATACCAGCCCTGTAACTTGAGCAAATATTCTTACCTCTTGGAGTTTTCTCACAGACAAAATTAACAACTGAGCACAGCAATTGGATATGCGTTCACTGCATGGTACCTAAGTATGAATGTGAGAACTATACTTATAATAAACATTAGGTAACTAGAATTACCAACGAAGTTAGTCATTTTCCTTCATTGACAAAAATACCGGCATAAACTTTGACAGGTTTTTACAAACTGCAAGAAAACGCTCTCCATAGGCAAGGAAATATATAAAAAAAATCCAAACATCCAAAATTATTTTGCAGGTTTCCAGCATTTCTATTAATTTACCTACATGTCTACGCACAAGCACATGAAGCGAGGTGATTTTACAGCTTGCACCATAGATAACATCAGCTATTTACAAAATCTGTCACAGATAAACGGGTAAATATAAATTGCTTCCCATGTTTTTCCACTGGCTTCTGATTATATTACAAACTCAAAAAAAAAAAAAAAACTATTTAAACATTCCCTATTGATGGATACTTAGGTAATTTCCAACTTTCCCTGTTAGGAGAACTGCTGTGATAAACATTTGGGGGAGGGGGCAATATATGTAATTTTTTTTAGAGAGAGGGAGTAAGAAAATTCATTCTTTATTTTGATAAAAAAAAATTCTTGATTACTTTCTAAACATTAGATCCAATCAATATTTGAAAGTTAATATTCACTTTTGTTCTTGTTTCAACTGAAAGTTACCAAGTTATTGTTTTAAGTTTTGAAAATCTTGTTGATTACATAAAATCTGAATGCTATTACAATTCTCATACCTTTCACTATAAGTAGGCTTCAGAAACTTGTAAGCTTCTGTGAAGAGTTACAGTCACGGCCTGTTTTTTCTTGTTGGGTTGTTTATATGTCTCTTACTGATTTAAGGAAACCCTCTATACGACTAATCATAAATCATCATCTTTTCTACAAGATAGGACTTGTTTTTGTTTTTGTTTACTTCAAGTTATCTGTCCTTCTAACAAAGTGTTTAAAATTATATTTAACAATCATTATTTTGTAAATATATCTCTTTATGGCTCTCAGTTTTGTAACCTACTGAAAAAGGCCTCTCATACCCAAATACTGTGGAAAATATCCTTACAGTGATTTATTGAATTAGTTTTTAAATTGGTATGCCTTTTTTAATATTGCACAAATCAGAAATCTGTTTCATTCTAATAGATCAGCATTTGCCCCTGAAAATAAATTCCTTTTCCATTGCTTTGAAATTGTGTTCTCTCTTAAAACATGTCAGGGAACTTACTGCACTGGGTATGACTCAAGAGGCTTTAATCTGTTCCCACTGTTATTGTGTAGTCTATTTTGTTACTGCCCTTCTATTTTTATTCTTTTGATTTTGCAACATGCCTCAGTACCTGACCATCGTTGTTTTTGTCTTTTGTTTTACTTTGCTATCCTCTCTCATTTTCTCCTCTACATGATGTAGAGATTTAGTATGACCGGGATTGCATTCAATATAGAGAATAATTTAGGAGCAACAGATAATAACACTGAATATTTTCACTGATTAATCTGTTTGTATAACCTTTACTAAAAAATTTAAATGTCTTCTACTCTTTCTGTAGGATTTTTTTTTTATGTTTATTCTTAGGAATGTGATATTTTTGGTTGCTATGGTAAACGGTAATTTTGTCATATAGATCTCAACTACTTACTCCTACCAATGGAATGAAAAAACTTGATTTTTTTGTTGATACTATTTCCATCAAAATTAATTTCTAAATTCTAATAAATTATTGTCTATGTTTTGTAGGTTTTTAAGCTAATATGTGGAAATAAGTTAGTTTATCTTTCCTTTTCAAATATTTATAATTCTTATTTATTTTTCTGGATCTATTACAATAGCTAGACCTCCATTATAAAGTTAGACAACAGCGGTGCCAGTTGGGATACTGTTTTGTTCTTAACATTATTGAGCATGCATCCAATATGTAGACATCACACATAACACCAGTGGCAGAGTTGTATATTTACAAGAGATGGGCTATTTCCACCCTTCACAACTTAAGAATAGTTTGGGGTTTGGGGCGCCTGGGTTGCTCAGTCAGTTAAGCGTCCGGCTTCGGCTCAGGTCATGATCTCACAGTTCTTGGGTTCAAGACCTGCATCGGGCTCTGGGCTGACGGCTCAGAGCCTGGAGGCTGGTTCAGATTCTGTATATCCTTCTCTCGCTATCCTGCCTCCATTCATGCGTGCTCACTCGCTCTCTCTTTCAAAAATAAAATAAGAATTAAAAAAAAAAGAATAGTTTGGGGTTTGATTTTTCAATTGTTTTTTGAGCATATGTGTGTTCATATGGATTTTCTTTTTAATTTAATGCAACAAATCATATTAACAGATCTCTTAATGCTGAACCATCTTTGCATTCATCTGATAAAACATAATTAGTTATGACTCATTAATATTTAAAGCACTACACATACCAAATACAACTTGCTAACCTTTTACTTAACACTATGGATCTACACTCATGCCTGAGTCTGGCCTATAGTTCTTTATCCTTGTCTAAACCCTTAAATAGTATTTTTAGGCTCCATGCACTCTAAAAATGCTCCAGCAGGCCTCTTAAATTTTGGCAAGTTTGATTTTTACTCTAGTAATTATGGCATTCTTGGTAATTAACCAAGTTAACAGTTCATTTGGTTGCCAAACTTGCAAAGCACAATCAAGACTATCTTAAGATAAAATCAGTACTAAAATTTGCCAAAGTGTTTCAATCTGTCATAGCTCAAAAGAAACTTCAATACTTTTCAAAGAATCTTATATACAAAAAGTCTAAATGGAAGACAGATGGATGGCACAGTTAAATTAGGATAATTTATGAGGAGTTAATTTGTAAAGGACTTACTAGAAGGTTCAGAGTAGGGGGTGGAGGGATCACTTGGGACAGTTAAGGACCCCCAGGTCTCCTAGCAAAGGACCATTTCCTGCCTCCAGGTTTCAAAGAATCAGGGATGGGAAGGTTACAAGGACTAAGAAAAAGAAAGCCATGTGGAGCCGGCTGCGGAGAGAGGCCTGTGTGTTCACAGCCTCGGAGAAGCTGTCTAACAGCCACAGGAGTCAGCTCCCGGGAGGGACCTTAGACTGGAAAAGAGTAGAGTACATATGGATGGGCAAAGAAGGTCCTCAGCACATCTTCCCAAGGAAATCAGAGACATCTGTGTTTTGTTCTTCAATGTATTCCTACCGACCGACTAGCATGGGAAATATTCAGTAAGCATTTGCTGAATCAATACACGAACAAGTAAGTCCTAAGAAACATCCAGTGGACAACTGGCTAAAATAAAAAGTTTACAAATGCATTCCTATCTGCAAATATTTTCCATTTACATTTCATATAATTACCTAAATCTAATTTGCTAAAAGATTGATATTAAAATGTCCAATCCACTATATTCTTTGTATCTAAGTAAATATAAATTAAAAAAAAAAAAATTTAAACTGATACATTGGGAGTTTTGTTACCAGATCTCTAATGAACTAAACCTCTCCTTACAAAGTCTCCCTGTTCCCTAGGGCACATTCCTCAGTAACAGCTGGTGGGCAGTCTCACTTCAGCCTCCAGGGCTAAGCCTGAATTCCCCAAGAGTCCGATTTGTGCTTTTAAGTCCTGTAGTGCTAGAAGGTTAAGTCTCTGATCTAATTTAAACGTATGTGAAAGGGGATATACAATACAAAAGAGCTGTTGTTCATGTGAAAATTAAGTTGAATGGTGGGGAAAGACCGTGAAATCAAGTAACAAGTAGTTGTGATGAGTTGGGTGTAGAGAAATAACACAAACCCAGATGTCTCTGCATAAATATTGATCTTCACATGTTGTTTTTAAAGTTTTTTTGTTCCATTGTACATAAATTTAAACTGAAGGTCATTGATGGTACAGTCAGGGTATAATTTATTCCAGAAACGTGATACCAAAATTACCTCACTGAGTAAGAATTTCTAATCCTACCAATTAAGAACTCTTCGACCAAACCTGCACTTTCATATAAAGTGCATCAGGAAGGCGTTACCTGACATGAAATCCCATGGCATGAATGTGTTCATGACATCCACGTCCTATCCACGTTTAGTCATCCGTACGTATTTACTAAGGACCTATTACGTTCATATCATGTTATTAGCAGTGAGTACATGGCCATGAAAAAGTAAACAGATCCTTCCTCCTCTCTAAAATTTACTTGCTAATGGGAAAGGAGAGATGAAATTATGTGTGTACGTGAATACACACATACATATGTGTATACCACGCCTGTATAAACAAGCAGTGAAAGCAAGGAATCACAAATATGCGAAACATTATGTAGTAAGGGCAATGGAGCTGGGAGCTCTTTTAGTGAAGGCCTGTCAGAGAAGGTGACATTTGAGCACAGACTTCATCATAGGAAGGATCCAGCAAGAGGCAGGAAGGGAGCCAAATACAACCAAGTTTTATCCGTTTGGAGGCCATGAGTGGCATTCGAAAAAGAAACGTCAGTGTAGTTGTTGGAGAAGTAAATGAAGTACGCCAAAGATGCCCGATGGGGCCAAAAGAAACTCTGGTCTCTAGCTTACAGACCCTTCCTCCTCCGGTGTCTTCTTCCTTTGTTTGCTGGGTGGGCAAAAACCCCCACAGATGCGGAAGCTGACAACTATAAATTACCCTCCCCCCTTGCATTCAGGGCTCAGATCTTTGGGGAAACAGTCTCCTCTGGGCCCACCGATGTTAAGTAAATCTCCGATGCACCAAGATCTCCGAGTGCCACTTAGTTTATCCGCCAACGTTCCAGCCTGGTTCCGTAACATACTTGCAAGGACAAAACCCTGATTACTGCAGGTGGAGAGCAGAGAGTAAGGAAATGGAAAGAGTGATAAATGAGCACTGTCATGAGAGGAACATGGAATGAACACCCTCATTCTACCAACCACTCAGCTGACTGGCCTGGCAAGATAGGAATGATGGGGAATCCTGAAACAGTTCTGGAGGCAGGAAGAACTTTTAGACCAGGAAGTGCCAGCAAGAATGTATGATCACAAATTTGTAAACGCTGCTCCTACCACATCCCTTCTCATTTGTTTCTTTTGATTTCCTTAAAGGCGTCAGGTGAGAGAAGGCCAGGTCTCACATACAACTGAGAAGGCAGAGGGAGTAACACTGCTCCATCTTAGAGTAAAGGCTGAATTCGCGAACCCCAATGGTCTACTTTCTATGTAAGGGCCTCGAACTATGCATGCCAGTCAACGTGGTGTCACCGGGCTCAAACAGTACATTCCATGGGTACACAGTTCCCGTCACAGTAGGGATGGCATTGATGTCTATTCAAAACACAGAGTTAAAAAGAGATTCCGCTTTGTGTCACTCTGAGAAAGTGGTCCCACAGGCTCATTCTACCACATTCCCCTGGAAGATACAACCCAAGCAGGAGAAATCACTATAGTGTGATTGACGGCGTAAACTAAAAAGGCCTTCGATGGTACCGAACGCCAAGCCACAGATCACCCGTATATACTATTAGCTATAAATATTTTCTTAAGTGGCATAAGCCAATCAATACTCTCTGTTTCTATTCCTTGAAACAGGGAATAGAATAGTTTTCATTCTGGGTCATGGTACGCCCTCACGTCGCCTTGCTCTTTCCCGGAGGCAGAAGCCCCGCAATCCTGGATGAGAAGAAAGGGCCAGAGAGAGTCCTGAGCACACCTGACTTGCCTGTTGCGGTGACGGCACTTTACTGGGAGGATGGAAGAAGATTTAGAAATGAAAGCCATCCTTCACACCCAAGACATCAATTCTAAGGATTATGTGTTGTTTTTTGTTTTGTTTTTTTACTATGTGATACCAGGAGTAAAATTAGGACCAATTAGTGGTAACTGAGTAATATAATCATAAGAAAGAGATCCCACGAAATACAAATGTCTGCAAAGGAATGCATCAGTTTCGTAAGATGGCAAGTTTTCTCTCCTTGAGGATTGGCTGGTTTTCCAGGATTTATAGAAGAGATAGGGATTTCTTCCCATGAAGAGTTTATAAAACTCTTGGACAAAATAGGATCATAAGATTAACTATAATGAAAACGACAACAGCACCTTTTTCCTACTCTGTCTAATACGGCTCAACAAGGAACCACTGGAAGTCTTCTTTCTACTGTCTCAGAATTTTGCAATGGAAAAGGTCTTTAAAGACTCCACTGACAAATGTCATTTAGTTTTGGTTATGCTTTACTTGACATAATCTAGAATAAAAGTAAGTCATGCCTACACATGTGGTTAGTCTCCATAGTCTTGTCTTCTTCAATGAAGACAAACTTCACTGCATCTATTTAAAAAAACAAGATCCATTCGAAATCCAGTTTAGAAAGCTCAGTGAGATTAGATAATATATATATAGGCAAAAAAAAAAGTTCCTGGGTTTTCAAGCATAAGAAATCATAAATGCCTCTGAGAAAAAATGAAAATAATGGCACAAACATGTTAATGGTGTCTAAATAATGTCCCAGCAGTGACAGGTAATAAAGGCAATTTACGAGTAAACCATTTCCTCCGAATATTAAATATGCTGGATTGACTAAAACAACAAATAGCTCTGCCAAGCTTTCAGAAGTTCCTTTGTTCTAAAACCAGCTCACACAGGATGGCTAGTTCAGCACACGGGCGATGCTATTAATAATAGACATCAGATTATTCTCAGAAGAGTGGGAACAAAACATCGCAGTGCACCTCTTTATTGGTCAGAGAAGCTCAAAATCATAAATGTGACCATGTCAGGCACAGAATCACATGATGTGATTCCAGAATAAAGGAGCATTTGGAGCCGTTTATCTGGAGGAAAACCACAGGGCATCGTGAAAAGGCCACAGGCTTCAGAGACAGGCATGAGCCTGAATGCTGGCCACATCAGTGCATGACAGTCTGGGTTCCCTGAAAAGCAGACTCTAAAATAGGAACAGGAGTGCAAACAGCTTCTCTGGCAGGTACAGGAAACACTGGTGATACAGCGAAGAAGGAGAAATGGAGGAGGAATAGGGGATACCAGATAAAAGAGCGAATTACTAAAGCGGCCTGCGTAGTGGGTGGCCGGAGACTAATCCGTAAGAAAAGCTCTGGGTGATGGCACCAAACATGTACCTCGGATTATCCTACACAGGAAGGAGGATGCTGGAGCCTTTCATGCGAGCCCCCTGGGCGCTCCGAACTGACATCTTGTGCTTGGAGTAAGCAGTCTATAAAACACGCATGCAGATATCTGTGGTTGGAAATAGAGATCACAATGACAGTCCCCAGCGTTAAGGGGAGCATCCTGCTAGGGCAGCCTCATTTATTGAATTCTCCATTCCTGACAGAAATGATAGGACTGTAAACTCAAACAGGAAGAAATTGAACTTTTGAACAAATAACCAGCAAAGAAATTGAATCAGTAATCAAAAATCTCCCAAAAAACAAGAGTCCTGGGTCAGGTGGCTTCCCAGGGGAATTCTATCAGACATATAAAGAAAAGTTAACACCTACTCTTCTCAAATTGTTCCAAAAAAAGCAGAAATGGAAGGAAAGCTTCCAAGTTCATCCTACTAGGCCAGAAGAATCTCGATTCCGAAACCAGACAAAGACCCCAGTAAAAAAGAGAATTATAGCCAATAGCCATGGTGAACCTGGATGCAAAAATTCTCAACAAGATACTACCAAGCCGAATTCAACAGTACATAAAAAGAATTATTCACCATGATCAAGTGGGGTTTATTCCTGGCCTGCGGGCTGGTTCAATATTCACAAATCAATCAACATGATACACCACATTAATACAAGAAAGGATAAAAACCGTGTGATCCCGTCAACAGATGCAGAAAAAGCATTTGACAAAATACAGCATCCATTCTTGATAAAAATCCTCCACAAAGTAGGGATAGAGGGAACACATGAACATCATAAAGGCCATGTATGAAAGACCTACAGCTAATATCATCCTTCATAGGGAAAATCTGAGAGCCCTTCCTGTACAGTCAGGAATAAGACAAGGATGCCCACTGTCACCATTACTATTTAATACAATCCTGGAAACCTTAGCATCAGCAATCAGACAACAAGAAGAAATAAAGGGTATACAAATCAGTAAGGAAGAAGTCAAACTTTCACTATTTGCAGATGACATGATACTCTATGTAGAAAACCCAAAACACTCCACCAAAAAATTGCTAGAACTAATACATGAATTCAGCAAAGTTGCAGGATATAAAATCAATGTACAGAACTTTGTTGCATTTGTATACACCAATAATAAAGCACCAGAAAAAGAAATCAAGGAACTGATCCCATTTGCAAGTGCACCAAAAACAGTAACATACCTAAGAATGAACCTAACTAAAGAGGTAAAAGAACTGTACTCTGAAAACTACAAAATACTTATGAAAGAAGTTGAAGAGGACTCAAAGAAATGGAAAAGCATTCCATGTTCATGGACCAGAAGAACAAATATTGTTAAAAAGTCTATACTACCCAAATCATCCACACATGTAGTGCAATCACTATCAAAATACCACCAGCATTCTTCACAGAGCTACAACAAACCACCCTTAACACTGTATGGAACCACAAAAGAACCCAACTAGCCAAAACAATCCTAAAGAAGAAAAACAAAACTAGAAACATCATAATTCCAGATTTCAAGCTACATTACAAAGCTGTACTCATCAAGACAGTACGGTACTGGCACAAAAACAGACACATGGACCAATGGAACAGAATAGAAAACCCAGAAATGAACCTACAACTATATGGTCAACTCAGAAAAAGCAGGAAAGAACATCCAATGGAAAAAAGACACTCTCTTCAACGAATGATGCTGGGAAAACTGGACATGCAAAAGAATGAAACTGGACCACTTTCTTACACCATACACAAGAAATAAATTCCAAATGCATTAAAGACCTACATGTGAGACAGGAAACCATCAGAAGCCTAGAGAAGAACACAGGCAGCAACCTCTCTGACCTCAGCCAGACCAATTTCTTACTAGAAACATTGCTAAAGGCAAGGGAAACAGATGCAAACATGAACTATTGGGACCTCATCAAGATAAAACCTTCTGCACAGTGAAGGAAATAATCAACAAAACTAAAAGGCAGCCTATGGAATGGGAGAAGCTATTTGCAAATGATGTATCTGATGAAAGGTTATAGTACCCAAAATCTATAAAGAACTTATCAAACTCAACACCCAAAAAGACAAACAATGCAGTTAAGAACTGGGCAGAAGAGGGGCACCCGGGTGGCTAACTGGTTAAGCATCTGACTCTTGATTTCGGTTCAGGTTATGATCTCACAGTTCGTGAGTTCGAGGCCCACATCAGGCTGTGTGCTGACAGCGTGGAGCCTGCTTGGGATTCTCTCTCTCCTTCTCTCTCTGCCCCTCCCCCCCCAAAATAAATACATAGACTTAGAAAATTTATTAAAAAAAAGAAATGTGCAGAAGACATGAACAGACACTTTTCCAAAGACATCCAGATGGCTAACAGACACATGCTCAACATCACTCATCATTAGGGAACTGCAAATAAAAACCACAATGGGATACCACCTCACACCTGTCAGAATAGCTAATATTAACAACTCAGGAAACAAAAGATGTTGGCAAGGGTACAGAGAAAGGAGAACTCTCTCACACTGTTGGTGAGAATGCAAAGTGGTACAGCCACCCTGGAAAACAGTATGAAGGTTCCTACCCTATGACCCAGCAACAGCACTAGTAGGAATTTATCCAAAGAATATAGGAGTGCTGATTCACAGGTGTACATGCACCCCAATGTTTATAGCAACATTATCAACAAGAGCCAAACTATGGAGTTTGTCCATAGACAAACTGCCCCTCAACTGATGGACAAAGAAGATGTGGTATATACACAATGAAATATTAGCCATCAAAAAAATGCAATCTTGCCATTTTCAATGATATAGATGGCGCTGGATAGTATTATGGTAAGTGAAATAAGTTAATCAGTGAAAGACATAACATGATTTCACTCATATGTGGAATTTAAGAAACAAAGCAGATGAATATATGGGAAGGGGGCGGGGAGACAGGGAAACAAACCACAAAAGACTCTTAACAATAGAGAACAAAAAATAAATAAATAAAAATAATAATAAAAATAAAAAAGAGGTTAGAGAGGGAGGGAGCCAAACCATAAGAGACTCTTAAAAACTGAGAACAAACTGAGGGTTGATGTGGGGTGGGAGGAAGAGGAGGATGGGTGATGGGTATTGAGGACGGCACCTGTTGGAATGAGCACTGGGTGTTGTATGGAAACCAGTTTGACAATAAATTTCACATTAAAAAAAAAAATAGAGAACTGAGGGTTGATAGAGGGAGGTGGATGGGGGATGGGCTAAATGGGTGGACATTAATTAAGGAGGACACCTGTTGTGATGAGCCATGGGGTTGTATGTAAGTGATAAATCACTAAATTCTATTTCTGAAACCAATCTTGCACTGTACATTAACTAAAATATAAATTAAAATAGAAAAAAAGAAATTATAGGATCTTCCTCTGTCATTATTGTGATAATGTAGACACGCAGAGGAAACACCCCACACGGTAAGGGTCACCCACTCCTCTGGCCTTGCCACCAACGCCCTCCCCACAAGCCGTCCAGATGCTACCATGCACCACCACACTGCACACTTTCTCAACCCATGAGACCAGCCCCAGATTAAATCACCATTTATCATTTTCCACGAGCAATACACAAATAACTTCAAATCAAAAAATAAAAATACACCAAGTTCTATTAAATAAAACATTGGGTAGGGGTCTTTTGTACACTAATTATAAGGTATTTGCATTTATTCCTATAAAACTGTTCATTTTCATTAATTAATCTAGCCTTTCATATCATGCATATCAGATCAAATTATTTTTTTTGTCTGTCCATTTGAGAGTTTCTTTTCCTCAAATTTTCTATTACTCCTGTTTCTCTAATAAGATGACTAATCAGTTAGGTAACTCAGAAATGTACTGCATGTTCTAGTTTTAAAAAAACTACTAGTTGCTATCAAAATGAATCAAGTCCCCATCACTATCTCCTCACCAGTGCTATGGGTTTTTTCTCGTGGACATCACTACCTGTACACCAACATGGGGCCATGAAGAAATATGACAATACTAAAACGTGGACAGCATCAAAGTGGGAAAAAGCTGGAAGACAGTATGAACCCTAGTCCCACTAGGAGGGTGATTTTTAGCTTTGGAGAATTTTCAGAAAGACAGCTTAGTTGACTTCCATACTTCAGAGAAATCACATAAGTGTTGAATAAAACTAAGTTACGCTTTTTGATTTATCATGAAAACTTCATTGCTTTATCCTATACTGTTAGTATTTTCAATGTTAGCTATGGGATTTTAAAATATTGTCGTGTATGAGAAATAGAAATATAGAATTGAATAATATCACTATCATTGGTATGAATAGTATTTTAAGAGGAAAAAAGAAGAATTCTGAAGAGGGAATCAGTAGGGTCAACACAGCAACTGAAACTTGCATTAAAGAACAGAATAGTAAGTGTTCTTACTTAGCAAGAGAGATCACATCTGTAAGGAAAAACACAGATACACCTACAAGCTCTCTTTGGCTCCCTAGTATCTTGCAGCATCCAAAATTCACAAACATTAGTCACACTAAGTAACAAGAGAGTACATGTCAACAGATGGCTTGGCCTTCCACTCTCTTGAATCCTAACATATTTACCTTTAAGGATGTTAAGTAACAAGTAATTAAACAAGAATAGCTTAACGTCTTGTCAGTTGCTCTCACGGAGAGTTTACAGTCCTAATTAGGACTCTTGTCCATTAACTTTGCTAAATTAAAGCCTATTACCTATCAGTGCTCAGCGTGGGTGAGTCATGAGGGCTCCCTGACAAATCCTACCAACAAATCGGGTCCATTACAAAGAGATGGCACCAAATCAGGAAGGCAGTTGGCAGGAAAAGCACAGATTCAGCAGAAAATAGGTTGGGAGAAAAACTGCGCCAAGAGTTTTAAATAGGAGCTTTTTATTAGCGCCAGCATTTTAAATTTTGTCAAAGATCCAAGAATATATTCTGAGGATTACTGCCCCTTTACTTCATGAACATATGTGAGGAAATACATACAAATTTATCTCTGAAGGTTTAACTTAAGCCACTTTAAATCTATTCCTTTCCACGGAGAAGCATTATTAATTGAAGGAGGTGGAAAACAAATAGAAACAAAGTGATCCAGTGACATGGGGAGTGGACTTATGATACTAATCATTTATTTTGAATTAATTTTGGAAAAACATTTTTAAAATGTAGGTTCTTAATCCCGAATTAAATATATTTTTATTATAACCACATAAAAATCCTATAATACTTTCTACCAAAAAATATATTTATCTCAAGATATATTCACAAAATGTGTCAAAGGTTATCTACATCCTAAATTTGAATACTCCCAAATTCCTTCCCAAAATTCCTATAGGACTTTATACTCCAAAGATTATTTGTGATAAGGCTCATTTCCATATACTTTTGCCAGATTTGGATATGACTTTTTTTCTCCAGTGCAATGGGTAAAATATGCCATGCCATTGTTATTTGTTAGCTCTTTCTTAAATTCTCAATAGTCATTGTTATCAATTAATCTCTTTATTTATTCAAGAAGCACTTTGGGGAATCAACTTTCAAGCACAGCAGTTATTTTAAAGACATGTCTTATAATGGCAGGCAGTGAATAAGTTATTACTGAATAAATATATAAAAGACGTATGTTTTCCTTTGTAATGCTAACATGTTCACTTACATTTGATAACCCTGAGAAAAAGAATCCAACTTTCTACATGTTAAAATAACAATAATTTAAGAGGTGGGGGTGCCTGGGTGCCTTAGTCGGTTGAGAGTCTAACTCTTGATTTTGGCTCAGGTCATGATCTCCTAATTTGTGGGATTGAGTCCTGCATCAGACTCTGTGCTGACAATGCAGAGCCGGCTTGGGATTCTCTCCTCTCTCTCTCTCTCTCAAAATAAATAAACTTAAGCAAATAAATAAAATCACAATATAAAAAAACACTTTAGTTACCATGCAGTATTAAAAATAAAGCTGAACCTACTTCCTTCTTTAATAGTAACACAATATCTTTTGGTGAACTGCATCATGTTTCACTGACTACTAAGGCAATATTAGTAATTAGTTAATTACGAACATTAACTATGTTACTGATTATCAGCTAATTACTGATTAATTAGTAATATGAGCTCAATGCTAACATAAATCCAACACAGATCTCTACCGTACTTCCGGACAAGTTAACTCAGAATGCTGTATAATGCTGTAAGCATGCATACTCTATTACAAATACATGGTCATATACATAGTTAGTAAAAATTAAGTGAACGGGCATTACTGGTAATAGCTTCCTCTGTAGTCCTCTAATCTTTAATGTTCCTAAGAGGTATACTTAGAAATTTCTTTCCTTTTTTTTCCCCACTCAATTTCACTATCTCTGTTTCAATCCACCAAATGCCAACATGCTATTTTCCAAGGTAGATCTAACACTTCCTTACAAAGCCTTCTCTACTCATGGGCTTTGAGTGGACCTTACTCTTCTTTGAATCCCTTCATCTTTTAACCACTATTGTTCTCATCACAAAATCTGTAACAGACACATATATACATCTGTCAATCACTCATATGTAAACTCATTTAAGAACAAAGATGGTCTTGGGGCGCCTGGGTGGCTCAGTCAGTTGGGCATCCGACTTCGGCCCAGGTCATGATCCCACCGTTCAAGGGTTCGTGCCCCACATCGGGCTCTGTGCTGACAGCCCAGAGCTTGGAGCCTATTTCCAATTCTGTGTCTCCCTCTCACTCTGCCCCTCCCCTGCTTGCACTCTCCCAAAATAAATAAACATTAAAAAAAAAAAAAAAGTGGGGCACCTGGGTGGCTCAGTCGGTTAAGCGTCTGACTTCGGCTCATGTCATGATCTCGCGGTCCGTGAGTTCAAGCCCCGCATCGGGCTCTGTGCTGACAGCTCACAGCCTGGAGCCTGCTTCAGATTCTGTGTCTCCCTCTCTCTCTGACCCTCCCCCATTCATGCTCTCTGTCTCAAAAATAAATAAAACATTAAAAAAAAAAAAGAACAAAGATGGTCTTATTCTATGTATGAGTTTCATAAAGTCAAGAAATAAGTTCTCTGTGTGTTTTAATCATTGTAGAATCACCTCAGCATTTAGCATGCCTCCAGATCCTTCTAACTTCCCAGAAATTCCTGAGTTACATTTTTTGAAAGTCCCTTTCAGTATTTAGCACAACAACTAAACTACTAGGTGGGCAAAAATGTGTACTTAAGCAGGTGGTCCTCTAACAGGGAGGTAAACTATAACCCAGTGGGATCCGCATTGTGTGGTTTCAGTATGTGTGATTAATAACGCCACTGAAGATTCTCTTTATTCCTAGTGCTTATATTGCCTCATTTTGGAATCCATAACTTCAAGTTTTTTGAACTTGGTTCAGGGTTGCTAATAGCAAACAAACAAAAAGCCCAAAGAACATACTCATTTTGGGGACTAAATCATGAAACCATATCACAAGGAGAATCTGCTTCTGTGCCATGAATGCAGGTGCAGTCCTGGTTCGATAAAAGCTCACAGCATCAGATTAAAGCAGATCACTAGCTCTTAGATGTGATATGCGTAGAATCTTTATTCCTGAACATATGCAGCTTAAAAATGTTCCATAGTTTGAGTTTGACCTTCAAGTTAAATGTCTTCCTACTTTATAATGCAGGTACAGTTCTGAGCTCCCAGCTTCTTACAGTATTTGTTTAGTTGAAAGCAATTCATATCGAAAGAATGTGTTAATACTACATTAAGATATAGTTGAAATGCATTGATTTGAGTGCCCAGTATTATTCATTTAAGAAACATTTACATATCGTCTATTCTAGATGCTGGCTGGTAAAGAAAATACAACAGCAAGGAAAAAGATACAAAGCGGGTGAGCTCATGACTTGCTTTTGCACCTGTCAGGGAATGGTCTCTTGTAAGAATAGAAGACCTGGAATGCCAGAGCTGAAGCAAGCTGGTGGCACACTGTGAGCAGATCCATCAGGGGAAGGTCATATGATAAGACGGCCCTGGAGACCAATCTGCAGGGCAGGAAGGAAGGGAGAAAATCACAGAGACAGAATGAATAGGGTGGGGTAAGCGCAGGAAAGAAGGAAAGAAGAAGGAAGGAAGGAAGGAAGGAAGGAAGGAAGGAAGGAAGGAAGGAAGGAAGGAAGGGAGGGAGAAAACCACAGAGAGAGTAAGAATAGGGTGGGGTAAGGGCAAAAGAAACCAGACAGTAAGAGACAAGAGCCATGTGATGACTGATGGCGAAGTGGGACTGGCAAGAACGTGACACAGTAAGGCCACCACTGCAGGAAGAGTGCAACAGGTGATGGGGAGGAGAGTGGAAGACGAAAAGACCAGAGCACAAACGGGACCCAGACCTCATAAGGGGTACATGGCTGCTGAGGATCTTTATTTCATTCTAAGTGATATACGAAGCCACTGGAAGATTCCAAACTGAGAAGCAGTATGTGCTAAGTTACAACTTCAAAGATCTCTCATACTTCTGTGTGGACTATGTTCTGGGCTAGGGCAAAGATAGAAGCAAGGGGATAATTTTAGAAGATCATTAGAACTCCCAGGTTGAGAGATGAAGGCGGCTCAGTCAGAGGTGGCAGTAATGGGGGTGGTTAGAAGCAGTGAGATGCTGGGGCACCCGGGTGGCTCAGTCGGTTAAGCATCCAACTTCGGCTCAGGTCATGATCTCACGGTTCATGAGTTCGAGCCCCGTGTCGGCCTCTGTGCTGACAGCTCAGAGCCTGGAGCCTGCTTCCAATCCTGTGTCTCCCTCTGTCTCTGCCCCTCCCCTGCTTGTGTTCTATCTCTGTCTCTCAAAAATAAACATTAAAATTGTTTTTTTAAACAAAGAAATGGTAAGACGCTGAATGTATTCAATTTTTTTTTTCTTGACGGTTTGAGTTTGGAGTGTGAATGAAAAACCCAAGTCAAGAACAGCTAAAAGGGTTGTGACTTGAGCCACTGCTAGAATGAGCCAGATGTTACTTAGGGAAGAGGTGAGGGAAGAAGGGTGTAGGGCCAGAATTAGAAGTAGATGAAAGTCATCAGCCTCGCTATGGTAGGGCCATCTTTGAATCTGGATAAGATCTCTTGGGAAGTGAGAGCAGACAGAGAAGACAGGATGTCCAAGGACTGGGTGTTGGACTATTACAGTATTTAGAGGCTGGCAAGATAAAAGAAGGGAGAAGAAAAGACAGAGTGGCCAATGAGAAGAGGAAAAAATCAGTTCATGAAAATGAGTCAACAACTGATCAACTTTGTAAAATGCTATGGATGACTTGAGTAAGACAAGGATGGATTATTGGTGATTGGATTCAATGAGATGTCGGGGCGCCTGGGCGGCGCAGTCGGTTGAGCGTCCGACTTCGGCTCCGGGCACGGTCTCGCGGTCCGCGAGTTCGAGCCCCGCGTCGGGCTCTGGGCTGATGGCTCGGAGCCTGGAGCCTGCTTCCGATTCTGTGTCTCCCTCTCTCTCTGCCCCTCCCCCGTTCATGCTCTGTCTCTCTCTGTCTCAAAAATAAATAAAAGTTAAAAAAAAAAATTAAAAAAAAATAAGATGTAGGTCATTAAGAATTACAAAAAAAAAAAAAAGATAGTTGCACAGAATGATGGAGAGAAAAGGCTCTTTGGTATGGATTCAAAACATAAATGAGGGGGCACCTGGGTGGCTCAGTTGGTTAAGCGTCCGACTTCGACTCAGGACACGATCTCGCGGTCCGTGAGTTCGAGCCCCACGTCGGGCTCTGGGCTGACGGCTCGGAGCCTGGAGCCTGCTTCCGATTCTGTGTCTTCCTCTCTCTCTGCCCCTCCCCCACTCACGCTCTGTCTCTCAAAAATGAATAAATGTTAAAAAAAAAAAAAATCTCCAATTCACTTAATCCCACTTTGGCATTTGCCTGTCAGAAGATCTAAGACCCACACTATACTAACAGTCTCTGACCTGGTTTCAGCCTCCACAGCCTTTGGGTATGCTCTCTACTTGCCCCCAGAGACTGCCTACTATTTTTGGTTAAAGCCTCTAAACATGGGGGCACCTTGGTAGCTCAGTTGGTTAAGCGTCCAACTTCAGCTCAGGTCATGATCTCATGGTTCATGGGTTCGAGCCTGACATCAGGCTCTGTGCTGACGGCTCAGAGCCTGGAGCCTGCTTCGATTCTGTCTGTCTGTCTCTCTCTCTCTCTCTCTCTCTCTCTCTCTCTCCTGCTTCGATTCTGTCTGTCTGTCTCTCTCTCTCTCTCTCTCTGCCCATCCGCTGCTAGCGCTCTGTCTCTCTCTGTCTCAAAAATAAACATTTTTAAAAAAATTTTTTAAATAAGGGGCGCCTGGGTGGCTCAGGCGGTTAAGCGTCCGACTTCGACTCAGGGCATGGTCTCGCGGTCCGTGAGTTCGAGCCCCGCGTCGGGCTCTGGGCTGACGGCTCGGAGCCTGGAGCCTGCTTCCGATTCTGTGTCTTCCTCTCTCTCTGCCCCTCCCCCGTTCATGCTCTGTCTCTGTCTCAAAAATAAATAAACGTTAAAAAAAAAATTAAAAAAAAAAATAAGATGTAGGTCATTAAGAATTACAAAAAAAAAAAAAGATAGTTGCACAGAATGATGGAGAGAAAAGGCTCTTTGGTATGGATTCAAAAGATAAATGAGGGGGTACCTGGGTGGCTCAGTCAGTTAAGCATGGGGCTTCAGCTCAGGTCGTGATCTCACCGTCTGTGAGTTCAAGCCCCACATCGGGCTCTGTGCTGACAGCTCAGAGCCTGGAACCTGCGCTGGATTGTCTCCCTCTCTCTCTGCCCCTCCCCCACTCACACTCTCTCTCAAAAGTAAATAAACATTTTAAAAATTTTTTTAAGATAAAAGAGAAGATAATACGGGTATAGTAAGTACTGGCAGATTTGCAGTTTTGTAAAAACAAAAAAAAGGGGGAGGCAGAGAACTTAAGTAGCAGTAGTTCAACTAGTTATGTGGTCAACAGATTTTGTTTTAATCTCTCTCAGATATAAGAATATATTTATACAATGATGCACATGATCCAATTCAGGGAAAATGATAATGCAGAAAAGACAGAAAACAATTTCACGATCAAAGTCCTTGAGTAAGTCTTGCTTACTTACTGGGACCCAATGCTCATTTCAAAGGACACAGCATAAACTTAAGAACAAATAACCCACCCATTAAAATGGAAGAAAGATGGGGCCCCGCCTGGGTGGCTCAGTCGGTTAAGCATCCAACTTCGGCTCAGGTCATGATCTCGCGGTCCGGGAGCTCGAGCCCCGCGTCGGGCTCTGGGCTGACAGCTCAGAGCCTGGAGCCTGTTTCAGATTCTGTGTCTCCCCCTCTCTGTGACCCTCCCCATTCATGTTCTGTCTGTCTCAAAAATAAACAGACATTAAAAAAAATTTTAATGCAAGAAAGAGTATATAGTTTTGGATAGAAGTATGTCAGATTTAGAGAATTAGTAGATTTGGAGTACAGGCTCCTATGCCTTTCCTCCCTTAAGAATCCCCACACCGGGCTCTCTAGCGTTCAGCTACACGCCATGCTCTCTTCAACTCCTCCACCAGATATTTTCTGTGCAAACAAGAACTGGTTTCTGTTATGTGCAACTATTAATCCGACGTATGCTGGCAAGCATTAGCTGTACTTGCCTAAAAGCCGTGGCAAATATCTAGGCCCTAAAAGGAATTCTATCATAAATTAATAAAGCATAGTTATGTGTTTTTGGTTTTGGGTTTTTTAGTTTTCTTAATCCAGTTAACTGGATATTCTTTTCAGCTAGATAATTTCCCAGTACAGTCTGTGTATAAACGTCTCTAAAGCTACAGGATCCCAAGGACATCAGGTGGCACATTCACAAGTGTAACCATCACCGTCAGGTATGGAATGAGAGACTGCAGTAGCTAGGTCAAGAAAGAAACATTATTTCCCTCTGATGAGCTGTATCATATACACCCCTCCTAGAGATCATACAAAGAAAGGCACCCCGGGCGGAAATGTTAACTATTACTGTGTAAAATAATATTCCACAGAGGACTCCTGAAAACGGTATCACTTCTAGTTTAAAACTGAGAAACGGGGGGAACTTAAATCTGATTCAAAATCACAGCTGAAACATCAAGAGGAATAATAACAATTTATTAAGACTGACTGATCTCCAGTGGGTCCACAATACCGTTTCCTTTACATGGAAGTGTAACTGGCTCACAGACCACACGTCTTGTACTGTTCAGGACAATCCAAAAACCCTAAGTTTTATCCCATCTCCTCATTTTTCCCCTGACACATCAAAAATTAAAAGAGTCTAAACATTGCTGTACAAGTTATGTCAAACTATATCTCCAGAGACCCTCTGCAAACCAGAAGAACACACAATTTTTATCATATTTGGACGTTCAATGTGTTTTCACGTAAAGATACATTTTATTAGGGAGTCTGGGTGGTTCAGTCAGTTGACTGTCCCACTTCAGCTCAGGTCATGATGTCACGGTGAGTTCGAGCCCCATGTCAGGCTCTGTGCTGACATGTCAAGCCTTCCTGGGATTCTCTCTCTCTCCCCCTCTCTGCCCCTCCCCTACTTGTGCACGTGCACACATTCTCTCTCTCTCAAAAATATGTTTTTTTTAAAAAGAGACACATTTTATTTAAAAGCGCATAGGCACGCATCTACTCCCATACTCAATAGTGGTGCTGTCATCCGTCCACAGTAGACAGAAGTCACTGGTCTTCAGTCATAGTTTTTTAAAACCATCTCCAACGAGTATCTGTTTTCACGCTTCTCCTAAAGGACGATGCTGGCTTTTTTGTTCTCATCGTTTAAAAATGCTTTCCACTGATCCGCCAATCAATTCTTATGTCGCTATCTAATTACAAAAATGCTTCTTCCCACACAAAGGATATCTTCACTTGAAGTGCAGTAAGAGAATATTAACTTGACTTTGATGATTTTCTTTCATCCTTTCTGAGCACAATTCCTGACACAAAACGACAGAGGTGGCCCAAGCACGTAACTGGATGGCAGCGCGGGTGCAGTCCTCCACCCGTGACTCCCGCATCGCTAGTGCTTTGGGGACAACCAGTTCTGTGCCAAAGATTATCCCTCTCAGAGCAGCATCTCACAGTCCAAAAGGAAGACATTCCTTTCTCCATCCCATTCTCCCCCATTAAAGTTCTGCTTTCAAATGACTCTTCAAAACCAAAGTAGTAATTGGCCATCCTACCTAAGTAAGTCCTTTACCTGGGCCAGGCACCCCTCTAAGTATTTCCCAGGAACCATCTCCTTTAAGAGTTGAACGGAGGTGTCCTAAGCAGACTAGTTCTCTGATAGGATCCTACCTCTGCCTTTCCTCCCTTAGGAATCCCCACACCGGTCCTCCGGCATTCAGGGAAATACCATGATCTCTTCAATGCTCTTCCACTAAAGAGCTTGCATTTTGTATGCAAAGCAGAATTGGTTTCTGTTATTTGCAGCCACTAATCCTATGCATACTGGTGATCCTTAGTTGGGGTTACCAAAGAATAGTGGCAACTATCCCACCCCGAAATGAATTCTTTCATAAATTAAAAATTAAGCATAAATAAACTTAAAACCACCCATGAGCAAGGTATTATCATTCCCAGTTTACACACAAGGACTCTGTGTTCTATCCAGTTCACGAAACTGAATGCAGGGTAAAAACACTCTGCGATGGTGTTTTCAATGTGCACTATTTCTAATTCTATTGGTAGATTTAAAAGTTCTGGAAATAAAGATGCCACATGAATGCATATGCTCGGCTTTTTCTCATTTAAAACAAACAAGACTTAAAAATAAAATTTTCTGCTAAGACTACTTCTTTACAGAAATGGCAATTTGGGCATTTCTCTGAACCATTCCTAAGAAAAAAAACACTGCTTCCATTTCTTAATTTTCCAAACTTTTGTGGCCAAACGGTCTCCGAGTCTTGAAGCACCGCAACGCACGTTCAGACCCAGCTGCCCTTGCAACGCTCTTCCCGCACAAGGTTTATGAAGTTTGCAAATAGGCTGACATAAAGCGAAAACTGACTTTCTACCAGGCATTTCTCTTTCAACAAGGTCACCTTTCTTTAATTCTCTGATGATGAAGCCTAGGCAAGCTCTGCCTGGACAGGCCCACTCAAACGGCAGACCCGACAGGATGCCGTAAAATGCAGCCTGGCAGGGTTGCCCCATCTTCTCTCAGTCCTGGGCACCTACCTGACCCCCTACCCGCCACACCCCCTGCCTACCTGCCAGACACCCTCACAGAGAAAACCCACAAGGAAGCAGGTAGGGAGGAAACCACTATGGTCCCTGATCATTCGATCTATTTTGTATTAACCTAAGCCAGAACTTATTTTCTACTCCTCTGCTAAAACCTTTATCAGCAAAACAGTGCCTACGTTCCTCGTGTACGTTTGGTTCTGGCCACGGCTGATCTGATTTCAGCTATTCCCACGACACAGCCTCGTTCTGACTGCAAAAATCTGGAAGATTAAATTATTATTTTCTCTGAAGTTACATCTGCTCGGCACAAAACAGAATCAGCTACTTCCCATGATCAGTTTACACAAATAATTTAAATAAACAAGACCTAAATATGGGCATTTTGTGTGCGTAGCTTTCTCCATGATTCTCTAAATTGAAATGTTGTGTGACAGAGAATCAATTAAACCACAAGGGCTCACTTCTCCCCTCTGGGTGTGCTAACCTGAGCAGGGAGCTGTGTAGGTGAACACAAAACCAGCCACCGTGGGCATGAACCTCCGTGACGACAAACTGCTGAGTCATGTTCTTGTTCGCAGTCATGTGGTCGGGTGGACCGGGATTCTCAGGGCGCAGATACAGGAGGAGAAGGCTCTCCGTACTTCATTAAATATCACACGCTTGAAGCGGTTCAAAAGGAGAAACAGAAAAGGAGAGACCTTTTCTAAAACTGCAATGTAACAATGAAAGACTCGTTGTTAAGGCAACAGTCAACAAACAGAGATCACTGGTAGCAATGATCTTGCCCTAGACAGCTTAGATGCTGAAATAAAAAAGAATTCAGCTTGGATACTTTCAGGGGAGTAAACAGATCTGGAATTGAAAAGATTTCTTAATGCTAGACTTACGAGTTTCCAAAAAGTTACTCGTTACCTTCATCCGCGGCTTTTCAGAGTCACATCATCACGTCAGGGTTAAATGCTTGTGTAGTGACTGCTTATTCTCTAGGAATGCATGTTTGTTATTTTTCCCCTTTCCCTAGGTAAGGGTTCCGTAAAACGAAACGTATGAAATCATTATACCTCAAAGGTCTAAATAACTGGAGGCAGAGTTTGTTTGGTTCTGTGACTTGGTGGTAGAAAGAAGACTTTAAGAAATAGTCCTTCTTTTAATGTAAAAATATATATACACAAATTTTTATTTTTGTATTTTAACATAATTATCAAGCTGACTAACATATAGTGGGTCCAGGGGGCTCTTGGTTTTGGGGGTAGATTCCCGTGGTTCATCACTTCCATACAACACGCAGTGCTTGTCCCAACAAGTGCCCTCCTCAATGCCCATCCCCCACTTTTCCCCTCCCCCACCCCCATCTACCCTCACTGTGTTCTCTGTATTTAAGAGTCTCTTAAGGTTTGCCTCCCTCCCTCTCTGTGTGTAACTATTTTTTCCTCTTCCCCTCAGTCTTCTGAGCCTTGCACATATGAGTGAAAACGTAAGAAACAGTCCTTTAATAGATGCCTGCATTTAATTTTATGATAAACCACCTTACAAAGTTGGAATCATCTAAAATGGATTTATGGGGCGCCTGGGTGGCGCAGTCGGTTGAGCGTCCGACTTCAGCCAGGTCACGATCTCGCGGTCCGGGAGTTCGAGCCCCGCGTCAGGCTCTGGGCTGATGGCTCAGAGCCTGGAGCCTGCTTCCGATTCTGTGTCTCCCTCTCTCTCTGCCCCTCCCCCGTTCATGCTCTGTCTCTCTCTGTCCCAAAAATAAATAAACGTTGAAAAAAAATAAAAATAAAAATAAAAAAATAAAATGGATGTGTAATTAAAAACAGTCAATTTGTATCTTGCTAATATTTGCAACATCCCCTTAATCGTCAGAACAGTCTTCCCCTCTCATAAAGTCCCTTTCCTCCTCTCTACATCCTTTCCCTACACATACGCAGAGCTCCCCCCCATTTTTGAATTAAGTAAAATCAGCTTCATCTCCTTAATCCCATCACAAAATCTTTTATTTAAGAACCCCTGCTTTCTTAAGTGAACCACTAGTAAAACTGACCAGCAATATTACCGCATAAACTGAATTTGAGAGGGGGGTGGGGTAATGTTTTATGCCGGTTTTCAGTTGCTCCTGAGAGCATGTGGGCAGACCTGTGTGTGAAGGCCACTGAACAGAGACACCAAGCACCCCGACCTGATCAGAACGACTGTGCGCAATCATCCATCTCCCGCGACATCTATATGTGTCTCTGTATCACAGTTAGGCAAGGGAAAATCCACTCTGTTAGACTCTAACTGTAAATCAGCGTCAGGAGCTAAGTGGCCACAAATGTAAACATTTCTATGTAAGGGGTGGCCACATACCAACAGACGGGCAGAATCAGAGAAAGAATTCCTCTGCTGTGATTCTCACCCCCACTTTCTCTCATCAGTCTTCATAGTCTACACGAATACATCTGGAGGAATAAATGTATCTCAATGGTTCTATAAAATTAAAAACATCTTCTGTATTTCTTCTTTCTCTTTAAACCACTTTCAGAAAATAAAAGTCAGGTAAGCCCCTTAGCAAAGTTTCACTTAGGATAATGATTCCTTAATATGAAAAAGGAATGCTCACAACAATTGGTGCACTGGTCACTGATACCACTGTACTAAAGCTATTATGCTTTTTTGGCTTAGTAAATAAAAGCATAAAGTTTATGAATTAGAAAACACTGTTGAGACTGTGAAATCTAATTGACCAATCAAATCTTCTCTCTACCTCTTAATCCCCACACAATTATCTCCTCCTTCCTTCCCACCACACACAAACACACACACACACACACACACACACACACACACACACACACACACACACACACACACTCTCAGTCACTCACTCACTGGCACATTTAATTCTCTTGCTTTGATTCTGTCTTTCTACCTGGTACTTCTGAGCCATGTTCCAGTACAGACAATCCTTCTCTATTTACAATATCATTCTCTTGGTTCCATTAACACAGGTTAGAGTTGTTCAAAGGGAAAACAGCTATCGAGAATCAACACAGTAGACTGGGAAGAGTATATCATGAATTCCTGGCTCTGCATTTTCACTTTACAACCATGGGAATATGAAATAAAAAAATGTGGAGTTTCTTCTTCTTTGTCTATATAGTGAAGCTAAAATTAATTCTCTGCCTATCTTATAGAAATAGGGGTAATAACAAATGACATAATCTCCCTGTGACTATCAACATGCTACTAAATTTTTAGTTGTAATTCAAATTTTGAAAGGTGGTGTAATAATTGAGGCAACCTGACTTTTAATTCCTAAACTTTGTGTGTGTGTGTGCTGTGTAAACAAAAGCAATTCAAATATTGCTATCACCCACAGTGCATGCATCCAGTGTAACTGAGACAGAGTTTACTGTGATAATGTAATGTAATGGAGGCTATAAAAGCCCAAAAACAAGAGAGGAAGCTCACGAGATCGCAGCAGAGAAGAGAATCAGGTAGAAGTTGCCTTCGGCAAGGGAAAGGGTGGCAAGTTTGTGGTTTTAAAAGAAACACTAAGTAGAGTTGATACCCAGAAGCTGAAGGTGCCATGCTGAGTTGCCCAAGTCAAAACCCAAAATGTTTATTCTTTATGAGATACTGTGATAAAAATGAAAAGGTAGTTCAGAGATGGAGAGAAAATTTTCTCTCTTACATACTTATAAACTTCTAAGCTCTCTCTTGCTCTCTCTTTATATATACATACTTATACCAAAAGATTTAATCTAGCATATTAATAAATTATTCACAAGAAGACAAGCAACCTAATAAAAGACGAAGAAAGATTTCAACAGTATTTCATTAAAGATATATTAATGTCCGATAAACACATAAAAACTGGTTGACATCATAGGTCAATGGGAAAATGAAAATTAAGATCACAGTGTGATACTAATACACACCTATTAAAATGGCTGAAACTTAAAAGTGTGACGGTAACAGGTGTTGATATGGACATGAAGTCATGGTGATTTTTTTTTTTTTAACTTTGGAAAAAATGTAAAATCTTTCAATCACACTGGAAAAAAGGTCAGCAGTTTCTTATAAAGAAAAAAAAACGCTATATAATTTGGGAATTTCACTCTTAATTGTTAACCAAAAGAAATGAAGATACATATGAATATCCATAGGACTTTTATCCTTAGTAATTAAACACCGGAAATAACCCAAATATCCATCAACAGGTAAGCAGATAAACAAATTAGAATACTTCCATACAATGAAATACTGCTGAGTTATTAATGGGGAGGAGACCCCACTAACACCTGCAACATTTTTAATGAATCTCAAAAATATCATTTTCACTAAAAAAAGGCAGCCTCAAATAATTATACAGCATATTATTCCATTTATATAAAATTCTAGAAATGGCAAAACTGATCGGTAAATGACCAGAAGCAGATTAGTAGTGGTCACCTGGGGCAGAAAACAACTCAAGGGGAAAAGGGAATTTGGGGGGTAATGATCTAAATGTTCTAGATCTTGTTTGTGGTGGTGCTTATCAAGTATATAAATTCAACAGAACAAATCAAAATATAAATTTTAAATGTATGTATTTTATAGCTAGTAAATTATATACCTCTATAAAGTTGATTTATAGAACCTTTCTTCTGAAAGAATCTGTGTTACGATTTTGTTTGCTAAAAGTTTAGAACCCAAGCCAAAGACATTTACCCCCCAAAAATAAGACATTCTATAATGCTAAAAACCACAATTTGCATACAGGCTGAACAATTAGCAATATCTATCAACCAAAATACAACTTTTTAAGAGCAGAAATTGCAAGAGGTGCAAGGAAAAATATCTAGAATGGCACCAATAGTTATAGTCAGCATGCCACTCCGTCCATGACATGGCACACAGACACCGCAAAAACATACAGAAGTCCTAAAGCATGTAATAAGCGGAAGAGATATTATGAACATCTATCAAACTTTGCATCCTTATGATAAAGTATACATTTCAAATCCATACTAAATATTTTAAAAATTTAACATTTGGGTTATGAAAAGCCTCATAACTATCATAAATGAAAATTTATAGAAATTTCATTCAAAGAGAGAAACAAAAACCCAAGACAGCATCTTTCCTAGAAATTTACACGCGTGTATATATGCTATGCATGTGTGTGTATTAGCTTGAGTTAATGAAGGGATAAAAAGTTAGATGCAGCCTTGCTAGAAAATGATAAAGATAATACATAAATCATAATCTATGGAATACAATTAAAGCAGTGATATACAAGATTCATAATTTTAAATGCATGATTTTAAATACTCAAATCAAGAGAAATTAGGAATAAAAATTAAAAAACCAGTTACATCTTTTTGAAAGGAAAGCAAGCATGAAATAAAAAATAAAGATAAAATAGAAAAGTAATAGAGCAGATGAGTCAGAAACAAAAAAAAATCCAGTCAAGTAATTACACCACAAAGGTGTTTCCTCTAAAAAGTCCCTGAAAAAGATAAATGGGTAGCAACTTCGTAAAAATCAATGGAAAAGAGTCAACCGTCAGAAACAACGACAAGGAAAATCACCCTGAAACAGAAGATTTAAAAGTCCATGTTGTGGGGCACCTGGGTGGTCAGTGGGTTGAGCACCCGACTGTTCATTTCACTCCAGGTCATCATCCCACAGTCATGAGACTGAGCCCCGTGTCAGGCTCTGCACTGAGCAGGGGGCCTGCTTAAAAATCAATCTCTCTCTCTCACTCTCACTCTCCCCCTCTACTTCTGCCCCCCCTCAAAAAAATAAATAATAAATAAAAACAGTATGATTACCACAGTCAAAGGACACTGAACAAATTCATCGCCCATTCCCGAGTAAAAATAAAAACAGATTTCCTTAATGCAGACACAGACAGAACTTCTGCTAAAATCGGGAGACAAAGATGTCTCGTAAGCTGCCATTTTGTAGACGTTTCATGAGAGACTTTAGCCAAGGCAATCCGTCCAGAGAAAACAGAGCATTTCGACCGGAAAGGAAGGGAAGAGGCCAGCTAGGTGTGCATGCTGGTGTCACGATCCTGTACCTGGAAATCCCAACACATTTATCAGACACAAGAAACCAATGTCCATTCTAATTGTTAGCAAGTTCATGACTTTGAGAGAAGCTGTTTCTCCGTAACAACCATCAGCAGTCTTCATTTTGCTCTAGAAGCCACAAAGACTATGCCCGAATCTTCTTTAACCTGACAGCTTGAGAATTTGACCAAAAACTAAAACAAAAACAACTTCACCATTCCCCCAAATCTGTTCTTCTGTAAGGATGCCTAAATCTTGCAAACAGTCCTTAAATGGTTATCAGTCTTGTGTTTGTTGTTTTGTGGGTTTTTTTTTTTTTTTCCTTTTTGATGGACTATTTTGTCAAGACCCTTGTTAAAATACTGCCAGCCAACTAGGACAGTACGTAGCAAGTATGTTGCTCAGGACGAACTAAGAGCAAGCCGACTGCTCTCCTGAGTGTGAAGATAAAGAGAGAATTGATACCTCAAACTGTGATGCTGTGAAGAATGACAGGTGATGTTCTAACAAGTACACGGGGACGACAGGTCTATGACGAGTCTGAACGTTTGCACAAGGGTCTCTGTCCCCGCACATTAGTCTGCACTGTCTACGCTGGTTAGGGAGGCCTTTGACACCCCTCCCTGACCGTGGGTGGTAGAGCATCACAGGCAAAAGGACGCAGGGAGGTGTATCTTGTACTGACACAAACAGGTGACCCTAAGCAACTTTCATTTATCTCAGCCACAGTTTTCTTACCCATAAAAACTGAAACCAGTATATTTCAAAGCATTTGTGAAATACAAAGTTCATATGAAAAATTAGAAAAATAGGCTGCCAGTTGCCTAAGATCACTGGTTTTCATGTATTTAACAACCGTGTACTGTAGGTGGGCCAAACGTTATCACCAATACAAAGGGAGCATCCCTGAGGGCCTTCCCGTGGGAGGCACTGGACATCTCCCTGTCCTGTCCCTGCAAGGACACTCAGAGCCGGGAACAGAGCCGACCACCAGGGCTAAGAGGCGGGTGCCCGTGCCCACACTGGAACCACCGAGGAGTCGTGAAAAGGAGCACCGGACTTCTTTGTATGTCTTTTTTAAAACTACGGGATAACTCAAATATTGACCAATAGACAATAACAAAATAAGCATTAATGCACTGGCCATTCATCTATAATAAACCACAACATTTTGCTATGTTTGGCCCGTTTATATTTTTTTTAAGAAACAAATAGTAGGTACAGGTGAAACCCCTCTGAATTTTTCCTAAATTCTATCCATCACCATGTTTCCTACAAGTAACCCCCATCGCTATCTGTTACTTGTTCCGTAAACCACTGTGCAGGGTGACCTGTGTTTTGTGACCTTACCTAAGTGAACTCACTTCGCACATTCTTTAGCAATTCCAGTTTTTTCTACTTTATATTGTTACATCTATCCACTTGACACGAGGCTTTTTTTTTTTTTTTTTCCGTATTTCCCCATCATCTTGTGGAGCGTGTAAGTGCATCCAGCATGTAACGACTGGAAACAATGGCGAGGTGGATATCCACATACAAGCTCCCTCTAGGACATGGGTCACAATCTCCGAGCCCGTCACTGTCCTAACCCTTCACAGGCCTGACGCAACCCTCTTCCCTCCACCCTGCAGGTGTGCAGTCAGGGCTCCAGGCTCCCAGCCAGCTGGCTCTCTCCTTCATTTCTACCAACGCAAGGACATGGTGGAAAATCTGAAAGGGGGAGAGAGGAGGAGGCAGGAAGGGAACCCTTCCTGCTCTGAGGTGAGTCCTCTCAGCAGTGGAGGGTGCGAGCAGGACCTGGTCATTAACCTCTGCCCATCCCCCGGCTGTGGGTAACGGTGAGGGTGAGAGCAGGACCTGGTCACTAACCTCTGCCCATCCCCCGGCTGTCGCCAGAAGCACCTGCCGTCCAGGAGCGGCTGCTTCATCCCGCCCGTCACGCTCAGAACACCAGTGACGCCATAACCTCTACCATGAATCCACAAAGAAAACACCTCCTTTGGACACAGGTCACTCCACACAGACACACATGGCACGTGTCCCTTCCTCACTAGTCGCTGCCGTTCTCAATGTTGAGCCTTATTAAGGAAGAAGTAAATTATCTGATGAAGGGAATACTCGAGATGGAAAATTACAGGCTTCAAAGAGTTGAGTTCAGTGAATGAGTTGAAAATTCAATACATCAATTTATGGAAATTTCCTTTTCTATTCATTGCCTGAGTGCTAATGAAATGCAACAATGAATATTTTTATTTATTTATGTACCTAATACTTCACACCCCTTGAAAGTATTTCAGAATATTTGGAATATGACAGGCACATTAATTAAAATGGTAAAGAACATTTTCTGCATGCTGATACTTTAAAAGGACTTCACATCATGAAATGTGTGTTATTAGCTTTGCAATGGGAAGAATCAGAATTAAATTATTATTTAAGAAAAATGATTGCTGGACCAAACAGTGCTACTTAGTTTTCTTGAAAAGTAGGCCAATAACAGAACATGAAGTTTAGAGATGAGTACATTGAAGTAAAAGACAAAATGTCCTTAAAAAATCACGCTTCTGATAGATTTGTTACGGCTTTCTGACTACACCGCGACTGCCGAAAACTGAGCTGATTTCTGGGGCACAACTGTCTACAGCTCAGCGTGTCCCCCGGGGGCAGGGTCCCATGTACCTGGCAGTGGCAGAGTGTAGGCTCACACCGATACGAGGGGCTCAACAGAAGTCTAGTGAGAATGACACACCTCCCAAGAGGACAAAGCTGCTCAGAGGTTTGCACTTCGGAGGGAGATGAAGGGCCCAGAGGGAGATGATGCGAGTTAAGCGGCCCAGCAGAAGATGCCGTTCTATCTTGGCAGACATGCTCTTTTACACGCTGGCTCTTTAAGCATCTCGCCTAAATTGTCTGTTCACAGTTTTGTGACGTGACCACGGCCCTGTCTGGGGTCTGCCTCTGGTTCCCATGTCTGTTTCCTAAAGGAATAGTCGTTTGTAGACCTGGAGGGTTTGGTTATGGTGAGATCAGATTAGGCGGTGGGGGTGGGGGTGGAAGAAGGAGACAACTTCGGTGGGGAGCGTGTTAATCCCTGTTAGTTTTCTCCTGATGAGTGAACACGGGCTTGGCTGAACGCACATTCCCCAGGGAGCTCGTCAAGAGTAACAGGTCAAAGCACATCCACTTAGGGCATCCAATTACAGACGTGGAGGACTTGAGACAGAAGAATCAGAATTAAACATTCGCAGAGTCTGTCCTTTTTCACAAGCATTGTCTCTTCAGACCATCTGCTCCACGTGGAACAGAAAGAACACCAGTGAAAGGAGGAGAGCAGAGGAGAAAACGCTCGGAGTTACAAGCGTCCCGGGCTCTCACTCCACTTCTCCTCTCCAGCGTCAGGGGCTTTGCAACAGCTCACCTCCTGGAGCCAGCTTCCCGAATGCGAAACACAAAGCCGCCACAGGAGGTGGTCTCCAAGGTTCTGTGCTCTGACGTGATGACACGATTGGCACCCAGGTCTATCTCTGTGTCTGGCACGCAGGACATTCGATGAAACGCACCCATTGTATGCTCTGGCTGGGAAAGGACACGTCACAGCCACACAGGGAAAATTTAGCTGCAACACGACAGGCGAGCCACCACTGAGCATCCCGGACCTGGCCACATGTTTCTACCCACCTCACGGACCTCGAGGACGTTTTAGTTAAGTTCCTAACTTCCTTCCTAGTCAGTGTAGGGGAAGAAACAGAGAGGCCTGATATTTTATTTAAACTCTACTCAACCTAATGCAAGGTGGTATTTGGGTTTTCCTGTATCACATGTCCTTTCTTTCAGTACAAACTCATGAAATTTTAGAAAAAGTATTGCAGTGGTGATTTATTTCACATTAGATCCTAATATCCTAAGCTTAACATTTTAGATGATTTACGAATGTAACCAAATGATGTGAGAAAATGAAGAAGAGACTGATGGTTTGAAAATTTCAGTGTTAAAACTGTTTCAATGAAATATTCTCTCCTGAAAAATCTCTCCTATGCAGACTCAAAAGCAGAGGCTCATCAGAACAGATTATACTCAAATCGAGGTTTTAATAGGAAATCATCACTATCCTTCAAATTAATTTCTAAAATATGTTTTTGAAATGCTTTTCATGCTCTCTAAATTTCATGATAATTTCATTACTGTAATCTTTCTTTGCTAATTAATGATTGCAAATTGTTTCGGGCGATTAGCAGTTCTTTTTAAGAATTCTGGCTAACTAAAGTGCTTCTGAAAATATGGCTCTGTTGTTGTGACTAGTACACAAAGCACTAGTGGAAAATAGGAAGAATGCCCATTGCACCATCACAAAAGTGAGAGTTAAAATCACCTAACGAGGCTTTTTTCCCCCCAGCTGGTGCAAGAGGGATTTCTAACACTAACGTAATATCTCAACTTTGTTCTTGATGATGACCTGGCTACATTTTGAAAAGAGATCATGAAGCTTAGCTCAAGATGACAATTTAAAACATTTGGCTACAGAAATGTCTTGCACATAACAAGTAACAATTTTTTAATAAGCCCTCGAGTATCCATCCAAGACTATCAACGTCATTCCTTCCTCATTTCATCAGGATGTTTCTTGAAGTACGAAACTTCACATTTAGATCCTTACGAGGAAAAGAATCAACAGGATTTTCAAAGAAAGGCACAACATTTCTCTCACAGGTGCTCAGGTTTAGGAAATCGATGCAGCAAGTACCAAGCTGTGGAAGGTACACGGTCCTCAAAACCCAGTGGCCCTGGGTTAGGACAGTGACGTGACAGTACTGGGGCCTATGTGACTCTGATGACCTGTCAGTGTTTTTACCTACACAATGAAGTAAGATCAGGCACCCTACTGACCTCACGAAGTGTCGTGAAGATAAGCGGACTTCACGGCATCACAGCAATAGTGTTCACCATCGTGCTTAGCAAAGGACATTGTACTTGTTCACTTACCTGCTTCCCCACTAGGCTGAAAGCTTCTCCAGGTCAGGGATTATGTCTGAAGTGTCTTCATATCCGAACACGTTGCCTGAAACAGAGTTGGTTTCATAAACAGTTAAATGGATAAATACTTTAACCAAGTGGGCTCTAGATAGCAGGCGAGTGAAACTTTCAAAGAATCGCAAATGATCCCCCAGGTAAAAGTCACCACTACGGAAGCCTGGACGCTGGGTGGTAGGCCAGCCTTCCTCACTTGTGACATTAATGAACCCAAAGTGGAGACCAGCAAGACAATCACCTGCAGGAAGTGACTGATGGAAGAATTAGAACTTAAAATATTTTTCATCCAAATTTTAAAAACAGAAGTTTTCTGACATTTACTATTCCGACTGAAACGTGAATCGTCTCTTTGTATTTGAAGTGCACACATGCCACAATTTCAGGAAGGGTGGCCATTCCTGGAGGTATGGGTGTCCCACACTTGCACTTATTTTCAGCATAGTGCTACACACTGCAAGCTATTACAGATTTATGCAATCTTGTATCAGGTTTCATGAAGTCAATCCTCAAACAATGGACAATTAGCTTTAAAATAATTTTTTAAAGAAACTACACATTAAAAATAATTCCTGGGGTGCCAGGGTGGCTCAGTTGGTTGAGCGTCCAACTCTTGATTTCAGTTTAGGCCATGGTCCCAGGCTCCCGGGACCCTACGTTGGGCTCCAAGCTAAGTGTGGAACCTGCTTGGGATTCACTGTCTGTCTGTCTCTCGCTCATGCGTGCTCGCTCTCTCTGTCTCTCTCCCCGCCCCCCTTCCCGGCTCACACATGAACATTCTCTATCCTTTTCTCTAAAATAAAAAAATAAAAAAATTTAAAAAATAAATAAAAACAATAATTCCTAATAATACAAATGAGATCAGGTAAGAGTTCATGCTTCTTTCTGTCCTAAAGTGAGTTTGTCAGCTCACATTATGAAAACAATAAGGGTCTAAACACTCTATAAAGAAAGTAAATAAAAATGTTCTGATATAGGGCACTATTAGAAACAGAAATCTACACTCGCTAGTATTATTATTTACCATTAATATATAAAACTTACTAATTTAAAAATATTGTTTATTTCATATATTTTTATTGATATTTTATATACTTATATTTATTGGTCCAATAGAATTCTTAGAGCAGTGGTACTAACATAATTTAAAAATAAATGTATGTTAGAACTGCGTATGAACGTGGTTTTTACTGACAGAAACGTTTAGGCCTCTGAGAGAAAAGTGATAGTAACAGCTAACATTTACTGGGCATAATGTGTGACAGTATAGTTTCCCCCATTACCTTAGTCCCCACAAATCTCTCTAAATATTATCGCTTTTTTAAGTATGTAAATCTAATATGTCATAATCACACGTCTACCTGTTACGTAAGTTATGAATTGCAATAATGAAAGTAACATTTGGGAACTTACAACCTTAGAAAAAGAATCCTACAGATAGCCTTGAATCTACCATTGTGGTCCTCCTGGGCCTCAAACCCCAGATGGTCTGTATCATGAAACTCAGTGTTGATCATTACTACGCAATCTTTGAAACACAAATGTATCCTTAAATACTGTGTTTACTTGGGTACCCTCCCATGCTGGGTGCAGTCTTCTGTGACCCGCTTTCCACTTAAGATGATGTTCCCACAATTATTTCATATACGCATCTCATTTACTTGTCTACCAAGGGATTTTTTCCTTTTTTGTTCTATTTCCATTATTTTTATTACATTCAGTACTGCTATGAACATTTCTGCATATTTCTAGTACATAAATATGACAGTAAATTTAAGGTATATTTCTCTTTTTTGTGTTGTTTTTACTGTTTTATTTATTTTGCGAGAGTAATAGAGGGAGAGGGCATGTGCACAAGCAGGGGAGAGGCAGAGAGAGAGAGAATCCCAAGCAGACTCCATGCTGTCAGCACGGAGCCCGATGTGGGGATCGATCTCACGAGGTGTGAGGTCATGACCTGAGTCAAAATCAAGAGTTGGATGCTTAATCAACTGAGCCACCCACGCACTCCTTTAAGGTATTTCTAATAAAGGAATGACCAGAGAGTAAGAACGTACGTGTTCAATTTTACAAAAAAACAAAGTATTCTGCAAACTGATTAGGCAAAGCTCCACACCTACTAACCAAGTAAGGTGTCTTCATTTTGCTGAGTGGTTTCTCACAATGGTCTTAATCTCATTTCTCTCAGTAGCAGTAAGTTTAGGATCTTTTCATTTATGTCTATTGGTGTACCTTAAGAATGTTATAGAAACTTCTTACCTCTTAACTCTCTAATTTCTATTACATCACTAATTATTCCTAACACTGCTTTGTCTCTTTTTCTCCCCACCTGACTTGATTCATTTTAATAAATTTCGATTTTTTTCTTATGTAACATTGATTTCAATTTCACAGATTTCCGTCTTTATTAGGCTGTTAAAAATTTCTTTGGGTTTATTATACTATGTTATTCTGATAAAAATGACTTAATTTGGGAGGCAGAAAAGATGACACATTTTACAATGACATTTGTATGAAACATCTAGAACAGGTGAATCCATTTCGACAGAAAATACATGGGCGGCTGAATGAGACTGGATGCGGGGAGCAGGGGGACGGAAACGACTGGCCGAGAGGAGCAGGTACAGGGCTCTTCCAGGAGTAATGACGGCGATGATAAACTGTACAGCCGCAGAGTCTCTGAACGCTATGATGCCATGGAACTCTTCACTTTAAAAAGAATAACGTTTGGGGCACCTTGGCAGCCCAGTTGGTTGAGCGTTGGGCTCTTGATTTCAGCTCAGGTCATGATCTCACAGTTGTGAGATCAAGACCCATGTCGGGCTCTGTGCTGAGCACGGAGCCTACTTAGGATTCTCTCTTTCTGCCCCTCCCCAACTTGTGCATTTCCCGTTTTGAGGGAATCTGTATTCTCCTAGCCTCAAACTACAGTCCCGTTACCTTCATATAATTTTCAAATGCTACTGAAGATGCTTAAGAAACACTTCTCAGCTATCTTCTTACATACACGAGATTCATCATTTGTAACCAGTTTCAAATGTATCAAACACAGTGTAGGTGTTTAATCATTTCGCCCTGAATTTATCAGGTCATAGAGATTCAGCAATGATTTTCCGCTCTGAAAGCTAAATGTTGATTGTTTAGGCTTAGACATTAAAACACAAGACCCTTAAAAACAAAAGGAAAAGCAAAATTTAAAAGTCCCTTCCTTGGGGCACCTGGGTGGCTCAGTTGGTTAAGTGTCCGACTCTTGATGTCAGCTCAGGTCATGAAGTCACAGTTGTGAGATCAAGACCCACATCAGTGTCCGTGCTAAGCACAGAGCCTGCTTAGGATTCTCCCTCCCTCCTTCTCTGCCTGTCCCTCACGCACACCCTCACTTGTATTCAAAACCAAAATTTTAACTTTTTAAAACTCCCTTCCTTTACTTTTTCTTCCGTATGTGCATTTCACACGACATTTCGTTTTCTTGGCAGCAGGGACCAAGAGCTTTCAGGATTCCTCACGAGAGTCAATCTCTGACTCTCAGCACAGATGCTCTGCCACCGACGTCCCATGTGACTGCGGCCAATGACAGTCCGCCCCCAAGTCTGCCTTGGCGTTTACTCCTTCTGACTGCTGATTTCTGTAGTGCACCTTTTCTTAACCAGATCATTCACTTCAGTGGGACTAGTGCAAACACACAGTAGGTAATTAAACAACTAAACACATGTTTTTCTCTAGAAGAAGTTTCTGTAAGTACTCATGTTAGCTTTGGACATGGTTATGACTCCACCCTCTTTGCAGCTAACACTGATATCGGATTGCCCAATGAATGGGAGCATACAAATGCCATATTAAGTCTACTCAGAACACACAAAAAAGAGCATCACAAACATGATTGTCTAAATATTTCAAATTCAATGTAAAGCAAATACTACCAAGTAGATAAGATGTATTCAAGAAAAATATTTCAATAAAAATGTTGGCAAAAATTGGTTACATTTCATTCATAACCAGGTGTCTAGTTTCATTTATTATTTAATGTTTTGTTTATTTAGTGGTGGGTACACTGTTCTAATAGGAAATAAAAATGGTTTTGAAAACTGTTTTAAGAAATCAGTTTTTAATTCCAAATCTATAATTAATGTTTGCTAGTATGACTAATATTAGTAATAACTAGTATTGGTTTTGCTTCTAGAATAAGTCCATAAGAAACACACCAGCAATATTCAAGTCACTGGGCTAAACACTGCACTGTCCAGTCAATTCTTACATTCATTTATAGAAACTCCTTACCTGGCAATATTTTTATTCAATACAGTCTACATCTTCGAGAGCCTCATGTTTGGCAAGCCTGTTTATTTGGTGTCACGTAATAAAGAACCATTGTTTGCTACTGCTTGCTCTTAGTTCTTTCACTTGCTTTTTCCAGTGTTTGAAAATATCAGCAACACATACTCCAGCATAAGACACCATAAAGATATTGGTAGATTTAATCTCAGAGCTATGTACTTACAAAAGCAACTTCTAGGCATAAATGTGTCTGAAAGTAAGCCCCAAATGAAAAGAACATCAAAGTGCTATCAACTGTGAGGTTTGGAAAGTACCTTAGAAATGATCAAACCAAATACTTTCCTCAATGTATAGATGAGGAAACTCATCTATATCATAATGCTGGTATAGCCAAAGTTTGTAAAGTCTTAGGCAAGAGACATCCTGTGGCATCAAATTCTTTTTGCTCTTTCTCTGAATGTCTCAGTTTAGATTGGGAAGGTATTTTCCCACGATAATTACAAACACTTAAAATGTCAAGCTTGGAGAAAGAGAGAAGCACAGTATCGATATAAATCTGTTAGTACACTGTAGACTACATATGCATACACACACAGATATACACAGATATAAATAAACAGATGACAGAAGAGAAAAAAAAGATAATACATAGATACGTATCAACAGTTTGACTATCCAAGATTGTAAGAGTAAACGGATCATTATTTGTGTGTTGTGCTCTGTGAAAGAGATGGAAAGAAACAGTTTATGAACTACTAATATAGCAACTATGATGAGTTGACAATATTTATAGAAAATGCACCTCGAATGAACTGCGGGTCCTTAAACTGACTACTGATTAAGTGTTCTAAGCCTCAATGTTAGTTTTTCGTTTTCTAGGAAAGGAGTGAAACATCCATTACCTACTGATGCTCTAGAGTGTTAAAAATTAAGTCAAGTTAGCAATATAAAAGGAAAATAAACAGTAAGTGTAACGTTCTGTATTTATATAGCCCTTGAAGTGAACCATCTCATTGTTGTTTATAAAATATATCTTAAGATTTTTTTTTTTTTTTTTAAGTAATCTCTACACCCAGTGCGGGGCTTGAATTCACAACACCGAGATCAAGAGTCACAAGCCCTACCAACTGAGATGGCCAAGTGCCTTCACCATATTTTTAAAATAACACTGTGAGCGGCACGTGGGTGGCTCAGCGGGTTAAGCATCCGACTTCAGCTCAGGTCACGATCTTATGGTCCGATCGTTTGAACCCCAGGTTGGGCTCTGTGCTTCCGATTATCTCTCTCTCACTCTCTGCCCCTCCCCCACCACACTCTTTCTCTCTACCCCTCCCCCACCTCTCTCTCTCTCTCTCTCTCTCCCCCTTTCAAAAATAAACATTTAAAAAAATTTTTTTAAATAACACTGTGATCTAGGCAGGGGAAATGTTGCAATTCCCAGTATAAGGCAGAGGAGGGATATTAAAGTTCATGTGATCAGTAGTGAAAGGAAGAACCCAGATTTCAGTGGAGACCTTCTCTTTCTGGGTTTAGGTAGCTACCCCATCAAACTACATTACTTTATGAAGATTATCTCAGACAGAACAAGGCCAGGCCTGACACACCTAGATGACTTTGTCAAGCACTGTTTACGCTTGTGTCTTCCATCTTGACCAATGATCCCATCTGCCAGACTTACCTCCAGGCTCCAGGGGAAGCACAAAGCTTCACCCCCCAAAACCTAACACCGGGAGGGCTCGCCAGCAGGGAAGGGCATCAGGAATTTGTTTCTGAGCCAATAGTATTAGGAAACCAGTTAGTAGCTGAAGTTTTGGTTGAGACAAGTGATCAAAAGCTCTGGTTTTCTAAAATAAGGTCTCCTTAGATGAAGTTGGGACAGACGATCTGGGCAAGGTGTTCACACACATACTCACCCAGTTTGACATGGTATTTTCCAGTTTGAAACCAATACCCAAAATGAAATGATTACATCCACAATAATTAGTAAATGCACCCCCTCACTCTTCAAATACCCTAATATGTACGATGGCCATGCCTCATTTTGAGTTAAAAACAAACCTCTCCACATCTTTTTTCCTTTGTGTGCACACGTCTGACAGAAAACTGGCCAAGGTATGTACGAGTCAGCAGTGGGCCCCAGTCATGCCCTTCTCTCTCGGGGTCATAGATCACAGATCTGAGATGGAGTGAACAAAGGTGTTCCTCTTAGCATCCCTCCATTATGAGAGAAAGAAAACCTGACATAAACTGGCCAAAACCAAAAGGCTGTTATTGGTGGTGGTGGTCATCATCTTCGTCGTCCTCCTTCTCCTCCAACGGACTCTACAGCCTTTGGCCTGAGCCTCATTCTCACACAGGATGTCACCTTATCAGTTCTGGTTACAGAACAGCTGTGGCAGCACCCACCTCCAATCGCAGCTTTGCGCCTGGTGGGAAAGAGAAAGCTTCTCTCTTCCAACCAGTGAAGCCTGAGTTTCAGTCCAAGATCTCAATAAGCCTCAAGGTGGAAACGCGTGTCTGGAACCCACCACTGTAGCCAGGAGGTAGAATCAGTCATGGAACTCCTGTGGGGCTGGGGATCCACCCCATGTGCACATGGGCTCAAAGTAGGAAAGAGGCGATTCCCCAGGGGCACTTCGTTAGAAAGAAGGAATGGATGAGAGACAACAAAAACAGTGCTGATGCAGTTTTGAGCATTACTTGGAACCTAAGTAACAGAAGCTTGATCATGATGAAATGGAAATCACGTCAAGGACACTCACAGTCTATCAACATTGTAAATAATTCAGAACCGCTACGGCGTTATCGTAAATAAACCCCACTGCCTGAGAGCCAGATGCAAAGGTACTGATGAGTACAGATTTAGAGTGAGCTTCTCGGACACCCGCCGAGAGAGCAGCCTGCAAATCAACCACCTCTGCCACCACTGTGGAAAAGAAATGTCCTTCAGGGACTCAAGTTGTATGCGTGCCCGGCCACTTGAAGTCATCCCCCAGCTCCTTAACGCTGTGCTCACTGTATTTTCCACCTTCTCATCTTTGGTGTGCCTCATTACGCAGTTCCCGGGGCTGTATCTTCAAGCTCAGTGATCTTGTCTTCTACAATGTGTCAGCTGCAACCCCTCCCCCCATTCCACCTAGAAAGGAAGTGTGGGTCATTTGTGTATCTTCCGTGTCTACACTTCCCGTGTTCAATCCTTCCCAGAGTTCCTTGAACACAGAGGCTGAAGCCATCATACCGTCGTGACCTTTGTCTACTGATGCTATCGTCTGCGTCACTCCTCAGTCAGCGCTGGTTGACTTTTCTCACTACTTCTCTGGTACCTGGTAGTGATGTCTAGATGTCAAAAACAGGAGTTTACTATGCTGCCTAAGAAATTACCACAGACTTAGCAACGTGTGCAAATGCATTCTTGGTTTCTGTGGGTCAGGAACCCAGGCATGGCTTAGCTGGGTACTCCGCTCAGGATTTCACAACCCCATCATCAAGGTCTCCCTTGAGCTGCCTCCCCATCCCGGGGCTGGGCTACAAACCATCTGCTTCCCAGGATGTTCGGGTTGTGGCAAGAACTCCCTCCTAGTTGTACGATGAGGGAGGAACTCGACAATGGTGGCAATACTAGGAGGTTGGCACTCAGGGGGGCAGGGAGGGAGGGAGCCCATTGGAGTCTGTCCGTCACACCAGACCTTATACTAAAACTGCACAAGGTCAGCTGTTGGAAATAGTTTTATTCTTTGGGTCTTGCTTTCAAGCCTTGAATGGAGGCAACAGAGCATCATCTACTTTCAGATCAAATAACTTTCCTGTCGGGTTAAGACCATTTTGAGCTCTCCACCCAAAACATCATCGATCCCAAGTTCCCCTCTACGCGGTAGAAACAGGTACTACTCCAGAGCCCGTGTGAGAGGTGGATGCTTCTCCTCTAATCCTCCTACCCTATTCCCAGGTAATTCATTATACAGAATCCTAACCACGGTCCTGCCAGATGCGCAAGGTAGGTCCTCTGCGAACGGCCCGGGCCTTCTTTCTGTGCAGCTCTCTCCTCGGCACTGTGGCCCGCACTCCGCAAGTCCAGTCCGGTCTCTGTTCTCCCAGCTCCCCCTCTACTCCTCAGAGGCAGAGTCCACCCTGCGGCTGTCTCCCCACACGGTGGCAGGGAGCTCTGCCCACACGGTGGCTGGGGGCAATCCTAGGACTCACCCCACTGCCCCTCATCTCTCAGGGATCAGCATCCTTCAGTGGCTGACGTCCAGTGTCTTGAGAACTACTGCCTCCTGTACTCTGTCTCTTTTCTTCGTTGTTTCAAATGGAAATCTGGTTCCTGTTACTCGATTTTAGATAGAAGCAGACTTTTTATAATCCTCCTTATTCTTAAAAGGCAACAGCTCAATATGTAGCACAACTTTATTAAGAAGTTCCTTTATGTCAGGTTCTGGGAAACAACGAGAAAAGCCTAACACCTTGCCTCAACAAACGCAGAGTTCACCCTGTGCCCCGGACACACAGACAGTTCCTCACGATACTACAGGGCAAGTACGCTCTAAAATAAGCTTATACGAGTGCTGTGCAAACACAGTGTGTGTGCTCCCCCTCGGAGGTAAAACAGCCTCGTATTCAGGCATCTAACGTACCTTCTGCACACTTGTTAATAAAAGTTCCGGCGCTTGGGGCGCCTGGGTGGCGCAGTCGGTTAAGCGTCCGACTTCAGCCAGGTCACGATCTCGCGGTCCGTGAGTTCGAGCCCCGCGTCGGGCTCTGGGCTGATGGCTCAGAGCCTGGAGCCTGTTTCTGATTCTGTGTCTCCCTCTCTCTCTGCCCCTCGCCCGTTCATGCTCTGTCTCTCTCTGTCCTAAAAATAAATAAACGTTGAAAAAAAAAAATTTAAAAAAAAAAAAGTTCCGGCGCTTAACAAATCTGGAAGTATCTGTTCTGGTAAACGTTACGATATAACAATAACATACAACGAAACCTTAACTTGGCTGAATCCAGTCTATATGTTCAAATAAACCAAACCTTGTAAAGTGTATATAACTCTGCACCCTTGCTGAGGCTGTAAGCAAACAGAGTTCACTGTATAAAAACGAAACAAAAACATTTCTACTTAATCTTTTGCCCCTCTTAAAACTAAAATTTAAGGAGTTAGCTTTTTAATCCTTTGGAAGCCTCTCAAGGCTTTATAAACTGTATTTTTCAACCTGACAGATACAGTGAGTTTGTTGTTACTCAGCACTGTGATCCTGTTGACAAATGGAGGTTTTCTCTTCCTCTCTTGCCCTAGTTTTCTTTACAAGTAGAAAGGTCACTCGAAAAAATGTTTAAGATCCTCACCCACCACAGCATTCCCTAGAGAAATGTAACTCTCACAAGTAGGATGAAAAACATTTACAGACGTCAAAACTCAAGCACACAGTCTTACTTTGTAGATCCTGATAAAGCCCTCTCTGCCTCGAGTCTAGAATTTCACTCTCTTTCCACCTCCCTTTCGCTTTGGGTCCAGGCACTCAGTCTAGGAAACACACCAGGACGTTTTCCACGAGCAGAAGGCAATTTCACCCAACAAGCTCTCTGGGAGTCAATGCTTAAGGTGAGAAAAAAATTCCTTACGCAGGATAATCATCATCGTTTTATTGCCCACCCGCCACGTGCCACGCATGGGCTAGGCATTGCACATGGACTACTACATGCAGTTCAGGCAGAGAAGCTATGAAGTTGGTGTGTATTTTAGGGCAAAAAGGTGAAGTAACATGTAAATCACATGGAAAATACAAAATAGAATTGGAATTCAAACTCTGCAGCTTGCCTTCTACACCAAGTGCTTAAGTCCCGTATTATACTGACTCTTTTCTAGACCATGGAAGCTAAGTCACAATTAAGAAAGGACCAGGGATTTGTGGAATAAACTTTGCTTTATAACAATGCTAGGATACATGCTTATTTATCCCTTGTGCAAAATCCCTCAGGAGACTAAACCTGAGTGATGGTCCCAGGGAGGCAGGAACCTCAGTTAGGCAACACCGTAGGACTCTCTGCAGCTGGTACCACTCATGTTCGTTGCTGTGCTAAGCTGATTAGGACTTTGTTTAGAGGACTGTATTTGTGAATATCATCATGAGAAAAGAGGAAAAACAACACAGATGTTTCTAGACTGATAAATCTAACAATGTCCCTGAAAACTAAACCAATCAATCCTACCTATAAGGTAAAAGTGATCTCATGTTATGACACATTCAATTAGATACAGATTTCAACCAAACGCATTGTGAGCATCTACTCTTACACTGCATGAATACCCAATTCTGAAAGAAAACAGAAGCTATATGCTTATCTCCTTTACATTTGCTTTGTAAATAAAAGTAAAATTGTAGACATCAAGAAAAATCATTGAAGCAGATGTGCCTAAACTGTGTTAAGACCAAAGTAAGCGTATCTGAATGCGGTACACTTACGAGTAAGTAGAATTTATAAGAACACATGTAGGGCTGAGAAGCCGAAACAGCAAAGTGAGCCTACCTTTCAAGTGCCTCAACTCCAAGGTCGTTGCAAGGCACACGGCACAATTTTATCACAAACTAAGAACAAACGGTTCCCTTTTGGAATTGTGAAGAAAATAGGAACAGTAAATCTTTCCCAATTACCGCTCTATTTTTCACTATGCAATTTTCCCTCATTAATACAAATCACATGCAAGTCGTTATTCTAGCTCTCTAAAATTCTGATATTGATGGAGTCGGTATCTTTTCCAGACTTACCTATAACACACGAGTGACAAGGGCCTGACTCTCAGGATCTGTACACTGAAGGTGCATAATCAAAACAAATCTCATTAAAGGGTTATACACTGGACCTAGCACCCACGAGCATTAGGTGACTGGAGTTCAAGGCCTGGCTTCACTGTTTACTAGATCTGTGATGATGGCCACACAACTTCCCTTACAGGGCTCTAGGAGGAACAGAAGACCTCTACAGTGTCTTATACCAAGGCATTCCACAATCCTGAGTATCTGGGGCTTGTCTAATTGAGCTCTGCTCGTCAAGTTATAACCCAAGTCTTGTGTTGTCACGTATTTCCCAAATATGCTGTATTCTCAGTAAACAAGACTGTAACTGTGAAATCTGCATGGAAATCAGACCTGAGAAGCAGACACTTAGCTGGTGGAACTATCGTACGGTAAATTAGGAATCGTCACTGGTGCGCAACAGTAATTGTGTTGGCACCTCCACGTCCAGGTAGGAACCAAGCCTGCCCTGTCATTACTGAGCTAAGTAATTAGGAAACCTCTCAATTTACACAGGATCCACATTCGGGTATACGGAGTACTAGAAAATGAAAAGTTTTTTTAATTAAACTTGGCATTTACGATCTCACAGCTGTTCCTTTTCATTTCCTATAAAGTGACTTGATTTGGATAGCAGGAGGATAGGGGCCTACAGTATAATTCCGGAAGGAAGATCTTACTTGGCTACAAACAGGTATTACTAGCTTGGTCAGAATAAAAGCTTCCCTAAGGCACAGCTGAAGGCTCCGGTAAAAAATCTGGGGGTGAAGGAAGAGGGGAATTCAATGTGGTTAGATCTATGGTAACGGGGTAAAATTATTTGCACATATAATTAAAAAAAGGTAAATCATGAGCATACCACAGGAAAGACAGGAAAAGTAACTGTAAAATTACCAAATATGGTCCGGAATCTCAGGGGGTTTGCAGTGGTCTTAAGAAGGCTGACTGGGGCCTTGGCTAAACACATTACCAGGTTCTGCCAGTACCTGCACTGGTTAACAGGACACCGGTGGGCTGGCCAGATTAAAGACACACATTCAGGAGATGTGAGGCCAACATAAACCTAGGGGGTAGCACAGAATCACAGCTAAAAGACATTTTATATAAAATTTCCAAAGAGCGTCAAAGGAAGTTAACCCATTTACATGGAAGAAGAAAACCAAAGGGACTACTTGAATACCATCAAGGAAGGTTCCAAATCTGAGTTCCTACACTGTCAGTTTACTGTGCTAATTCAGAGAAGCCCTTGGGGCACCTGGGTGGCTCAGTAGGTTAAGCATCAGACTTCAGCTCAGGTCACGATCTCGCAGGTCTTGGGTTCGAGCCAGGCGTCGGGCTTGTGCTGACAGCTCAGAGCCTGCAGGGAGCCTGCTTCAGATTCTGTGTCTCCCTCTCTCTCTGCCCCTTCCTGGCTCGCATTCTGCCTCTCACTCACACATAAACATTTGAAAAAATTAAGGATAAAAAGAGACACCCTGAATTAAAGTGTGAAAATGCAAAATTAAAAAAGGCATTGAGTAATTGTTCCTAGGTTAACAGTTCACGCCTATTAAATGGCTAATCAAATATTTACTGAATCAACAATGTGCAAATACATAGAGAAAAAGAAATGAGAAGAAGGACACAAAAATGTTTAAAAAGTTATTTTGGGGGGCGCCTGGGTGGCGCAGTCGGTTAAGCGGCCGACTTCAGCCAGGTCACGATCTCGCGGTCCGTGAGTTCGAGCCCCGCGTCGGGCTCTGGGCTGATGGCTCAGAGCCTGGAGCCTGTTTCCGATTCTGTGTCTCCCTCTCTCTCTGCCCCTCCCCCGTTCATGCTCTGTCTCTCTCTGTCCCAAAAATAAATAAACGTTGAAAAAAAAAAAAATTTTAAAAAAGTTATTTTGGAGGTGTGGGCATTGAATTTTTTCTGTTTTCCAAAAATGAAAATTTTCTATAGTAAGAGTTTATAACACAAAAATATACTTTGTATCTCAAACGACACATGAGCTAATTTCCCAAATAAAGAGGAGAACGTGAGACCTGAAAAAATAAAAATTTCTAGGATTACCCATTATGTTAGGATGAAAAATAATTGTTAAGTAAAAAAGAATTCTGAGAATAAAATCAGGCAGAATGATACTCGGGTGTTTTCTCTGGACTCCAATGCATCTCAAAAATTCTGATTTTATTCCTGAATTTTTGAATCTGGAAAAGCATACTTCATAGTGATTTACGGAAGATACACTGTGTGCTCTTCACTATTCCAAGCACTTAGCATTATTAATATCTCTTACTCTATAGGGGAGGTAGGGACTGGTACCCTGGTTTAAAGATGTAAACATTTAGAGGTGAAGAGGTTAAATTTGCCCAAAGCCACACAGCCAATAAACTGCAATGTTAAGGTTCAAGCCCATACTTTTGAACACATGTCTCCATTTTCGAAGGAGAGAGGAGTGTTTTATGTAATCAAGACAAGCTTGCTTGTGGAGAGGCCCAGTTTAAGTTTCAACAATTTGTCAGTTCTCTGGGATTTGTTCTGAGTAATGCACACACACAATGTCCAAATACGATTTTCTTTGCCAATTCAAAAATTCCTCTAAGTAGTTGATGAGAGGCCCCCAGCAGTTTTATTCTGGGTTCTAAGCTGTATACTTTCAAGTTTCGCAGGGGTATTTAACTTCAAAGACTTCCAAAGCAGATCACCGTGGTCTAATAAAATCTTGGTGGTACCCTTAAAGTCCTTTGCAGCATCCCTTTGAAGCTGAATTCAATTTCTTTATGCTTTTACAATCAAAATCACTATTTTTTTTATTTTCTATTATGTCAGTGCAGTGAGTTTCAAAAGTACTACCTTAGTGTACTTTTCTGAGACTTCTGAAATTTTGTTCACTGAAAGCTATTTTGGGAAATGTCTAAAAAGTCACTATTGAGACATCAAAAAAAAAGGTCAATTAACAATTTATTTTCTAAACTCAGTAATCAGAAGAATCTATTCATTCATCAACTGACAAGAGCAAAGTTACAGACTTGAACTTCTTATATTTCAGAGAACTTCTTACGCCGTAGATGTATGTACATTACAGATCGGGACTTCCATTAGATCTGGAAGGAGCAGGAGTCTCAGATCAGACAGACCCAGGATCAAATCCCAGTTTTGCAGTTTATAAACCAAGTGAACTGAGGCACATTTCCCTATTTGTAGAATGGTGGGGCAACCACATTCACCACCTAATTTAGTATGTACTAATCGACCTAATAACACATTTAAAGTGACTAGCTAACTGCTTAACACCTAGACTCATAAAGGGTCACCATGTTTGTCATTAGTACTGTCATTATTCCACGAGTGACATCCCATGTGTATTTTCTCACATGAAATGGTACTCAATAAAGGTTTAAAAGTAAAATTGCTATGTCCCCCACACTTCATGCCTTCCTTCCACATCCACTCAAGGACTTCACACTATGGCAGCTTCCTTGGGGGCTGGAATATCACTTGCACTGGAGACAGTGAGCCTGTCTTGAACCCTGTGGGAACGGCCTTCCTGGCTGGGAAAGGAGAAGGAGAAGAGTGCCCTGCTCCTCAGTCAGGAGCACAAGCCGTCCCCCAGCTTCCCGAATGTCCAGTTTCTGGGGAAAACGGTACAGGCCGTTAAGCTACAGGTCAGCAAACACTTGGTATCTGTAGAACCGAAAAAGGGGCCACACCAGAGGACTGCAGGCAGGCAGCTCATGAGAGAGAACAAAACCAGGGAACAAGGACATTCCACACACACACAGAGCAAAGAAAATGTGCAACTATTCCTTGGGTGGGATTCAGGAGGAACTGTGTCATGTAACTAACTAAAAACTCAGTGACAGACCCTATGTGGTGCCTATAAATACATATACACACACACACATATCATTGTCATTGTTTATAAGCACATAATTACTGTTTATTGTTTACCACAATCTTGTCGAATAGAAAACTGGCTTCTAACTTTTAGATTTTTTTAACTAATCTCTACACCCATCGTGGGGCTCGAACTCTCAACCCTGAGATCAAGAGTCGCTCTAAAGACTGAGCCAGCCACACTCCCCTGGCTTCTAGCTTTTAAGTGAAGAAAATAAGCTTCATAAAAATGAAAATTGTTGTGCAGTCTCCCAAATGAAAAGTATGAAAACTAGCATTTAAGCTTCATCTCCTAGACTCCAGACCATAGTTTTCACTACAGTACAAGTAACAAGGAATTAGCAGCTGGGATAATGAAGGGTCCTGAAGGACAGAGAAAAAGTTAATTTAGACTGTAGAGAACCCACAACAAGACAGAAACTGCTCCTATAATCACAGGCCATTACCTCCTGCTTACCAGGCCCTCGTATGGAGGGAGTGACAAGGAAATGGTGGTTATCAGACCCAACACACTTCACCTTACCAAATATTTCACATAACCTTCACTTTTCACTGCGCAAAAATGAAACCAGTAGGTAACATAATCTAACTACCCACTTAATTTCTTTAAAGAAAAGTAGTATTATGCACTTAATGTAACTTGCAGGAGAAAATAAAAATACAAACAGTAACAAAATAAAAGCAGTTTAGTAAAAAAAAATGCATTATGTCATTTAAATCATCAGGCATGACTATACTATAAAAAAATGATGGAGTGGGCAGATTCGAGCATCTATTTGTAGAATCACAGGATGTGACGGCTCCTAAGAAAGATATACATGAGCGTTAGTGACAACTGAAAGGCCACAATTGGCTTGCTATCCATGAATTCTAAAGCACAACTCCCACCCCTCAAAAAAAAAGTATGCTCTCCCTTCAATTTGTATGGTGATTGCATCCTTGAAAATCTAGTGTATATTAAAACCGAGAAAAAGGCAAAAATGTGCACTTATATGTAAAGCAGAGGTAGGTTTTAGGCTCAGGTAAAAGTGACCAAATTCCTCACTTTCGTGGATACCTGAATTTCAAAATTCAGCAGGTCATGAGGAAGTTCTTTTTGCATGAAACTGTCTCAAGAAGCACAGGAAGTCTGGCGCCCTTGCCCAACACTGCCCTCTACCTCCCCCGGCCCCACCAGCACCAGATGCACCCCTCACAATCATGGTCACAACCAGAACATCACCTACGTGTCTCCAAATCGCCATCGAGGGGATGGAAACAGTTTATTGGTGCTTCATAGAACTGACATTACCGCTAGATGAGCTGATCAGCCTGGTGTTTCATTGATCACTGAGTAGACAATGGACTCTGGAACAATACGGCCCCAAATTCAAATCCCAGCCCTGGAGCTCACTGTCTTTACCTTTCTGGACCCAATTTCCGCATTGAGAAGTGAGAATAATGCAACCATCTCACAGAATTTTTGTGATGATTAAATAAACCAACACATGATACACTGATGGGTACAATGCCGACCACACGATGACAGTTGGTTAAGTCAGGACTATTGCTATTACTTGATATATCATTAACCAACCCAACAATTCACAATAAAATACTGGAAATATCTTTGGTTAGCACGTAGGGGTGGGCTAGAAAGAGCGTTTGGAGTTGCTTCTGGAGGTGGACTGGATTGGGGGGGGGGTCCAGCAAGAAGCAGACTGTAATAAGACCATTAATTTAGGTTAAGAAGGTACAATAAATCAACTTTGTCTATATCCCATAACTTTTTTTTTAATGTTTATTTATTTTTGAGAGACAGACAGACAGAGCACACGCTAGGGAGGGGTGGAGACAGGGGGACAGAGCATCCAAAGCAACCTCCAGGCTCTGAGCCGTCAGCACAGAGCCGGACACAGCGCTCGAACTCACCAACTGTGAGATCACGACCTGAGCCGAAGTCAGACGCCTAACCACCTGGGTGCCCCTGTATCCCGTAATTTTTTAAAAGCCAGTATGACTGGGGCACCTGGCTGGCTCATTCATCTTGGAGTCCAACTCTTAATCAGGTCATGATCTCACAGTTTGTGAGTTCACACCCCTCGACCAGCTCTGTGCTGACACCACAAAGCCCGCTCAGAATTCTTCTCTCTTCTGCCCCCCCTTAGCCCCTCCCCCAACTTGTGCTTGCTCTCTCTCTCTCAAAATAAACTTAAAAAAAAAAAAAAAACTATGACCGGTACAACTTGCTATTAACATGTCCCCTTCCCTTGGAGAAGAAAAATAAGTTTGATAACGCAGTTGCAGTTTTTTTATGTTCATGATTTTTCTTGATCTCAAACAATTTGATAGGGGATTAGAATACATTCTGAAGTAGAGAGTTATTTCCAGAAACAGCAGGAGTGGATGCGTAAAATCTATGAACCATGCACATGCTTATAGACACAGGGAAATACCTAATAGTAAATAAATTGTTAAAGCCTTCAAAATAATCTGGTAAAATGTGCTATCAAATTTGTTGTTTTAGTTCATAATTGGCTTTAGGAATGAATACCTGAGTCTTTATTTCTTCTTTTCTCATTCCCGTGAAGATTAGCATTTTTTCCATTCCAATGGAAATCCTTATTATTTTTATTTTTGGTCTCAATAGTAAAATAATCAATAGAAACAATAAGAAATGATTTACTATATAAAAATAAGCAGCTAAACTAGGAGACAATGATTAATTCAAACAGTCATATCCGACTACATCAAACTAAATTTTTTAAAATGCATTTCAATAGAATAGGTAATATATGATAAAATGATTTCCACGACAGTCCAAGGTATTATAATATTAAAATGTTGGGGCACCTGGGTGGCTCAGTCGGTTAAGCGTCCACCTTCGGCTCAGGTCATGATCTTGTGGTCTGTTAGCTCGAGCCCGCGTCGGGCTCTGTGCTGACAGCTCAGAGCTTGGAGCCTGCTTCAGATTCTGTGTCTCCCTCTCTCTCTCTCTCTCTCTCTCTCTCTCTGCCCCTCCCCTGCTCACGCTCTGTCAAAAATAAACATTAAAAATTTAAAAAATAGCAACGTGGATGGAACTGGAGAGTGTTATGCTAAGTGAAATAAGCCATACAGAGAAAGATACCATATGTTTTCACTCTTATGTGGATCCTGAAAAACTTAACAGAAACCCATGGCGGAGGGGAAGGGGAAAAAAAAAAAAAAAAAAGAGGTTAGAGTGGTAGAGAGCCAAAGCATAAGAGACTCTTAAAAACTGAGAACAAACTGAGGGTTGATGGGGGGTGGGAGGGAGGGGAGAGTGGGTGATGGGTACTGAGGAGGGCACCCTTTGGGATGAGCACTGGGTGTTGTATGGAAACCAATTTGACAATAAATTTCATATATTGAAAAAAAATTTTTTTAAATAAAACAAAATAAGATGCTTAGAAGAAATAAGCAACACAGGGTGATATTAATTTCCCAATAATTCAGTTTACTGTTATTTTTTTTTATTATGAAATTGTCAAATTGGTTTCCATACAACACCCAGTGCTCATCCCAACAGGTCCCCTCAATACCCATCACCCACCCACCACTCCCTCCCACCCCCCATAAACCCTCAGTTTGTTCTCAGTTTTTAGGAGTCTCTTATGTTTTGGCTCCCTCCCTCTCTAACCATTTTTTTCTTCCCCTCCCCCATGGTCTTCTGTTAAGTATCTCAGGATCCACATAGGAGTGAAAACATACGGAATCTGTCTTCTCTGTATGACTTATTTCACTTAGCATAACACTCTCCAGTTTCATCCATGTTGCTACAAAAGGCCATATTTCATTCTTTCTCATTGCCACGTAGTATTCCATTGTGTATATAAACCACGATTTCTTTATCCATTCATCAGTTGATGGACATTGAGGCTCTTTCCATAATTTAGCTATTGTTGAGAGTGCTGCTATAAACATTGGGGTACAAGGGCCCCTGTGTATCAGCACTCCTGTATCCCTTGGGTAAATTCCTAGCAGTGCTATTGCTGGGTCATAGGGTAGGCCTATTTTTAATTTTTTGAGAAACCTCCACACTGTTTTCCAGAGCGGCTGCACCAGTTTGCATTCCCACCAACAGTGCAAGAGGGTTCCTGTTTCTCCACATCCTCGCCAGCATCTATAGTCTCCTGTTTTGTTCATTTTAGCCACTCTGACTGGCGTGAGGTGATATCTGAGTGTGGTTTTGATTTGTATTTCCCTGATGAGGAGTGACGTTGAGCATCTTTTCATGTGCCTGTTGGCCATCCGGATGTCTTCTTTAGAGAAGTGTCTATTCATGTTTTCTGCCCAGTTCTTCATTGGATTATTTGTTTTTCGGGTGTGGAGTTTGGTGAGCTCTTTATAGATTTTGGATATTAGCCCTTTGTCCGATATGTCATTTGCTAATATCTTTTCCCATTCCGTTGGTTGCCTTTTAGTTTTGTTGATTGTTTCCTTTGCTGTGCAGAAGCTTTTTATCTTCATGAGGTCCCAATAGTTCATTTTTCCTTTTAATTCCCTTAGCTCTGGGGATGTGTCAAGTAAGAAATTGCTGCGGCTGAGGTCAGAGAGGTTTTTCCCTGCTTTCTTCTCTAGCGTTTTGATGGTTTCCTGTCTCACATTCAGGTCCTTTATCCATTTTGAGTTTGTTTTTGTGAATGGTGTAAGAAAGTGGTCCAGTTTCATTCTTCTGCATGGTGCTGTCCAGTTCTCCCAGCACCATTTGTTAAAGAGACTGTCTTTTTTCCATTGGACATTCTCTCCTGCTTTGTCAAAGATTAGTTGGCCATACTTTTGTGGGTCTAGTTCTGGGGTTTCTATTCTATTCCATTGGTCTGTTATTTTAATATGTAATAAGTTAAAGCTATCTATAATGGGGAAGTAACATTTTAGTTAAATACGCCATTTGGAAAACATTTTCTAGAAAACACCTCCCTAACGATCCTTCTTTGAGGTATTACAGGCACTACAGTTTGTTCACAGGAGTGAAGGGTGGTTTATAGGGCAAAGGGGGCAAGACTGGGGGCTCTGGGAAAATCCGAGGATGGTACGGCACTGAGCTCTGCACTTACCTTCTGACAGTTTTTTTTAAATAAATTTTTAAATGTTTTTATTTATTTATTTGAGAGAGAAAGAGAGCACACAAGAGTGAGCCAAGCAAGGGAGGGGCAGAGAGAGAGAATCCCAAGCAGGCACAGCACTGTCAGCACAGAGCCAGACGCAGGGCTCAAACTCATGAACCGTGAGACCGTGACCTGAGACAAAATCAACGGTCAGACGCTCACCCAACTGAGCCACCCGGGTGCCCCAGAGAGTTTTTACTCAACACAGCATATATCCAAAACTAATTCAATTCCTCAAAAATGCGGAACTAAAAATTGTCAAAAGCAATTATTCAATTAACGTTTATTCCTATCACATGCTGTTTTATAACCAAAGACACAGGTACGTGGGCAGAATGGGAGGTTATGTTTGTGTCGCACAGCATCAGAAAGTCAAAGTTACATTTTTTCTTAATTTCTTTGCATAACACAACATTATTTGTGATTGTGTGTGAAGCCTGTAGACAGAGCGTTGTACGCTCTCAATAAAAGACCGAAGTCCCACACTACCACGCTTGCCTCAGGCTAAGGCATGAAATAAAGTATATTATGTGTTGTAAAGCTTAATAAAGCTTAACAAATAAGGCAGCCTGCTTGTCTAGTTGGAGCTTTTGTCCAACCTTTGAAAACAGGAATAAAAATTATGAAAGGCATTTAAGAAAAGAAATAGGGTGAATTAAGATCATAAGGCAGGTTGCTTTTGAACTCACAATAATATAAAAATAAAAATTAAAACAATTCAGCCACTAGTAATTTTTTACTACAGCTCAACGTGCGATTATTGGGGCACATTGAGAGTTCTTCAACATTTTTCTACATAAGTGAAATAATGACAAAACACAAATTTCTCATGATCTTCAAGCCTATCTACAAGTGTACTAACGTACTTCCTGAACTACTTAACATCTCCACAATTTCCTAAAAGGCCTTAAAAAAGAGACACAGAAATGCTTCTCAGTACACACTGCATACTTTAAAGCCCAGTGAGATGTGCGACATCCAAAAATGCTATAAAACGCTGGTTTTAGCCCCAAACAGCAAGTCTATTCCAATTGTGCACACTGGCTGCTCAGGAAACCTAGAAAAATGGGAGCATTTCCCTGTATTTTATCTTTTGTGCTGCTGCAGTTGGGAATGATATATTTTCTACAACACATTCTTAGCGCTACAAAGGAACTGTAACGTTACACAAAAGCAACACTCTCTTTCATTTTGAAGAACGGAATTTCTTTCACGCTCCCAGTTTAAAGGCAGAAGCTCAGAGAAAGGGACCCAGGCTGTCCCTGCGGTTACAGAACTGGGAAACTGGAGCCTGCTGTCTGTTCGCCTCTATTTCTGACCAACCGCTCAGCTCCAGAGAACTCAATTAACATATCTGGGCCTCAGCGCTTACCATGGAGAAGGAAGAGCTTTTTTTTTTTTTTTAAAAAAAAAAAGGGGGGGGCTTTTAAAAACCTGGATAAAATGGTTTTTCTTCTTTTTTGTTTGCACTTTGCCTTTGTATTAATTTTCCCATGAAATCTGGATATGTAGAGAGAATTTCTAAGAACTTATCAAAGTATAAACTATCAGTTATCAATCTAAATTTTACCAAAGCAGTACTATCCTAAGGTTTTCTGTAGTTTATGGCTTTTCTATTCTGCCCAGGGAGGACAGCTTACACAAAGACAAGCAGTCCCAGGGTGCAGGAGGATGAAGCCTCGGTAAACAGAACTAACTCAATAAACAGAACTAACTAACGAGTACCGTTAAATTAAAAGTAATCCTGTACAATGAAATGAGAGTACTAAAATCTGTAGGAAAAAAACCGGAACATGGTTAGAATAGGGAGACAGACTGCAGAAACAATGTCAATCAACGATCTAAGCAAACGAGAACGATGTCGAAACCAGAGTGGAAAGAAAGCAAAGTCACATGGGTGAGGAGCTCCCATTTTTCAAAAGACACGGAATAAAGCGAAAATTCTATCTCCTACTAGAGGAAGCCTCAAGCTGAAAAGATTGGTCTCTTCCAACAGTTACCATAAAAGATGATGTAAGTCACAGCGACTTCTCAAAGAATCTGCATGGAACACCACCAAGTGGATTTGCTGAAGACTCTTTCATAACCTGGTTCTGAATCTGGTTGGACTTCTTCATCAATCCTTAAGAAACTCGGGGAGGAGGAAAGACAAATCACCGGGAACTGTGAAACACAGGAGGAGGGGAAGGTCCTAGTCAGTCACCACCGTCTCCGACACACCCTGAATGAACCTCTCTACTTGTGTCCCTTCTGATCGATCTATTGCTTGTATCCCCCAGAGTCTTCATCACAGCCACAACTCCGGCAACAATGTTGGACAGGTCCCAAGAAAATGACCACCGGAGAATTTTATCTGGAATCTCAATTCTTTTCTTCTACCACCAAATACAGCCTTTCCACATCAGTCATTCAAGTGTGCATTCAAAAGTTAGAATTCTTAATCCCCTCAAACTCTCAGCATGGGACCCTACAAAAGACTCTGGCCTGAATCTGACCCCTCCTCCTTATCCTAACAGATTCCAGCCTGCCATCATGCTGTCACATCAAGGCTCAACGATCACCACAATTTTTAATGTGGGAGACTTCAGGATCCAGACACTAGGCCTTGGAAAAAAATGCTCAAAAACGTCTGTGTCCACAACAATGTATCGAATCCACTGTAATCAGTCTGCTGCCTAGCCAGCCATGTCTCCCAGGTAGTTTTTGCCGTATTTTGACCTTAAATTTTTTTAAGGGTCTAACTTTCACAGGTGTCAGACACAAATGAGGTCCCAACATCCCTAAGACTCAGATCTTCCTTCCCAGACTAAATGTTGGCATCCTGACCAACTCTTGGTATTTGACCCTCACCTACAGCTATGTGTCTTTACTATTCACTTATAGGAACCAACAAATTATAAAGACCTTACTCTGTTATGTAAGCATTGTACCCTGCTATCTCCCTGATGGATCTTTGGGATCTAACTGGTTAAGACAGAGTAAAAAGCTTTCTTTGTCTATCAAGTCTTCCAGAAACATTTCCTTAAATATTCAAGCTGCAACTCCTCCTGCACGGAGTGGGACAACCTGAAGCTAATGACTCAACAAACTATTACCGAGTCCCAAGACTGTGCTTACAATTGTTTTAGGAACTTAGAGTTAAAAATATGATTAAGACACAGAATCTGACCCGGCAAAAGAAAAATACATAAATAAATAAAAAGTAGTTATATGACGATTACAAAAATGAGAACCAACTATCAGATAAGGAAAGGGCACACCCAGTCTTTACAGTCATGGAAGGCCATGACAAACTGAGCTGAATCTGAAAGAAGAAGAAGAAGAAGAAAGAACATTCCCAGCAAAAAGGACAGCATTATTCTCAACACTAAAGCAAGAAAGAGCACAGAACTTACAGAAAGCTTTATGTAGCATTACTGGGAACATAAAGTATGAAACAGAGTAAGGCATGGGACCAAAAGGACTAAATCATGGAGAGTTATGGTCTCAAAAGGACTGAGTTACAACAATCTCAACAGAAAAACAAAATGTACAGAGAGAGTCTTGCTTGGTAGGGTTCCTGAGGTCAACAGTTAGGTTATCTATGGCCTCAAAAATCCCTCTCTGGTAACTGTTAGTTGTGGTGAGACTAAACTTGGGCTGTAATTTTAAGTCCCGCACTTCTTTCATTACCTGTCTGTTGATGTATGGTCTGCTAATAATAATTACAGTGGGTTGTAACCTCCCCAAAGGCATGAAGCAAGGTTGTATTAAGTGAATATTTTATGCCATCTATTTTACTCAGGAATGCATGACAAACCACAAGGATCCTGAAAGCTGGTCTTACAATATGCTTCTAGTCCTCCAGGAAATTCTTCCAGCTCACTGGGCTGTGAGCATTCTCGCAAGTCCCGCAGATAGTCATTTAGGGACTGTTGATTGCTTAGGACTATGCTCCGGAAACAAGCTTCAGTAGGTATCAGGCAAAACATATGTAAAAGCTTACTAAATATGTGAAATATTGGTATGCAAGAGAAAAAGGACCCCTGTGCTAAGTCAGCACAACGCTCTGAACTACAATGAACCAGAAGCAAACCAAGATGAAGTGACAGCTCTGAGTTCGACCCAAAGACCTTTACTGTGCGTAAGGATCAGAGCGCTCTTCTGATGCATTATTCATGCTGTTAATGCACCGCGGAAGAACCCATCCTGAACTTATCCGTTCTCGTAAAATATCAACTATTCAGCCTAGAGTTTAAGATCTTTATCAACCTTCTCTCTGAATCTCCCTCATCATTCATTATATGCCAATTGGATCCTCCCTCTGGTCTAACAGATTATTTACTTACAAAAACTCGCTCACCTAAAATATATATGCATGCCTCTATGAACATGTGTACATGTGCGTGCACGCGCACACACACAGCTCACTTCCGCCGCTTTGGTGTACTGCGTGAAATGTAGTTTCCATGTACTCACTTGTACAATTACCTCATGCAAATATAAACGCTTTCACTGGACTTGCCTTTTCTGTATGGACATGAAGTTATCTTATGTTACCAAAAAAAAAGTAAGAAATCTTGGATCCTTTGGCCATTTTCATTTATAAACATACCCTAATCTGGGTCCTGGGGATGTGATTTTAACCTAGCTGCTCTATTTTTCTCTTTCTATAAAAGGAGACTAACAGAATTGATCTATGGGAAGATCATGAGGAGGACTAACTGGGAAATGAAGGAGACACTGCTTACTATTGGGCTTTGAACACGGCAAATATTCAGAGTGTTCAGTGAGTCAAAATGTACCACCTTACAGAAAACTTGTATTCATTCAGTTGATAAGCATTTACCGGGTATGCCTATCCTATCTATAATAGGCCTGTGCTAGCTGCCAGGGATGGTGAAATCAATGGCATGATTCCTGCCCTCAAAACAATTCCCCTCTTTTGGCTCAATGGGTTAGAAAAGGATAGATGCATGTATATTTATGTATGCATACAGATAAAACAGGGAGAGATTTTTATATATATACATTTTTTTAAACTGCAATATTTCCAATTCTGACCCAATGATACTAAGAACTAATATAAATTGAAAACAGTCAATAAGGGGGAAAAATATGAAGGTAATACTGCTTGCTTTTGATTAAAATTGTTCCACTAAGGAATTGTCTATTATTGTTTGCCACAAACGGCCAGCTATTAGACATCACCAGTCAACATAAATCTCCTCTATTGCTCTGTTCACCCCGCGTCACCCCATTCCAATGGCTACTAGGAATAACATCAAAGAATCTTCTCCCTAGTGGACCATGAAATTAAAGCTCAGCAAACTGAAACAGCCAGTGGGTCTCTTCACCGGGTAAGGCCCAATCTGTGAAGTCAGGAAAAGATGCAATGGGGAAAAAGTAATGTCTCCAGAAAATGTCACAATCTTGAAGTCAGGACAGACTAATGCCAGGAAGAGGAAGCCAATGTCCCCCAAGTAAAGCTGTGGGACTCTTAGCAAGTACTCAGAGGGCAGAGAGAAGAATGCAGACCAGCTTCACGTGATTATGAAGTGATAAAAAATGGCTCCTTCCCAGAGGAAGATAAACAAGAGATGAAGAAAATGTTCTGAATGTGGACTCTGGACTCGTTCTGGCCATGAGGAAATATCCTGTAATACTCCCTTGACAGTCAGGACTTGAAACTTTCGTGTTTACATGTTAGACCATGACATCCCTTAGCATTTTCTTTTCATTTACCAATTCAATTTTACAACAGTAGAGAAGTGTTTGAAAACTACTATTTATTGAGCTCTCAAAATAGGCCAAGCCCTGCTCTAATCGCTGCATGTGTATGTATTCATTTGATCTTTGTAACAACCCAATGATGTAGGCATATAATTACCTTCTTTTACCAAAGGGGAACTGAGTCACAGGGATATTAAGTGATTAGTCTATGACCAAACCAGTATTTAAACAAAGGCAGTCTCTCTCGAGAGCTTTCATTCTTAATCACTACACAACACCTATCAAGCACGTATTACATACTAGGCTGTGCCAAGTATCAAAGATCCACAGGTGAATAAATGTAGTATTTGCCCTTTAAGGTATGCAGACTGAGAGCAGGAAACAATAGGTAATTTGGAAGGTGTGATAAAATGCCAACTATGCTATCATAGCAGTATATACTACATTAGCTGGGGCTACAAAGGAGACAGCAGCTAATCCTACCTATAAGAATGGAGATATCAAGAAAATGTTGAGTTAACCACTGAACTGAATCTTCCTTTTAACAATGCCCCTAGTGGTAAGAGACAATAACATTTATTACATGTGCTCCATGTCACACAGTATGCTAAGCAATTCACATGAATTAGCTTGCTGAGTACTCATAAAAACCACTTAACAACTATTTGCCCACTTTACCGCCGAAATGAAAAAATTTGAGGTACACGATGCCAAGAGTAACTTAACCAAAATACAAGTGGGTGTGGCCTACAATGAAACTCAAGAGATCTGATTCCAAAATCTGGCCTCCTAACTACTACCCTTTAAACTACACCTCTGGGATTAAGAGCCTATGTGGAGAGCTTGTCAAAGTGTAATTGACAACATTGGTCCTGAAGACTCCCATGATAGCACGTGATCAGGCAGAACAGAGCAAAACTAAAATGTGTGCCTTCCTTGATGCCAAAATCTATTTTATGGTAGCCTAAAACAATATTGAGGAAAAAAGACCAATTACTGCTTTTCTCTACCATAGAATAGAACTGACAGGCAATCACTAAGAATCCTAAAAACAGTCATAAATGAAGAGTGGGGAAGACAGTATTTATTGGGCAACTACAATGTTTCAAGTGCTGTGCACATGTAATTAATCTAATTTAATCCTTGCAAATAGCTTTGATAAGTTACAGATCACACAGTACAAACAGGGACCAAAGAATTTACAATGGATCACAGAGCTAATAGACCCAGGGTTTGAAACCAAGTCTATGTGAGTCAGAAAAAAATCTCTGATTACTCCATTATAGCACACTTCTACTTACTGGAAGTCTAAACACTGAAAGCATCAGAACAAAGTCCAGGACTGTCCCCAAAAGTCACCATCATCTGTGTTTAAACCTCTGTGAGTTGAAGCAGTGCTTGCTCCATTGTGAGGCATGAAGTGATGGGGCGATCTACCTCCCTGGGAAAGACCAATGACGAACAACTGAGCTCCCCCTGTCCTCATGATCATCCTTGTAATGAACTGGGTAATGAACTCAACACGCCATCATGATGCATCACGGCACTGATGTCATGGAGGTACCACCAATAATTCAAATACTCCAGGTTCAAGGTTGTGTATACATTTTGGCTAAAAGCAGTGTTTTCGTACCACTGTTTAAATCTTTGAGTCAAGAGTCATTAAGTTTAGTTACAATGTAGGCCAAATCCCAAGCCATATTGTAACAAGGACAAATTAAGAAAAAAGAACTGGGAAATAAAAAAATAAAGAGAAATAAAATGGGACTAACGATGGCAAAATAAATTAGCCTTACAGAGTTTCCTGTCATTGAAACATTGATGGACAGATAAAAAGGATGGATGGCTAGATTTTATAAATACACGCAGCAATTAAAAAACAGGAAGGAACAGGATTCCACAAGGTTTATGACTGAAAAATTCTCAGTTTTCATGAATACCCTCCAGTTTGTAGAGATACAGGTCAAGGGAGAAAATAGGAAATTCTAAAAAACTTAATCAATAAGGCAAAAACCCTTAATATCTATCAGAAGCCCCTACATGCTTCAGCAACATCTTAGTAGTAAAAAGAACGAGAACCAGGACGTGCCAGCTTCCGGGCCCTGTTCCCACTGGTGGACCCCAATGAAGCGCTGCGTGGGGTCACACGTAACAGGATCTCAGAACAAAGAGCAAATGTAGGTTTTCAATCGGCCTACCACTTCATTTTCCACTCAACCCTCAAACTACAGAACAGTTGTCTTCAAAGCAATACCTGATTCTAGCTCCTGTAGCTCCAAAGGATGATAAAGTGATCACAGCACAAATGGGGCCCGTGTCAAGGAGAATTTACCCATAACTTTATCAGAGCAAGCAGACGTTCCAGAATCACAGCAGAGTATGCACAAGATGAAAATAAACGGCATACAAATGACAGGCATGGTGCAGCAAAAATACGAAGTCAAGATAGAATGGCAGACAAAGGAAAAATGAAGAACCAGTCTGGAAGAAAAGGTAACTCAAGCAATAGAAGGAGGTTTTTTTCAATTGCCTCATGTTAGATAAGTTCTCAAAAATATAAATGCAACAAATGAAAAAAGACCTCAATAAGGAAAAAACATACTAATATCAGAATGATAAGTAGGGGACCAAGGGAAAATGTTGACAACAAACACAGCATTGACTCTTACCTAGTAAGTTAGAAACAACAAGAAACAAGACATTCCTAAAAATCAAATCCATGATAAGGAGAACAGGTAAGAGTGATCTCCGTAACTACGGAGGCAAAAACTAAAGTAAAATAAATGAGAACAAATGGAAAGATGACAACCGCTTGTGCAGACAGAGAATGACTCAACATGAAGGTAATTCTTACAATTGAAATAGTCAGGAACACGCATAACAGGAAAAGTGATCAGAGAGGTCGTCGGACACAAGGGAGAGCCGAAGCTGCAAAATACCACAAAACACACCACAGAAGATAAACACGCTAATTAATTTCAAGATAAATTCTGGTTAATTTTTTTTTATTATCTTTTTTTTTTTTTTTTTTAGAGAGTGCAACCACTCATGCGTGCACAAGCAGGGCAGGGACAGACAGAGACAGAGATTGAGAATACCAAGCAGACTCCCAGCCATCAGCACGGAGCCCAACGCAGGGCTCAATCTCAAGACCCTGGAATCAAGACCTGAGCAGAAATCAAGAGTTGGACACTCAACTAACTAAGCCACCTAGTCCTCCCCTAAAGATAAATTCTGATTGAATCCCTGAAATGCAAGGAGGAAATACTGGTAAGGGGAAGAAGTACAAAAAAATGAATGGGAAGGTTAATCAGTTCACCTCTCATAACAAATCGATTGAAACAGATTTAAAAAATAAAGATTCTAACATGTTAATGAGTTTTACAATCTCTTTCCTTAAAAGAGGGATCCTTTATAAAATATTAACTTGCGTTGAGTAACTACCTGAACTTTGGCAATTATATCAATTACACTTTAGTTTCCTTTTCATCTACTAAACTCAAATAAAATCATATCTAATGCTATTTTATTTTTTTCTAATTTTTTTTTCAACGTTTATTTATTTTTGGGACAGAGAGAGACAGAGCATGAACGGGGGAGGGCCAGAGAGAGAGGGAGACACAGAATCGGAAGCAGGCTCCAGGCTCTGAGCCATCAGCCCAGAGCCCGACGCGGGGCTCGAACTCACGGACCGCGAGATCGTGACCTGGCTGAAGTCGGACGCTTAACCGACTGCGCCACCCAGGCGCCCCATAATGCTATTTTATTTTTAAAAAGCCCATACAACAATACTTCTTATAAAGTTATTTTTCTTTCCAAGTTATCAATCCATTATTCTTTTCATACATATTCAAAGAGAAAATTCTGAAATAATATTCACAGAATGTTCTAGCTTGGTAATGAAACTGTTTTGGTGTGTGATTCACTGATTCCCTCTTTATAGTTTTCAGTGTTGTAAGAATTTTGTTCACTGAGAATTTATTCATTTACCTACTTTACTACAGAGAAAACATTTACATAGAGTTTACTATATTCCAAGGATTATTCTAAGTGCTTTATAAACATTAACCTAATTATCATAACTACACTATAAAATGAATATTGTTATACCTATTTTTTTAAATAAAAGAAACTGAGACACAGAGAGGTTAAATAGCTTGCTGAAGGTCTTATGTGTAGAAAGTGGCAAAGCCAGAATTCATACTCAGACACCTGGCTCCAAAGACTAGACCCTTACCATACTGCAGTGACTTGAATTAATCATACTAATCAAATCACATTGATTAAATTATTAGTTTTAAAAGGTGATATAAAAGGCTATAATAGGGAAAGCCAGCATTTAACAATTCTGATAAAAAGAATTATAGTACTAATCAGTCATTTTTAACGCCTGTGACAATTTTTGTTTCTCATAACCTTTTGACTATTACCTATAAATTTTCAAGATTTGCAAAATTTAACTCCTGTCAAATGTTAATTCCTTGACATAATGTTAAGATACAGTTTGGGAAGTAATAAAGTGATTATATAACCAGATACATCTTAACTAAATACAAGTATACCTATATTCTGGACATGTCTATGTATACAAATCAATTTGACTCAATTCTGAAGTAATTTTTACATTCATATGAATTTAATTTTTTTGCATGAGCATAATGTAACAACTGAATAGCTGTAGTTTTCCATTGGGCATTTTAGAGTAGATACGATCAGACAAAGGGGAAAAAAAAGCTGCTTTGACACTTCATCAATCAATTACCATTTATTAAGTTTTTACTAAATGCATCGAGCACTCCACTGCACTAATTTCACCCGTGGCTTCAGATCCTGAAACAAGAATCTCCTCAGAATAGTAATGAAGGTAATGACTTTATTAAGGATTATTACATGAACAGCAAAAAACACTTTTGAAATACTTCATGTTATTTTTAAGACTGATACTTTGGTGCAGAATTAAAGCATGTTGTCAAAATTAATATTTTTATTGTATTTCTCAATTAGCTGGAAATTTCCTTGATTAGTTAGTGAAACCTCTTAACTTTTAATGGGAAAATAATGTATATTTCATCCTATGGAGTGTTAAAAATGCTAGTAAGTTACTTAATTTTTTTAAGGTTTATGTATTTATTTTGAGAGAGACAGAGGCAGTGGGAGAGGGGTAGAGAAAGACAGAATCACAAGCAGATTCCATGCTGTCAGCACAGAGCCCAATGCGGGGCTCCAACTCACAAACTGTGAGATCACGACCTGAGCCAATACCAAGAGTTGGACGCTTAATTCACGGTTCTTGAGTTTGAGCTCCGTGTCTGGCTCTGTCCTAACAGCTTAGAGACTGGAGCCTGCTTCAGATTCTGGGTCTCCCTCTCTGTCTCTCTGCCTCTCGCCTGTTCATGCTGTCTGTCTCTGTCTCTCTCTCTACACAAACAGTAAAGTAGGTTATTTTATCTAACCATACAAGAGATATCACCACCAAATAAAGTTCTTTAGATGTCAACGTGGACACTGGAACCATACCTATCATTATTTGAGGGCTTCTGGTTCTTCTTATTTTGTTTTTTTTTTTTTTTATTTTATTAAACTTTTTTTTTTTTTAACGTTTATTTATTTTTGAGACAGAGAGAGACAGAGCATGAACGGGGGAGGGTCAGAGCGAGGGAAACACAGAATCCAAAACAGGCTCCAGGCTCCGAGCTGTCAGCACAGAGCCCGATGCGGGGCTCGAACTCACGGACCGCGAGATCATGACCTGAGCTGAAGTCAGACGCTTAACCGACTGAGCCACCCAGGCGCCCCTAGTTCTTCTTATTTTGGAAGGTAGGCAAGTCAATCTTAAATTACTTTTGAAATTTCAAAATACCAATGTATGGAAAAACAAGAATGCTTACCTAATCAACATCTATCCTATAGGTGAAACTGAAAATGTAACTGTTTTCCATGGTTAGAGTGACCCAGTATGTTACTGGTATCTGGTATCCAGGAGATGAAAATACACTAGGAATTTTAAACATCCGTGATTTGTGTATGGTTCCCTATAGATCAGTGCCAACTGCAACAACGACAACAAAATAAAAGGTTACTACTATTGCATCACCACCACTGATGGTCGAAAACAACCCTAAGATCCAAGATTCCAGGAAATTCTGGAATCCAGGAGAAAATATCTAAAACCAAAAATTTTGAAAAATAGCAGAGTTAAAATAAGAACAGATGTTATTCAAGTTAAAAATGAAAGAGACTAGGGGTGCCTGGGTGGCTCAGTCGGTTAAGCGTCTGACTTCGGCTCAGGTCATGATCTCGTGATCTGGGAGTTCGAGCCCCGCATCGGGCTCTGGGCTGACAGCTCAGAGACTGGAGCCTGCTTCGCATTCTGCGTCTCCCTCTCTCTCTGCCCCTCTCCCACTTGTGCTCTATCTCTGTCCACCAAAAACAAATAAATGTAAAAAAAAAAAAAATTTTTTTTAAATGAAAGAGACTAGAACTAAGAGTTAAGAATATTTGATGGGAGCAAGAGTGAAATGCGTACAAGTTAGAACTAATCTAAGAAGGTCTGGATCATTTCTAACGGCCCTGAAACATCAGCTATCCAAGGCTTGGTTTAAGAACTATCCATTATGTGATATAGGTGTTCATCAGATCTTCAAGACTGTAAGGCTGACACACATATCCCTAAACCCACTTTCCACTGTTTGTCTGTACCCCCACTCAAATAACAAATCCTATTCAAGAACTATATGGAATATACAAACCATAGTGATGAATTATATGAAATCTCTTGCATGTTACTACAGAAACTAGTTTTGTCACTTTGTGCATGATCTGCCCTCCATGTTTAAAGCGCTCTACCTCACTTGTCCAGCCAAACTGATACACACTCCTCAAACTGTGTACATGGTGTTCAGTAAGGTGTCCAAGAAACCTCTGCTCCTGAATTTGAGATGACCGCCCCCCCAGCACTGTAACCTGCATCTACCTTTATATTAAATCCACGACACTATATACATGTTCACAATTATTTTTCAAGTTTACTTTCTTTTTTTTAATTTTTAACATTTGAGAGAGAGCACAAGCAGGGGAGGCACAGATAGAAGCGGAGACACAGAATCCGAAGCAGGTTCCAGGCAGAATTGTCAGCACTGAGCTGGACATGGGGTTCGAACTCCTGAACTGTGAGATTATGACCTGAGCTGAAGTCAAGAGTTGCAAGTTCAACAGACTGAGCCACCCAGGTGCCCCGTGTTCACAATTACATACACTGCCTCCCCTACTACCTCCTTAACTCTCAGATCACACATCTTTATACCATTTACCTTCACAACCCAGGTGCCTGTCATATTACGCGGCACAGAAGTCACTCAATACATGGTAGGAGACTGAATTAGCACATTCTATAAAGATCTCTGGTAAATGTTTATGAACTATAGAAAGGATCCCTGTTCACCACCCAAATTATGAACCAAACCCCTATATCTTGACAAAGAAATGACTCTATTCTAACAGCAGAAATGCAAACAGCAGAGTGAGGTGGGAGGAAGTCAGGGAGGGGGTGTGACCCCGGTCAATCAGAGGCTGCCCCGCCAGCCCCCATCCTTGCCCTGCACCCCTGTCCAGCATCCCACTACCTGGAGCTGCTGCAAGCACGCAGCCGTGGGGGGGGGGGAAGCAAGGTGGCACTGACGTCATCTGGCCGGGGGGACGCAAAGGAACCTAGGGCTGGTGTATCTTACAGGTACGAACCGGTAAGTCCTCGGCGGACGAGTCCCTTGTGGACGCGCAATGCTCACCACCTCCGCCACCTTCCTTCGTGGGGCTCCCGACTCTTTCCGCAGCGTCCCCTCGCGCTCCACGAAACCCGGCGGTCTCAGCTTTTCCCCCGGAAAGCCCCCAGGTCTCCAGACCACAGAGGTAAATCAAGAGGTTCCACCAGTTGCAAACGTGCGCACAAACGACACGCCGGGGTCTTATCTGTTCACATCCCGAGAAGAACTCGGTCCACAGCAGCGACTGGAAGACGGGGCGCCATCTCCCCTGCGCTGGAGGAAAGGGCTGAAGGGACCGCAGACGTGGTCTCCCCAGAGACGCCCCCCCAAGGGGACGCCCGGGAGCCTGCACACTGTGGACACCGTGGACCCACGCGTTAGGGCCGCACTGGCCTAGAACGTTTGCTGAAGCTCAGGCAGGACCCGGTTTGTAGCCCGAGCCCCATATCACCACACGCGGGACTTCTGGGGGTTACTGAGAGGCTTCCGCGGTTGGGCTTGTAGCCAGCGCCTGCGCATTTCACTCCCCGGGCCGGTTTCGGAAGTCCCGCCCACACTCAGCGTTCCCGCCACAGAGGTTCCAGGCGCCTGGGCCTGTGGGGTTAGGTGCCTCCACGAAGTGGCTCTAACTGGGGCCTGGGGCGGGGCGAGGAATCCACGAGCGGCAGGGATTGCCTGCGCGGTGGTGGGCGGAGTCTGGGAGGAGGAGCCTCTGGCACCTGGCGAGGAGGAGCCTCTGGCACCTGGCACGCAGGTGCCTCTCCTTCCAGGCAGCGCCTGGCCGCAGAACCCGAGAGCCTGCGAAGGCCGGCTTCTTCCGGAAGTAGGTCCCGCCTGCAGCGCCGCAGGCCTGACCTGCCGGTTCTCCGGGCCGCCGCCGCCTGGCTCAGCACATCCGAGCCCGTCCTATCCTCGCGCGGCCATCGGGACTCACACCTAACGAAGAAGTCCCAGAGCGCAGCGTGCCGCTCGCTCTGCTCACGTCTGTCTTCCCGGGAAAGCCCGCCCTGGCCCACCCGGACCACGACCGGGCCCCGGCTCTGCGGCTTGGGCCACGGTCCTCCAACGAAGACGGCTTCTCGCTGGAGAAGGCTGCGGAAGGCGCCAGCCATCCCTTTGCGCAGGGCGCTCATGCTGATGCCCTGCGGCCGCGCCTCGACGCACCTGCCGCGGGGCGGCAGAGATGGCTCCTGTGGGGGATTGTGGGCACTTCCCTGCCGCCAGGACGGCCCTGCCTGGGGCTCCCTCTTCCTGCTTTCTTTCTCCTCCTGCCTTTTCTTGTTTTTATTTCTGTGGACACATACTTCGATGGTTCCTAAGGAGGGTCGTATAGAGGCTGGCTTTTTTTGAAAAATGCCCGTTCTGTCTCTACTCACTTGTAAATAATAGGTTTCATTGAGCAAAATACCTTTTTGGAAATAATTTCCCTCCAGAATTTTGAAGCTATTTTTTAATGTTCCAGCTTCCAGTACATACTTGACCTCTGGATCCCAATTGATTCCTGATTCTTTCTATGTAGATTTCTTGTCTCTCTGGAAATTTTTGAGAATATTTCTTGTTCCCCAGTGCCCTGACATTTATCTCTAATGTGCCTGGGTGATCGTTTCATTCATTGTGCTACTCCTCAATGGGCCCTTTTCATCTAAAAACTCCGGGAATTTGTTTTGAATTATTTCTTTGCTGAGTTCCTTCTTTGTATCTTCTGTTTTCTCCTCTTGAAATGCCTACCATTCAGATGTTTGACCTCCTACAATTAGCTTCTAACTTTTATATTTCCTTTATCCATCTTCATATATACGTGAATATATACATACATATTTTCTATTCTCAGAAAATTCCTCAACCTTACTCATAAACTTTTTCCTTGAATTCTTTATTTGTTTTAAAATGTGTGTAATATATTTTTAATTGCAAAAGTTTGTTCTTGCTGATTTTTTTGTTGCTGTTGTAAATAGCATTCTATTCTTATTTTGTAGTTAAAATATCTCCCGTTTACTTCATCATTGAAATAATGAATATTGTTAAATATAGGTGTTTCTGCTTCCTTACCCTGGAAACTGGATATGGGGCATATGGCAACCTCTGTACTATTCTTGTAGGTTTTTTTTTTTGTAAATCTAAAACTGCTATAATGAAGTTTATTCGAGATAATGAAATAATCTCTCTTTTTACTTGAGAGTATGTATATATGTTAGATTATATACACACACACACACACACACACACACACACACACACATATATATGATTGAATGTAGTTTTGAAAGAGATAAACATAAGTGTTCAGTCTATTCTCCCTACCTAGAAGTATCTAATATTCAAATTTTTAATGGATCTTCTCTGTGGCTTTGTGATAGTGAGTATCACTGGATTGCCTTAAACCCAGGAGCACCCTCTTCTGTGAATGATAATGTAGGGAGAGAGTGAATCAGTAATGAAAAGAGCCGTATTCCAATGATGGGCCACACCAGGGCAGGTGAACCTAGCATAGCATGTTGTAAATTAAGTAATGAGAATTCTGCAGAAACTGGAAAAATAAGGCTGAAGTTACAGGTGAACCAAGAATATCAAGAGATTTATAAAAAGCTGGGGGGGGGAGAAAAAAAAGTATTGGAGAATGGTATTAAATCTTAGATGGGCACTAAATGTAATTTCACTAAAATTACAGGGTCAAGGTGACCTTGCTTAGTTGAATGTACTGAAATCTGATAGCCTTAAGTGTTGTAACAATCAGTTATTGTAATAAACTTTTGGGATAATGACCATCTATTTCTTTTATATGATTTTTACTGTGCTTGATACTGAGTTTAAAACAAAATAGATACATTAAAAATCCTTCTGAGTGATAAGGGAAGAAAATGCTCCTAAAATTAAGAATGCACTGTGTTCTTGTTCTGTCTGGACATAGTTAAATATCCTGTCTCCCCAGATTTTGCTAGGAGCGTATGCATCCAGTGAAAGGGTACATGCACCAATAACTTTGAAAGTATTTCTTTACTGGCAACTGAAAACTGATGGTCTCACTGAAATCCAATAAAAAATTATTCTTATATAAGCTGTACAAAATAATGTTCTCAGTGACTTGATACATTACCCTAGAATAGCCAGCAGGACAACAATCCAATAGCAATTTCAACAATCTTTCATCTTAAAACAAAGAAAATGCAATATTTTATTGTGACTCTGACCAGAATTCCAAACGGCATAGTTGGTACCACTGTAAAAAACAGTAAGGATTCCTAGAATATGCATTCTATTTAACTTTTGTTTTAATTTAACTTGTAATTGTGAGATACTTCTGTTCTAGATTCAACTTTACAGTTTCATGATGCATTTGGCTGTATCATACCTTTGATCACCTCCATAATTCCCATCTCACCTGTTCCCAGAACTCTAGAAGTCTGTCTTCTCCTTCATCCTGTACATGTATATTTCTGCACATGCATATATGTCACATATCAAGACCCTTTGTTCACCGTCGATCACTCCATCATTTCACATTCACCAAACCATTCTCTTTCCTTATATTCAAGTTTAAACTCTTATTCTCTTCATTTGGAGAATCTACCTAAATTAGTTATTTCCGGGGTGCCTGGGTGGCTCAGTCGGTTAAGTGTCCAACTTCAGCTCAGGTCACCATCTCACGGTCCGTGAGTTCGAGCCCCGCATCAGGCTCTGGGCTGATGGCTCAGAGCCTGGAGCCCGCTTCAGATTCTGTGTCTCCCTCTCTATCTGCCCCTCCCCCGTTCATGCTCTGTCTCTCTCTGTCTCAAAAATAAACGTTAAAAAATTTTTTTTTTAATTAGCTATTTCAACAGAGGTTAAAAGATCAAAAATAGAACACATTCTTTTCAGAGTTTATGACAACAAAATTCCTACAGAATATGTTTTGCTTCTCATATGATTATATTCCAAGGAAGGTGAAGGAAGTGAGGCATTTGTTTCAACATTTGATCTACTTAATACCTGGCAAGTTATAAATGCGTAAAGGAATCTTTATCATCACCAGCACTATATGTTGGTACTAAGTTAAAATGTACTGTGTATATGCTCTGCCGTAGGCCATAGCTAAAGTTCCTAATCCCTGTTTTTTTCTAAGATACACCTTAATACACAGTAATTTTGAAAAACTCCAAATCTGGAAGACAATATCATATATTTTTGGCCATTTGACCCACTGACCAAAGTCACCTTATGGAAGATGAATTTTTTGAAATAATTTGTAAGGCACTATAAAATTATAAACTGGTTGGGATTCTACGTGGTCATATTTCTTTTATGCTCACTAAACTATCCCCAGAATCATTCATCCCAAATCTCACTGACTTTAGAATTCCTAAATACAGCTGCTACCAGTTCAGCCACAGGCTGGTCTCTAACAAATAGGTTCTCAAAGGAATGGTAGGTAGGAAATTGCTCTTTATTTTAGCTTTAGTTCTAGTCTCATCTTTAGGGATTTTTAGGAGTTGAGTCATTATTTTCCCTTATCTGCACTCAGACACATCTGCTACTCATCAGCCAGAACTGCTCACATTGAAAGTGAGGGTTCAGAACTGCCCACAGAGAAGCAAGTCATTCTTGGCAAATTCAAAGCCAAAAAAAAAAAAAAAGCAGAATGTTAAGCAGAAACAAATATCATTGGCCATGTTCTTCTTAAGAGATAGCATTCAGTAATACTTTCCTATGTCAAACATGTAAAAAAAAACTTTATTGAATTAAAAATAAATGATTCCTATGACTTTTACATTACACATGCTACACTCCCACACATTCCCATGATCCACTATGGTAAGTTCTGTAAATGTGAGAGGCTTAGATGTTCCAACAAAGATAAAGTATGTTCTTGGTCACAATTGTTTATAGTACAAGTATGCAGAGTTAAAAATCATCAGTAGCAGTGATGGTGTGAGGGAGTTCGAGAAGGGAGTGAGTCAAGTCTCATATGGGCTCAGTGTTAACCATACAACATGGGCTCTCCATACACAATGATATTTAATACCCAGAAATCCCAAGAAGAAGTACCTCTTTTTGCACGTGTAGATGCAGTCCCAGAAAGGCTAAATAACTAGCACTTGACAAGTCCATATAGTTGATTCCCACTATTCATAGTAGCTGTGTTCTCTAAAGTGACTGTGACCCCTTAATTAGCAAATGTGGACCTCTTGCTCCTAGGGTTTAGATGCTTGCAATCCTATGGTCACACTATTGACTGATCATTACTATGTTTTATGTGTGTTTCTGTTTAAAGACAACTTATTTAATATATATTATTGTTTTCTTCACAATGAATTCCTGGAAAATACATATTCATGCTGGAATGAAAGTTATCCAGCACATGTATTTTCTCCGGAAGACACACAACAGCCTTCTTGCACTTAGGAATGTGAGACCCCACTTCAGCACTATGCTCAAGGCCAAACTGAGAAGTTAGCAAAAAAAAAAAAAAAGCAAAAAAATGATAAAAACATGGCACTAAATACATCACACTTGTATTTGCTTGTTTACACTGTAAGAGCAGACACAAGTAGGCAAATCGTCAACTTGTTCACACATGAGCTAGGAACATGCTCTTTGGGCAACTCAAATTTTTCACTGCTCTGCAGGTGTCTGTGAGTGACTGGGAAAGGGCTTTGAGTTTCGATTTGGGCGTTACAAAAACATTTTAGCATATCGGCAAATTTGCAAATACAGAATCCATAAATAATGACGATGACTGTACTCGATACTAGATCTGTTGAATGCCAATGCATGTCCACTCTTTGTGTCTCCACCTCTTTCTCTTGGATATAAAAGTAATGCATTCTCATGGGGAAAAAGAGAGCCATGCAAAAAATATTCTCAAAACAATTTTTAACCAACGAAAATTATATCACCTAAGTCTTTCTATATATATGTGTATGTGTGCATATCTCCACAATGACTGTGTAAACATCATTTTGGTTTCATAATTCTGGGAATGGCCAGAGAAAGAAAAAAATCATATGATTTCACTCATGGGAGAACTTTAAGAGACAAAACAGATGAACATGAGGGAAAGGAAAGAAAGATAATGTAAAAACAGGGAGGGGGACCAAACAGAAGAGACTCATAAATATGGAGAACAAGGTTACTGGAGGGGTTGTGGGAGGGGGGATGGCCTGAATGGGTAAGGGGCACTAAGGACTCTACTCCTGAAATCACTGTTGCACTATATGCTAACTAATTTGGATGTACATTTAAAAAAATAAAAAATAAAAATAAAAATATAAAAATGATCCTGAATGCTATAGAGAGTTAAAACAAATTGAAAAATAATAATATTCTGGAAATGGTTAATTATAGAGCTCTTTCCCTTAAATATTGAGTATAGCTGGACATCATTATTTTCAGTGATTGCATAACATGTTTTCACTTATCTCCTACTAACAGACATATAGGTTCTTCTAGAATGCATCCATTGATCTATTAATATTTATTTATCCTGAACGGTACTAAAAATTGTCAACATGTGTGTGCAAATGTCTGACTGTTTTTGCAACAATTTCTTTAAAGCACAAGTCAGATTTCAATGCCTATTAATCGGCCCTTGAGAAACATTTTCCCCAGCTTAAGCCACGTTCTGTCTGCTGTCCCATGTGCTGCAAGGTCAATGTTCCTTTTAACTTGCTGTCAGGACTTCCCACCTAAGTGAACACCGTGCTCTGTAGTTGTGGGAAAACAGATCAGCTCATCTTAGGATTCATAACCAAATGCCTAGAGATGGCCCGGTACTAGAACAATAAGCATCTGAAGAATTGTAGGCTAAGGAGCCAATGCTGACAAGTTGTGGGAAGGCGGTAATGGTGGCAGCGTCATCTTTGACTCTTTCCAAATCTCCACATAAAAAATGGACGCAGAGCCCGAATGGCAAAATCAAAACTCTAGGGAGGGTGCCACACAACATCTTCTCAGCTACACGACCTGAATGTTATTAGCATCCCTATGGGAAAAATGGGAAACCAAGCAAGCAGGCTGATGGACCTGAAATACAAGAATCTGACAGCAGCAATGACTATTTGCTAGAAAACACATCAGGTCAATCTGAGAAAGCCAACTGCAAAGGGAGGAACCCTCCCCCACCCAACAGCAGGTGCGATGGGCCCACTGTAAGAAGGGAATAAGATGTTAGCTTCATCGTTGCCTTTGAACCCCTTCCTTTCCAGGATAGGATCTAATACTGACGAAAACCTACTGGAAGTGGATTTAAAATTGAGCAAGCTCACACTAGTGGAGAAGGAAGAAAGAGAAAGTTCTGGGGGAAAAAAGGGGGGAGATGGAAGTGAAGCAGAGCTTAGGATTCTCACAAAGAAAGTCCCTCTATTTCTAAGCACTGTACGGAACAACAGAAGTTCTGTGAAGTTAGAAAAGCTTGCCTAGGATTGGGGGGGTGGCGCCCTGTGCGGGGGGCATTCATTTAAGCATTTGGTTCTTGATTTCGGCTCAGTTCATGATCTCACGGTTCATGAGGTCAAGGCCCAGGTCGGGCTCTGCACTAACAGCACGAAACCTGCTTGGGATTCTCTCTCCCTCTCTCTCTCTCTGTCTCTCTCCCTGCCCCTTCCCTGCTTGCACATGTGCGCTCTCTCTCCCACTCTCTCTCCCTCTCAAAAATAAACAAGTACATTAAAAAATAAGAAAAACTTCCCTGAAACACATCTCCTTCTAAAGTTCAGCAAAAGTAATATCACACAAGAAAGAACAATACAAATGTGTAAGGTTAAATCCCACACATGTTATTATAAACACAAAGGAAACAAGACAAGAAGGTATTCCTACAAGAAGCACACCCAGACCCCAGACAAACACACTCAAAAATGACACTGCATGTGTAACTATTATTTCAAAATGAGCCGATTAAAATGCACAAACTGAAGACACGGCAGAGCACAGGAAATAATTAGATACAAAGGGAAAGATAGATCACTTCAGGTGGAAAGAATAAAATAGAAGGAACAGGAGTGAAGACATCAGAAAGCATACAAAAAAATTAAAACGAAAACATGTTTGAAAAGCAAAGAAGGCGAGGGGCCACTGGGTGGCTCAGTCAGTTAAGCATCCGACTTTGGTGCAGGTCATGATCTCACAGTTCGTGGGTTCGAGCCCAGCATCGGGCTCTGTGCTGACAGATGAGAGCCTGGAGCCTGCTTGGGATTCTGGGTCTCCCTCTCTGCCCGTCCCCCACTCTCACTCTGTCTCTCTCTCCCCCAAAATAAATAAACATTAAAAAAAAAATTGGGAGGGCACTTGGGTGGCTCAGTCAGTTAAGCATCCGACTTCGGCTCAGGTCATGATCCCACAGTCCGTGAGTTTGAGCACCACATTGGGCTCTGTGCTGACAGCTCGGAGCCTGGAGCCTGCTTCAGATCTTCTGCCCACCTCCCCCCCGCCCCTCTCCAACTTATGCTGTATGTCTCTCTCAGATAAATAAACATTAAATACATACATACATACAAAGAAACTGATAAAATTGTTTGAAAGAAAAATAAGAATACTGATGGAAGACAAGAATAATTCAACACACAAAAAACAGAAGTCTGAAGAAAGAAGTTAAAGAAAATAAATACTAGGGGCTATAATAAAAATATCTTGAAATAGAAAAGAAACTATACATTGAAAGAATGTACCCCATGTCTGAGAATACTTGATCTGGCCAGAAAAGAAAAATTAAATCTATCCTACTAATTTTTTTTTGAAGTAAAGAATAAGAGAAAAATATCCTGAAATCAAGGGCCTGTGACTTGACATGAGTTTGTCATCAAAATTTTCATTGGTATCACTTTATGCCACAAGAAAAGAGGAGTAGCATATTCTAGATTCTTGGGGGTTGCAGGGAAGTAGACAAAAACATGGGTGCAGGCGGTCATACCCAGCAAATCACAGAACAATGGTATCCTATTGCCAGAATTCAGGAACCATTGTTGCAGAGACTTCTTCCTGAGAAATCAATGCGTGGGTGAGCACAGTCACAACCACTAAGGAATCAGAGACGCGAAGGTTAGGGGTAAATGTGAAACCTACAGCTAGTTGTAGATTAAGAAAAACAAAGGTTCCAAGGGAAAGAGGTTGCGTGTAATGATGATATACACACATGATGTAGCTCATGAACCACCTGTGCAGGTTCCTTAGCAACTCTATTCTCAAAGTCATGTGGATAGCTTGAATTTGGCCATTTACGGCAATAGTTGGTTTTTAGAAAGGTGGTTATTCAATATTCACAGTCTTGGTCCACCCTGGCTGGGCTGCCATAGCAAAATACCACAGTTGGGGGGGTTTAAGCAAAATAAATTTATTTTCTCACAGTTCAGGAGACTTGAGGTCCAAGATCAAGGTGCCGGCAGAGTTAGCATCCCGTGAGGTCTCTCCTCTTGAGTTAATGACCGCACCCCTCTCCTTGTGTGCTGATGTAATCTCTCCTCAGAGGAAGAGAAAGCAGAGGAGAGGGGGAGAAAGACAGATCGTATCGTTCTGGTACATTTTCTTACAAGGACTGTACCATGAATATGTAACCTGCAAAATCCAGAGGCCATGGAAAGCTTTACAGATGCCATATCCTCTAAGCAAAGAACCAGATGGTTACCTAAAGCACACATTACATTGAAATTTCAAAATGGCAGGTTTAAAACATGGCGTCTAGGAAGGTGTGCGTGAATCAAACACACACAAGAAAGCAGTTACTATAAAAATCAGGATACTGGTTATGTGTGGGGAGGAGGGGGATTAAAATTAGAAGTGGGTCACAGGAAAGGCGCTTCTAGAGTGACTGCAAAGTTATGTTTCTTCACTTGCTTGTTTCACCACACATTTGATTTATGTGGTTTTCTGCATTTTTGTTTGATCTTACAATAAATTATTTTTAAAAAGAAACCAATCCTTCTTGTGGCTAATCTCCCAAAAGATGTATACAAGAATATAAAGAAATATGAATATCAAACTAGAAACTAATATTTATTGTAATTATGTACTTTAAATATCAAATGCAATAACTGAATTAAAATCTGTGTATGACTCTTACAGCATGGCAAAACAATTAACTAAAGTAAAAATCCCCACCAACCTTTTTTTAAAAATACAATCGTGCCAACTGGTAATTTAACTGAAGTTCATTTAATTTTTTTTTTCTGACTTGACTGAATTAATTATTATTGGCATATTTGAGACAAAGACTTAAGGACTTGACTAAATTGCCTTTGATGACATTGTCTACAAACTTTTTTTTGAATGAATAAAACAAAGATGTGACAAGAATAAATAGCACATATAAAACTCTATAACAGGTTAAAGTCCCTACTCTAAGGGAAGTTCTCGCAAAAATCATCAGGTAAATGTCTTGAGCTGCAGTTGTTCAACCAGGTTATCCAAGTCTAGAGAACAGGGTGTGTTGGTCACCATCCGTGAAGCCCGAGGAGAATATTTCCATCTGCACGGTGGTTCGTGAACTTGCATTTTATTACAGGGCAAGCCACAGAGGAATTAATGTGTTCATTCCCTTTTATTCCTCCGCCCCTCTCCATCCGCATCCCCACCTACAATGAGCCCACTGCCACACATTTATGGAAGTTGAAGTCTCAGGCTGTGTTACGTAGGACTGAGCAGGGAGAGCCCGGTCCCTGAGAACACTAGAGAGAAAGCATGTTGGTCGGAGACTGTTCGCATCAAGTAGAGTCTGCAGGCAGCCAGGTTAACAGCTTTGGTCCCTCCTTAGGGATCTGCTAAGGCCCTGATGGAGGTAAGGAAGCAGATTAATAAGGATTGTTCTATTTGAAGATAAGTTCATTGTGGAATCTTGCAAGTTCTCCAATGGTCTCACTCTTTGAAGCCATGTATAAAGTTCTGAGCGCTCCAAAGCACAGGACTTTATGTTACTGTGGAGATTTGATCATGGTTAGCCTGCATTTCCTTACAAATTTCTATTCATTGTATCCTGTGATGGGCCCCATGCTTAGATACCATGAATTCATTCTTTCCTTGCAGCTTTGACTTTTAAAGAGCTTGCCACCACTTAGTGATTGCTTATTCATGCTGTGTTTACTTAGCTCTGCTCCCTCTAAGTCTCTCTCATTATTGCCTTAATCAGGGCGGTTGTGCTTCTATGAATCACCTTCTACCAATGACACCACTGGTAGTAAAGTGCAGATCTCAGGGATAATTATTGTTTTGCATTTATATTATTATTACTTTGCATTTATATAGCCTCCTTCTTCATCTGATACTTTATTCACAACAATCCCTTTCTGGTGATTCCTGCTAAGCATATTAAAGAAATCAGAGCATTGTATAGAAATATGCAAGAAGAGATTTCATAGATCATTTCACTTCATCCCTTTATTTTCAGATGTGGAAACTGAGGAGCCCCAGAAAGACTGACTTAATTGCCCAAAGGCACTGGTTTGTAGCACAGTCAAAACTAAAGAACAGTTTTCTTGACCTAGCCGTCACATATTAATTTTTTATCGAAAGCTAGATATAAGTGCATTAATAAATAAATGAATAAGTTATTTTATGAACTAATAAACTGTGACTTATAATCCACAGTAAAAGTGGCACAATTGTAGTTACTGCTTGCTGAGTAACACTTATTAACATGACATCCTCTGAGGACACCTGGTACCTGAATTTATTCACTCTGGGTGCCAGGGGCTTCACAGAAGAGTTTGCCCAGGTGGAAATGGGTATACACACCATGTCTCAGGATGGGGACAGCATGGAGAGTCCTTCGCTTTAAAAATGGACAGAGAGAGCCTGGGTGGCCCAGGTGGATAAATGTCCAACTCTTGATCGTGGCTCAGGTCATGATCTCATGGTTGGTGTGTTCGAGTCCTACATCAGGCTCTACGTTGCCGGCATGCAGACTGCTTGAGAGTCCCTTTCTCCCTCCCCTGTTTGTGTGCTCGCTCTCTCTCTCTCTCTCTCTCTCAGATAAATAAATAAACTTTAAAAAAATTAGAAAAGGACAGAGTTGCCCCCAAAGCCCTCTGTCCTGTGTTGGTCTCTTCAGGGTACCTTCCACCTTGTTTTTTTTTTTTTTTTTTTAATGTTTATTTTATTTTTGAGAGTGAGAGAGACAGAGCACGAGCGGGAGAGGGGCAGAGAGAAAGGGAGACACAGAATCCGAAGCAGGCTCCAGGCTCCGAGCTGTCAGCACAGAGCTTGACACGGGGCTCGACCTCATGAACCGTGAGATCATGACCGGAGCCGAAGTCCTACGCTTAACTGACTGAACCACCCAGGCACCCCTCTGAGAAACCTAACTCTCGATTAGTCTCACTTTGCACCAGTTTTCAAATTTTAGACTTTAAATGCCTTTTTGATGCTTTCAATATGTTATTCAAAAATTCTGGCTCCCTGTTTTGCTTGTTAACTTTGTAAGGACTTTTCTTCCTTCTTTGTGCAATTCTCTACAACATTTTCCTAGCAGGCTTTTACTTAAAAGTAACAATTTATTGAAAGGTCAAATTTCTCATTGGAGCTCAAGTTGGAAACAATTTCTCATTGGGCAAAATTACCAGGTCATGGTCCTTCTAGTGCAATGGCTGTTAAACTGTTACTTGTTTGCAACAGCTAATGGGGACTATCTGGTCAGTTACTGAATGTCCTTGTGAGGTAAACATAAGAAGAATACTCAAATGTTGCTTTTTTAACTTCAGAACCAAGAGGAAATATACTCAATCTACTTAAGAGTCAGCAGTCCATCAATTGCGTTATTTGGGGAAACACACCTGATTCATCTGTTGGAGCATTTGGGGTGCTGAAAGCTAAAAAGTGATTAAGCAATTAGAATTGGTGTTTATTAGATATCTCTCGTGCAGTTAACTCTTAGGGAAGTTCTGAGGATCAGCAAAAGGGATATAGGATATAATTTATAATCTAAAGGCGTTTACATTCTAACCGGAAAGAAAACTAACACACTTCAAACAAAGGGGAACTGAACAGTGAGATGATACATTGAATTGAGCTTCATGGATTGGAATAGTGAAAATGGGAGAGATTTATGGAGTGGGTGAGATTTGAGCTCTGTCCCTGAGGTACCGATGGTATTTACATATTCAGGTGGATGGAGTAGGTGTGCCAGATAAAGAAGATTCTACAAGGAAAAAAAAAATCACAAGGGGAGAAATAAGCATGTTGTATGTTGGAAAGAGTGAGATTCCACACCTGTATGAAATATATTTCATAGAATAATGGAAAATTATGTATCAGTGCCCTTGAAAGCATTCTGAGGACTTAGAGAATTCCAGCCACTCTTATACCCTCAGCACCTAGCTGCTCAATAAATACTCACAGAGGCAAAGGGATCTATCTAAGAGATATGTTACAGAAAATGAAACAGAGAGCCAGAGCCGGCCGGGTAATTGAGTAAGACCTCGCTCCTCGTGAACTGCACACACTCACCACTACCTCTCAACTCCAGCACCGTTTCCAGAACTAGAAAGTTCTAGGTGATGGAAGTCATCTCTAGATTCACTCACTCAACATCCACAAAAAGCCTGCTGTAAAGTTTCTGTTGAAAGCGATACTTAGGCAGGAAAAGTTAAATCTCCTTAGAGATTTCAAAAGTAAGGAGACCTTGTCCAATGAGCAGCTGTGTCTCTGCCTTGATTTTCCATATGATCCGCAGGACAACAAGGCTGAGACGCACAGGACGGAGGGTTCAAGCCACATCAGCAGCTCTTCTCCCAAGGAAAAGAGGTGAAAAATAACTCAGCTCAACTAGTGTGTGCTGATGATGGGATGTCAGGGTAAGAGACGTCCAGTCCTACTGACCACTCTCTGCCCATAGGACCATATTGTTCATGCCCATCGAAGTGTGGAGGGGCAAGCTGTTCATCGCAAACCTTGATTTGGATGTCTTCTCAAGGAAATCCACATGAGTTGATAAGAGTGCAAAGTGCTTTCATCTTCAGCAATACTTGTTCCATAACCTTCCAGATACCCAGCTTCTTCAAGACATGGCAGATGTGACAAATGCCATCGTTTTCAGATCCCTTGACATGTTCGCTATGACCATCAGGCTGAGGAACTAAATATTTCAATTTATAGCCACATGGGTTTGTGTGTTTGGTTGCTTGCACAATGTAGAAAATAGCTTTTAAAGTATTCATTTTGGGGGGCGCCTGGGTGGCTCAGTCGGTTGGGCGTCCAACTTCGGCTCAGGTCATGATCTCACAGCTCGTGGGCTCGAGCCCCACATCACGCTCTGTGCTGACAGCTCAGAGTCTGGATCTGCTTCGGATTCTGTGTCTCCCTCTCATCTGCCCCTAACCCACTGGCACTCTGTCTCTCTCAAAAATAAATAAACGTTGGGGCGCCTGGGTGGCGCAGTCGGTTAAGCGTCCGACTTCAGCCAGGTCACGATCTCATGGTCCGTGAGTTCGAGCCCCGCGTCAGGCTCTGGGCTGATGGCTCAGAGCCTGGAGCCTGTTTCCCATTCTGTGTCTCCCTCTCTCTCTGCCCCTCCCCCGTTCATGCTCTGTCTCTCTCTGTCCCAAAAATAAATAAACGTTGAAAAAAAAAATTAAAAAAAAAAAATAAATAAATAAACGTTAAAAAATACTTAAAAAATATATTTCATTTTTCTCAGTGTAAACTTCATGTTACTATGTTTAAACTTTTTTTTTTTAGAGTTGTGGGGAGGAAAGGGGCCGAGAGAGCGAGAACCCCAAGCAGGCTCCCCAATGTCAACACAGAGCCTCACCCAGGGCTTGAACTCATGAACCCTGAGATCATGACCTGAGCCAAAATCAAGAATCAGAGGCTTAACCAACTGAGCCACCCAGTCGCCCCACATGTTACTGTTTTTATTTCAAACTAATTATTCTTTTAAGATAAGCTTTATCTTTTTTGCATTACAATTGGTTGTAGTTTTTCCTATTGTAGCCCTGAATTAATGAATTAATGACCTAATACTGAAACTAATGAAACTCTAACACACTGAAACTTAACATCCAGATGCCGTCACCTGCTAAAGGGTCCTTTCTGTGCTTAGTTTTGGCCCTGCTGGTTCGATTTTGATGTATCCACAGCACCTACTACCAGAAAGTGCTCAAAAACAGGCGATGAATGGATTACTGAATACTTGCTCTTAAAAGTAAAGCACAAGGAATGCCTGGTAGAGGTCAGAGGCCATAACTGCAAAGAAAAAAAATAAAAACAATGAAATCTTTCACGCAATAATAGATCACAAAAGAACAAATTTGCTGTGTACATTAAATACTTTCGTATCTACTATTTTTTTATTTTTTTTAAAGTTTATTTATTTTTGAGACAGAGAGAGACAGAGCATGAACAGGGGAGGGGCAGAGAGAGAGGGAGACACAGAATCTGAAACAGGCTCCAGGCTCTGAGCTGTCAGCACAGAGCCCGACGCGGGGCTTGAACTCACGGACCATGAGATCATGACCTGAGCCGAAGTCGGACGCTTAACCGACTGAGCCACCCAGGCGCTCCTGTGTCTACTATTTTTTATAGACCTTCCAAAATCTCTGTCATCCGGGGGGAAGCACGTATTTCACGGGCCCAGAGAAGCTTATTGACTAAGGTCACAAATTCAGGAGACAGAAACGCTCAGACTCCTGATTCTAAGTCCGCTGCTCTCCCAACTGTAACATGCCACATTCTCAATTGTTTTGGGCTTCACAGCCTGTAATCATTTGTCCAATAGTTCACAATTACATCTTCAGCAGAATTAAGTGATATAAAAGCTAGTAGCTTCTGGATGGTAAGCATCTAACTGGTGACCTGCTTGGGAAGAAAGTTGTTGGATGTCCTGAACATTTTTTTAAGGAGAAGTACAAACAAAATTTAGCACCGAGTGTCGTGAGTCAAAAAAATGAGTGAGTTATATTCATAGATACTGCTTGTTTATTCCCTCATACAAGGCACGCCAGCCTTTGTTTATTCAAAGGTATGAAACTTTCCAGCTTATGAATATCATCCTAAGTCAGGTCACGTGATGCAGGAGACAATGCTGGATAAAACTTCTGCAAGTCAACCTGCCTTCCATGACTAATATTGTTCCCCGGAGGTACGTCATAGGCATTATACCTGCTAGAAACTCAAATAGCAGTGTTGATGAGACATATCCATGGGAGGTTCTGGAAACTCTGAAATAGCCCTCCTGTATTTTCATTTTCCTAAGCTTCTCATCAGGCATCATATTTGTCTTGCTATCACAGAGATGTGTACCCTCTACCAAAGCCACTTGCGTGGAGACAAATGCCCTGCAGTGAGTAAATATCAAGGAAATAATAAATTGGAAGTGACAGGTGCCTTCAGCCAAAAGTCCAAAGGGAATCGTCATCTTGAAATCCTACATAGCAGAAGGGGCCAAAGAAAGAATGAAATGGCAAAAGTGCCCGTGTTAATCCAAAAATGAAGCTTAGGGGTGGTGTCGGGCCAAGCCAACTGAACTGGCAATGGTCTTTCTTTCATTTCGAATTAATGTATGTGCAAAAAGAGAAGGCGTGCCAGAATGTCCTCAGCTGGATTAGGGGAAACAAGACAGCTGAATCAGCAGCATAATCAAGAAATATTTGTCAGAGTGATGTGGATTTATTGAGTAAGATAAAGAGATGTGGCTCCATCCCCGTAAGAGTTTACAAATTAGGACTGACAGCACTGATCTAGGGAAAAGAAACTGTCAAAAACAAAACATTGATGGAGAGACAGTAGGCCAGGAGCACTTTAAACAGTTCTTGTGTGTACATGTGGTTCCTTCCTGCCTTTTTGATACGTAGAATCTAATAAACATAATAATAGCGTCAGAAATAACGATAATCACTATCATCATTGGTACCATTTCTTCAGCTACTGCCCAGTGCTGTATAGGAATTGTCTTTTCGATGCTTACAACAGCTCTAAAAAGTTACTATTGTCTCTATTTTAATGTTGAAGAACCCGCGACATGGAGATAATCACCTACCCCGGTCTCATAGCTAGTAATAAGTGGGTGCGTTCAAAACATCTCATGTAGGGGCGCCTGGGTGGCTCAGTCGGTTAAGCATCCGACTTCAGCTCAGGTCATGATCCCCCAGTCCGTGAGTCCGAGCCCCAGGTCGGGCTCTGTGCTGACAGCTTGGAGCCTGGAGCCCACTTCACATTTTGTGACTCCTTCTCTCTCTGCCCCTCCGCCTCTCACGCTCTGTCTCTCTCTCAAAAATAAATAAACATTAAAAAACATTTTTAATAAAAAAAGAAAAAACATCTCATGCAGGGCCCCTGGGGGGCTCAGCTGGTTAAGTGTCCAATTCTTGTTTCAGCTCAGGTCAATAGCTCACGGTTCGTGAGTTCGAGCTTGGTGTCAGCACACAGCCTGCTTGGAATTCTCTCTCTCTCCCTCTTCTCTGTCCCTCCCCCACTCTCTCTTAAAGTAAATAAATATTGAAAAAATAAATCTCATGCCAAAGTCTGTGCGGTATTCTTCCATTACTACCCCCTAAATTAGCCATACATATACTGGATTAAAAGAACATGACCAAGCCTAGATGGAACTCTATAGTGAAGACAAGAGAGCAATTATATCACAAAACAGAGAAGAGCCATCACCACATTTATCAATAATAGTACTGTCCGCAATTGCACGGAAATGGGAGAGCTAGCCTATGAATTTAACCCCAACTGTAATTGCTAATGCGTGAAAGCATTAAATGTGACTGCATTGCACTTTCAAGAGATGCAAAATAAAAAATCTGACTCTGTTCTCTTTTAACACCAGGCACCGATGACTGCAAATGAACTAAATAAATCTTAATACAGCCCACCAGCATTTAATAATTTCAAAAGTATTGTTAAGATTACCTTAATTAATGAATTTCCTATTAATGTCTGTTTATTTGTAAAACTCCAGTCGTTAACCAGCGATGGAAATACCAAATGTAAATCAAGGGCACGCATAATTTGCTCAGACTTTCTTGAATGCTAATAACTGTGTGGTATACCTTCAGTTAAGAAGAATCAAGAGCCATTTGAATAATTACAAAGACACATTGGGCATTTTCAAAGAATCATAAATGAAAACAGGGGTAATAGCTCATCAGTCTATACACCTAAATAAATTCCACTGGCCTATTAGGAGGGCATATGTGGGGCCAGGTCAATCTTTATTCAGGGGAAAATAAGGAAACACAATAGTAACACACATACTTAGAGTTTGTTACAGGTAACATTTTTCTATTGCAATTTCTCTAGTAAGACTGTTAGAGTAGGTACATTTAGTCTATTTCAGGGATGGAGAAAGGGAGCCTTCGAGAGGCTGAGTGATTTTACAAAGATCAGATAGCCACTAATGGCAACCATGGTATTCCAGCTAATTTTATTGTAGTATTTTATTTCTGTTTTTAGTTAGAGCAATTTGATTTAAAAATGAAAGAGAAGAAAGTTAAAACAAAAGCTATAACAGTTTTCTTTCTTATTATTTATTTAGTTTTTAATTTTTTTAATGTTTTTATTCATTTTTGAGAGAGAGTGCTAGCAGAGGGGCGGGGCAGAGAGTGAGGGAGACACAGAATCCGAAGCAAGCTCTAGGCTCTGAGCTGTCAGCAGAGCCCGACATGGGGCTCAAACCCATGAGCCGTGAGATCATGACCTGAGCTGAAGTCGGCAGCTTAACCACCGGAGCTACCCAGGCGCCCCTATTTTTTGTTTCATGGATGTCCATCAGTTGAAATTGTGAAAATCTGCACGGTGAGTCACAATGGGCAGTCTTACTTGGTACCTTCTGTTTGGGTCCAAATGCATCTGTGAGAATCCTGGGAAGCTGCCAGTGATTGCTCTCTCTGTGGTGTTACGATAACCTTATGTACAGTACCAAACCCAGAAAGTGGCGCTTGAATAATATGTGTGTGTGCACCTCTGTGTCCTTTACGCTTCTACAACAGCAAAACTACCAATCACACAAAGATACTAACTGAACGACGCCTTTAAAGACACACTCGCCCCATCCCCCTCTATGATTCCTAATCCCTGGCAGCTTCTAATCTATTTATCATCTAGATTATTTTGACATTGAGAATGTAACATAAATAGTATGTAACCGTTAGAAATCATAATATCTTTCACTCAGCATAACATCCTCAAGACCCAACCAAGTTGTTGTGTCTATCAGTAGTTCACTCCTTTTTATTGCTGAGTAGTATTCAATTGTTTGGAATGAACTATGGTTTATTTAGTATTTTAACGTTTATTTATTTTTGAGAGAGAGAGAGACAGAGAGAGACAGAGTACAAGCAGGGGAGGGGCAGAGAGAGAGGGAGAGAGAATCTAAAGCAGGCTCCAGGCTCTGAGCTGTCAGCACAGATCCTGATGTGGGGCTCGAACCCATGAACCATGAGATCATGACCAGAGCTGAGGCCGAACGCTCAACTGACTGAGCCACCCAGGTGCCCCTGTACTGTGGTTTATTTAAACATTCACACATTGAAGGACATCTTGGTCATTTCCAGTTTGGGGCTCTAGCAGATAAAGCTGCTCTGAACAGTCATATACAGATTTTTGTGTAGACATAAATTTTCATTTCTCCAGGATAAATGTAGTGCAATGGATAGGTGTTATGGGAAGCGTACGTTTACTTTCTAAGAAAGTGCTAAACCATCACCCGAAGTGGCTGTACCACACTTTATATTTGCTCCTATAATGTAAGAAAGACCCAGTTTCTCCACACACTAGAAAATGCTGTGGTCATCTTTTTCCTTAAATGTTAACGGTTCCAATAGTTGTGTAACGATCTCTTGTAATGGTCTCATTTGCAATCCCCTAATGGTTAGCCATGTTGAACATCTCTTCATGTGCCCCTTTGCCATCTGGATGTCTTCATCAGTGAAATGCCTCTTTATGTACTTTGATGATTTTCTAATTAGATTTTTTGTTTGTTTGGTTCTGTTGTTGACTTTTGAGATTCTTTATTACATAAAGGTCAATAACAGGAATTTTATTTAGAAATGCGTACATGGGTAGTAAAACTCAAACAAAGCAAGAAAATATTTTCCATACAAGTCTGGATAGTTGTTAAAACTAGACTGGAGGAAGGAAGATGTGATCAGGAAAGACAAACACAGGGTCCTGGGCTGTATTCATTTCTCTCTTTCTTGACGCACGTGTTCCTTTCTTGGCACTGATGTTTACTTTATAATACTTTATTCAGCTTTTGTTTATATGTTATGCCCTTTCCTTTATATTAATTATGCATTAGACTATTTTAAAAATAATAACAATAAACACCAAACTCATGGAGGATTTTCTACCAGGTATTGTCCCAAATACTGTACAGAATGCAGTAGGATATTTAACCTACTAACCCAATGATGCCAAGATATAGGTACTACTGTTATTCTATCTTACAAATAAAGAGCCTGAGATTCAGAATGACTAAATAATTTCTTTGAGGTAACATGGCTAATAAGTGCTATCATTTAATTGAGCAACTACATCTGTCTGATTCCAGTGGTCAAGCTCTTAACCATTGTGCAATACCAACCACCATGTTGACTGGTGTTGGGATTCAGTTGTGATTAGTATTTGGGGAATCAAGCCATTGTATAGAAAATTGGGATTTATAATTAGTAAAATTTATTAATATGCTTCAAAGCTATGGGAATACAATGTTGTAGACAGAATTTTTTTATTTTAGTAATCTCTACTATTATGGTCAGATGAACTCTAGCTCTTACAATTGTAAAAGGAAATTACCATTCTACTACCCTACGTTGCCCCTACTACATGAGTTAAGACATCGTATCCATGCTATTTCCAATTATAGTGAAAAACAAATATCACAAATACCTGCTGTGATCACTTCATGTAAAATTATTGATGGTGAGCTCGCAGAGAGAGGTTTTGCTTGAAAACTCATAGTGGCATCAGCTGGGAACTCCATGGTGATGCATTTGGTTCTTCGATCTCATCAATGGAAAACCTTCTAACCAGCCTCTAACCAACTGTGCTCCTGTTGGACTGTGGATGCTTTATTCCACAGGCTCTTCTCCCAGAAATTCAGGAAGAAATATATATCAGTTCAATATTCCAGGCTGTGTAGTAGTTATAGAAGTGGAGAGAGGAGTAAAACTTTACTCCCACCTTCACAACCTAGTGAAAAGATACGACTCTTTAGTGCAGAATTTTAATGAAAGGCACAGGGTTTCCTAATATTCTGATGACTCCTAACTCAGGCTTAAGGGGTCAGAGATGTATTCCAGGGGCAAGAATAATGTATCATATTAAATAACAATGCTAAATAATACTGTAATGGTCTGAACACTTGTGTCCCAGTTTCAAAAAGGTGTTGTCAGTTCCAACACATATGTGTTAGCCTGCCCTTCTTCCCTCTTAGAAAGAATAAATGATCATTTTCCAAAGGTGTTTCTCCCTCCTCCTCCCCCTTTCCTTCTTCTCCCTTAATTCCCTTTACCTATTTTGCGCATCAGATTTGTTTCTTCTAAGTAAGCTAGAAAGGACAAGGAATATAAACACTTTTTTTCACATCTGGATATTATAATAAGAAAAGGGATAGAACAAAAATCACCATTAAGGAATAGATGGCTTGCTCAATGTGTACTCATTTGAATAAATAACTAGAGTCAAAAGAATCACGTCCTCTAGTTAAAATCTGCATTTAGTTCCTACATTCCACGAATGTGTGTGCAAACATATTAATTATATACCTCAGAAAAATAGGCATTTAAAATTATTTGGCATCTGATAGGGATTTGAAACGAAATCAGAAACACCATAATAATCAAAACCAGAATGAGCTTCGAGATATTTATTATCATCATGAAAATAAAACCTCAAGTCAGAGGTGCTAGTTACTGTTGAACCATGAACCAAAATTGTAGAACTCTAAATAGGCTAGACATTTCCTTTATAAAAACCTAGCACAAGTAATACACAGTTTTAATTCATTTATTCTCCTTTCCTCCCTCAAATGCTCAGGAGACACTCAAATGAAGAATGGTTTTATTCAACTTCTGTTTTTACTGATCACTGTTACTTAGCTTTCAGTAAGTACATCTCTGCTCTAGCTGTCCCCAGTGCATTTTTGGCATCGTTTGTTTTGTTAAATGTCATTCGAAAAATTTAGTGAAGTATGCTTCACATTTCGATATAACAAAATAGTTTGTAATAATCATTCTGTGCTTCTTAGTAGCTATACCGTATTACCACTTTTCAGTCAATTTAGTCAGGTATAATTTATATTAAAACCACCGCCTTTTTAAGTATATAGTTCAGTGAGTTTTGGCAAATATATACCTTAACATAACCCTTTCCAAAACCCATTTTTATCACCATCAGATGTCCCCTCACATTCTTTTTTGCAATTCATCCCTTCACTTTGGCCACACTGATATGCTTCCTACCACCATAGATTAGTTTTGCCACTTTAGAATTCATTTAAATGGAATCACACAATATGCAGCCCTTTGTGACAATTTGGTTTTGTCTCCAACTAATGTTTCTGAGGTGCGTTCATGTTGTGGCACGCATTTATGTGTCCCCGAGTAGTGTTTCACTGAACGGGTAAACCATGTTTTGTGTGTCAACTCATCTGTTACTGGACATTGAGATTATTTCCAGGTTTTGGCTGTTAGAAATAAAGCTACTATTAAATTCATGGGCAAGTTTTTGTGGAGATAGGTGTTTTCATCCCTCTGGGTAATAATATCTAGGAAGGATGTTGCTACATCAAAACGTAGGTCTTCAACTTTATAGGAAAGTGTTAAAAGTTTTCCCAAGACCTTGTAGCACCAGTAATATATGAGAATTCCATGTAAGATGGCCTACATCTGCCCAAACACTGTCTGTCTATTTAAGATCGTTCATTCTAATGTGTGAATAGTGGTATTTCATTGTGGTTTTAATTTGAGATTCTCTGATGACTAATGAATTTGAACAACTTACAGTGGGCTTATTGGCCATGCACACGTCTTATTTTGTGAAGCGTCTGTCCATTATTTTACCCATTTTGAGTTGAGTGCCTGGCCTTTGGATTATAGAGTTTAAAGACTTTTTTTCTTTATTGTGGCCTATGCTTTGTGAAGAGAGTCTCCTAATCTGTGATTTTTCGTTTCATTTTCTCATGATTTGGGGACTTTTCTAAGAAAGTGTTGCCTAGTCCTAGACCACGGTGATTTTCTTCTAAGTTTTCCTTCTAAAAGATTTATCATTGTATATTTTTATGTTTAGAGCTATGATCCATTTCAAGTCAGTATTTGTATATGATGTGAGTTAATGGTAGAAGCTCTCTCTCTCTTTTTTTCTGTATGTGAATATTTAGTTGCCCTAGGGCCAATTACTAGAAGGATAATCTTTTACCCATTGAACAACCTTGTGACGTCTGTCAAAAATCCATTGACCAGTGACAAGTAGAGTCACTCGGCGGAACGTCTGCCAGCAAAATAACAATGTAACTAATGAAAATTATATAACAATCACGCATGGAAGTCTCTGGAAACTACCCTCAGAGCATATAGCAAACAGAAAAACACTCATTCAAAAAGGTGGACTAAATCTCAGTACTATAGTGCGTATCTGTGGTACTAGAACCACATCCAGCTCACTTACCACCACAATTTCCTCGTTACAGAAGCTCAACCGCCAATGCCGTACCCCAGCGAGGTATGGCCAAGAACCCTGGGACTGCTTCTCATGCCACCTGCCAGTCTCGCTCTGGTTTTACCGCAGGAGGGGCAGACTACCAGCAATGCTATCCAGCCCAACTGGCCCATTTTTTGCTGAAGCTTTATTCCAGGAAAGTGTGGCCAAGAGGACCAGCTCTCCCCTCCCCTACCCAGCCTCCACTCACAGACCAGAAGATCCACACCAGGTGTGGCAGGCTAGGAACAAGTGGGCACTGATTGCCACCACCCCCAACTCACTCATAGAACGAAAGCTCTGACCAGAAGGTGCCAACCACTCACTCCTAGAGCAGGAGTGTCCTTCCAGGGGAAGCAGGTCCCCATCCTCAGTTTCAGTGTGATGGCATGGGACTCCAGCTCAGGAATAAAGGCTGTAAGAACCAAGAGTTCCAAAGCTCTACCTGAGGGGACCGACTTCGTCTGGTAGAGTGGAGAACTCCATGCTTAAGGAATTTGTCAAAAACAATGGAGATCATGTAGAAAGTAATGAAGAGAAGGCTGACGCTCTATGATATAAGAAAAAGAGTAGAACCGTCATATGTTTGTAGAGGCAAGAAAAGAAGTAGCCAAGGGGAGCCCTCCTGGGATCACAGTCATGCTGGGGGTCAAGAAGTCTGTGCATGCACTAGGCTGTACCCACTTAGAAGAGGGCAGAGTTGCACACACGACAGACTTGAAAACTTTCCCCAAACTGCACACGGACCCATCAGCCCAGGATGAATCCTCAACAGAAGAAGCAGCTTAAACGAAATTCCTGATAAGTTACATTCATCCCTGCCAGTGTGGAAGACTGTATCCTCTCACCTACAGAAAAACAAAAGAACAAACAAATAAACAAACAAAAACTCAGAGAGGAGACATCCAAACTACCAGTCACTGGCTGAATGTGAGGCAAAACGTAAACTCCCTGAACTACAATAGCAGGTGCCAAACCACACACACACGCATAAGTAAAGGGTGAAAATCTAACCTTTGACCAGTAAGTGGCATATCTCAGGGCGAAACATAGGTCGCCAGACCAAAATTTAAAAATGAGAGGAAACAAATCTGAACAGCAACGTCAGATACTACATACACACTGCTGTGGAAATAAACTGCATGATGAGTTTAGCCAAGTGATTTAACAAATTAACAGATGTCCAAGTGAACACCAACTACCACAACTCCCGGGGACTGGAGGATGAGGAGGGGGACCAGATCCAGAGTTTCTACAGTGTATTATCTAATTTTCAACAACAACAAATGCAAGAGGCAGGCAAAGAAATGGAGAAATTTAAACCATACACAGAAAATAGGCTGGTAATAGAAACTGCCTTTGAGGGGTCCACAGGTAGACCTGGAAAACAAAGATTTCAAAGGACTGATTGTAAATAGGTTCAAGAAAACAAAGGAAACCACGTTTAAAGAATTAAAGGAAAACTTTAGAAAAAATTTGAAAAAAAATCAGCGGCACCTGGGTAGCACAGACTGCTGAGCATTTGGCTGTTGTTATCAGCTCAGGTCATGATCTTGCAGTTTTGTGGGTTCAAGCCCTACATCTGGCAGTGTGGAGCCTGCTTGGGGTTCTCTCTCTCTCTCTCTCTGCCCCACCCCTGCTTGCACTGGCTCTGTGTCTCTCAAAATAAGTAAATAAAGCTTTAAAAATTAAAAAAAAAAAGAATTAAAGGAAGGTGTGATGACAATGTCTTACCAAACAGAGAACATAAATAAACATACATAAATTACAAAAAGGAGCCAAGTGAAAATTCCGGATTTAGAAGTATAATAACCCAAATGAAAAGTTCACTAGGAGAGGTTAGTGTCAGATTGGTGCTGGTAAAAGAAAGAATTAATAGACTTGAAGACAGCAATGGAGATTATGCAATATGAAGCATGGACAGAAGAAAGGGCAAAGAGATAAGAGTTTTAGAGAAATGTGGAGTACTAGTAAGTTCACCACCGTATGTGTAATGGGAGTATCAGGAGAAGAGAGAAAGGAATAGATAAAAAATGTAAATAAATAATGGCTGAAAAGTTCCCAAGGTGTTTGAAAAACCTCAAACTACAACATCCTAGAAGCTCAATGAACTCCAAGTAGGATAGACCCAAAGAGATTCACAAATAGACACTTCATAGCCACAACGCTGAAAGCCAGAGATGAAGAAAACAATCTAAGTAATAAGAGAAAAATGACTCATTATGTATAATGAACCCCAACAAGAGTACGGCTGACTTCTAACCAGAAAGGTATGGGCACCAAAGAGAGCGGGAGAACACATTCAAAATGCTGAAAGTTAAAAAAATGCCAATGGAGATCTTTTTTGTTCGAAGAAATTAACTTAAAAAAATAAAGGCTAAAGACGTCTCCGGACGAACAAAAGCTAAGAGAATTCATTGCTAGCAGACATGAACTGCAAAAACTACTACCGGAAGTTCTTCAGGTGGAAAGCAGGTGGCAATGAACAGTAACTTAAAACCACATGCACACAAAGGTACAAGAAAAGGTGAGTATACAGGTAATTACAGAAGACAATATCATTTCATATTTCTTCTCTTGACTGATTTGAAAAGGAATTACATAAAAACGATGTATAAAACTGGATTATCAGGTCTATCAAAAATAGAAAAGTAACATATCTGATAGCAACACAAAGGGGAAAAGGTGAGAACAAAGCTTTTAGGGTAGGGAAATGACACAAGATGGAAAGAAGCCACAGGAAGGAATTAGGAGAGCTAGAAATGATAAATAAGATGTTAATAAAAACAAACTCTATAAATAGATACATGTTCTGTTTTCTCTCTCAGCTTCTTTAAAAGATATAAGATTGTATAAAGTAATAATTATAACGATGTATTGTTAGGTGTGTAACAAAGATGCAATATTAAAATTAATCAATTATTCTAATATATAATTATCTAATTCCAAATAATATTTAATTATTTTTAAATTCCAAGTGTTATTCATTTTTTTAAAATTCATTCATTTATTTAAAGCAATCTCTACGCCCGACGTGGAGCTCGAGCTCACAACCCCGAGATCAAGAGTCGCATGCTCTTCCCACTGAGCCAGTCAGGCACCCCTAAATTCTAAGTGTTCTTCTTAATAGATTATTTTCATATTAACAGTATTAATATGAAAAAGATTTGCAGGAATGGAGCTCTATGGGACTAAAATTTTTATGTTTAACTGGAACTAAGGGAATGTAGGTCTGAAGGCAATTCTGACAGGTGAAGACGTTTATTGTAAGTCGTATCAACTGCCAAGAAATAACTCAAAAATTATAACTAGAAGTTTTCCAAATCTGAATTAATCTCAGACAAATAAGACAATTAATTAGAAGCGGTATCCCTGTCACTGAGACCTCTGTAGTCATGATATATTGAATTTATATTCCAATACAAAAAGGACAGAAAACTTTGCGTCTACCTAACATGACAAAATTATTGTGAGAGCCTCTTTTAGAATATCTGTGTTAATACGTGGCTAATAGTATCAGTAAAACAATGTTCTATTGTTGACATAAAATTGAGTAATTTTGGACTGAATGTTATAAAACATGTAGGCCATATGTTTTAGTCGATTCATATGATTGTGTGTTGTACTTACAGTCTTTTTTGTTCCAAAGCCCAGTGAAAATTTTTATTTTACCAAAGTATAGCCAACTCTTGGTCCAGAAAAGCAGCTGTAAATGTTCAGCATCATTAGAAACATGAAACACATGGATGAGTCAAATATTTCCAGAAAAATGTTAAATGTTAAGTTTTTCCCTTATCTTTTGGATTTTCACATTAGTTTGATTGTGTAAATTCAAGATTAATTTGAATGTTCTATTGCATGAGTTTGAGTTTCTTGAAATACCCATTTCCATGAGTAAAATAAAAAACTCTAATATTGTGTAAACACAATATGAACCCCCAAAAGTTTGAGGGATTTTTTATAATATTATAAATATCTTACTCTAATATGACTTCATACCAAATTCCACTGAGATTTCATTGTCACTGTATTCCCTGTGATTAGAAGTAATGGCTTAAAAACAAGAATTCTCTGCTTTCTTATGTATTATGTCTTTGTGATAAAAGTGTTTTTGTTTTGATTATTTCATAATTAATTCACTGTTTTCCTAGATCACATCTTTCTGTGAATGAATGAATCAATAATTGGGAAAATGAATTATCGTATCTATTTGTCTCACTAACATCTAAACAGAAACTGAGCACATCAGGCACAGAGATATTTCTGATACACACACAACTCAGTTTTTTACTTTTGAATTTTGTTTTTGAAATGAACAAATCCCTATCCCTTGAAAATTGTGTCGACACAAGTTTTGTAACATCTGTACTAAACACTTACTGTTGCCCTCAGATAGATTTTATCCATTTGGTAGATATATAGGATCCCTTGGAGCGAAATGAGAGGACACATGATTCCCAGAAATCACCCGAAAGCTAAAGCTATTGCAGAATTACAGATGTCTTATTAACGTCAGCATGCATTGTTCTGTAATTTAATAAATATGGATTGGGCACCTAATAAGAAGCAGCATGACAGGTGCTAAGAATAAAACAACATAAAAGATAGACATTGTCCCAACTCTCCAAAACCCTACAGACCAACACATGCTAGTGGACTGAGTTCTGCAGCATTCGCTGACATATGGACTTGTAACAAGACGACTGAGGGTTAACAAAGACACCAAAGTTTATAAAACCGCATGGTGTTTGGTGCCTTCTACGTAATGCGTGTGTTCCAAAGATGCATGTCAACTACTGAAGACGATACATTTGAATTTGTCAATAATTAAACTGCAAAATTATGAACATATTTGCGGCTACAGTAGCAAACTAGTGCATATTTAAGTTTGGACTGGTTGAAAGAATAGCATTTCCACCATGCGTCCCCTCTACCTCTTTCCAGAAGAACAAGGTCATAGGACTCTTGAGGAACCTACTGCACGGTCTCTAATCCAGTTTTGGAATTTTTGTTTTACCTTTAGTTCAAATTGCTCCCTAGAGAATTAATTACTTGGCTTTTCCAAGTAACCTGCAGCTCCATAGAATGCCATGCTCTACCAGAACGAGTATACTTACGTGTCGATTCGTTGTTCTATGACTAGTGTAGGAACACGTTGACTAAAATAACTGAGCAGATTAGAGGCAAAATGGGATTTTAGGAAAATGCTAATAATATTTGTCATTATCGTAGCCGTTTCCAAATTTGTCAGCCCAGCTTCGACTTTTACAGGCATCTTCCTTGTGACCTTCAACCAAGTGAGAGTTGCCATACTGACATGTCATGACCTGTATTCAAATCAACCTAGATTTGAATCCTCACTCCACCTCTTACTGGGTGTGCAACACTGGGTAAATTTTTACTTCATTGATTCATGACTCAGTTCCCTCATCTGTAAGATGAGGATCATAATTACACTCGTATCATTCAGTTTTTCTTGGAATTAAATAAAAACTGTACGAAGTACTTGAATAGAGCAGCCTTGTTCAATCAAAGCCTAATCCATCCACTTCGGTTTGGAGTCCGGCTCCCCTCATCCAATCAAACCCTCTCTCTTGTCACTCTCTCCCACATAAAGTATTTATCTTTTCCTTCAAGGGTCTTTGAATCATCTATAAACATACTCTCTTTCCTCCAAGTTAGAAAAATAATACCTCACATTCCCTCTGAGCTAGTGCCCTCTTTTCTCTGTGTCTTTCAACACCAAAGTCTTTCAGGTCAGGGCCAGAGTCACTGTATCTTTTTCCTCATCTCTCAGTCTTCCCTATTCCTCTCCAATTGGGTTTCCATTCTCATTACTAAGAAAAACTATGCAAACCTAAATCATCAATACTCGTACTGCCAAAACCATATGACTCTATACATCTTCTTTTCTAACCCCATAAACTTCTACTTATCAACACCCAGAATCCCTTTTCTTGGGCCCTGTACTCAGTCATCAGAAAGACCCCCTAAAGTCTTGGTCTCCTGTCTAAAATGTCTATCATCTTTTTTTTTTTTTTCAACGTTTATTTATTTTTTTGGGACAGAGAGAGACAGAGCATGAACGGGGAAGGGGCAGAGAGAGAGGGAGACACAGAATCGGAAACAGGCTCCAGGCTCTGAGCCATCAGCCCAGAGCCTGACGCGGGGCTCGAACTCACGGACCGCGAGATCGTGACCTGGCTGAAGTCGGACGCTTAACCGACTGCGCCACCCAGGCGCCCCTAAAATGTCTATCATCTTAATGCAGCAATTAAACTTGAGTGTGTTACTGATGATGCCGCTTTCTTGACAGCACTCAAAAATGCACTGTTTCCTCTCCCCTACCCCTATCACCTCGAGACCTGGATTGGGGTGGATGACCCTTGTTCTAAGTTGGCAAGACCAGACGATGCCTCCACTGTTCTCCCCTTACCCTTGAACCTGGAGTATGGCAAGTGTCCCCCTTCTGTCCTTTCTAAAAACTCCCAACTTGGAATCACTTGACATGAGACCGAGGCTCCTTATTTGAGTCATCTAACTCCTGGAGATAACTGTCCTTCATTTCTTAAAGATTTTAGCTCAAGATTCAATTTCATTTTCTACAGCCTTTCTCTTACCCTAATTTATTATGATTTCATGATGTACGCAGCTAATCCTTACAACACAGTGATTATTTTTTCCCCATGTTATGCCTATTGTCATGTCTTGAAAGAGTTTTTGCAATAATGCATTCTGGGAAGTCACGGTCTAGAACTTATGCGGGGCTCTACACGCAAAGTTATATATAACTTGGCTTTGAGGATAAAAGTGAGTTTTGAAAAAACAAAAGGACATGAGAGGTAGGGGAATGAAGGGAAGAAATAAGGCCAGAGAAAAATATTTAAGGACGAATTCCTTAAACAGATCTCTAAAGTACATTATTTCCCTACTTAGAGCGAGCCCCCACCCCTCACCGCCAGCATATTCAATTCCTTCCTGTCTTCCAAGATGCTAAGCAGATCTTGAAACCTTCATACAAACATTGTCTGACTCCCTCCACATAAAGCCAACCCACTTGCACTTACATTCTGAGTGCTCTCTGATCAGGACGATCTGCTTGAATACTTCTCATACTTGTCTCACTTACTGTGTGTGTCTTCACATAACTTCTGTCCTATAACGTATTTATTACACTCATGGAGGGAAGGGAAAGGCAGAACATATTTTCTCTCCCTTTTTAATTAATGGACAAGGGTGGGGTAATATAGAAAACAAAGAAAGAAGGGAATGCAGTCTTTGTAAAAAGAAAAAAACTTTTACAAATAAAGGTACATCATTGTTAAGCATACACCTTGCAAGAGTGGACGTAGAGTTTGCCACAGATCCCAGAGAATCAAGTGTTACAAATAAAAGAACCCTTCAAGTCGGTCCCTTTTATTATGCAAGTGCATATACTGAGGCTTATACACGGGCTGTGTACCCATCACAGAGCCACAGGACTGGAACCGAAATTCGAGTCTTTTAATTCCTCAGTTATTGTTCTTTCCACGACACCATTCTGCTTCTCAATTATTGTAACAATCATTGGCATCATTATTATACTTGATTAAAGTATATGTAAAACCAACTGAGGTTTATTAGAACCCTAAAATCAGCTCGCGCGTGTCTCGACATTACCGTTTGTTACTCATTTCACATTCTTTCCTGCTCATAAATTAATGTGTTTCAAGCTGCATTGCCTGACCGAGAACACGATTCACATTCCTCAGTGCCCACATCTTGCTGGAAAATCCCGAAATCTTATCAGGAGAATGACTTGTTTTTGTTAGAGTTGGGTATTAGAGACGTGGTGTAAATTTGGTGGAAAATTTCAATTTTTCTTCAACAATTTATTCTTAGTACAAGAGTTTTAAAAACGATTTTTAAATTCACCCTCTATGCCAAAGGTTGTCCTTGCTATTACTACAAAGGCCATTCCAATATTCACATACTCTGAGTAAATTTAGTTAAATTGGTAATTATACACGGAAGGCCCTTTAGCACAACTGGCTAGCTATTGCAACTGTTTACAACAGTAAAGCATTTGCTAAAAGATACGACAGCCCAGAGAGTAAAATGAAGCTACAAACAACACAGACCGAAGACTCAAGCTTTAGAAGCCCTCTAATTTTGTTGTGTTACACCATATGTAGCATGGAACCATAATAAAAAGAAATTGACAAATTATGCAATCATCTCTTTTGTTCATATTATGTTTTTCTCCTATACATTGTCCTTGCTTTTAAATTTCTTTCTTTTTTTTCCTTAATTTAAAAAGAATGTGTATTTATTTTGAGAGGGAGAGAGCGCAAGCAGGGGAGCAGCAGACAGAGAGGGAGAGAGAGAATCCCAAGTAGGCTCCACCCTGTCAGAGCCCTACATGGGCTCCATGTTATAAAATGTGAGATCAGGATCTGAGCTGAAATCACGAACTGGACACCTGACCGACTGAGCCACCCATGTGCCCCTTAGATTTCGTTCTTTAAAATAATCCTGGCACTTTGCTGACATCTTTAGACTTTCACACGCTGAACCCCAGCTACTTACACAGACTCTTACCTAACGTCAATCCCTGGGTCATATGTTTACTGATAATGTTGATGAGGTTTACGGTTACATGTGATCGACTTGCCAACATTTTATAGTGCCTTCGTTGTATACTCGGTAAGAAACAACGATGACACTCATTCTCCGCTTTCTACTTACCAAACATAACTATGCAGGAGACATTCCCTTTAAGAAACCTACACGTGACAAGCCAGCTGTCTGTTTTCTTAAAACAAATACTAAGGTTGACGGCATTGTGAAAGATTGTAACAAGTAGGCCGATACCTTGCTATTCAAGTTGTGATCCAAGGACCAACAGCATCAGCCACACCTGAAAATGTGTTAAAAATGCAGAATCCCAGTCCACGACTCCAGACCTACTGAATTAGAATATGCATTTTAACAACATCCTCCAGCAACTCCTAGGATTATTTTTAGCACAACAACTGTTATAGAGAAGGGAAAAGTATAAACCCTGGAGGGATTCTGAATTCTGATGGCTTCCCACACGCCCTCACATCCCCACGTTAATTTAAATATGCCGAAACAGGAAATCACAGACATTGAAACCCATAGCTTGAAACTCTCTGACTGAAATCAGAGATTGGCAAAGAAAATCCCACCTGTATAATTTCAGTAGGGTAGTAGTAGAGTCAGATCTCCGAAGCCTGTTAGGAAAACACAGTCAACTATTTTCCCAGTCTTGCTTATGTAATTTTCTACACAACCATAGTAGGGGTGGCAAGTAAGTGATTGCTAAGTAGGGGTATGAACTATAGTAGGGACCAATGTATAGAGTATCAACACAGTCCTACATCATTCATTCATTCAACAAATATGTCTGAAAAATCTCCCAGACATTAACGGATTCTGGAGACAACATGAGCAAGGTACGTGGGTACTGGGCTTCACAGACTCTCCTGTCAGGCTGCTTGCTTCCAGGAAAGCTCAAGTGTCTCCCTGTGCAGTCTTACCTGCTTCATAGAATTTTGCTGAAGGTTACATGAGATTATGTTAAGTGTCCAGAAATTCAACAAACCTCTTTCCTCCTCCTTAACTTTGTTCAATAGACAATGGAAACCATTGAAGCTTCTTGACCAGAGGACTTTCTTGATCAGTGGTGTTCTTCAGAAAATCACTGCATTTTGGAGAACAATTAGTCTAGGAAGTAATTAAGAGCATCTCGTATTAAGGAGATGGGGAGATGATTGACAGTCAAAACTCACTTTCCTAACTGGAAACGTTCTTAACTATCCTACTGAGTTCATCCTGAGGTGTCCCTATTCTGCTCCTACCAGCTCCACCCCTCCGATCACCTCCGTGGCTGTATCCCTCACACATGCAAACAAAAAGCAAATAAAATCTCTGGATACGCAGGTCACATCTTCTATGTGATATTTCGAGAAAAAATTTCTTGTAAAAATAAGATTAGTCACATGGACAAAGTCCAATAACTTGCAATCACACCTAAACATAGTTTGGCCCTTCCCGGAAAATCCATAACCCGCCACATGCCCACCTCACCCTCCACCACGTACCCCCATAACCAAGGGTCATTATCGTGCCTTTCTAGAGTCTCTTTCCCTGGCTCTCATCTCTTCCCAAGGCTTCTCTCAGTTTCATGGATTTTATCCAATACTTGTAATCATCATAGTGTGTAGATACTCAGTAGAAAAGGAAGACATTTTTTTCAGCTAAAACAAGTTCCTTACTGAGTTGAGAACTTTTTCTGAAATACAATTCATGTCATAGTTCTGAGAATTTTAAGGAATTCATAAAATAACAAAACCTTGCATTTCTCAAGTTTGTGTTTTTTGTTGTTTGTGTTTTATTCTAGAAAGACTGAATTGAATTGATAAACATTCAGAATGCAAAACGCCGTGCCAAGGTACCAAGTTATAATTCTGTGAACCCTTGAGGCCACAGTGCCCATGCACTCTTGGTATCCAGTCATTTCTTGACCTTTCTTTGATGTCTCGTGATTTCTCTCAGTCACTGCTTAGTCTATTTCCCCCAGCACTCTCAGAGCACACACCTGGTTAATATTTACCTTCGTTTCTGAAGCAGTCAATGGAGGAATCAGAAAATGGACCAACGTGGGATGTCTGGGTGGCTCAGCTGGTTAAGCATCCAACTTTGGCTTAGGTCATGATCTCACAGTTCATGGGATCGAGCCCTGCAATGAGTTCTGAACTAACGGTGCAGAACCTGCTAGGGATTGTCTCTCCCTCTCTCTCTCTCTGCTCTCCCCGCCCCCCACTCAAAACAAACAAACAAGCAAACAAATAAATAAGTCTTCAAAAAAAAGAAAATTAATCAACTAAAAAGCAGCATTATCTTAAGAGTGTAGGAGCTATAATTAGCCAATTAATTAAATCCTAAATATTGGCTCAGGTGTCGTATGAAGGAGGGAGCAGTGTTCTAGGACTGTGCCTATCTGACAGACCTGTTTGTGATAAGAGGTTTAACAAACATGGTGTTTAAACCAGAGAAAATTCACTTAAGCCTTCTCAAATACAGCAAAATTATAATATTGGTGTTTACCATAAAAAAATCTTTGAGGATTAAATGTGTAATTCTAGGTGCAGTTTGGTTGCAAATAAACAATACTTACAGGGGCCGCTGGGTGGCTCAGTGGGTTGGGCGTCTGGCTTCGGCTCAGGTCATGATTTCAAGGTCTGTGGGTTCAAGCCCCGCGTCAGGCTCTGTGCTGACAGCTCAGAGCCTGGAGCCTGCTTCTGATTCTGTGTCTCCCTCTCTCTCTGACTCTCCCCCTCTCACACTGTGTCTCACTCTCTCTGTCAAGAATAAACAAACAAACAAGAAAACCACAATACTTACAATTGTGATTTTATTTATTCTTTTTGACTGCAAACACTGTAATATGCTCACATCTCATTGTTTACTTCAATCCTCATCTCTTTGAAGAAGAAACAAGAAGAGATTGATTTCTGTCTCTTTGCCACAGGTCGGGAACCTGGTATATTTCCACTGTGTGCCTTTGCTTACTTCATTTATTCATGTTTCCTCCTTTTATTTATTTATAAAATATTTGAGCACCTGTTAAATAGTTAGCACTGTGCTTCCTGCCATCTGCCACACCATAAAATAGAGACGTTTTTCTCCACGATATTGCCTCAACACTAGCAAAAAGAAGGAAGTTCCTGCAAAAACAAAGCCATTAATCCATTTCACTTATAAACACATATACCGCTATAGACAAATTTCACCATAGAGTGAACGTAGTCCGTGGAGCCTGCAGGCGATCTAAGTGTATGTGCTCTAGGAAACACTTGCATTCCCTTAACCCAGAAGAGCCAAAAGCAACTTCTACATGTGCAGGGTTTGGCACCGCGTGGTGACAGATGATGGTTCAAATATTACTGACTATTAACATTTTCAGTAGGTCCCAGGGCAGGTTCAACTACTGACAGGAATGCCAAGACAGATAATGAAAGGGTTTTTTTTTCTATTTGTATTCCAAGCAGTCAGATGGTTAGAATAATAAACATATCACACATTAAATATACATCACACGTTATAAAGTGAACATTTAAATGATAGTTACTGCATCCTGTGGTTAATATGCATCAAAAGGAACTACTGATTTAAATGATAATTTCATTACAGTGAAAAAATTAATAATTTAAGCTCAATAAAGCCAGATTAACAAAATTGTATCATGAATTCTTACGCTAAATAAAACCAAATGCATAAAGATAATTCACAATCAATGCCATTTTCCAGGATTTGTTTAAGAAATAATGCTAAGCCACCATTTGCTGCAATAGCTTACCCTTTGTTATGGTATTAATATCGTTCTATTAAAATCGGTAAATATTTTAAGATTCAGCTCCACACTTAGGTCTGTACATGGCATCTATTCATTCTCCACTTGATAGCAGATCATTCGAGTGGAAACACACCACCAAAATTCTGAGCAATGTGAATGCAAATTAAATCAATACAATAACTTAGAAGAATTTGCCCTTGGAAGGAGTGCAAGTTCAGCCAGCTGTTCAGGGTCCTAATTTTGTGCAGCCAGTCTCTGGGGGGAAAACTAGACTTAAGACATCCATTGCAATCTCCAAGTTCAAGTGTAAAGCCCAGCGCAAGAAGGCTTATGTACCAAAAGAGAAATGTACTCGGAAAAGTAAGCGACGGATATCAGGCTTCATCCCAAACCTTGTCAAAGTAACACACCTGGTCATAAAAGTCAGGAAACTCAGTTGTGGAACTAGATACGATACGCTGGTATCTGTGTCACTCATTTGTTTATATAACTACCACAGATCGAGTATGATTATGGTTGAAAAAGTATAATAGAGCCAGTATATATATTTTTTCAGAATGTTCTACGCAATAATTCCAAAAGATAAGGATGTATTCTAGGAGCCTCTTTTTCCTAGCTTTTCCTGCAATGAAAATGAACAGCAAAAAGAAAGGATACCGCAGAACCAAAGGGCAAGCAGGAAACGGGAAATGCAAATTTTTGAGACCACTCTCAGTGACTTCCACATTTTAATCGATACATCACCTCTAAAGAAGAGCAGCATTACTAAATAAGGCAAGCGTTTACCTTAGAAGCTTTGGAAAAGATGCTCTGTGAGTTTGGAACACCGTTACAGGTAATTCGTTCGACAAATATTAGTTGGCATGTGTGCAAACAAAGAACAATTACAACGTGCACAACGGGTCCCGGGGGCAAGAAGGAGGAGGTCCCTAACTGTACCTAACAGCAGGTCAAGACTCCCACGAAAGGGAAAACACTTGAGCTGAGAGGAAGAAGGAGCGAGGAAGACTCTTATTCTTGTATCAAAACTCTGCAGCCCGTGGCGATGTTTCAGAGGTTCCCAAAGGCCAGAGATCACCGATGACGGGGCAGTGCTTTAGGGGGGTTAGGTTCTCCCGGGAAATTACCAGGAGACAAACAGTGGTGGTGACTCCTTTACACGCAGTCCAGGCGGAGCTGTGAGATCTCCTGGTAGGTCTCGTCTACCTAGAAACGGCTGGCGAACCCTGTAGAAATCCTCTAAGCCTGGGCCTAGCACGTGGGCGAGTTCTGACCCTGCCAGGTCAGTACCTGCTCAGGGCAGGGTCTCTTCCTGGCAATAACCAAACTGACAAAGTGTTTTCTGGATTCCTGTCCTTCCCCCAAGGACTACTGATCTTTCTCCATTGACGTACTAGGAGTGCCCCCAAGTCATTGGTTTCCCCGGACTTCTGAATGAAAATCTTTTTCTCCATTTCTCACGGCATCGGCAACCTTGTAAAACTCCAGGAAGTGTCAGAGGGTGAAGCTGTCCTTGCTACAGCATTTTTAAAAATCTCCGGTATTACAGAAAAGAGAGCCAAATCATCAAAATCAAGGCCAGAAAGCAAACCAAAATGGTCTTGGAGAATTGAATTTTGGGACAGAGGAAATGAGAGATATTAGACAAAAATGGGCCAAGGCAAGATCCCAAGTCAGATGGATTTAAGTAATCAAAGCCAAAGTCAGGAGGTGCTGATAAAAAGGAATTTACTCAGACCAGAGAGCGCAGGTGTATACAAGGTGAGGTTTCCAGAGTACATCATGACCTTTTATTATTTTTTAATGTTTATTTATTTTTGAGAGACAGAGCATGTGTGAGTGGGGGAGAAGCAGAGAAAGAGGAGGACAGAGGAACCGAATGGTGCTCCATGCTGACTGCAGAAAGGTACACGTGGGGCTGGAACTCACGAATCTAAATCATGACCTTTTAAAAGCCGAGTGTCTGTTCCAGCCTCCTTTATACCAAGTTAAGGCATGACGTTTAAAACCATGGAATCCGGGGGCGCCTGGGTGGCGCAGTCGGTTAAGCGTCCGACTTCAGCCAGGTCACGATCTCGCGGTCCGTGAGTTCGAGCCCCGCATCGGGCTCTGGGCTGATGGCTCAGAGCCTGGAGCCTGTTTCCGATTCTGTGTCTCCCTCTCTCTCTGCTCCTCCCCCGTTCATGCTCTGTCTCTCTCTGTCCCAAAAATAAATAAACGTTGAAAAAAAAATTAAAAAAAAAAAAATAAAATAAAATAAAATAAAACCATGGAATCGGGCACCTGGGTGGCTCAGTCGGCTAAGCTCAGTCGGCTAAGCTTCAGGTCAGGTCATGATCTCATGGCTCACTCATGGTTTGAGACCCACATCGGGCTCTTTGCTGCCACCTCAGAGCCTGGACCCTGCTTCAGATTCTGTGTCTCCCTCTCTTTCTGTGCCTCCCCCCACTCACGCTCTGTTTCTCTCTCTCTCAAAAATAAATAAACATTTCAAAAAAAAAAGTATGGAATCATTCTAGTTTTTGCTGGCTATTCAGATAGAACTGTTGGGTCAATGACGGGTATTCTGCTTAGAAATAAATATACATTCAAAGTTTTACCATCTCTGTAAATTACCATCCATTGTAGTAATTTCAGGCACAAGGGCAAGCAGATGGTGAAGCATTTTTGCATCAATTAGACTTTTCCCCGTCCTTACCAATCCCATCTACACATCATAGTTAGAAGGAATAGTTCTCCCGGGGTGTCAAATTCCCCACTAGCCATTCAGTGCAGGTAGGCTGGGATGGGAAGCGCGGAAGGGGGGAGTGCATAGTAAACATTATCCGATGTCGATTTAAAGTCACACTAAATAAACGGACTCACTAAGAGAAGATCCGAAAGTCTGCATAAACCACAAGAGAACTGTTTTTCTCCTCTTTTCACCTGACCAAGGGCTGCTTCACTCTCTACATGAGATTCAACTGGCAGTGGGCACCAGGAGAAATAATTCTACTTACGGAAATAACAAACTAATCTATTGAGCTGTATGCCACCTATGTCAATTCCTAGCTCCAGATAAATGACACGTAACGCGATCTCTTACCGATGAATGTCCAACACACAAAGGCGTTCCTCTGAAACAACTCATTGGAAGAGTGTATCTGGTAAAAAAGAAAACAAAAAAAAAAGATTATAACTATTCCCTTCTGTAGATACGTGTGCCCAGGAAATGTGTGCACACCCTGAACATCACACAAGATGCCTCATATAGTGGCTCCGGGACACTCAACTCTTGATACATATTCTCCTTTGGGCTTTGTAAATGGCTCATGAGAACGTGTTTACGGGTAGCAATGGCACTCGCTGAAGAACGAGTTTGGCTCAGAAATAGCAAACACCTCATGACTTAAGGGGCCCAGGCCTGTCCTAAATTTGAAGAGAGAGGCAGTTGCCGGACAAGTCCTATTATGCCCCATTCCGGTGTGATGTCATGACCACCAGCATCTCTGCATGTAACATTTTTACACAGAAGAAGACTAAAGTGATCATCTTAGAGTGTCTATTGTACGTGTGTGGAAGGTGGAAAAGCGTCGTCATCCAGTTTAATCTTTTTTTGTCAAGAGATTGAACTTCAAAGCTCAGCCGGAAACTTAACTTTCTCCTGCCCAGTCATCTTCTCTTCTGGAGGCAATACTGGATACTCACCAATCAGTGCTCCTTGTCTGGATCCCACAGGAGAAAGAAAACCTTCCATCCTTCTGAAACTGCGAACAAGACAAAGTCCTTGCTTCTGTGTGACCTTCGCTAATTTATAAGGACAGGAAATCCTGGTGATAGATCATGCCTGACGTAACCAGGAAGTCAGCACCGCGAAGACTGGTACCCATTTAGGAACAGGCAAGGGAATCAATCCTTCACGAGCAGTGAGCACCTCCTTCCTGGTGGCTCTGGGGAAGTGCGTCGGAGAACCTGTAATTCCAGAACAATGTCCCTGGGCGAGACAGAAGCAAATTTCCTCCTACCTCGCCTGGTATAATGGGGAAGTGTGGTCTTCCACGGTAAGACTCTGGGACCCCTCGGCGTCATCCATCTTTCAGCGAGCTGTGTTTCTACCTGGAACCTGTCAAAAAAGTTCCATGTGTCAACAGTCAGGTCAAAGATGGGCTGAGAATTCTAGCGGGACAAAGTCCCAGATTCTCTCACAGTGGCTCGTTAATGTTCTAGGATGAACGAACATTTTGTGGAAATCTGTAGTGGGGCAGAATTTTGCCTGACGGATGTGAGCTCAACTGAGATTACTGGCAGAAGGACAAACCTAGTGACGCAGAGAAACCACGGGTGAGAGAGGGAAGGGTGTTTGGAGAAAACCCACCTTTCCGGAGGATCCAGAGCTCCAGATGACACCTGGGCGTTCTGGGGAAAGCAGGATTTCATGGCTGGCAGGAAAATAAAAATAGCGTCACCCAGCTCGGCTCTCACTCCTGAACATGCAAATGTTAAGTCACATTCTCTGCGATCCTTCATCCGGTAATTACCGTTCAGCTTGATAAGACCCAGGATCGATGTGAATTCACCTTCCTTTCCCTAACAAACAATTCTTTTCATCTCTAACTTCCTTTTGGATAGAGTATATTATACTATCCCCGATATAATTAACTAAAGAAGACACATTAAAACCTCCATCAAAAATGTCTAAAATGAGAGCTGCATTTTAAAACAGGTCTAGGGAGACACCACACCAAAGTTTAAAATTTGCTTTTTTACACTTTTTATTTATTTTTGATAGAGAGAGACAGAGCACAAATGGGAGGGGGGGAGCAGAGAGAGAGGGAGACAAAGAATCCGAAGCAGGCTCCAGGCTCCGAGCTGTCAGCCCAGAGCCTGACGCAGGGCTCGAACCCACAAACCGCAAGATCATGACCTGAGCTGAAGTTGGATGCTTAACCGACTGAGCCACCCAGGCGCCCCACCAAAGTTTAATGTCCACCAGGGCTATGCTGTGGCACAGACACAGATTTTGTGGGGCTAAAAGATTATCCAGTTAAGGTGAAGTTCTAAGAAACGTAAACAAAATAACCATCGCGAAATGGGACATAAAAATAAATGTACACTTAGAACATAAAAGCCAATTATCAATTTTAAAAGCTGACAAACACATCGTCGTCAATTTCAGGAAATAATGTCATATTGTATCACTTAATTGTCCTCTAGAATACTCTTTCTTTTCTACAGTTTCTGGCCGAATACGCTGGGTCATCTCTTCATATGACGAAGCCATCATAATAGAGTTTTCCATAGAGAAAGTAAAAAGATAATTCAGTTCTTCGCCACTACAGCTGTCCTTTGTTTTTAATTACTCATAATGTAGAAAATCAATCTGAAATGAAATCCTGCACAAGAGCGATCCAAAAACATGCAAAATCACTGCCCTGTTGCACTGAACAACACAGCATTTAATCCGATCACTCTCCTGTTTACATGCGATCATTTATTGGTGAGTCCGGGTAGGGCTTCTCTTAACTGTCCTGATGGTGATTTTGCAAGCCTCTTACTTTTCTGGAAGGACCAGGCTTCATCAGGAAAAAAAAAAATGTGTCAGATATACTGATGCAATTTGAAATGTTGGGATATACACATAATTAGCAGATTCACATGAGGTTATGGTGGAGAGTCACAGAATTGAATTGCCACAGGTGTTGCCCTACAAGCACAATTACGATACAATTCTTTCTCCAAAAATGCACATCCAAAAACATGTTACATTTGTAACTGTAATCATGGTTATATCAATTACAGGACTAAAAGTAGAAAATTTCCATTTGACTACTTGTCAATAGGAACGAAACCCTCCAGTTCTATTTTTCACATCTCATGACTGGAAAACATTCTCACGGGCCAGCTTCTGGCACGTAGAGTTTAAAACCGTGTTTCTCTTCCATTACTAATAAACTTCTGGTACTAAGTGTCCGGGGGCATATTAGGTCAAGGGATAGCGTCTGACACTCTGCTTTCTCGCCCTGAATCCAGATGTGATGGCAGAATGGAGCCATTCCTACAATGGAGAAGCCATTACAACTCAACACATTTACCATTTCTGGTGCCCGTTTCTTTCCTGTGAAGATGCAGATTTCCGTCCGATGTCATTTTCTTTCTGCTACGAGTTCCTCCCTTAAGGTTTCTCCGAGTGCAAGACCGCTAGTGATCAACTCTTTCACCTTTGATGTCTGAAAGAAGCCTTTGTTGTCCCTTTCACTTTTAAAGATACGTTCGCTGGGTAAAGAATTTTGGGTTGTGAGGTGTTACGTTTCTTCCCCTTTTCGCATGTTGCTCTTCTGCCTTCTGGCTTGGGTTGTGGGTCCTCTACTTAACGTTTTAGCCATCTGAAGACTGGAAGAATTTTCCACGGGCCAGCTTCTAGCACATGGATCGAAAACTCTGTTTCTCTTCTGCCCTGTGTAAGCTTTTGGTTCGGAGTTATCTGCTGCTTTCTTATCTTTATTCCCCTATCTGCTATCCAATGTGCCTTTTTTCTCGTGCTGATTTTAAGATTTTCTCTTTATCACTGGCTTAGAGTAATTGGTTTAACACGCGTTTCATTTTCTTGTTCTTGGATTTTTTTGCTGTCCTTGGATTTGTGAGATTATGGTGGTGAACCAAATTTATAATATGTTAAGCTATTATTTCTTCAAGTATTTTTCTTGGCCTTCCTCTTCAGGGATTCTGACCATGTACGTTAGACTGAAATTGCTCTGCAGCTCAATGAGATACCCCTTCCTTTCTTCCTGCCTTCCTCCCTTCCCTCTCTCTTCTCCTCTTTTCTTTCTTTCTTTCTTTCTTTCTTTCTTTCTTTCTTCTTCTGTGTTTCATTTGAATCCTATCTATTGCTATGCTTTTTTGAACTGTTTTAAAATTGACATACAGCACTGTGTAACTTTAAGGTCATAGTAATGATTTGACTTACATAGAGTGTAAAATGATAACCAGAGGAAGTCTAGATAACATCCATAATCTCACATAGATACCAAAAAAAGAGAAAAAAAATTTTTCCTTGTGATGAGAACCCTTGGGATCTACTTCCTTAACAACTTTCAAATAATCCCGAAGAACAGCGGTAACTATAATCATCATGTTGCTCATTATGTCCTCAATATTTAATCATCGTATAAGTGGAAGTCTGTACCATTTGGCCACCTTCCTCTAGTGCCCCCCCCTCCCTACACCCACCTCTGGTAACCACACATCTGAACTCTTTTTTCCATGAGTATTTTTTTTTCCAGATTCCACATTGAAGTAAGATCACACTCACTTCTTTCACTTAGCATCCATCCATGTGGTCACACATGGCAGGATTTCCTCCTTTTTTATGGCTGAATTATATTCCATTGTGTGTGAGTGTGTATGCATGTGTGTGTATGGATCCATTTATGAATTCATAGGTTGACAGACAATTAGGTTGTTTCTATGTCTTGGCTACTATACCTAATGCTGCAGTGAATGTAGGGGGACAGATATGTACCAGACATAGTGTTTTTGTCTCCTTCAGGTATACAGTCAGAAGTGGAATTACTAGATCATATGGTAGGACTAATTTTAATTTTTTGAGGATCCTCCATACTGTTTTCCACAGTGGCTGCACCATTTGCATTCCCACCAACAGTGCACATGGTCTCCTTTTTTTTTGATCCTCACCACCACTTGTTATCTCTTGGTTTTGTTTCTGTGTTTTTGTGAGAGTTTTTTTTTTTTTTAATATGAAATTTATTGTCAAATTGGTTTCCATATAACACCCAGTGCTCATCCCAACAGGTGCCCTCCTCGATGACTATCACCCACTTTCCCCTCCCTCCCACCCCCCATCAACCCTCAGTTTATTCTCAGTTTTTAAGAGTCTCTTATGGGTGATCTCTTTCCCTCTCTAACTTTTTTTTTTGATGATAGCCATTCTAACAGGCATGAGGTACATCTGTGTCATTTCTTGATTTCCTCATTATTAATGTATTTTTTCTCTCTCTTTGCATGGCTGGTAATTTTTTGGATGCTAGATATTGCAAATTGTACTTTGCTGATATAGGACATTTTCTGTACTGCTATAAATATTCTTGAGATCTGGGGTGCCTGGGTGGCTTGGTTGGGCGGCTGACTTCAGCTCAGGTCATGATATCATGGTTCATGAGTTTGAGCCCCGCATCAGGCTCTGTGCTGAAAGCTCAGAGCCTGGAACCTGTTTCGGATTCTGTGTCTCCCTCTCTCTCTCTGCCCCTCCCCTACTCTGTCTCTCTCTGTCTCAAAAATAAATAAACATTAAAAAAATTTCTTTTTAAATATTCTTGAGCTCTGTTATGGAATGCAGTTATATGGAAAGCCTTTGTTTTTTTTTTTAAGGTTGCCTTTTTTTTTTTAAGAGTTCTCAGCCACAGAGAACTAAATCACAACAGCCTTTATTCCAGAGTCAATTTTTCTTCATTATTGAGGCAATGCCTTGTAAGTACTCTATCTGATTCCCAGAGCATTACCAAGCCCCTCCCCGCCTCCTGCCCCCCACTCCCTGCCACATACACACACTGGGTCTCACAGGTAACAGATAAGAGCCAAGGATAACTTACTCTCTTGGGACAAGTTGACATTTCGGGAGGTGACTGAGAAGGCATTTCAGAACTCAAACAGAGGAGTATGAGTTGCTGCAAGTTTGAAAGATCAAGCATGGGACGCACTAGGCCAGGCTTTTCAGGGAGAGAATGGGCTTGTCTTCCCTGAAGACCTAGCACGCATTTAATATTCCAATACCACTGTTCCGCTCTTCTTACTAAAGAACTAGCAAAAGGCCTTGGGCAGCATGAATCAAGCCTTCTTCTAGCCCCAGTATTCTTTCATCTGGTTCCACAGCATTTATTGAGTGCTTAATCTATGTCAAGTACTGTACTGGATGCCTTCAATTACAAAGCTGAGTAAGCGTTAGTCTTCTTTTCTCATGAAGTTTACAGTCTCCTTTTCCTTAAATAATTAATATGTGTAAAATGTCATGAGAGTGCTTGAGTTTCAGCAACTGCTTAAGTATCTGTAGGCTTTGCTATGGTAGCAGCCATAGGCATGACAGCAATATTGGTATTCATGCTGTGTTGCTCAAGGTCTACTGTTTTTCTCTCCTTCTCTTATACCACTTGGGACCACGTTGACTATCCTGGGATTGGCCTCCTCCAGCAGCCAGGGTTCAAAGAACAGTTTGCAGATACTCTCAAGCATCCCCTAGAATTAATCAAAGTTCCTTTTAACTTTGATTACTTATTAATGTGCCCTAAGATTTGTTCGTCGCAAAACATCCTGCATGATATCTGCTGCTAATTTCTTCTTACCCTAGAAACAGTTTTCGTTTATGTATTCAAATCTCAATTACTTAGGCAGTGATGCAATGCTACACCAGTTTTCACTCATATTCATACTCAGAGATAGGTGATTATTTTCCATCCCTTTTGGTAAAAAGAAGAACTTTCTGAATTTGACATGAGGAGAAAAATGCCTGAATTTCCCTCCTTAGGGAAACATAATAAGTGACGTATAATTAAACATATTCCAGTTGACTGGAACAGCTCAAGGGCACTACCTTATTTGGCAGCCCTCGTTCTTTTACTGTCTTCTGTTCCAGACACTGAAAATCAGGGTGCTAAGACTTTCCTGATAAACGGGTCACCAATGTTCTCCATCACCTAGCTTTTCTTCTGCTTCTTGCAGTTACTCCTTTCTTCCTTCCTTCTTCCCTCCCTCCCTCCCTGTCTTCCCTCCCTCCCTCCTCCCTCCTCCCTCCTTTCCTTCTTTGACACTTTTGCAACAGAGATTTTTATTTGTAATTCTTCACAACAATTCTGAGGAATAGGACAGGAAAAATTCAGTTCTATTATAGTCCTTTGGAACTTCCACGCTGAGGCTAGCCAGATGTACTCTTGCCTCAGAGAGCTATGTCATATCTACTGAAGATCTTTTAATGTTATGCCCACAGTTCCATAGAGAAGCCAAAATATAATTAATAATAATAATAATAAATGTGAAAGTCTTTCCCAAGATCCCATTAGAAGACAGAAAATTTTTGCTTATGACATTTCAATGACCTAACTTTGATTAATATTCAAAGGGTAAAAAAAAATGATCTTAGGTCATTTCAGAAGAAATACAAATATCTCTCATTTAATATACTATTATCTTTGAGAGGAGGATAGCAGAAGAAAAGGTCAACAGAACTTCCTGTAATAAGGTTACCTGTCATGTAATATAAATATCTTTTATTTAAATCTACATGGTTCTAAATGTGGGTAGAGCAAGTCTGGATCTTGAGAAAGACTTTATTTCCCCTATGCGTTTACATCTTAAGTTTCAGAGAGCCAGTAACTAAAACAGGGGAGTCCTTTTCCTCCGGACAGGTTTATCTCAAAAACAGTATCTGAAACTCGTATTCTTGAGATCACTTAGCAACCTCTATGGGGTGAGAAATCAGGAGAGAAGTTCTGTATGGTTTAATTTTATGACTTCCTAACATTATGTTCAAATACTGACATTGAAGTTAAAGCTATAAATTATGCCACAGCACAATCATTTGTGAAATATAGTTTTTCTACTTAATAAAGGGATGGCTTTCGAGTTTCCTTTCAATGATATTTTCCTACGGGCATTAAATATATTGCTTCACTCACACAGCTTTGCAAAAGCCTGCAGTGGAAGACGTCAGAGCCCGTAAAGGGGTGCCCGATCCCAAGTGCGTGCAAGTCTACCGATTCGGCTGAACACACAGCCTGCAGGTATAAGATGTCACTGCACACCCAGGCAGCACTATTTTCTTTGTCTCATTACCAGCTGGCAAATGATATTTGAACAACCGACAAGAGACCAGCTGCAGGTGCTCTAGAGAAGGAAATCTATCTTTGCCTTTTTCAGAGAGTAACTATTAAGGAACACTCGCCAATGACGAGATGAGTATAAAACAATGCAACTTAAACATTTTGTCAAAAAAAAAAAAAATCACCTTTGCTATTGGAATGCCCCGTACATATTCGTCCACTTCTTGCCATGCATGTAACTATCGGATGGGTCTTCCAGGCACACTGGTTTGACCTATCCTTCCTCGGGGAAGAGAGCATCATGGAGAAGGGGCTTCCGGCTTCTACAGCCTGGGTCTCACACACTAATTACCGTCTTCCATCGCTCCTGCTTGCTCCTTCCAGTACCACCACCCCGGCAAGCTTTGACCCCTTAGCTTTTTCTAAGAATCTACCACCCATCAATGCTACTATCCTTTCACTCTCTCTCATCCTTCTGTTCTGTTTCTGTCCTTACACAGCTTACATCCCCACCTGTGTGGTCCTCTCTAGGTTGTTACATTCCCTTGGCCAAAGCCCAACCCTTGGTTAAATCCCACTTTCCACCTAACCTACATTTGCTCCAGGACAGTGGAGACATTGCAGAAAAACACGCATTCATGCTGACTGGTCTCACTTCACATGTGGACCCTGGGTGAGACCGGACGAGCGCCGGGTGGGCCCCTGGAGCTATGGGGTCGCCCTGCCACTGGTCCAACCACTTTTCCTCTCTCTGACATGGCAGTCAGATACCTTCTTATGTCTCTACACACTTCCTGCACCTCCTTCCTCCCCCCACCAGCCTCACTCTCCGGAGCCGTGCTTTCTGTTCCACTGAGAAAATACTCACAATCAAAAGAGAAATCCCACAGGCTCCTACAGCTACATATCCACTTTCAAGGACTGACCCTGCTGTATGGTCCCCCCTTTTCTGTGGATGAACACCTTGCTTTCTCCTCAGTACCAACCATCACGTCAATGCAATGGATACAACACCTCACTTGTCCTACAATCAAGGCCCTCCCTCTGACAATTTGACTCTCCTTCCGCACATCCGACTTTCTCTTCTCTTTGCTGGATTGTTCCTACCAGTGTACAAACGTATCTCCATGCGGTCCAATCAATCAGCCCAGTGGTTATATTAATCATGTTAAATCTCTCCATAGCCTTCGACACAGTTGCTTATTCTATGCTTCCTGACACAACTTCTCTGCCTGGCCTCTGCCTTGATACATCCCGCCTGCATTGCTGGCGTCCTCTTTTGAGCCTCCGTTGCTAGTCTGTTTTTGCTCCCAAAGATCCAATGTTGGGCTTCCCAGGGTCCAGTCTATAGACCTTTCTCCTTCTTTTCTATCATTAACTCCTGAGCTGAATCATCCTGCCTCATATAGGGTGACTGTCTTTCATATTTCCAGTGTCCTAATTCTCACAGTATCCGTATGAATATTGTTCTGAGGAGCCAAAAGAAAGTGGTACCTCTTAAAATTATGCAGTGCAGGCACTGGCCTCATAATATTGTCTGTATTTTCGACAGTTCCCAAACGTAGAGTTTCAGCCTGGATTCCTTGACCTCCAAACTCATGCTCCAAAGCTTATTTGCCATCTTTCCAGGGATGTCTAAGAAGTAACTCTTAAACTGTATAGGTAAAAATAAAACGTCCTGATTGCACAACACTCAACCCACCCCTCACAAACCCTACTCTTTAAGGAGTCTTCTCCAAAAGAGTAGATGGAAATTTCATTTACAGATGTTCAGGCCAAGGCATTGGAGTCGTTATTGACTCCTCTTTCTTCCTCACCTACATCTAGTCCATCCATAAATCATGTCTTCTCTACCTTTGAAATATACTTAACTTCTCCCCCCACCACCTGCTACCTCTCTGATCTGAGTCACTCCCATCATTTCTTAGCAAGATTATTATAATGGGCTCCTGACTACTATCCTTGCCTCTTCCCTTGCCTTCCTCTAGAACATGGTATAAAGCCATCAGTTTCATATATATGTTAATGTAACTCGGGTAACATCATTCCTTTGCTTAAACCCCTTCAAAAGGTTTCCAGTTTACTCAGTATTAAATCCAATGGCCTGACCATATCCTCTAAAGCCCTACATATTCAGTCTCCCCACTACATCTCTGACCTCACAGATAACCAGCCCCTTCCACACCATTCTTGCCCCGGTAGCTACACCGGCCTCCTGCACTTGCTCAAATCAATCCCACACACTGCTGTCCAAAGTGGTACTACACGAGGCCTTCTTTACCCAGTACTGTGGTAGCCCAGCAATCTATCCTGCCCACTCCCTCTTCCTCCTTAAGGCTTTGGCTCGAATACCTCATCATCGCAGGGGCCGTCGCTGACCACTCTCTACAAAACTGTAACGCGACCTCCTCTAGCTGCTCCCTTGAAACTCCTAGCTCCCAGGTGGCTCCCTCTATCCTATATGACTTTTCTTCTCAGTCACGATAAGGTTAAATGTATGCATAGGACAAACAGAGAGAGATTGAAAGAGAGAGATTATTTTCCCCTATGTTAGGTATCTATGTCGGCATAACAAATTCACGAAAGCTTTGCAGCTTCAAATAACCAATGTGTGTGGTCTCAGGTTCTGTGGAGTAGGAAGTCAGGCCTCGTTTGGGTTATCTCTGGCTTACGGATCCTCACAAGGCTGCGATCACATTTTCAGCCAGGACTGCAGTCACCTCAAGTTAACTTGGGGAGGGGCCACCTGTAGGCTCAGTCACTGCTGGCTGCACGCAGCTCCCCGCTGGCCAGTTCTCGGCCACGTGGGCCTTTCCGTGGCGCAGCTCACCGTGAGGCACCCGGCTTCCCCTCACAGGCTGCCAGGAAGAGTGGGAGAGAATGAACAAAATGAGGATCAGGGTCTTCTGGTAACATAGTCTCTGAAGGGACATCCTGTCTCTTCTGCCACATTCTGTCATTCAAAGCAAGTCACTAGGTCCAGTGCACACTCAAGAGTGACGGGATTACATAAGGACGTGACCTCCAGGAGGTAGGGCTCACCCGGCCATTTTGCAAGCTGCTTGTCGCATGCCCTTCTGGAATATGAGCTTCATGTTGTGTTTCCTACCACAGCCCAGAGCAGAGAACAATGCCTGGCTGTGGAAGAGTCGCTCAATAGTCACCGCTCATCGTATGAGCTCACTTACTGCTCTCCCACTGCTTGCTTGCAGAGCTCTGCTATTCCCACTAACGGGAGAAAATGTTCCCTGTGATGTCCTAGATTTAGAATTTCACGCGTGCCTACACTCCTACTGGGAGGTTTGTCTTTCCGATCATGACATGTCATGGCTCTACTTGTTCTTGGAGCTCAGGTCAGACGAAACCTCTGGAACCCCTACTCCGTATCCCCTATACCCCGATTACTCTCTCCAGCTTCTGTGAGCTCAGGTGGTGCCCATACCACACAGCCTCACGAGCGCTTACGCGTAAGTCTTACCTCCTTCAGACTGGGAGCTTCTTCATACTAACTAACAGTGTACACCCTGCGTAAGCCCGGCCAGAGCAGTGCCTGTCTATATGGCTGTCACAGAGCAGACAGACTATGGCAGAGTCCTTGCAAAGCGTCAGCTCGCGAATTAGTGGCACACGAAGTTAGTGGTTTTATTCTTTTGTTATTGCTACTTCTCATTAAATGTTCTGTAAATGTTCACTGAATAACTGAAGCGAAGCCCTGGAATAATTTATAATAAGTGAGTAAGTGAGTGAATTCACTCTGAGATTTACATTGGCTCAATGTCACGAGAAGCATCAATAGATTAGTTTGGCCCAGCCGCATTGGTCCGACAAAGTTTCTGACTACTACCGCCGGGGTTCAGTAAGTCTTTATTGCCCGGGTCTCGGGGGGCCGACCGGACCACAGTCATCTCCGGGTTTGCTATGAATTCACAATCGTGACCCAGCTAGCGCCTGTGCTTTTATTTTTTTTTTTTTATTTTATTTTTTTAATTTTTTTTCAACATTTATTTATTTTTGGGGGGACAGAGAGAGACAGAGCATGAACGGCGGAGGGGCAGAGAGAGAGGGAGACACAGAATCGGAAACAGGCTCCAGGCTCCGAGCCATCAGCCCAGAGCCTGACGCGGGGCTCGAACTCACGGACCGCGAGATCGTGACCTGGCTGAAGTCGGACGCTTAACCGACTGTGCCACCCAGGCGCCCTGCGCCTGCGCTTTTAGAAGGATGTGGGAAAGAACAGAATTGAGCTGTATTTTCCTGCCTCACTGGATATAAGCAGAGTACCTTCTGGGGAGAAAGTTTTCAGGCCACTGAGGACATTCAGGTTGTAGTAAACACGTGAAACGGGGCTCGGGAGCAAACCAGAAGTTAAAACAGACTATTGAGTGTGATACTAGTTCTCATTAGAAGTCAAGCAGATGTGCCTTACGCCTAAAATAAGCATATGTATTTTGGTAGCTTGATGTTTCAAAGGTCAACAGGCAGCACCATATGGTGCCTTGGTGTCTGTGTGTGCATGCGTGTGTGTGTGTGCACGTGTGTGTGCACGTGCCTATAGGCCTGCAGGTATTAAAACAGAGAGCTACATGTGCATCCCCAGACCCATCTGCTCCGACAGCAGTAAGGATCTACAGAGGCTTCCCCCATATGGACTGCAGGGTTGATTTCACTTAAGGGCAAAGTGTTCGTGCGGAATGTTGCGTGCTTTGATCAGAACGCTGTGGATCTTTCCTCATTGTTCTCCACGGCATTTAGGGCACTTACGGCATTTACGGCAGGTGGCCGAGGTCCCCCCAGATCGCTCCTGCTGGCCAGTCACAGGGGGGCGACTCTCACTTAAATATTTAGGGAATCCAATCGCCTCTCTGCTCACATGCAGCCCCCTCTCCCTGGATTTGCCACCTGTTTGTTTGTCTTCTCAGTGGCCCTGAAGAGTGAAAATATATATCGAGGTTTGGGTTTCGGGTTTTCCAAAGGATTAGTGAGAGAGAGCAGGGCTCAAGACAGAGAGCAGGGTCATGATCCAAACTTTATCAGACTATGTTGGGATCCTTGTTCGATAACAAACTCTGCTCAAGGCTGTGGACTGAAAAGGTTGAGTGGGTATGTGATGGCCACCATTTGGGAAATGCAAACCATTGCTGTGATAAAGAAGGCAAGTGTTTCTCTTGTCTTCACTTTATTTAACCATTTTCTTCTTCTTTGAGTGCTATTCACCCAACTCCAAGCTCCAGGCGCGTCTTCTAATGCCCTGCCCTTACCGGTTGGAATAAGGTCAAATATTAGGTCAGCAGGAGTTAGTTCTTTACGGCACTAATTACTTTTTAAAGGAGACCTCAAAAGGTAGATAAACACATTAATTAATCTCTAATTGTGTATTTTAGAGCCTGTAAGATCCGTGTGAAGAAGAGAGTTCAGGCAGACAAGACAGCCTCAGCTAGGCCCCAGCCTTCCCACATCTCTGCGGAGAGGAGAGTGTGTTTAAGACACATTCTCCTTTTATATGTTAGAGTATATTTCAACAATCTTTTGGAAATTTTTAGACTTTGAAAAATTGTCCTGAGCAGAAAATTAAGCCCCAGAAATAATTACCGATACAAAAAAATAGACTATTTCACAATTATTTTATGAATTGATTATTGTTAAGAAGGAAAAGAGTGAATCAACATCTCTTATTTTATCTATCTATCTATCTATCTATTTTTGGTATGAGTGGAAAGGAAACCACCAGAGTTGAATGAACAGTTTGAGAGCTGAGTTATCACTTAATGGGATCTAAGTAGATCAAGCAGACAGGTCAAGAGTTTGGAAACTCTGGTTTTTGATGTCAGAATAATTTTCGAAACGGTAAATAGAATGAGACGAGGTTCTAGGTTTGAAGTAAAATCACTTGACTTCCTGTTAAATAAACCTATAGAAATCTATGCCATTTTCACATTGTTTAGTTAGACATGTTTCCAACTACACTATGGAAATTGTACCAAGAGCACACAAGAAGGACAGAAGAGCCACCGAATAGAGAGCCTGACAGTTCCTGTCTTACAGCAACAATAACATACTTTCCACACATAGCTGACTCTTGACCCAGGTGGAAATGCACGCATTTTGATACATTACCACAGTGACTGGTGTGACAAAACCCAGAACGGATACCTAAGCCATCATTCTACAAACCGAAGGGATGATGAGGGATCCTTCCAAATGGGAAGAATGGCGTCCATATGCTCAGAGCATCTTTAAGAGAGATATATAATGACAGCCCTAGGTGTCCCACAAATATCACTGATTAGTTTTGGGATGAGCCCCAGGACAAGGGCTGGGGATCCCCAAGGGACAGCTTTTTGGCCCAGAGTTAAGATTTATGATATAATGAATGCTGCATGAGGACAAAAATTCTGCGTTTCTGTTTTCCCTTTTCACTGCTCACTACGTTATCACATACAGGTTGAGGTACTCCACGGTAAAGCCCTTACACATATTGGTTCTGAAATGGGCACAACGCATCCAGGCTATTGACAGAGCGTTCTGACTGGTCGACCGTCTTCGCTCTTCTTCTAACTCCATAACCCTCTCTATCTAGTCTCCCAGCAACACGAGTGTAATTGTTTTCAAAGCAAATCCCACCCACTGCTGACCGGCCCTTCCTGGCCCAGCCTGGCTTACCACACAGGGGGCTCCTCTCAGACCACCACTCCCTCCCCGCCCACACTCTGGCCACAATGACCTTCCGTTCCATCCTGAACAGGGCCACCTGCATTTTTGTCTTTGAGCCTTGGCACCAGCTTTCTCCTCTTCTTGAAATGTACCGCATGACTCAAAAGGACAGCCCTTCTGCTCATTCAAATCTCCACTAAACGTCTCTATTTATTTATTTTGGGGAGGGGGGGGGAACTCCCTGGGTCCAGTCAACTACATGTCTTTGAAGAGAAGTAGGCACAGTGGTAACCGCCCACACTTTCACAGCTCTTCCCACAATCCTGGCATAGTCCCAAGTACTTTCCGTCCATGAGCCCAATCCTGTTAGTAACAGACCTACGAGGAGATCCTATGGCTTTGAACCTCAATGTCAGAGGAAGAAACAGAGGCACAGAGAGGCTAAGACAACTGCCTACGATCACAGAAATAATTTTGGTCCTGTGTCTGAGGGCCATGTCTGTCACCAGTTCTGAATTCTGCCTCCGAGGTAGGTGCGACCCAGTTGCCTTCGACGTGTCACCCGTTTTAGTTTTCCTGACAGCACTCACCACTGATACTTTTCCTGTCTGTTTAGGTGTTTGTCTCTGTATCTATTTGTTTACCTTAACAAATCACTGTCTGTTCCCTTTTTCTGAAATTTAAATTCTCTGAGGCCCGTGTGCACTTCTGCTCAGCTTACGACAAGGTATCTAACATCTAGAGCAGGAAGCAGCCACCAAATATGTGCTGAACTGATTCGTGACTGAAGGAGTGTGTGTGGCTTTCTGGGGGTCAGCTCAGGTCTCCAAGGTGGTGGACTGGATCTGGCCATTCATCTCCTCAAGGGGTTCAGGGTTCTTCGTTTTAAACGTTTATTTATCTTTGAAAGAGAGAGAGAGCGAGCTTGCGTATGAGTGGGGGAGGGGTAGGGAGAGAGGGGGGACAGAGGATCCGAAGCGGGCTCTACCCGCTTTGTGAACCTGATGTGGGGCTCGAACCCACAAACCATGAGATCATGACCTGAGCCAAAGTCGAATGCTTAACCGACTGAGCCACCAAGCACCCCTAGGGGTTCAGGGTTCACAACAATTTGTTCATCTAGCGGTGACCAAACCTTATGATTCTCTCTGACCCTCTTAAGGAAAGACTGATTTAGCAATCTGAATGCTGATTTATTAAGTCACTGTGAGGACTATTCCTGTCACCCACATTCACCACCTGTTAGGCCTCTGTGGGAAAGCAAATTAAAATCAGAGTGTTGCTCAGCAAATGGAAAAATTACACTACGGGAATTTTGAAGACTTTGCAGGATATTTTAATCAGGCAGTGGCAGCTTGGTGAATCGCCCTCCCCAGTGACCAGGTAGTTCTGACCGATAGGCCAGAGTTCCCGGTCAACAGGGGCTCTCAGCCTTTCACAAAAACTGTACGTTCTCACTCTCCCGCTCTGTAGAAATCCGTTTCTCTTTTGTATTTGTCTTTTCCAGTCTCTTCAGTTTTGGAAAGGAAACCTCCTTCAAATGCCATTTCCAGGAGGCACCCATCTCCCTGGTCCATTCAGGTCCTCATACTGGGTCCTTTTTCTGATGACTCTTTAGTGGAGCTCAGTTCCCACATGACTCAACTCAGTCTCAAGAAATCATCTAATTGGCTCAGACCAGTTCATGGATTGGTTATTCTGGAGCCTGGATTCTCTACCTGGTACAGTTGTTTCCGTGGGGGTCAGAGGATAGAGGGAGATGAGGAGTTGTAGAAGAAAGCCAGACGAGGCTTTGGGGAGGAGGCAGTTTCTCATGAAAAGGACAGGTGCAGGGAAGCAATGACTGTCACATCTGGGGCACATCTAGACATGCCCACCTTACGCTCAGAGTGCCGCGTAGTCACGAATGTCCACTTCCAAAGAAAAACCGCCTGTAAGTCTACCGTAGCATCAGGCACTGTATTTTTTTAATTTTTTTTTCAATGTTTATTTATTTTTGGGACAGAGAGAGACAGAGTATGAACGGGGGAGGGGCAGAGAGAGAGGGAGACACAGAATCGGAAACAGGCTCCAGGCTCTGAGCCATCAGCCCAGAGCCCGACGCGGGGCTCGAACTCACGGGCCGCGAGATCGTGACCTGGCTGAAGTCGGACGCTCAACTGACTGCGCCACCCAGGCGCCCCTCAGGCGCTGTATTTATAACTACACTTACACTGGTGGTAGAACACGGAAAGAAGGAGGACATGCCATGAAACAACATAGTCAAGCAACCTAATAGTTACTATTGTAACTTTTCTGAGTCTCGGTTTCTCCCTAATTCCTGTACCTACGTCATAAATGTTGTCATGAAGAGTCAGTGAAACACTACTCATGAAGTCCTTAGCACAGTGCCTAGGACATATTCAACCCAGCTAGGATATCCAACGTTGATAATAATTATTCTTAAGGCATTGGCTATGTCTGTTAGTACAAAAGTTCAAGAGGTGTCCGGGTGGCTCAATCGGTTAAGCGTCTGACTTCGGCTCAGGTCATGATCTAGAGGTTCTTGAGTTCGAGCTCCCTCATCAGGCTTTGTGCTGACAGTTCAGAGCCTGGAGCCTGCTTCAAATTCTGTGTCTCCCTCCCTCCTTGCCCCTCTCCCGCTTGTGCGTGCACACACACTCTCTCTCTCAAAAATAAACATTAAAAAAATGCTTCCAAATACACTAACTATGGGAAAATACTTCATATCTTTTGAAAGAAAAATAAGCCCTAAAGAGGATGTTATACCTAAGACAACATTTAAATATGTCCAGAGTAGAGTCTCCCTCGTAAGCAATGAGACGTTGTCCTCACTGCTTGCCAAGTACACTGCTAGAATGCCAAGTGCCTAGACCATCACTTTCTAAAGTTAATTCAGAAACCCTCAAGAAATAAATAAAAATAAAATTTCTGTAGTCAAATAAGATTAGGAAACACTATCCATCCCTTTTTGAAAATTTTTTTCAACGTTTATTTATTTTTTGGGGGACAGAGAGAGACAGAGCATGAACGGGGGAGGGGCAGAGAGAGAGGGAGACACAGAATAGGAAAAGGTCCAGGCTCTGAGCCGTCAGCCCAGAGCCCGACACGGGGCTCGAACTCACGGACCGCGAGATCGTGACCTGGCTGAAGTCGGACACTTATCCGACTGCGCCACCCAGGCGCCCCATCCATCCCTTTTTGAAAGTCACAATGCACATTAGCATATTAAGGGTAGTAAATAATCTTCTGTTAAAAAATCAGATTGAACGTGCTTTATTTATCAGTCTTATTTGACAAACAGCCATGAGTCCCTCCTATACATACTTTTTTGTTTCATTTCACGTCTGTTATCTCACAAAAATAATGTGTCAGCAGAACATTTTATAAACACTCCCTGGGACAGAGACCCCAGGGTAGCTGGTCACTTCCTCCTTCCCACTTTGAAAACCATACAAGAAACCGAAAAATCCCCTTGCTGATCACCTGGCAACGGCAATGATCTGAAACCTTGCCCTCAACTGTAAGGCTATCACCACCGCAGCAGAAGAATAACCCCCCTCAACAGTGGAAGGACTTCCACACAGCGGTCTCCGGACCTGTGACTACGTGACCTCAAAGGACAAAGGGATGCAATGCAATTCAGGGCCTGGACTCCCAGTTGGGAAGGTGATCCTGGATCATCCGGGCGGGCTCCTCATTGTCAATGTCATGAAACTTTGAAAGGGAAGATCCTTTCCCATCGGGGATTACAGCCACGAGAGGAGTGTAAGAGGAGCCACAGGACAAGGACCTCATCTGCCTGTGAACATGGCGGGTGGGGGCCATGAGCCAAGCAATGAGGCGGAGACTGGAAATGGCCCTAGGCTCATAGCCAACCAGAACACAGAGACCTAGATCCAACATCCACAAGGAAGTGAATTCGGCAACAAGACCAGACAGCAGAGAAGCAGATCCTCGTCCCGAGCCTACAGAGAGGAATGTTCGCCTCGTGAGACCTGTATCAGACGTGTCGCCTACAGATAGATAAAAAGACAATATTGTAAGATATTAAAGTCATGTGGTCAGATAATAAAATGGTCTTGTATTAAGCCTCTAACTTTGATAATTTGCCACAGGAGCAACAGGAAATGAGTACAATCTTCCTGTTCACAATAACATTTTTGATGAATTAATCTGTGCCCGGCCATCTCTACACACTGAGCACGTGCATGTACTAATCCATTAATCAACCCATTAATCATCACAAGGATGCTAACAGGTGGCTTCTATTATTACCCCTGTTTATGGAGGGTAAATTGAGGCACAGAAAGTTTAGGAAACTTGCCTAAGGTCATACAGATAGTCAGTGGCAGATCTGAAATTCAAAGGCAAGTCGTGTCTCTGTAGACAACAGGCTCTTATTCATGAGGAACACCAGGCTCAGTGAGGATCCTGTTCTGGGAAATAAGTAATAGTCTAGGTTTCTTCAGACACTATTGACTCCCTCATTAAAAGGAAATTATAAATCTTTACTTTATCTTCATACTGAATTTAGACTCCACATTTTCTATTGCTTATCAGATAATGCAAATTTGGGGACCAAAGTGAACATGAATTGTACTGATTTTATTAGCCCAATTTCAATTTTAAACACAAACAAATTTATGCATCCAATTAGTCGTAAACCCAGATTTCCTAACAAATATTCTCCACGCTCTTTTAAAACCCTCATCCATCACTGGCCAAATATTGAACATCTGAGTGTTCTATTTATATAATACCTCTCTATTATTAACTCAGCCACCTTTTTAAAAAAATGTTTATTTTTGAGAGAAAGAGAGTGAGAGCAGGCAAGGAGCAGAGAGAGGGAGACAGAGGATCTGAGGATCCTAAGCAGGCTGCACAGTGACGACAATCGAGCCCAACTTGGGGCTCGAACCCATGAACTGTGAGATCACAACCTGAGCCGAAGTCAGACTCTTGGCCGACTGAGCCACCCAGGTGCCCCTAACTCAGACAACTTACTCATTAATTAGATGTGGGCTTATTACATGCTTAGTATTATGGGTAGGTAACAAAAATATAGAAGAAGTATACAAGTACGGCCTTAGCCCTCATAATGTATAAGAGTTTAGGAAGCTAAGACATGCACATCAGAGTCAATTTTTACAGAATTCTCAACTTGTTGTCATTTCCCCCACCAGGAGCAAGACCATTTGAATATTCCATAATTTAGCACTGAACTAATTAGAGATCACCCCGTTTATTACAATCTATCCTACATCCGTTGCCTCAAATGTCAAAGTAAAATTTGTCATCTAGGACTAAAATACAGACATGCATGCTTCAACACACACAGAGAGTTCCGTAGCACAAACACATGTATATTGATTCCCCTCCAACCTCACTTCGCATACTTAGGAACTCTTGACTGCTTTTGTGGTCCCCAAATATGTTCAGAGAAAATGGATTCAGACACTTCACACACACACACACGCACACACACACACGCTCAAAGCATGGATCCTTCCCAATATCTAGGATGTCAAGTCCCAAATTCCCTTTTAGGACTGGCCCTTTGCCACCAGAGAAATAACCCTGAATGAACACTGAAATGCATCAGCAAATCATGAAAAGCAAGTATAACACAGAGACCCCCACGTGCTCTTGCTCTCTCTTCCCCAATGAGAGGACCACAGCCAAAGTCACCCTGCATCAGCAGAGTGCCTCTTTCTATATCTCTTGCACCTTTTTTTTTGAGGATCCCGGGTCTGCTTATCCTTTCAAGTCTTCACCATGGACAGTGTTCCTCACCTACAATTTGTAATCTAGTTAAGTAGTCAGAGTCCCTCTCCTCAGAGAGCTCAAGATAATACGAACAGGATTAAGGAGATTTGCTATAAAGAAGAAAGAAAATTAAGACTCTAATGTGAACTTTTTTTGAATATCAAGGACAAAGACACTTGAAGACAATGGACTGTCATAATAGGGCTTCCTCTGAGAATGCTTGTTTGATTCCTAATCTTGCTCCTCTTACTTTAAGTTCATGTGCCTTCCATATTCACCTCGTGTTCTGAATCTTTTCCTCCATCTGTGAGAAAAATGTCAATTCTTTAGAGAAAAATCCCATTCCCTTAGATTCTTTCCCCTTTCTTTTCACAGTTTACTGAAGTCTGCATCTTGCAAATCTGAGTTTCACTCCAAGGTTTCAACGAGGTAGATGCTGGTCTCTGGCCACCTGAGTCCTGCCACAAGACAGAAGGGTAGGGGTGAGGTGGGAAAAGATGACCCCTGGTTCTTTTGGTGATGGTGGAAGTGGGTATACCACTCCATGTTCTCACTCATACTCCGACAGTATGAATTGTAAACCTACTGATACCCTCAAGCACTAAATCTTTTCCCCCTCCTTCCACTAATAGAACAGGCTAAAATCCAGGTAGTCAGATTAAGAAAGAGATATCCACTTTCTCAGATTTCCCAATACCAACTGGGTGTCCAACAATTTGATTAAAATCTGACACCGATTCCTGGAGTTAGTGCAGACCCCATAGGTCAAGGACTCAGCTCCATAAGACTGTTGCCCCTTCAGACTCCACTCACAAGTCTGGTAGAGAGGGCCACCATATTTCTGACCAATTTGGGTTCCTACAAGTCCTTCATCAGGTTTAACTATCTGCTAGAAGGATTCATAGAACTCGTGTTTACTTATGTTTACTAGTTTATTTCAAGAGATTCACATTAGGAACACCTAAAGGGAAGAAAAATGTAGGTGAAGGTATTCAGTGGGGAGAGGGTTGTGCCTAGTAGGTAGGTCCATTCCTTCCCATGGCGCTCCACCTTTCCAGCACACTTATGTGTGTACCAACGAGGATGATCCTCTAACTACACTACAAATGGGTTTTTATAGGTTTCATTATATACGCACAGTTGATTAAATCATTGGCCATTGGTGATTGAATTCAAGCCCCAGGCCTTCTCTCCAAAGGGTGGGGTTTGTAGATGGAGGACCTGAAAGTTACAATCCTGTAGTCATGGCTTGGTCTTTCTGGCCACTAGCCATCATCTAGCACCTATCTGGAGATCCCAGTCACCAGTCTCCTCATTAGCATACAAAAGACTCTTATTCCTCAGCAGATTCCAAGGATTTTAGGAGATCTGTGCCATAAACTGGGGCCAAAGTGTCTGTCTGTCTGTCTCTCTCTGCATATATATATATATATATATATATATATATATATAATCAGTAAGACACCATTAATGTATTATTGACTGGAGTAACCTTGGTTTCATTCCTGCTCTACCCCGATATTTCAGATTTATAAATAGGTGCATTTATTGCTAAAGAAAGCTCGGGTTTTCACCTAGGTAAATATTCTGTAACTGCTGATATTTGTTCAGATCAGATGTTCTTTTAGTAGTGATAAAGACTGCAGATGCTATCTACCACAAAAAGGTGTCATGTCCTCCCCTTGGCCATCTTTTCAACCAGTCCTTCCTACTGCTAGTTTATTGTTCTAAGCTATGTTTCAAAGAGGCGGTCAGTCCCACCTCTCTCTGGAAATGGAGATCTTCTCAATTGCCACCTTTGCCTCGCTTGCTCATGCGTGCAGGCACAAGGGTAGCCCACAGCTGCAGTAAATAAGAGAGGTTGGTTGTCATTTTGAGTGGCAGCTAGAAGGAGGCTAGAAGATCTCCTAAAATCCTTGGAATCTGCTGAGGAATAAGAGAGTCTTTTGTATGTTAATGAGGTGGCGGGTGACTGGGATCTCCAGATAGGTGCTAGATGGTGACTGGTGGCCAGAAAGACCAAGCCATGATTAGAGGGTTGTAGCTTTCAGCTCCTTCTCGCCTCATGAAAGCTGTACAACAGGACCGCACATAGGCATTTTGGAAATCAGGACCCAAATCTGACGATTTCAGGGTACCTTTTTGACTGCGCTTTCTTAGCCGGGAATGGAAACAATGGCCTGAAAAGGACACATTTGGGAGATGTTGGCACCAGTACAAGGTGGAACTCATGTTTATTGTTCTGGACAGCAGTCCTGTTTTAACATGCTTCTTTACAGTTGAATCTAATAAACTAGTGATATATTTGGATATACATATTTGCATTTGTAAATCTACAAAAGGAAAGCAAATGTCCTTTCTTTTGGACAAGCAAAAAGATATGTCACATCTGAAGATCAGGTAGGTCAAATGTCAAGATCTATGGTCTAAGGGGAAACTCCAGCACCCACAGTGGCTATGTTCTTTCTCAAAGGGGATTGTTCCTATTCTGTTTGGATCTGTGATGTCTTTCCACAGGTGCTTTCTTTTTCGGACCTCCTTTTAATTCTTCTTTCTTTTCAGGACCTTTTGTTGGTTCACCTACAAAACCAACTCCATTCTAACTGTATGTTGCCCTGTTAAAGGCAGCTGGCTGATTTACAAAATAAAGCTTTTCAAAATCCTGGGCAGAATCTTGGAGAAGGTGAGACACTTCCTTCTATTCGGCGCCATGAAGTGTAACAATGTCTCACATTTTTCACTTAACTTTTCTCTTGGTTCTTACAGCATCTTCGTGAATTGTCTTGTTATGTGGCTTATCACATACCTGTATTTTCTAGTAGCTCTCCTTCTGGGTCATAGTCTTTTTATTTTAATGTTCATTTATTTGAGAGATAGAGAGATTGAGCATGAGTGGGGGAAGTGCAGACAGAGAGAGAGAGAGAGAGAGAACCCCAAGCAGGCTCTATGCTCTCAGCACAGAGCCCAACGCGAGGCTCGATCCCACAAACCATAAGATCATGACCTGAGTGGAAACCAAGAGTTGGATGTGTAGCTAACTGAGCCACCCTGGTGCCCCATAATCTTTTTGACTATTGATTTTAAGAGACTCCCAGAAAAGGAAATCCTAATTTAAAGATTAAAGATTACTTTCCATTTTCTTTCAAATTAAAAAAATTAGAGGCACAGAAGAGTTACAGAAGTAGCAGAGAGTGTTTGAACAGTGATGCAGACTTTCCTGAAGACAACACCTTACTGAGCCACAGCCCCGTCGCCACAGCTAAGAAGTTCACATGGCTGTGTTTCTCTGCACTAAACCAGAGACTCTACTGGGATCTCACGAGCTCCTCCATTAATGTCCTTTCCTGCACTAGGATCTAGTCCAGGGTCCTCAATGCTTGTTACTCTCGTGTTTCCTTACTCTCTTCTGATCTGTGATGGCTCCTTGGTCTCTTTCTTAACCTTGAGATTTCTGAAGAGTCCTGGTCAATTATTTTATAAAAGGTCTCTTAATTTGGCTTTGTCATATGTTCTCTCATAATTCAACTGAGGGTACACATTACTGGAAAGAACGCCGCAGAGGCGAAGTGCCTAAGTGCATCTTTTCTGGAGGCACATGATGTTGACAGATTATATTCTGCTGATGCTCAATTTCATCACTTGGTTAAATGATGTGCCATATTCTTCTAAAGTAAAGTTGCTATGTTTTCTCCTTGTAGTTAACATTTGTTTTGTGGAAAATGCTTTGAAATTAGGCAAATACACTCTTTATCCTCAAGGTTTTGCCTGTTAACTTTAGCATCCATTTCTGGATCTTGCCTGCTGCAGGAATTACCATGGTGTTCTTCTTTTTTTAATGTTTACTTTATTTCTGAGACAGAGAGAGAGAGAGAGAGAGTGCAAGTGGGGGAGGAGCAGAGAGAGAGAGCGAGACACAGAATCTGAAGCAGGACCGAGGCTCTGAGCTGTCAGCACAGATCCCAATGAGGTACTCGAATGCTTAACCAACTGAGCCACCCAGGTGCCCCCAGGAATTACCGTGGTATTCTAATGGAGATGTTTTTATGTCCTTCATTCTTTCCACACTTATTCATTGTATTTCTTCTATAATGAAGAATTGTCCATTCTCTTCCATTAATTTATTCTTACAGCTATTTGTATATCAGTTTAGACTCAAAAATGTTTACATTATTCTTTGGATTATAATCCAGTATTATTATTTAGGTTGCACAAACTGTTTCACCTTCGGCCATGAGGCACTGCATTTGCACCCTTTCCGCATATTTACATCTTATGTTGCTCTTAAAGTACTTCCCCACGTTCTGCCACTACGAGATTCCCCAGAACGTCCTTTTCCTTTGTAAATGGCTAAGCTGTCATTCATTTGTAGATGCACCACTGATTGTTTATCCATTAACCAAGTGAATGATACCTGGCTTGTTCCCACGTATTTAGTGCGAGAAATAAAACTTCTGCAAACACTCGCACACAGGCTTTCTGCCAACACAACTTTTCATTTCTTTTGGCTAAATATGTAGCAGCGAGATCTCTGGGTCATGTGGTATGCGCATGCTTCACGTTGTAAGAGACAGTCAAGTTGTTTTCCACAGTGCCTCTGCAATTTTGCATCTCTACGAGCAGAACAGGAGAATTTAAGTAGCTTCATATACTTGCAAGCACGTGGAATTGTCAAGTATCCCCCCTGTTATTATGATTAGCCATTCTAAAAGGTTTAGAATGGAAGCTCTGTGATTTCAATTTTCATTTCCCTATTGTTGAATGTTGAGAATCTTTTTATATAAGTACTTGCAATCCATAGATTTTCTTTAGCCAAATGTCTCTGTCCATTTGTAAAATTGGGTTGCGAATTTATTATGGAGGATATTACTTATATGTTCTGAATAAAAATTGTGTGTTGAAATATAATTTATAAATATCTGTGACGTGCGTTTTTCATTCTCTTAAATAATGACTTTTACAGAGCAAAAGTTTTAAGTTTCTATAAACTCCAACTTGTCAGTTTGTTTCTTTTGAGGATTATGCTTTTAGAATCATATCTAAAAACTCTTCCTCTAACCCGAGGGCATGAACATTTTCTACCGTCTCTTTTTCCTATTATTTTTATGGTTTGGTACGTTACATTTAAGCCCATGATCCATTATAACTTTATGTCTGCATAAGATGTGAAGTATAGGCCAAGGTTCATGTTTTTTGCAAGCAGACGGCCAATTATTCCAGCACCATGTTTAAAAAGACGAGCCCTTCTCTATTTTACAGCCCTGACGATTTTACCAAAAATCAATTGATCATATTCGTGGCAGTCCACTTCTGGACTCTATATTCTGTTCCTTTCACACCACTATGACAGCGTCGTGATTAATGAGCTTTAGAGCAAGTCTTAAAATCAGGTGGTTTTTTTTTTTTCCTTTAGAAAGTTTCAAGTGTACTTTGTTTCTCAGTCACGTCATATTTTAATGGGTGCCCAGTGCTTTTACTTGGTATCAATGACGAGCTGGTTTTTAAACAACTCACTATGACACCCACTGGGGTGATTACTGACTTCTCCATTTCTTTGACACAGCTTCGCCAATTGTGGTTGCATGTGCCCACATAGCAGCAGAAGAGGCAGCTTCCCTGCCAGGAACCTGCTGTGCAGTATATTCGTCATGTAAATATTTTTGACAAACGTATTGGCAAAAATATTTTTGACAAGTGTATATGTAGATTTGACAATGATATTTGCCATATATAGGGAGGAATGTATATTATTCGTGAGTTTTAATTTCATGTCTTTAAAAGTGAAAAACATTTCTTTTAGTGGTAAAAATAGAAGTCATCCGGAATACTAAACAATATTAGATAGGGCAGAATCATTTAAGCCTGGTTCATGTAGATAAGTAAAATGTTAAAAGAAGAAATATTTTTTGCTGTTTTATTTACATTTATATCATGGCCGAACTCTTTGTTTGGTTTGACTAAGCAAATATAACTTACTTTTACGGCAAACAGATTGTTCATGTTTTTGTGGAGTTTAAAACCAAGGATCAATGGGAAATGAAATACTTTGTGGCTTTTTTTATAAGTCTCCACATTGAGTTGGACAAGGATGCATCCCTTAGGTAGTAAACAAGGCTCCAGAGACTGTGTTTCATCTTAATTTTCTCAGTATGTTGATTTATCACCAGTCACATAAAAAAACCATTTAGGAAGACCTCATAACTTGATTAAATCTGATCGTATCCTCATCTATCATTATATTTGTTCTGAGGCCATTCCAAACTGATCAGACAGGAGGCCAATCACAGTGACTCCTGGCAATTTGGGGGCAGAATACCATAGCACCATCTCATGTCAGATGTATTTTGTGAGTTAATTCCATCACCGGAGAAGTATGAAGCTTCAGGGATCCAGAAGAGGACACTGAGGACTGTGGATTCAGGGAGAAACAGCCTTATTTGACAGTGAGAGGGGAAGAAAGGAGGACGGAGGAAAGAAAGAGAAAGAGAAAAAGATGATGGAAAAGAGGAAGACAAACCAAGGGAACTGCAGATGCTAAATGGATGTCCGTAATAAAGCGATGAGAGTTGGAGGTAACAGAGGGCCAGCAGAGAGTTCTCTGTGCTTTATGTCAGGATCAGAGCTTGGCCGGTTTGTGGGTGAAGGAAGGAGCGTTAGGGGGTCTGTGGGAAACCGAGAAAGAGAGAGATATGAAAGATGGTTAGAGCATTTGCTGACGGTGGTCAACTGGATCCCTTTGACTTTCTACAAGAGATCCTGAATTAGTTTGAGGCACCTCTCCGCGATTCCTCCCTGCCATCTAGGTACGTAGTGCACCTGCTTTCTGAAGCAGACACTAAACCATGAAGATGTTTGGTTTTCCACCAGCCACTGAGCTGTTATTATTACATTTTTATCTTCCTAGCTTATAATTGTATGAAAATAAGTCATTCTCCAGCAACAGCTGCGTCATAAATTCCTTGAGAAAAGGGATTGTGGTCTCGACGGTGTCTGGTGTAAAAAGAAGTAAAGATGACTTTCCCTAAGGTATATTATGATACGTTGAACCAGCCATTGACCCGCAACGTTAGGATGTCAGGTGGTCTCAGGCCACGTTTGGGGAATCACATCTTGTGACAGACGTCACTCCACTTTATAATCCTTAGGATCTTTAAAATTAAAAATATAACACAGTAATACTTTATTAATGCATACATTGAAAATCAGTTTTAGAGGGTGTGAAACAATAGAGGAACAGACTATGACGTATAAAATTTTATGTTTCACCATCACACATACAAAAATTACTGTGCAGGGGCGCCTGGGTGGCGCAGTCGGTTAAGCGTCCGACTTCAGCCAGGTCACGATCTCGCGGTCCGTGAGTTCGAGCCCCGCGTCAGGCTCTGGACTGATGGCTCGGAGCCTGGAGCCTGTTTCCGATGCTGTGTCTCCCTCTCTCTCTGCCCCTCCCCCGTTCATGCTCTGTTTCTCTCTGTCCCAAAAATAAATAAAAAACGTTGAAAAAAAATTTTTTTAAAAAAAACAAAAATTACTGTGCAGATTATCGAGTTATCCTATCAACACATCCCATTGATAGTGGGGTTAAAAAGAATTCTTAAAATAAAAGGACAAGTTTCTAAGCAATAACATATTCTGCCCAACGATATTCAAAGAATTACCGATGTCAAGCTTAAACGTCAAACTTAACTACAACTACTGTTTTTCCTTAGTTCAAAGTAACTGTTTCCCTCTGAAAAGCATTCAGCAGCAAGAATCTAGGACAAGCGAGAAGGCAACAGAAAAGAAGTTCTTCCCTAAAAGGCATCTTTGAGTTCTCCATCGATAAAGGCTGAGTCCCTTCTTCAGCAAGCATATGCTCTCAGAGTGACACGGGCTATGGTCTCATCTATCCAAAGCCATAAGAAACGCTTCATTTCTTTATCCGTAGGGATCTATTATCATTTTCTTTCTCTGTGTTTCTTTAAGAAACTCTAACTTCCTAAACAGAGTTACCACTAAGAGTTTCCCCCACAAGTAGGTGTCCTTAGGAGAAAAGGAGCAGGAGGAATGCGCATAACCGCTCAGAATCTCTGGGAGCAAACCACAACATGGACTTGTCGCCCTGGAAAGAGGCCACTTGTTCTGCTGGGACCGTGGGCATCTCACCGCTTCTGAGTTCTGCGAATTGGTGGGGGGGGGGGGGGGAGGCTTCATAAACACTGTTGAGCGGCTCACTGGGAACTGAATGTGACTGGCATGCCTGGTGGCCCCAGTGAGACTGTCACACGCAGGGTTACTGAGAATAAAAGGTGGATGGAAACTTTGGAAATGGAACGATTCCAATTCTCATCCACCCCCCCCCCTTTGTTCAGCCTCCTCTGGGTTTCTTCCCAACTCACAAACAGTTCATTTTTTCGTTCATCGTAATTCCAAGTTATTACTTCATTCTGTCAGCATCAGGAGATACTAAGTGGCAAACACTTTTCTAGAAGCAGAGGGAAAGAGATGAGAAAAGCCCTGTTTAAAAAAAAAAATGTTTACTTATTTATTTTGAGAGAGAGAAAGCAACACACACAAGCTGGGGAGGAGGAGAGAGAGAATCCCAAGCAGGCTCCGAGCTGTCAGCACAGAGCCCAACAAGGGTCTCAAACTCACAAACCAGGAGATCATGACTTGAGCCAAAATCAAGAGTCAGACGCTTGATTTTGAGCCACCCAGGGACCCGCTGACTGAGGGTGCCTCTGACTGAGCCACCCAGGCACCCCCAAACCCCAGTTTCTAAACTCAGTCTGCTCAAAGGGAAACATCCGGACACAGTTGGCTACGATACCTGCTTTGAGAGTTAAAGTGGGATGGGAGCACTGAGAAGGCGAGCTGACGGCCATTGGCAGAGAGAAGGAAGGTTTCCAGCTAACAGTTCGCACCTGAGCCCAGTCCTATGGGCCAAGTAGCCATTCAGGAAATGAGGCAAACCTGAGAGATAGAGGCACCAGGCCTAGGGGAACAAGGGAAACTAGATGAGGCTCTGTATGGATGCATCAACTGACCTTCCAGTGGAAACCACTCTACGACATAGATGTTTATCAAACCATCACACCTTAAATCTACACTGTGGTATTTCTCACTTACATCTCAATACAGCTCGAGAATTAAAGAAATCTAGAAAACTAAAACCAGAAATCTGCAAGAAATGTGTGATTCTTTCACAGATCAATGCCACCTCTTCTTCTTCTTTGGCTTTATTTTAAAGACACGGAAAGCACTCTGCAGTGGGGTGTCAGACTCAGTCTGACAACAGGCATTCAGAGCAGAGAGAATGGCTTGCCACGGAGGAAGACAGGTGACAGTTGGCAAAGCTTGCTGTTGCTAATGACAATAAAGACACAAATAATTGCTTGCATGCGGTGAGTCCTTACTCTGCCATTTAAACAGCTTAGAAATATTTAAATAAGCAGCTTCAGTAAGCCCCAGTGCGGCTGGAGTAGAGAAACCGAGTGCACGGAGCAGCAGGGGACGGGCGTCACATCCTGCTGGGACTGTATCCCACGGATAATAAGCTATCGGAGAGGAACATAAGTAGACTTTGATTTCCAAACCATTCAGCTCAAATCACAACAGCACAGCAAACAACATTGATGAGTATTTAATATGGGCTGGGTAGGAAGGGTAATAACTACAAGAACTAACTTCCTGAGTGTGGACCCCATGCCAGGCATTCTTGAAAGCCCTTTGTGTCCATCATTTCAGTTTATCTTTTTCAGTACCCTTAGGAAGTACGCCATAATTATCCGGTTTTACAGATGAGGTAGATAGTCATGGGTGGGGGCTCAGAAAACTGTCAAGGAGCCTGGATTCAAATCCAGATTTTCTGACTTCTGAGCACGTGTTTTTAATGTCCATTCTGGTTATTATTATTATTTTTTTGTTCTGTTTATCAAGCTCGTTGAGACTTGCCAAATAAACCATCAAGGTCGTGGAAATAACGGGACTGTGATGATCCCACAGAAGAAAGACAAAAGAAGCAATAACACCATTTTGCACCAAAATGGGGGGGGGGGCACTGTTCGTTAACCAGCACAGAGACAGAGAAAGAAGCTGGTGTGTGTCAGTTCAACGTGTGACATCTGTGTCCGGTGGGCTTCCATTTCCTAAGCAAAGTGCTGACAAAAGGTCATCGTTTGGAATAAAATGGTGAAGACTCGTTTTGTTTTGGATACAACATCAAAAGCGCTGATGAAGGCCACATAAACCTTGCTCGCCAGTAGGGAGAGACCATTTGAAGTCACTGATGATGAATCTATAGCGGGATTAATCTAGATAAACTGGGCTAACGTTTGTGACAAATTACCAATTGCACATACAGATCACAGATGTAGTCCTAAGAGGGAATGACACCGACTGGGGCATGTGTGCACCCCGGGAAGTGAGTTAGAAAAATTCCAGGAAAGGGAAATGAATCTTCTTGACACAGTAGCATCTTCTCTCTACGTCAACAGGGCTCCATATGAGCCTTCCCTGGCCATGCTCCTCAGCCAGAGTACAAGGGCAAGGGAGGAACAAGTATCCCTAAGTCAGAACTTTGTGACCGCCAGAAATGAAGGCACCAGTATGGTTTTCCACGCTGTATGGTTTTCCATATGGCATCTTACAGTGTTTGCCTTTCTCTGACCAACTTATTTCACTTGGTATAATACCCTCTAGATCCACCCATGTTGTCACAAATGGCACGATCTCATCCTTTTTATGGCTGTGTAATATTCCGTTGCATACACAAACCACATTTTCCTTATCCATTTATCTGTCGACAGACACTTAGGTTGCTTCTATGTCTTGGCTGTTGTGAATGACGCTGCAATAAACATGGGGTGCATGTATCTTCTGAAGCTAGTGCTTTCGTTTTCCCTGGGTAAATACCCAGGAGAAGAAATGTTGGACAGTATGGTATTTCTATTTTCAATTTGTTGAGGAACGTCCATGCTGTTTCCATAGTGCCTGCAGCAACTTTTAGTCCCACTGACAGTCAAGAGGGTTCCTATTTTTCCACATCCTCACCAACACTTATTCTTTTTTTTTTTTTTTAATTTTAGCCATTCTGACAGGTGTGAGGTGATAGCTAATTGTGGTTTTCATTTGTATTTGCCTGATGGTGTGTGATGTTGAGCATCTTTTCATGTGTCTGTTGGTCATCTGGATGTCTTCTTTGGAAAAAGTACCTATTTAGGTTTTTGTCCATAGTTTAATTGGATAGTTTGTTTTTAGAGTGTTGAGTTGTAGAGGTTCTTTATATATTTTGGATATTAACCCCTTATTGGGTAATTTTGGACTTCTAAGTTCCAAAACTATGGGAATAAAGTTGTATTGTTTTAAGCCAATAAATCTGTGGTAGTTTGTTATAGCCATAATAGAAAACTAATACAACCACATTTACATACTGTCCTCCACTCCATACCCAGATCTGGGAAAACAATACCTATGATCTACTATAATAAAAATACCTTTCCCACTCAGGAGGGGGTAGAGATTAACTCGTGTCCAACAGTGGAAGTTATTCACCTGGCAAAGCATTACAGAGGTGTGGTATGTACAGATAAATAGGATATGGAAGCCATGTTTTCAGATGCACATTGTTTTATACACAAGAAATAGCTTCTTAAATGTCCCTGGTCATGTCACCTTAGAAAGTCATCTGAGTACAAACATAGTATCTATCTTTAATTTTCATTTTTCTATATTTTAGGATGCTTCCTAAATTCAGTTTCCTTAAAGCAAGGCATATGCTTCGCCTACTTCCAGTCTCATAGACACAACGTCTCCTTCCTGCCACCTGCCAGGCTTCCTGCCCCTTACCTTGACTAAACATGGCTCAGTGAACATACAGAAGAGCTGTGGAACTGATTTTTGGATTAAAAAACCAAACCTGGTTCTAAGTCCTGGTTCTGCTGCTACACTTGGGAGGTCTCTTAACCTCTCTGACTTCAGTTTCCATTGTCTCTAGAACAAGATTGGTGATGCCTACCTCCGGGGGACATGAAAAGTAAATGAGATGAGAGGTGACTAAATAACATGTAGTCACTGTATTTAATAACAGAATAAACACCACTGTTTAAATAATGTTATACATGTCTCTAGGTTTACATTTCATGCAGCTACCTTGCATTTTACTCAATCACCATAGTACCTCTGGGATGTCAGTAAGTGGATGCGACTGCTCTCCCCACTGAGCAGTTAAAGAACCGGAAGCTTCAAAGAATGTCTTGTCCAAGAGCTAAGAAATGGCAAAGCAGGGACCTGAGTCAATGTCTTTTGAGTCCACATCTCATGACCTCTCCACCTTGTGACTAAAATAGAGGCTTTCTTCTCCAAACAGAAAGAAGAGCAGACAATCTTCCGGAAGAATAACAATGTTCCGTGATGATACATCAATGCTCATAAATAGGGGCTAAGAATACTGGATGTGTACGAAACACTGTCCTGAACAGGGAGAGAGACATATGACAGGAGATCTGTGGCCAGAAACGCCTAGCAGAGTCTGCCACACTGAAGGCCCTGCCCTGGAACTCTGTTCACTGTTCTATTCCCACAAGAGTATTCTTGCTTCTGCAATATTTTTAGTACCTCTATGTTTAATTTGAAATGGATTTTTAATTTAGTTTAACTAGGTACTGAACACCTAATTAATACTTAAAGCACTTCGGTTTGGATCAGAATGACTATGCCTACTAATAATAGTTAATGATTATTTATGACAATATTTTAAAAATGAGCTTTCTAATGGGTTTCCATAAATATTTGACACAGCTTCATTATCTTTACAAATATGAGTGGAGGCTGAAGAAATAATAATATTTCTCAGCATGCAGTTCTATCCAATAATGGGGTTGGTAAGTAGAATCCATTTGGTAAAACAGGGTTTCATGCTCTTTCTAATGCAATTTCTATTTTTTGGTAATTTATCAGAGATTAGCCACTAAAATAGAAAACAAGCTCACCATCAAGTCCTATTTGCTGTTCTCTCCTATTTATTTTTATAGATGTACAGAATATATCAGGGTCAGATGCACAGTTTTAAAACACTTATTAATATGAAAACTGGCTGCTTCAGAACCTAACTCCTAACAGGGCCATCATTGTAATTACTACTAGCAAACAAATATCTTTGATTGTCTATTATTCAGAAGTCATTATGGTAAATTCTGGAAATAAGAATAAAAAGAGGGTACTATTTGTTATTTATGTCCTTCCAACTAGCATATAGATTCCATGGGAATAAGGAACATGTTTTTCTCATTTATCTCATTATACTTTCAGAGCCTTCTGTCAGGCACAGACTAAGCAGTGTAGATTGTTTTCAAGCAACAGATCTACAAAATTAAAATGATAATAATAATAATGCCTCTCCGGGTGATATTACACCAATGCCCATCAATATGATTGTAAAAATTGTTTATGGCCAACATCCATTCAGCGTGGCCAGCGCTCATGATTTACAAGTTGTTAAATATTTCGAATATCACTTAATATCCACATTAAAAAGGTGCTTTAAATATTCAGTGGTGTAGTGGCACCTGGGTGGCTCAGTGGGTTAAGGAGCCAACTTTGGCTCAGGTCACGACCTCGTGGTTCATGAGATGGAGTCCCATATCAGGCTCTGTGCTGATGGTGCAGAGCCTGCTTGGGATTCTCTCTCTCTCCCTCTCTCTGCCCCTCCCCTGCTTGTGATCGCACTATGAAAATAAATAAACTTAAAAAACATTCAGCAATGTAATGCATGTAAAACACTTGTAAAAGTTTGAATACATGTTCATAATAATGATAGTGCTAAAGATTGGGACAGTGATTAAGCTTAGAAACATAAACGTAAAAGGAAAAATTAATTGAGCAGCACAATAATAACCAGGTGAATAAAATAGTGGGTTCCTAGAAGTTCAGAAAAGGGAGAAGTTGGCAGACCTAGTCTGAACCAGGAAATACTTATGAAATATATGACATGTGAAGAGGGTCTGAAGAACTGATATGACTTACTCAAAGAGGAAAAGAATTCACTTTTTCAGGTCCAGTTACACAGCCATAAAGTTTCTACATTAAGTGATGGGCCATTCAAATAAAATGTTTTAAATTTCTGTTAGATACTAAGATTGAGAATTTTCAAAAATATAATAATATATGAATTATTTCAAAGGTAAATGAAATCACCTTATCTGGATTAGTTCATTCTACCCCCCAAAGTTTCTATAGCCTTTGTAATATTAAAATCCTATGGAAGTGGAAAATATAAGCTAAAGATTAAAAATGGGTATAAGAAACAGGGCATCTTGGTGGCTCAGTCGGTTAAGCATCCGACTTGGGCTCAGGTCAAAATCTCATGGTTTGGGAGTTTGAACCCTACCTCTGGCTTTGTGCTGACAGCTCAGAGCCTATAACCTGCTTCAGATTCTGTCTTTCCTTGCCTCTACCCCTCCCTTGCTCATGCTCGATTTCTCCCTGTTTCTCAAAAAATAAATAAATGTTAAAAATTTTAAAAAATGGGTGTAAAGGTTGACATTTATCAAACATGCTTAACAAATATGAGGAAATAACACACCAATAACAGTTTAAGCATTCAAAATTAAAATCTGATTTCAAGAAAACACATAATTATCATTGCTGTAAAACAGAGACTATAATACAAAAAAGGACAAATACTGACCTAATGTTGTTGAATGCATAAAAGAACACTGTATCACTGGAATTACAACATATGTAGATGTGATATATCTAATAATAATAGTGCAAAGGAGGAAGATGAAATGGAAATAATTTAGAATGAAATTTACACATTTTACCAAATTAAGTTAGTATTAACCTAAAGTAGATTGTGCTAAATTAATATGCATACTGTAACCCCTAGAACAACCACCAACAAAATGACTCAAAAAATATAGTAAAAATTAATGAAATGGAATACTAAAATTTATCTGTTTGGCACAAACAAGACACTAAGGGGAAACAAAGAGAAAACTACACAAGGCACATGGAAAACAAATAAGATAGTATGTGTGTGTGTGTGTGTGTGTGTGTGTGTGTGTATCCAACCATAGTAAAAATTACAATAAATATAAATGCACCAAGCAATCCAATCAAGAGGCAGACATTCTCAAACTAGATTTTTTATAAGCCTAACTGTATGTAATAGGCACAAAACACAATTTAGATTCAATGACACAAAAAGTTAAGGGTTAAAAAAGATGAAAATATACACTATGCAAATGATAACCATAAATGAGTGGCTATAATATTACACAAAAAAGACAGACTTTAAGACAAGCAGTTAATAGAGTGAAAGAACATGTCTTAATAGCAAAAGTGTCAATTCATCAATTTTATAATTGATGAATAGCAATTTTAAACAGGTATGCACCTAACAACAAAGAACCATAATACACAAACAAAAATTGACATAATTGAAAGGAGAAATACCAAAATGAACAACAATAACTGGAGATGTCAATGCCCAATTCTCAATCAGTCAGAGTAATCCTAAGCAGAAAATCATCAAGGATCTAGAAGACTGAATAACATTCTCAACTGAGTTCAGATAAATCAACAGAGCAGAAGAGAATCCAGAAATGGATCCACAACTATTATGGTCAATTAATCTTCAACAAAGCAGGAAAAAATATGCAATGGGAAAAAGATGGTCTCTTCAACTAATGATGCTGGGAAAACTGAACAGCAACATGCAAAAGAATGAAACTGGACCACTCTCTTACACCACACACACAAAAAATTCAAAATGAGCTAAAGACCTAAATGTTAGAGCTGAAACCATAAAAATCCTGGAGGAGAACACAGGCAGTAACTTCTTTGACATTGGCAATAGCAATTTCTTTCTACATATGTCTCCAGAGGCAAGGGAAACAAAAGCAAAAATACACTGTTGGGAATACATCAAAATAAAAAATTTCTCTGCAGTGAAGGAAACAATCAACAAAACCAAAAGGGAAATTACAGAGTGGGAGAATACATTTGCAAAAGACATCTGATAAAAGGTTACTATCCAAAATATAAAGAACTTAGAAAACTCAATACCTAAAGAACAAATAATCCAATTTAAAAATGAAAGAAAACATGAATAGACATTTTTTTCCCAAGGAAGACATTCACATGGCCAATAGATACTTGAAAAGGTGCTCCACATCACTTATCATCATGGAAATGCAAATCAAAACTATGAGATATCACTTTGAAATGGTCAGAATGGTTAAAATCAACAACACAAGAAACACAGGGTTGATGACGATGTAGAGAAAGGGGAACCCTCTGGCACTGTTGGTGAGAATGCAAACTAGTGCAGCAACTTGGGAAAAAGGTATGAAGGTTCCTCAAAAAGTTAAAAATGGAGGGGTGCCTGGGTGGCTACGTCAGTTAAGCCTCCAACTCTCGGTTTCAGCTCAGGTCCTGATCTCATGGTTTGTGGGATCAACCCCTGCTGTCAGCATAGAGCCCGTTTGGAATTCTCTCTCATTCTCTCTCTGCCCCTCTCCAGGGCTCGTTCTCTCTCTCTCAAATAAATGAACTTTAAAAAAAAGTTAAAGCTGGAACTACCCTATGTTCCAGCAATTGGACTACTAGGTGTTTACCCAAAGAATACAAAAACACTAATACAAAGGGATACATGCACCCCTTATGCTTATAGCAGCATTATCTCCAATAGCCAAATTATAGAAACAGCCCAAGCATCCATCGCTTGATGAGTGGATAAAGATGTGGAATATATATACACACTGGAATACTACTCAGCCATAAAAAGAATGAAATCTTGCCATTTGCAATGGCATGGATGGAGCTAGAGTGTATTACGTTAAGCAGAATAAGTCAGTCCCAGAAAGACAAATACCATATGATTTCACTCATATGTGGAATTGAAGAAACAAAGCAAACGAACAAAGATAAAAAAAGAGAGAGAGAAAGAGAGGCAAACCAAGAAACAGACTCTTAACTATAGAGAACACTGCTACAGGTGAAGCTTCACAATTCAAGAATTAACTCACATTTGAGCCAACACACATTTACAATGGCCCAAAATGTTCAGATCAGACACTCAGTGCTTTTCCCCACTAGTCATCCTACTCACCAGACTGAGCCAGAAAAGTGTGGTTTTATTTACTGATTAGCTTCTGTGTACCAAGTACAGTTCTACATTTTATATTCACAATCTCGTATAATTTCTGCAGGCATTATTTTCCCAAGTTTATAGATGAGAACACATCTATAGTATATAGTATATAGATGAGGCTCCTAAAGATTAAATAACTAGGTCAAGGTCACAAAGGTGACATCCAACAGGGCCAGGATCAAAGATATACCTAATTTTTTTTTTTTTTTTTTTTTACCAAAACCCACCGTTTATAGCGGCAGCAATGATAGGCACATCCCTGGCCTCAAAAGGTGATGGACCAATAGAAAGATTGGGCTTGAGTCTGGGTTTGGCTTCTCAGACACCAACATAGCCTCTCACAGAATCATCGTGAGAGATTCTGGAAAGAAGGAAAGAAGGTGGAAAGAAGCAAAGCCAACTGAATGCAGCAGACAGAATCCTCCTAACAGACAATAATGACCACAAACCACATCCCATTCATGCAGAGAATCTGATTCAAATCTTCCCGTATGGATGAAAGTCTAAACGAGAGTGCTGGTCTTGTGCCAGTTCAGTGACACCTGTAAGGTCTCCGTAACCGCAGTCTCCGATCCTGGTATTTCTCCTGAAATTTAGACTCTTTAAAAACAAAACAAAAAAAAAATTGCCTTCTAGATGTCTTCATCTGAACATTGCAAAGCAACAGCCTTTAACAGAATTTACTAATTGATCCTTTTTTTCTGTGAATATTTGACATTGTTTTTGGTCTAGGACACATAGAAGTGTCAATATCTCATTATACTGAACTAGCTGCCTATTTAAATATGCAAAGAACCATAAACACTATGCTCATAAAAATATCCAGTTCCTTAAAAAGTGGCCTCAATCCTGATGTTACTATTTGACTTAAATAGGTGAATATGCATGCAATCCTTCATACACATTTTACAGTCCACTGTCAGGTCTGGCTTTCCCCGCCTGGAGCATACTGTACTGGACGAAGATGGTCCTGATGTCATCTCCCATGCCCCATGGTTTTTTATCACCTTGTCATGTCTCTGGAGTAGAGAATAGAACTCCTCTCTCCTTGAATTATGGCAAGTTTGGGACTCAAGTAGAATGTGGTGACACTAGGTGACATCTTAGGCTTGGTTTGAAAAGGTGACATGGATTCCATTTCACTCAGTAAAGGCCTCGTGTTGGGGCCCTGAGCCCCCTTGTAAACAGTAAACTTCCCTGATACTGTGAATCCATGAGGAGCCCCCCAAACCTGGGTAAAGACGCTGTATATTGAATCCCTAAGGCTGCAGGGATAGGGTGGGGAGAAGGAGAAAGGGAGAGAGAAAGAGAGGCAAATACACTGAGAAAAAAGCTCACTGGGGACCACAATCAAAAACTGCCACATCCTGAATGCAGACTGATGGGACACCCCAAACCAGAACCACCTAGCCAAGACGTTCTCACATTCCTGGTTCACATTAATTATGAGAGATAATAAAAGGATGGCTGTTTGACTCATTACATGTGGGGGTGATTTATCATGCACCCCGAATACCTAGTTACCGGTTACTAGTGATGCCTGCTAGTTAGCCTAGTACTTCTGTGAAGGGATTTCCCAAGTATTATCAAAGTTTCCAGTCCATTGACTTTAATTTGGGGTGATTACTTCGGGCAGTTGGGACAGACTCAGGTGAGCCCTTAGAAGAGAGCAGAAAGACCAGAAACTGTACATTCCCCCCCCCCGCCCCCCCCCCCCCAAGCTGGCCTGAAATATCAAACAACCGTGCTCTGGACGTAAAAGACCGTGTGACGGAGGAACTATGAGTGACCTATAGGAGCTGAGGAGCTCGGTCCTACCACCGCAAGGGGCTTAGCTGTGCCAACAACCCGAAAGAGCCTGAAGTGCATTCTTCCCCAAGACGGATGCAGACAAGAATGCAGCCCCCGCGGGTAGCTTACTTGCAGCCTGGGAGCCCCTGAGTGGGGTACCCAGCTGAGCCATGCCCAGCCTTCTGCCCCCCAGACACTGTGAGATCCTAAGTGCGTGTTGGTGGAGGTGGGGGACACCTGGGTGGCTCAGTCAGTAGAGCATGAGACTCTTGATCTTAGGGTCTTGAGCTCAAGCCCCACATTGGGCACAGAGCATACTTAAAAAAAAAAAAGTGAAGTCTTCCCATCCATAACATGTTTTTTTTAAATGAGCATATATGGTTTTAAGCCACCAAGTTTGTAGTAATTTGTCACATCATGATAGGAAGTGGGTATAGAAACCAAGAATAAGACTAGTGAACAGAAGTACCTGGGTGGCTCAGTTGGTTGAGTGTCCAACTTTGGCTCAGGTCATGATCTCATGGTTCGAGGGTTTGAGCCCTACATCAGGCTCTGTGCTGACAGCTCAGAGCCTGGATCCTGCTACGGATTCTGTGTCTCCCTCTCTCTCTCCCACTCCCCTGCTTGTGTTCTCTCTCTCTCAAAGGTAAATAAACATTAAAAAAATAAAAAAAAAAAATACTAGTGAACAGATCTCATGCCATGAAGTCCCTCAGAGGTAGACCAGAAATATGGATCTAAGCTTCTGAGAATGGAACAGGGTATTAACACGGTTAGAAAGACCAGATTTGAGACCTAGAAGAGCCATAAACTTTAAAAAAAAATCATGGCAAAGGCTATTGCTTTGACTTGAGTAGGTACAGGAGCACCCTGTGCTAGGATCTTACATCGGGCAGGTCCCTCGAGCTTGGCCGCTGCACTTACTCTCAACTTCTTGCCTGTACTGTGTCTCAATCCCCTGCTTTGGATTTGGCCCCAGCTCTGTCATTTCCCCCCACCCCTCTCTACCTTTATTTCCACCAGACCTCTGAGTTCTCCCAGACTGTTTGGCCACAGGCTTCATCTTCCACTGATTTCAGTCTACCTGTGTCTCCATCAAAACTCTGTCCTCACATTAAGATTCCCTTCCCGAGTTCTGCCTTCCCCGACAGGAAGGCCGGTAGAGCTAAGTCAGGTCTCTGATTTGGTCCTTTGTCCCCTCCTTGATAGAAGCATCGTTCTCTAAGAGCACATCTTGTGTGAGCATGAGAGGGCAGAAGGCCAGCACTAATTCAATTCCGTACCGATCTGCACAGGGTTCAGACACTTCCCTGTGGGGCCAGAGTCTTATAGTTGGGATGGAAAGGGTCCCTCCGCTCCTTCTCAGGGGCCCTTCCCATAAACCATTTGGCTTCCTGTTAAATCGGGCAGTCACTTCATGATGGGATCAAATGGCTTCCTTAAAAACCGAACAGGTGCTGTATAATGAGACAGTGAAATCCATTCCCATGAATTGCGGTAATAGACAAGCTGTAGAGTTATTCCAAAACCGGTAATATAAGACTTTCAGAGAAACCAGGCTATGCTTTCCTCCCCAAGCTAGAAGAAGCAGGGACGGGTAGAAGAAATTCGTCTGTACCTTTCCCATGCCCATAAGTCTAGAGACTGCCTCTGTGCCTGGGAACAGATCGGGTATTAGGGTCAAAGGAGCCCATCAGCTTGGTATTTTACAGGAATGTACATTTGTTGAAATACACACTTTTTTTTTTTTCAACGTTTATTTATTTTTGGGACAGAGAGAGACAGAGCATGAACGGGCGAGGGGCAGAGAGAGAGGGAGACACAGAATCGGAAACAGGCTCCAGGCTCTGAGCCATCAGCCCAGAGCCCGACGCGGGGCTCGAACTCACAGACCGTGAGATCGTGACCTGGTTGAAGTCGGACGCTTAACCGACTGCGCCACCCAGGCGCCCCTGAAATACACACTTTTAAAAAAATGTTTGTCTTTCAGCTCAGAATAAAAGTCCACACCAGGGCGTATCGCCTCGGGCAACAATGTTCATATTTTGGCAATCGTTACTCACTTTTTATACCTTTTAAATGTCTATTTCTACCTCAGTGAGGTGTTTCTAGGGCAGATACTTCCTGAATCTCCCCTGAATTATTCCCAGTCATTTTCATGGGCAGAGAAGCCTCAGGTGACTAAAAAGAATTCAAGTGGCATGCTTGGATTTATTTAAATACATAGCAATCAATTCAGATGTACCACTGCTGTGTTAAGCCCCAGGAACCAGTCCTGATTCAGCCATAGTGGGGGTGCAGCCTGATGCAAAAACAACCCCAAATGCCAATGCGGTACCTGCCTTTAAGTGCTGGTTCCCATCCCTCGATACACATTACAACCACCTGGAGAGCTCTCAGGCAATAGTCTTGCTCTGTCCCCACTCACAAAGAGTTGGTCTGGGGTGGGGGGCAGGTATTACAAGAGTTTAAAAGTTCCCCCGATGAATTCAATGTGTACCCAGGGTTGAAATCCACTGCCTTAAAAATCCTTCAATTTGCCAGGTGCCGTAAAAATAATCCAATAACTCGGCCTGTGAGAGAGAGGTCGTGAAAAGGCAGGTAGCGCTCGAACTTAAATTAAAAGAATGCAGAGAACTTCTCCAAGTAAGGAGGTTGGAGGAGGAGGTTTGGGAGGGCTTTTGAAGCCAAATTCTCCTGCTGGGCAAAATCCTATTGATGCTAATGTTTCACTCCCTTCCTCACTTATCCTGGTCCATTCATCCCCACGGTCACCGCCCTGACACAGATCTTTGTCCTTGCCTGGCCCTTTTTGCATAAACGCTCTCTTTTATCTTCAGACATATGCAATCCGCTGCACAGAAACGGACTGACTTACAGCACAAATCATTCGCACTGACCTGACTCAAACCTTTCAGTGGCTTCCTGTTGCTCTTACAATCCAAAATATTTCACATGGCAGACAAGACCCTCCGTTACTTAGTCTTGGGCTTCCTTCAGCGTCACCTAAGGTCTCCTTGTCTGCCCTGTCCTTGGTGAACTACGACGTCCATTCATGCTAGCTCTGCTCCAGTCCCGTGCAAACCACACCTTCTCCTTTCTCGGGGTCTTTGTGGAGATACTCATCTCCCTAGAATGCTATCCCCCCTCGCTTCTCAGTCCATCCTGTGACCTAGAAAACTCTACAATGCTTAGTCCTCTGCTCAAATATCCCTTCCACGTGAAAGATTCCTAAGATGTCCTCTTCCAGCTCAGGGGTCCTTGTTACTTGTCCCCAACGCAATTACTCTTCTCCTTCGTAACGTGAATCTTCAGGCACCCGTATGCATCTCTCCTGCTAGGATCTAAGGTTGATAAAGGCAGAAACTCTTTTTGTCCAATCCCTTCCTTTATCTTTGGCATTTTGCAAAGCGTCTGGCATTTGGTAAATTAATGGCAAATGCTGGTTGAATAAACTGAATGAATGATACCACACATTAAAAAAAGGCAATCTAACCAATTTTTCTCTCTAAGAGTTTTTGTTTCCACAGGTGCTCAAAACTTGGTGCACGAGATGTAACTCATCTGGGCTGGAACTTGACCTCCTTGTATGGCCCTCTATGCCTTCCCTCTCTGCTCCGTCTCTCTTGCCCTCCCTTTCCTATTTTTCCTCAGAAGTTTCACTTCTCGTAGGGAGTCTGCATTTAAACAGAGTAACAAAGAAACCTTCACTATTAGCAAGCAAGTATCAATATATTTGCACATTGATTGTCATGATGAAAAGGGAAGCAAAGCTGAGTAACATTTTCTGAGCAGCTGTAAGGTGTTCAGCGTATGTACTCAGTCACTTAATTCTCTTCCCATTCATAGGAATGCACCCATTTTTCAGATGAAGGAATGAAGACTAGGGAAACATTACTTCCCAAAGGTCTTACAACTAGTTATAGGACTACCAGGCTAATGACCACTGTCCATGCAACCCCTGATCCCTGGCTCTCTCCCCTATTCCAATCAGATCTGTAACCAAGAGGCAAATCATTTCCAATGATTCGAACCTCCTTCATGAGAAGCTATCTAAGGTATCTTAATTTCATATAGCTTCTTACATTGTAGGCTTCAGGTGCCTACATTATGTTTCACTTAATTATGTCTACAAGGATAAAAGATTACGCACATTACCAATTCCCGTCTCTTGTCTCATAACCTTTTTAAAATTGCATTCATTCATCCATTCAATAAACGTCTGGTACTGGGAATATAATTCTGAATTGCTTTCAGAAAATTAATATTATTAATCATAAAGACATTTTCCTAAGATTCTCAATTCGGTTATACTTCATTTCTCTCTAAGCTTTGGAATTAAATTCCATTACACAATATCCAGAATACAGCTAGTAACTCTTGCATGTAGATGAAATGCAACCGCCCCTCCGGCATCTGGGCTACGGGAAATGGAGAAGTGAACTTGCGAAGTGTACCCTGATTCTCACAACACGTAAACTGTGCCAGACCACATCATTGTGGACATTACAGGCTAAGCACAAACTCTTTTAATACCGGTCAAATGAAATCCATAGGGTCTAAGATAAGATCACAGACAAATCAATCTAACGTTAACTCCATGCCGATCCATACATTTTGAAGACAAAACCATTAAATGTTCCAGCGACTTCGTGGTTTACATACTCCTACCAACCCCTGCCAAGAGCATCCTGTGACTGACGCCAGCCCGCCTGTCCCCTCTCTCTTATCCCTCCCTGCAAGCCCTATAAGTGGACTTAATTATTAGTATTTAAGATTATCCCCAAACTGGACTGCTTACTATCTGTTATCATGACAAGGCTTTATCTAGAAAGGCAGGGCTTCAAAGAAAAAGATCTTTAAAAGACAAAATCTAACAATTCTATCTAACATAACAGTGCTCATCTGTTATTGTTTAGACCTAGCCTGAAAAGGGTGTCACGTATGTGAGCCCGTAAAATTGCTCAAGCAAACAAAATATTGATTCAGGGTAGCTCTTGGCAGCATGGCTGAAGAATGCATCCTGATGAAAGAGAAATGGAGGAAATAGTCAAATCACGAAAAGTGCTATTTTAGGACTGAAAGGAGACTGTCCTAAGGGGGTGAAAAAGGAGTAAGACAAACTAGAAGTGCAAGCTGGGTCAGGGAAAGTAGTTCGAGTCAGAAACTAAACAATTCGGTTGTTTTAAAACTTACGGATGTCTGTTAGCCATGATGAAGTTACCATCAGCTGAACAGAAACCAACAATAACAGTGGACCAAGTACATGAAGTAAATGTGTTCAGAGGTTTCACAGCATGTAGCACAGAATCGCAAACCCGGCAAGAAGGGAGACAAAATTCAGTTCCATGAAAGTTCCTGCATTTTGCCAGGCAGCGCTTTCCAGACTAAAGTACAAGGAAGGGAAGTCCGTTCGTAATGGAGTGGTCTCACTGAGTTCAGTAGGTAGAAATGAGAGTCAGGCTCCTGGAGGGACTGCAACTTACAGGGCAGAGTACCAGACAAAAGGGAACTGTGCCGGAAAAACAATTCCAGAACCTTCACAGGATGTATCTTTGAATGTTTAGCCAAACACTAAAATACACATGCTGAGGACAGAGCTCCACGAGGAGGTGCAAGAAACAACTACCAGGAAAAGAAATAAAAGGAGCTATAAGATACTATGGGAATTTGTACAAGTTAGGGAGGCAGTAAAAAGCGGCTTCCAAGCATGTAGTACATCATAAAAAGCCTCCATGGGAGAAGAGCTCATCTAGACTTACAGCAAATGCTACTGGAGACCCGTCCTACCGAAGGTTAAAAACAGGTTCAAAAAGGTCAAGTCTATCTGCAGATAAACAACCTGCCTACCTGAACCAAAGCCAACACTCTGTCAATAAAACAACAGAATCCAAAAATAGAAGTAAAGCATCTGTTAAAAATGCATTATGGTATAGCAAGATAAACATATTTAAAATAAGTGAGAAAAATTAGGTATCTTTACATTAAGAGAAAAAGAATTTCAGTTCATACCTCACACCATACAGAAAAAGTCATGCAAAATGGGTCAGAGATCTAAATGGAAAACCTAAATTTAAATGTTATTACTATGTAAAATTATTAAAATTCTAGCATGAATATAGGAGAAATCTCTGTGACGATGGCTAAGCAAAGATTTCTTACCTGGAACAACATAATCATGATCCAGAAAACAAAAACAACTGATGAATGCTGACTCATTGAAATTAGGAATTTTTGCTCTTCAAGGACACTGCTGAGGAAATGTGAACAAGTCAGAGACTGAAAGAAAATATTTGCAAATCATATATCTGATAAAAGATTTGTATCCAAGATACATAAATGGCTCTTAAACGTCAGTAATTAAAAAATAAATAATCCAATGAAAGTGTGTAAAAGATAAGAAAATCCCTCCACCGACGAGTATATATATAGGTTGTAGGAAAATATGCTCACCATAACTAATCATTAGGACATGCAAATTAGGGCCAAAAAATGAGATACCACTGCACAACTGTCATTCTGATAGTCTGAAATGAAAAAGTACGATCACATCAAGTGGTGTCATAAATGTGGAACCAATGTAACTTTCATACACCACTGCTTGGAATATTAATTCCATAACCACTGTGGCAAACACTTTGTCAGTGTCTTGCAAACTTAAACATATACCTGGCAAATTGTGGTCACATGCATATGTGTAGTCATTCCATTTCAAGACATTCATTCAAGATAAATGAAAGCATACACTCATACAAAGATCAGTACACAGATTTGCATAGCAGCTTTATGTGTAACAACCAAAAACTGAAAACAATCTGAAGGTATACCCACAGGTAAATGGATGAACTAGTCAACTATAAAAAAGAACCAACTGCTGTTCATAAGTATGGGCAGATCACAAAGTATTTATGGTGAGAGAAGACAAAAAATTGTGCATTCTGTCTGATAGAATTTACGTAAAAATATAGAAATGCAAACTATCTGCAGTTACAGACAGGAGATCGCTGTTTACTTGGTAATTGGAAGGGAGGAAGGGATCACAAAGAGACTGATAGGTTGTTCATTACGTTGATTTTCATAAAGATTGGCAGATGCGTACGTATTTAAAATTTATCAAATTGTACATTTTCAATATGTATGTTGTTTCATGTTCTAATCAGAATATTAGAATTAAATATTAAAAAGCCATTAAAAACAGATCACATATAGAATGTTCAACAGAAGTAAATTAGAAAACAATAAAAAAAGCATATCTAAGAAAAAATGAATATTTCAAAAGTACACAAACATTTTTAAATCCGTGGGTGAGGAAAGAAATAAAAATGGAAGTTAGAGAATATGTCAAACTGAATGATAATGAATATATAACCTAGCAGGATCTTTCAGATTTAGTTCAGTGGTACTTAGAAGGGAACTTAATGCTTGCTATGGCTTGAATTCTGTTCCCTTCAAATTCATATGTTGAAGTCCTAAACTAGACCGCTCAGACTGTGACCTTATTTAGAAATAGTGTCGCTACAGAAGGAATTACCTAAGATATGATCATCCTGGAGTAGGTCGGGTCCCTAATCAAATATACCTGGTGTCCTTATGAAAAGTGGAACTTTGGACACAAGCACACACACAGGAAGAATGCCACATGAAGATGAAGGTGCAGATTGGGATAATGTGTGTTCACGGGAAGGGACGCCAAAGATTGCCAGCCAACCACCAGAAACCAAGAAAGAGGCCTGAACACATTCTACTTCCTAGCTCCCAGAGAGAACTAATTCTGCCACCATCTTGATCTCAGACTTCTAGGCTCCATGAGTAACTGTAAGACAAAAAAATCACTGTTGTTTAAGCTGCCCAGTTTGTGGCACTTTTGACTGTAGCCCTAGAAAACTAACAGGATACTTGTATTAGGAAAAGAATAATGGCACAGTATCAATGATCAAAGCTTCTACCTTAAGATATTAGAAATATAAAATTTTAAAAATTAAAGTGAGCAGAACGGAGGAAAGAAAAGAGATAAGAGTGGAAGTTAATCAAGAGAAAAATAAAGGGAGAAATCCCAAAATACCAGGAGAAAGATATACCATGTCAATGGATTGCAATACTCAATATTGTTGCAATGTTAACTCTCTCCACTAATTTTCGTTAGGGGAGAAAAAGGGGGCCTAGCAGCTAAAATAATCTTAAAAAGAAAAAATCTTAAAAAAAATCTTAAAAAGTGGTTTTCTGGCAAACCACCATCTTATTTCAAGATTTATTATAGTGCTGCATTGATTCAAGACAATGTAGTATTGCCATAGCCATAAAAATAGACAAGTAGATCAATTTAACAGAATAAAACAATTAAAAAAGAAACTAACACTTATTCAATCCATTTACTTTCAACCAAGGGTCAGTTAATAAAATTGGAAAGGAAGTTCTTTTTAATAAATTGTGCTGGCATGACTGGCTATACATGAAAAAAAAAAAAAAAAAAGAACCTTAAGCCATATCTCACACTATACAAAAAAATTAATTTGAGAAAGATCAAAGACCTCAAAGTAAAATTTTACATTTGAAAGCTTGATGCAGATTAGCTTCATGACTTTGGACTGACATTGGGGTGGAAAAAAAGCTCACGAACAGGACAGAGAAACCATTAACTAAAAATAAGTTGTTGTCAAAATTAAAATATTTTGCCCGTACTGTTTAAAATATGAATATACAGGGGCGCCTGGGTGGCGCAGTCGGTTAAGCGTCCGACTTCAGCCAGGTCACGATCTCGTGGTCCGTGGGTTTGAGCCCCGCGTCGGGCTCTGGGCCTATGGCTCAGAGCCTGGAGCCTGTTTCCGATTCTGTGTCTCCCCCTCTCTCTGCCCCTCCCCCGTTCATGCTCTGTCTCTCTCTGTCCCAAAAATAAAATAAAAAAAAAGTTGAATAAAATATGAATATACAAACTTCAGACTGGAAAAAATATGCCATGAGTATAACGTACAAAGAACTTCAATCAAGAATATATAAACAACTTTTACAATGAAATAATGAAAAACAACCCAGTTATAAAAATGGGCATTTCACCAAGGTGTATATACCACTGACTAATAAGCCCAGGAGTGTATTTAACATTATTAGTTATCAGAAACATGCAAAGAAGTGCCTGGGTGGCTCAGTCGGTTAAGCGACCAACTTTGGCTCAGGTCATGATCTCACAGTTCATGGGTTCGAGCCCCACGTCGGGCTCTGTGCTGACAGCTCAGAGCCTGAAGCCTGCTTCGGATTCTGTGTCTCCCTCTCTCTGCCCCTACCCCGCCCATAATGCCTCTCTCTGTCTCTCAAAAATAACACAGAAATGTTAAAAAAATTAAAAAAAATAAAAATGCAAAATTAAGCCACAACATAATATTATCATCTACCAACTAGAACAGTTACTAAGTAAAAAGGTGAAGAACACCAAGTGATGGCAAGTGAGTGGTGTGGCTGAAACTCTCACATGTTGCTGGTGCAAATATAAAAAGGTACACATTTGGAAATCAGTCTAGAAGTTTCTCATGAATGTAGTCATCATTTACCCCAAAGAAATGAAATTACAAAAATAAACACACACCAAAAAAACCCCCTGGAATGCGCTGTGTCAAAACAACCTTATATAAATTAGTGAAAAGCCAGGAGGCACCCGGGGGGCTCAGTCGGTCAATTGTCCCACTTTGGCTCAGGTCATGATCTCACAGTTTACGGGTTTGAGCCCCGTGTCGGGCTCTGTGCTGACAGTTCAGAGCCTGGAGCCTGCTTCGGATTCTGTGTCCCCCTCTCTCTCCGCCCCTCCCCTGCTCATGCTGTGTCTCTCTCTCAAAAATAAATAAACCTTAAAAAAAAAATAAATTAGTGAAAAGCCACAAAGGAGCATAAATGTCCACCCCATCAAGAGAACAGATAAATACACTGTGCTATTTCCATATGATGGAATACTATTCAGCACCAAAGGAGAATAAACCCCTCAACAACGTGCACGAAAATCAAAAACATTATGCTGAATGACAGAAGCCTTGTACAAACTTCATTCTCATTATCTGTTTCTAAAAAATCCATATACAAAGATAAAAACAGGATAGTAAAAACTTACCTGTGGTGAAAGATTTCAGAACAATTAATGTCCGTCATTGAAGACGGGACTGACTGGGACCGGGCACAAGTGATTTTTCTGAAGCGATGGAAATATCTTAATAAGTGGGTGGCAGATACGTACAATTGTCACAATCCATCGAACTACAAACATAACATCTGGGGGCGCCTGGGTGGCGCAGTCGGTTGAGCGTCCGACTTCAGCCAGGTCACGATCTCGCGGTCTGTGAGTTCGAGCCCCGCGTCGGGCTCTGGGCTGATGGCTCGGAGCCTGGAGCCTGTTTCCGATTCTGTGTCTCCCTCTCTCTCTGCCCCTCGCCCGTTCATGCCCTGTCTCTCTCTGTCCCCAAAATAAATAAACGTTGAAAAAAATTTTTTTTTAAAAATTAAAAAAATAAATAAATAAAAAAAACATAACATCTGTGCATTTCTTTGAATGCAAATTACACTTCAAATATTTTATAAAAGTCGGAAGAGAAGTTTTTTAATGTCCTACTAACCTCGGGGTACAGGATTATCTGCTCGGTACACAGTGCAAATATACAATCAGCACACGAACTGCTCTCATCCAGTTTTCCGGGTTTGGTTTAGGACACTGTCTTCCAGAAACACCAAGTACGTTCTGAGCAGCACGTTCTTCCTAATTTTAAACTCACATGTATAGTAGCAGAAAAATTCCATCCTAATTAATCTCATTCCTTTCACGTTATTAACGTTTTCTGTTCTCTGTTTCTGTCTCTGTCTCTCTCAGGTTCAGAATTTCTTTTCTGGGAAACTGGTTGTCGCGTTGGGCAAGAACGGAATAAATCCTACCACGTTGCTAAAGAAACACACCAGTCTTACTGAGATATAATTCATATGCTATTCAATTCACCTTCTTAAAATATACAATTCAATGTTTTCAAATACATGCATAGAGTTGTACACCATCACCACAATCAATGTTAGAACACTTTTATCGCCCTCATTTGTATCACCTTATTATACTTTAAATTTCTGTAAGTTCTATTTGTTTCTGTTTTAACATTTTACCTGGGTACTTACTATGCATCTTGTTGTTTTACGCATACTCTCGATTTCCTCTTTTATTTATGATCTTAAACACGTGAGTGTAGAGTTAATGCAAATACTTTCAATATCTCAAGTATTTGTGGATCTCCTTCTAGTTTTTTCTTTTTCCCTCGATTCCTTCAGGCCTCACGTCTGCATACAGACCAGCTGGCGATTAAACGTTGTCAGGGGAATAGTTTTTATCACGTCCCTGAGTGCCACAGCCAAGGTGGACACGTGTGCCTGCTGTCCCCCTCTATGGCGTGTATTATTTTCCCTTCTCCAGATTTACCGTGTCACGTGAGGATACACGTGTAGCTTCTGGGAAGCCCATATTTCTGCAGTGTGGCCAGCAAGTTCCCCGTGACTGGGCCCACAGTTCCTCTTGTCACTCTGTCAGGCTGTGAACCCAAAGCTCAAGGTCTTGGGGGTCTTAGTGTACAACTCCCGCAGCCATCGTGCTTGGGGTTAGCTCACTTTTCCGGGCTCATGATCCCACTTTGTGCCTCTTGGGCTCCCAGATTTCCTATAACTCCTCATCTACTTCAGCTAAGCATTTTTTAAAGCTTCAAAAAATATTCCACCCATAATTTTTCTACCTTTACTGTTCTGAACTAAACAGGCCACACACTAAAAGACAAGCATTATCAACATTGGACTGTAAATTTTTAGGTTCATTTATTTATCTGAGAGAGAGAGAGAGAGAAAGAGAGCATGAGCAGGGAAGGGGCAGAGGGAAGAGAAGGAGAGGGAGAGAATCCCAAGCAGGCTTCGCACTGCCAGCGGGGAGCCTGATGTGGGGCTTGCCCCCACAACTCTGGGATCATGACCTGAGCAGAAAACCAAGAGTTGGACGTTTAGCCTACTGAGCCACCCAGGCACCCCTGTACTGTAAATTTCTGCATCAAATACAAGACAGTGTGCACTAAAAAACATTTGGTAAGAAGTAGAAAAGTTCTGATTAGAGAAAGCATATGCTATCTTAGGATATAATAATAAATGGATGGTAGTGATGGAGTATGTAGCAGACACAAAATACATAATGTAAAGGAAAATTCACATACAATTCCCCAACTGAGAAGCATTAAACGCAGCTAAGTTATTCTCTGCGTGAGCTTGAAAATCAGTGCAAAGTCCTTTATGTTAAAAAAGCTCCAGACGGGTTTTGCAGATCTTTGAGATCCCGGCCTCCATTCAACTTCATTGAAGGATTAGGAAATGACTTTCTGTTCCATGGAAACTTCGTGGTGTTTACAGCAAGGAAGACAGACACATAAATTAATCGTTGTTGTGCACTGTTGTATTATGGCGGTATACACACTGGAGAGAGTGGCTTCTAAAGTTTACTGAGATGAGAAATTATTTGCTAGACAAGGTTGTGTTTCAATAGGTATTTAATGAATTAATGAATGAGAATGGGAAACCAGGTAGTGAGGTTTGGAAGCTCTTTGCCTCTTTGGGAATCATTGCGCAACTATTATGTGATGAGGTTAACAATTTTCCCATTCTGTCTTCTGTTTTGTCCCTCTGCTTTATTGAACTATATCTTTTTTTTATGTTTATTTATTTTTGAGAGAGGGAGAGACAGAGCGCAAGTGGGGTAGGGGCAGAGAGACAGGGGGGCACAGAATCCAAAGCAGACTCCAGGATCTGAGCTGTAGGCACGGAGCTCAACGCGGGGCTCGAACCTATGAACCATAAGGTCATGACCTGAGCAGAAGTCAGACACTCAACCTACTGAGCCACCCAGGTGCCCCAGATTAATTATATCTTTCTAAAGAAGATTCTTTTTAGGCATTTTAAGAAAGAAAATTGAAATCCCATAGGCGAGAAGAAAAATGCACTTTTCAAAATCATTTCTTGGGTAGTTTCTTTGGCCAAGTTGGTAACATTCATGCTGAAAACACTTCATGAATATGGAATTGTTTGCCACTTCACTCTACAGGACAAACATTTTCCAACTTCTATAATTCCTTCTCTGATTTCTTGCAACTAACATAACCTCTCATCCACCTTCTGTTCCTATCTGTTTTTGTCTCAAGGTGCAGTTTGCTGACCTACATTAAAACGTATGGGCTCCTAGAAAGATCATGGGGAAAATCATCTGGTCCAGCAGAAACCAAGCATGGACGATGCCTACAAGACAGCAAATTTAAGAATGGCAATAGGTATTTACCCAAAGATTACAAAATCACGAATTTGAAAGGGCACATGCACCCCATTGTGTATTGTAGCACTATCAACAACAGCCAAGGTATGGAAAGAGCCCAAATGTCCACTGACTGATGAATGGATAAAGATGTGGTGTGTATACACACACACACACACACACACACACACACACACACACACACAGAGTGGAATACTACTCCGTGATGAGAAAGAATGAAATCTTGCCATTTACAACAATGTGGATGGAATTAGAGTGTATTTTGCTAAGTGAAATAAGTCAGAGAAAGGTAAATATCATATGATTTCACTACCATGAGAAATTTGAGAAACACAACAGATGAACATAGGGGAAGAAAGGAAAAATAAGATAAAAACAGAGAGGGAGACAAACCATAAGAGACTCTTAAATACAGAGAACAAACAGGGTTGCTGGAGGGATGGAGGGGAGGGGGTTAAATGGGTGATGGGCATTAATGAGGGCACCTGTTGGGATAAGCACTGGGTGTTATATGTAAAAGATGAATCACCGGGTTCCACTCCTGAAGCCAAGACTACACCGTATGTTAACTACCTTGAATTGAAATGAAAAAAAAAAAAAATGTATCTTTAGAATGAACTGCTAATCTAGTCTATGTTCTTCATTTCCTCAAAGTAAAATTTTAAAACCTCAAAAGGTGATACTAGTGGCTCACAATCAAACTAGAAACTCCCGGAAGAGCCAGACCTGGTCTCTTGTTCTCCTGATGCTTTGAGATCTTTATGTTTTTCCATAAAACTTACTATATGTTGATCTGTTAAGAATCAAATCCCCTCCCCCCTACTTTTCTTCAAACTTTCTAGATGTCTATCAAATCTGATCTCACGTTTCATCTTGTCAACAAATCTCTAATATATCGTCGCTTGTATTTTACGAGTGGATGAGATGAACTGGGGTTGGCAGAGCACCAGCTGCCATCAAAGAAAGGAGTAAGGCATTGAAGGGGTGGGGTAGGATTTGGGGGAGGAAGGTCAGGGCTTGACCCTGGCTCTGTGGACACCAACTCTGTCAACTGAAGCAATGACTTCATTCTTCTAAATTTGATATTGTTCTTCTTTTAAAAGCTGAAGTTACTGGGGCACTTGGGGGGCTCAGTTGGTTGAGCATCCAACTTTGGCTCAGGTCATCATCTCACAGTTTGCGAGTTCAAGCCCCACATTGGGCTGCCTGCTGTCAGCACAAAGCCTGCTTCATATCCTCCGTCTCCCTTTCTCTCTCTCTCCTACTTTCTCTTTCTCTCTCTCTAAAATAAATAAACATTTTTAAAAAGCAGAAGTTACTGATCCCAATAATCTCACAGGATTTTGATAGAGATCAAAGATGTTATTCCATGTAAAGAAATGTGTAAACAGAAACCTACCTTCTAATGTTCATAGTAGTTATCTTGAGTTTTAGAGAACATTTCCACAAACAGATGAAGAGAATATGTATCTTTTTATTAACAAGGTTACTTATGAATAATTCAAAAAACCAAAAATAATGTTGTTTACTGTGAAAAAAAAATGCTTTAGTAAGAGAATACATAAATAGTTGAACAACCAGAAAACAAATCCTTGCATTTAGTCCACTTTGATCCCTCTGGGTTCTGTCCAAACCAGTAAGAGAGATTCCTCCGTTAAGAGAGACGATGACAAAGCAACCCACTAGCTCACCTTCCATGACCCACACTTGTTCCAGACCTGACTGATTATAAGAATACAGATGATGCTTCCAGTGGATCCGAGGTTGGGCCAGGGAACCTATATCTTTAATAAGCTTTTCAGTTGATATTTATAATCTGGAAAGTTTAGGGACACAGCCTGAAGTGACAAGCAAAATCTAGGTCGTCCCTCCGAGAGTAGAAAGCACAGACGTGCACAAATACTCGGCAAGTCAGACTGCTTCCCGCCCTGGGGCTTCAGCTATGAGATCTGCGTTCACAGTCACCTTATCCTCATTGTGTTATCGTTAGGTGCTCTCCAAGTTCTTGATGTCGTAATAAGGGCAGATCGTCACAGTTTCTCTTGAAAAAATCAAATGACCAACCACATACAAAGCTCTTAGACACTGTTTTTTTTTTTTTTTCTTTTTTTTGGGAAACTGAAAACATGTGAAAGTAGACAAGAGGTGGTTAATCAAAAGAAATGCATGCCTGTTTAATGTAGGTCATTTAAAGAAGTGAAGAGCCAGACAATCCCTCAATCACATCAGAAATAGACGAAGGTGGACATCCCTTTTATTGGGTGATGACAACAGAACGGCCCCCTCGTTGGGTGTACTGGCAAGGGAGATGGAGCCCCAGCCCCAGCCCAGGTGACAGTGACGACCTCGGGCCGGCTCCCTGACCAAGGCTGGGTAAACCCACACTCCACTCGGATTTCTGACCTGGAGATGGAGGAAAGCAGGTCTCAGCGTCTGCTCAGAGACCAGTGGAAGAGATGTGAGTCTGGAGCGCCAAGGGACCCTCACCTGGATGCTACTTTACAGAGGGCAGGTGGGGAATGAATCTCTCAAGAAAGAGAGGAGAAGAATTTTTGGTGTTTTCCACATACCCTCCCCAGTCACCTGGCACTGGGGTGCCAGGCACAGCCGTGGTTTTCTGTAGCTTTGTTAAAGCAGCAAAATTCAAAACAAAACAAAAAACACCACCTCTTTCCCCCAAGTTGTGTGACTGTCACGTGCAACCGGAAGAAGACTGATGGGTGCAATCAGTTATCAGATACTTCAGGTGGAAAACGGATGGCTCCTACATAACCACTCCTGGTATTAGCAACAAAACCCACAGATTTTAGGGGGGAAGATACAGTTTCTTCACTTCTGAGGCTGCGGAATGTCAATTTCAGGAAAAACAAAATGTTCCCCATACATTTGGAAAGATATAAAGGTGAAATGACCTGAACAGAACCTATTGTTCCAAGTGCTATTTTCCAACATTGCTACTCACATGCATGATATAGCAAACCCAGGTCGGTAGAAGAAAAATTGTTTGGCAGAGGGTATAACCTGAAGAAAATGCCAGATCATTCATTTCTCTTTTATTTCAGATATCCCTCTACTTTTCTAAATGACTGCAGAATATTCTCCATCCATAATGGTTCAGCTAGCATTTCTCAAGAAATACATTCTGTACAGAATTTGAAAGGAAGCCTAGCGTTGCTCTGTGCAAATAATGAGAATCCATATAGAACCCGTACTAGGATTTATCCTTCTTATTCTGGTAAATGTTCGTTGTTTGAACTATATTTAGAGGTTTTCAGATGATTTTTCTGAGTGAAAATCTCTGTCGACTTGGGAGAAGTTGAATCAACATAAGCCTATTATGGAAACTGCAGTCTCTCAGTTCTATTTGCTAATGAGAACATACCAGCAATATGACTGTGTTTCCTTTGCGCTGGTCTTCACAGTTTCTATTAGAGAAAAACAAGAGAAGAATGTGATCTTGATCTTTAGTTTTGGATCTTTATGATCCATTCTGCCACATTTTGAGACATGCCCTGATATATTTTCTGCCACAGTCACAGTCTGTGATCGCTGGCAGAAAAAAAAAAAAAAAAAGCGTAGGGTTCTTTCTCCTTACAGACACAGGAAAGCCATGATAATCCTCAGCCCAATGCAGAAATATTGAGTTTCTATATATAAAAGAGAAAAAATGGAAAGACTACACAGGTTACTTGTATTTCCTTTCTGATAAAACACTAAGGCAGAAAGAGGTATATAAAGAAAGGTCCTATCATAAAGGTGTGTATGTCTTTAACCTTAAGCATTTACTATCCAAGTGGTGGTGCTAAAAGATATACAGATATCTGGAGACAGGGCATGATGATAAGCCATGGGGACAGATCTTACTGGAACAAAATGAAAAGCTTATTTGTAATATATTCGGTTCCCAAGGGAAATCAAAAGCATGCAGAACGTACACCATTAGCATCTGGAAGTTCTTGGTGGTACGTGGCTGAAGTTAGCCAATAAATTAGTCAAGCCTGAAACTTTACTCTTTAATAGACTATCTCAAAAAATGAAACGAAAATGAGCTGCCTTGCTCATAACCCGTTGGATCCGTCTTTTGATTTTACTTTAAGTTAGGCTGGATTTAACATAAATTCACACCTAATAATAATACCTAATATTGATCATATACTTGAAATGTGTTAGTCAATAATCTCACGGTTGAACTTGGATTAATCTATTTAATCCTCAAGAGAATTGCATGAAGAAAGCAAAGCAGAGAGATTTAAGTAGCTTGGGCAATGTCACATTGCTAGTTATTGGTACGGCCAAGAAAAAAACACAAGGAATCTGGGTTCAGAACTCACCCTATAATGAACTGGCTTGTATCTACCTGTTAAAAAAGAAAGATATGATCACTTGGCTACATTTAACACACAAAGATAATATGAATTCAACTACATAGGACTTCTGCTTCCAGTAACTATGGTCTAGGTAATCTGGATTAAACTTCTGATTGAGAGCAACTAGTATAACGGAAAAAAAATTTTAAACGAAATGTAGGAAGTCATCAAAGGACCAGTAAAATAGTGCATGATTATTTAGTATCTGGGGAAGAAAAGAGGCCAACTGTAGGGGTTGTTTTTCCCCACAGAGACTGGCTGAGAGTCTGAGAGATGGACAGCATTGAGAACCTGGGGACGAGAATTAGATTCCAGGGCCTATCAGGTGTAGGGGGAAGAGGTGAATACTATTATTAACCCAGACAAGTTGCACCCACAGAGGAAGGTTAAAATGGAAGTGAACAGCTTGTATAAGAAACTAAAATTCCGCTTTGAGTTGTTTTAATTCCAGAATTAAATAAAGATAACCCTGGAAGGTTGATGGCTTCAAATGCCATTCGGAAACAATAAATAGATAAATCCATCCATCCTGTAACTTAAAAGTTATTTTTACAAATAATTTTCTAAACACATTTTTATAAACACACCTGAAAACAATAAAAATAATTAAGAGTGGAAATCAGTAGACAAAATTTAAAAAGACCGAACAGGTGTGTAAGTCAAGGTTCAATTAGAAAAGTCAAGGTTCAATTAGAAAAGCATTAGGAGATTTAAAGTCACTGTGGGATCTGTATAAACAGTCTCCCTAAGGCTGGTGTCTTTATGCCAGACACTCAAGTTTGAAATCCATGGGTCAGGTAGCTGGGAAGGGAAAATATATGTAAAGTAGGGGAGAACCAAACAATCTGAAACCCACAGGTAGAAAGAATGTCAACAGATTATATTAAAATAACTCTATCAGGGGACACCTAGCTGGCTCAGTCCATTAAGCATCTGACTCTCAGTTTTAGTCAGGTCATGATTGCATGGTTTCGTGGGTTCGAGCCCCATGTCAGGCTCTGCAGTGACAGTGGGGAGCCTGGTTGGGATTCTCTCTCTCTCCCTCTGGCTCCCTCTCTCTCTACCCCACCCCTTGCTTATGCTGTTTGTCTCTCTCAAAATAAATTAAAAAACTTAAAAAATAAAACAAAACACACTATCAATAATTTACCAAATTGACCTTTATAGACAACTCTAAACACAAATAGAAGATTGCATACTGTTTGCAGATATACATGAATGAAATAGTCAGCCACCTAGACTACATGCCAGGCCATAACCAAGCTTAAATCAATTTCACAATATTGAAATTATACAACGTTCTCTTGACTACAACAGAATTGAATTCAAAACCAATTCAGAAAAATATCTGGAAAAACTCAAATATTTGGGAAATAACTATAAACTTGGATGTAATCATAGGCCAAAACAGAAAATGGAAGAGAACATTTTGAACTGAATTAAAAAGGGAATATATTATAATTTATGGTATGCAGCTCAAGCAGTAATTAAGTACTGGGACGTTTATGACTAAAATTTTTATATTAAGGTAATTAAATGATCCGGGGCACCTGGGTGGCTCAGTCAGTTGAGCGTCTGACTTCAGGTCAGGTCATGATCTCATGGTTGGTGGATTTAAGCCCTGCATCTGGCTCTGTGCTGACAACTCAGATCTTGCAGCCTGCTTCAGGTTCTGTCTCTCTCTCTCTCTCTGCCCCTCCCCTGTTCGCGCCGTCTCTCTCTCTCTCAAAAATAAATCAACATTAAAAAATTTTTTAAAAAGATAATTAAATGATCCAAGAGCAATGATCCAGGTTTCCACCTTAAAAAGCTATACAAAGAAAAACAAAGTAATCACACAGTAAGTAGAAGCAAGGAAGTGGAAAAGATGAGTAGAAAATTATTAAAAAGAAAATGGTAAAAATGATATAGAGAAAAACAAAGCAGAAGTTTTTTTCCTATTCAATACACTTCTAAAAAGCTAGTTAGAAGGATCAAGAAAAAAAAGAAATAAAGCATAAATGATCAATTTCAGGAATAAAAGAAGGATCATAATGATAGATCAGACAATAAAAGGGCAATGAGACATATTATGAAAGCTTTATTCCAACAAATCTGACAACTGAGGTGAAATGGAAAAATTTCTTGAATAATAACATCTACCAAAGCCTACTTAAGAAGACATAACATCAGGGCACCTGGGTGGCTCAGTCGGTTAAGCGTCCAACTTTGGCTCAGGTCATGATCTCGCAGTCTGTGAGTTTGAGCCCTGAGTCATGCTCTGTGCTGACAGCTCAGAACCTGAAACCTGCTTTGAATTTTGTGTCTCCCTCTCTCTCTGCTCCTCCCCCACTCATGCTCTGTCTCTCTCTCTCTCCTTCAAAAGTAAATAAAAACATTAAAAAAATTAAAAAAAAAGAAATTATTGGACTAGATTTTTTGACCCCAGGTGAGCCAATGATTTGTTAGATATGAGACCAAAAGCAAAATAAAGAGAGGATTGCCAAACTGGACTTTATCAAAATTAAAAACTTTGTGTCTCAATGGACACCACCAAGAAAGCACAAAGACAACCCCACAACCGAAAGAAAACAATTTCAAATATATCCAATAAGGACTTGTGTACATGTATGAAGTATTCTTACAACTCAACAACTTTTTCAAACAAACCTAGTTAAAAATGGGTAGAGGATTTGAACAGATATTTCTACAAAGATACTTGAATGGCTAACAAACACACAACAAGTTGCTCGACATTATTAGTCATTATAGAAATGGTCTCAGCCTCAGCCTCCTGAACAGTGGAAATTGACAAGTTATAAAAGGAGAATAATTCATATTGTCCCCCCAGAAACATTAGCTTTTCCTATTTTAAGGGTATTAAACCCAAAGTAAGTAAAGAATCACAGGGGACTGGGTCCCTGAGCTATCCATTACATTCCAAAGACTTGTAAACTAAGGATGCTCTTACGCATCTTCCAGAGAGTATTTGTTTATATTATGGAAATCAGGTTTCTCTGGCTCTTCTGGGAGGAGCAGGTAGCAGCTGGGCAGTATGTGGTCCATACAGACACCCAGATTCATAATTTTACCCTTCCTCTCTTGTAGTGCAAAAACTCTCTTTCTGTGCGTGCCAGCCTCCTCATCTGCTATGAGTTGTAATAGTTTCATTCTGATCTGGAAACCTCACCTTTGCTTTTAGGACAATATAAATGATTATAAAAATGAAATAATCACCAAGAAAAAATTTTCAAATAATTTTATGAGTCAAGCATTATTCTGATATCAAAACAAAAAGATACTGTAAGAAAACTACAGGGGCACCTGGGTGGCTCAGTTGGTTAAGCGTCCAACTCTTGGTTTGTGCTCAGGTCATGATCTCATGGTTCATGAGTTCAATCCCCGTGTTGAACTCCACGCTGAGAGCATGGATCCTGCTTTGGATTCTCTCTCTCCCTCTCTTTGCCCTTCTCCCCCTCTCTCTCTCTGTCTTTCAAAAATAAACATTTAAAAGAAAATAAAAGTACAGATCCATATCCCACATGAACATGAACCCGAGATCCTTTAAAAAATGTTAGCAAATCAAATCCAACAATACATGAAAAGGATAACACACCACACATAAATGATGTTTATAACAGCAATGCAAGGTCATTTTAACATTCAAAAAGTCAATGTACTTGAACATACTAGCTGAATAAAGGATAAAACACATATGATCATCTCAGGTGAGCATTTGACAAAATATATTTGACAAAATTCAAAATGTTTTATGATAAAAAATTCACAGAAAACTAGAAATGGAAAGGAGCCTCTTCAATCTGATAAAGAACATCCAGGAAAATCCCCGAGCTAATATCATGAAGTTGCAAGTCTGAATATTTCCTCCTAGGGGTGGACAAGTATAGAGGTCTGCTGGCTCTCACCACTTCTGTTAAATATCATCCTGGAGATCCTACTCAGTGCAATGGTCAAGAAAAAGAAATAAAAGTCATGCAGATTGGTAAGGAGGAAAGAAAATTGCTTTTTCTGCAGAAGATATGTCCTCTACATAGAAATTCTAATGAATTTGTCATCATCATAATAATAGTAATAAGGAGTTATTAAATTAAGTGCATTTAGCAAGATCACAGAATACGAAGCCAACATACAATGATCAATGAAGAGATAAATCTGACAAGAAATGTAAGACATGTGTATTAAAAACCACAAAACACGGCTGACAGAAATGACGGAAAACAAGTAAACCAAACGGCAAATCACATTCATGAATTGGAAGACTAAATACTGTTAACGTGTCAATTCTCTACATACTGATCTTTAGATTGAACTCATTCCCAACCAAGATACTAGCTCTTTTTGTAAAGATTGACAAGCCATTCTACAATTTATATAAACATATAAAGAACTGAGAATAGCCAACAAGTGTGACTGAGAACAAAATTAAAGATACACACAATAGATCTCAAGACTTCCCAAACCAGATTTTGTGGTCTTGGCATAAAAATGATCACATAGATCAATGCAATATAATGGAGAGGCCCACATTACAATCACATGTCAAATGATTTTCAGTAAAGGTGCCAACCTAATTCAATGGAAAATGAAAGTTTTTTTTTCAACTAATGCACATTCCTAGAGAGAAAAATGACTCTCCACCTTTGCCTCATGTCCTACACAAAAACTAAACCGAATGCATCCAGGACCTAATGTAAAAGCTACGTCTATGGTACTTCTAGAAGAAATATAGGATTAAGTCTTTTGGCTTTGAGATAGGTAAAGATTTCTTAGATAGGGTATCAGAAGTAGGAATCCTAAGTAAAAAGGACTTCACCTACATCTTGTTTTTCTCTTTGAAAGACACCTTTAAGAAAATGAAATGGCAATCTTCATCTTGGGAGAAAATGTTTGTAATACAAATCAATAAGAAGACAAACACCCCTAATAAACTATTGACAAAAAATTGAATAGGCACTTCACAAAATTAGATAGAATATGACCAGTCAGCACATGCAAAAATGTTCCACATCGTTAGTCATCAGAGAAAATTGACTGAAAGCCACAGTGAGACACCACTATATGCTTACTGGTTAATATAAAAAGAGTGACAGAATACTAAATGGTCATGAGAACGAGAACCCTCGTACCTCGCTGCTGGGAATGCAAAATTGCATAACCACTTGGGAAAAGTCGTTGGCAGTTGATTACAATGGCCAACATACACTGACCTTATAATTCAGCCATTCCATTATTAGGTAGTTACCTAAAGGGAATGAAGACTTGTAGAAACACCAAGACTTATACCCAGTTATTTGTAGAAATTTTATTCGTAATAGCCAAAATTAGAAAGAAAGCTGTACCCACCGCTGGTACACCAACAAACTAATGTATCCACACGAGGGGTCCTACACAGCAATAAGAAGGGACAAATTATGGAAATACACAATATAATAAGCAAATATACAAAATTACGTGAGCAAAAGGAGCCAGGCACAAAGGACCCCATAATATACGATTCTATTCATACGATTCTATTATAGGAAACTGTAAGAAAAGCAAGCCTAGTCTATATTTAGAGAAAGTGTATTAGTGGTTGTCTGGGTCCAGGAAAAGATAGAGGGAATGGACTATAAAGAAACACAAGGATTTTTAAGGGGTCATGAAAATGCTCTATATTTTGATGGTAGTGCTGGTGGCCTGGGTTTATCCATTTATCAACACTTGCCTAACCGTACTCTCAATACGCACTGTACTGCATGCAAATTACACTGCAATAAAACTTGATGACAGTTGAGGCAAATAGTTCAGTTGTGACAACAGTTATATTAATATATATCTCTATATAAACTGTGTATATGTTGTATATGCTCCACATATAACATGATTCATATACATAACGAGTTAATATATAACTAACTCAGTTATAATGATCATCTTCCCTTAGAAACATGACCCATTAACTGAATAAGCCAAGTTCTAAAGTATATTTAATCAAAATGATGTACCCATCTGAATTAAATGTCAAAAGCCACTCATCCATCCCCATTTCGTTATTTGGATACTCAAAAAGAGTCTTGATATCATATTATCAAATGATGAGTTTTTTAATCAGACACATTATTAATTTAGAATCAGAAATAAAATAGGACTTTTATTAGTAACAATATATTAAATAATCTCATCTTTTTTTGGCCACTTACATTGCTGGCTGCTTTTACTCTTTCTAGATCCCTCCCTGAACTGCCTATTTCTTTCTCTATCCCAATGCCAGGCAGTCTTTTACTCCATCCCAGATAGACATCATCAAATATCTCCCAGTATTTTATAATAATAAAGAAAGAATCCCTTAGAAACAAAGCCAGGAATTAATATCCTTAGATACCGTATTTGTTACCTGCAATCGATTGCACTAGGTCAGGATGTTCTCAAGATAAGTGCAAATTAATTTTTTCAGAGCTTCACAATTTAAAACTCTGATGTAATCAAATAGGATCTCGTGGAGACATAGTTCTATTCAAGTTCATTTCCTTAAAACAAAATAGTTCCATAAATACCAAAAACAGCTATGCAGTGCTCACATTTCAGTATCTTACAGAAAAACAAGGTACCCTGCTTTATTATTGAAAATGTGCCGATTTTACAAGATGAAAAGAAAAAAATGAAAAAAGTAAAATGATTTTCGATGGGTCAATTTAACCCCAAAGTGCTTCAGGATACAATCTATTTCAATTACTTTGGGCAATGAATAAAGGCACACGGGGAGCTGTCTCAGGGCCAATTCACTGGAACGAATTTCCCAGTGGGACTCCTTCACTTTCTTTTTTCAGCTTCTCCACTAAATGAGTGAGGCTTACTATTTCTGTATAAGTAATGATCATTTCTTTCTGTTTTGTAACTCGTTCAGGTGAAGTTCACATATTCCCAGTAACAACTACTCCCTAAAACCTCTGCGAGTTTTTAGAATAGTATTTGACTGCCCAGTTCTTTTAATTCAGAGTAAGAGACTAAGATCGTATGTGATAGTCCTGATGAATCAGTGACATGGGCTTTATGAAATCTACCAATGTAACTATTCAAAACGTACAGTTTATTTTTTTCAGTTTTTATGTGAATAAGAATCAGGTCATTGGGTAGTGATACTAAATCACATCTAATTTAATCAAGGGTTGAGTTGCCTTTGAAGATACATCAAATTTTATTTTACATTCACTAATTACTGAAGACGGGAGTAAAAAAATGCAAAATGTATGTAAGCCCTCTCTTTTTCTGCCGGGCAAGAGAAGGTGAGGGTATGTTTGGAAGCAACATACGACCACCTAGGGGAACCCTAGAATTGCAAAACTAAAAATCAGAACTGTGAACTTTATCTCTAGGGTGTGGTACTGTGGAAACATGAGAAATTATTTTTCCTTTGTGCTGGCCCAATGAGACGACAAAGAAACGGGTGCATCTTCCCACAGCCATAGTTCTATATTGATAGGCGGGGATTAGATTTCATACGAGATGCCACCATTAATCTCAAAGTTCTGATCTCTTAAAATAAACACCGACTTAACTTCTGACCATAATTCCTCATGTAACATATTGATGTTAAACATGACATTTTCTTTGAGAGAAAAGTATGGCTTAGTGTCTGAGCATACCACCTCACCAAAGGTAGATAATCAATTTTTCACTGAATCAGTTTTGCATTATATGATGAGGGAATAAATTGTTCAAACAAAGCAAAGCTCTATAGAGAGCAAAGAAATATGTCACACAGACAGTTTAAATTAATAATTCAGCACCATATGGAGAAAGGGCAATCAATGGAGAATTAATATTAATACTTGTGACAGTTGCAAAGTGATTTTGCTTAGTGCTTTAAACCATACAGAAATCACTGTCTTTAATCCATCCATTTATTCAACAAACACTATACAGTACTTCTGATATTCCACATACCACGTTGGTTGCTGTGGAAAGTAAAACGGTGACAGGGTAAACAGCCCAGACCTGCCCCCCCCCCCCCCCCCGCCCCCATCAGGTTTCCTTGCGGACATTCCCAGGGATCTCCGTTCTTGGTCTATCCCAGCTGCACAGACTTGCCCCTATGGTATTTTCACCACCATCAGAGCCCATATCCCAAGGAACTCCCCTCTTTTCTCACGAACGTGGGTATGGAATGGAATCTCACACAAGACATTTGCACATGCTAGGCTTTTGGAAAATTTGGCAAGATTAAGGAGTGTTATCTCACAGGGAGGCCAACAACTTTAACATGAGACAAATCTGCTGATCGACACTTCTTGGCAATCACCTCACTGTCTCTTACTTCCAAGTCCTCTTTCTCTCTATTGTCTCTCATCAACAGGTCCTTCCAAACCAACTCCAGAATTCCCATTTGTGTCTTGTGTACTGCCCATTCAATATTTCTTCTCAAGCCAACGCAGGACCTCAGAGTGTGTCCTTTTTCAGAACTTGTGGCTTCTCTGAGTATTTCTAAACAAGGATGGTTAGCTCCCTAACAACCCTGTTGACAGGTGTGATTTTTCTGCAATCACTAAAAAAAAAAGTGAAAGATTTGGTTCCTGCTATAAAGAAGTACCCATTTAATTATTACTAAAATCCTCAACTCTAAACACATTAATACAAGAGGACTTTTGTTTTCTTTTCCCTCTGACAGAAAAAAAAATATTGTGCCAATCTGGTCTTCCTGGGCACTTGAGCTGTGAAGTTCTTTTGATAAAGGAGAGCAATTGAAATCATGTTTCTGCCATGCATTTTCATCTATTTCAAAACTGTGACATCGATTCGTGTTAGTGAAATTCATAGGAATCCCACAAAGTTTTAAAGGAATTTGTATCTGCTTAGAGCAAAGAGATAGAGGTAGTTCCAATGAAAAGACTCTGGATGATCTCCAAAGCGCTTTTAGCCAATGTCCACAAATTCTTTGACCCTCCTCCCCTGTAGGAGAGGCACCAAATTCCCCTCTACTTGCATGTGGAGATGAACTAGCAGCTCACCTCTAACCAACAGAGCAAAGCAGACAGGGCCGAGTCTGATCTCAGAGACTAGACAGGAAGAGCACTGAGGTTTCCACCTTATTGTCTCAGAGTGCCCCCTCTGGGGGAAGTTAGCCCCCATTTCACAAGTACATCCAAGTACAGGCCACGGGAACCTGTTAACATGCTTGCTGGATGGTATCATTGCTGAAGAAGAAGCATTATGTGCCTTCCCTTGTCCACTTCTTGAGCAGGAGTACTTGTCGTCATTATTCTGGTCCTGCCTCACAGCTCTCGTGGGTTTATGGAAGACCCTTCAGTCCATATGGTCCATAGAAACCTCACCCACAAGTGGACTTGTTTATATGATGAGATCCCAGAATCTGAGCCTGAGTCTACAACGTGATGACACTCTTGGAGGGGTAAGAATATTTTGCATGTAGGAGGAATGTAAATAGTTGTTACTGGAGTGTGTGCTGGGGTAAATGAAAAGGAGCCCCAAATTCTTTGTCTTTTCTTCCACCAAGAAACGAGATCTAAGTTTCATTTGACACTGACCAGTTGACAGCTGTACATTTCCTTATGGACTTGGTCCAGTTTTACTTGTGACTGTAATTAGACAATAAATTGAGATATTATGTAAACCAGTGCTACTCAAAGTGTGGTCACAATGGTGCTGGACTGCTGTCTGATCTTCACTGGCTGGAAATAAGCAACGTAAGTACAGAAATTGAGAGTGTCTAGAATCCTTCATAATAATTTGATGTTGCCACAACAACCAAACATATAAACAGGGTCAGCTGGTACGATTTGACGTTTACATTTTTTGAGAAAGTACGTTCCGATGGCTTACAAATAGTGACAGGAATTCATTGAAAGTAGTTCCCAAGAAGGGCACCTGGGTGGCTCGGTCGGTTAAGCATACAACTCTTGATTTCAGATCAGGTCGTGATCTCACGGTTCATGGGTCTGAGCCCCGTATCAGGCTCTGTGCTGACAGCTCAGAGCCTGGAGCCTGTTTCAGATTCTGTGTCTCCCTCTCTCTTTGCCCCTTCCCTCATCTCTCTCAGAAATTATCTTTGAGCTGTCAGCACAGAACCCGACAGGGGCTCAAACGCACAAGCCATGAGATCAGGACCTGAGCCGAAGCTGGACGCTTAACTGACTAAGCCACCCAGGTGCCTCTCAAAAAAGTTTAAAGTGGTTACCAAGATTAAGGAGTTTGTGCCAGAAATTGAATCAAGGTACTGCATTTTTCACCAAGAAAATCTTGGAATAAAAAGATGTGAGCTAAACCAAACCATGTGATTATTGGCATGGTGAAAACTGTGAATTATATAAAGGGTAACATGTTAAATTTGAAAAATAGCCCCTTTAGTAAGTCACAATATGGAAGCTGAGTAGACATACTGTCATTGCTTGCTGATATACAGTGCCTCCTGTGGAAACACTTTCTGTTGGGAATATTTAAGCTACAAAATAAATTCTTTGTGATTTATAAAAGTTTAAAAAATCAGTTTGATTCTAGCTGTGGTTGATGATGGGGTTGTGTGTCTGATATAAATATATTTTTAATAATGCTAACACTTCCATGTAAAGAGAACAAGGTAACATATTTTTCATTGGAAGAGAAGAGCGGAATGAAAGGCAAAAACAATCACTATAAGCATGGAAGGATGGAATTTCTAGAGAGTTACCCTCTTTCCCACAATTTAGCAACATTGGTTAATGGCATAAGTGATGACTTCAATATTGTACATCTGTGAAAAGCTAGTACCAAACACCATAATAATCTTATGGAACATTTTGCATTTTATTTTCCTTCAAAAGAAGACTCATGGAGAAGAAATTCATGGATCCTGCATCTATTTCTTTCACCAACATTTCCTTCACAGGGAACATGGTTGGCACCAACCACTGCTGACAGATCGAAGACCGGTTTCTGAAAATGCAGGGCCGCCGACATCATTTTAAATAAAAGTTGAAAATAAATATCCTGAGTTCTCTGAAATTGCTTTAAAATCACTTTTTATATTCCCATTGTGTTTTAACACAGAATAGAGAAACTTCCGTAGATACACATTATCTTCTGTGAATAGCATCAATGTCAACCCAAACTGTACGAAAACAGCAACCAAACACGTTTATCACACTGAAACTTTAAACATTGGTATAGGGGCGCCTGGGTGGCGCAGTCGGTTAAGCGTCCGACTTCAGCCAGGTCACGATCTCGCGGTTCGTGAGTTCGAGCCCCGCGTCAGGCTCTGGGCTGATGGCTCGGAGCCTGGAGCCTGTTTCCGGTTCTGTGTCTCCCTCTCTCTCTGCCCCTTCCCCATTCATGCTCTGTCTCTCTCTGTCCCAAAAATAAATAAACGTTGAAAAAAAAAAAAATTAAACATTGGTATATACAGTGCTCGCTCAAATGCTGCATGTAGGTCCTTAATGTCCATTATTATCTCCTTCAAAGTTTGTGTTCAGCTATAATTACAGGATGACAGAGTTATGAACATAACAATGTTCATAATAATAATACATAATGTGTATATTAATTGTCTATGTGCACACTTTCGGTGGACATCTTGGGCAGACTTTGTAATTCTTTTCATTTTTCCCTGAGGTATATTTGCTTAGCCTTATATGTACTGAGCTGCATTGTCATATCTGTTGCATCTAATAATGAAAAATTAGGGTTTATGTTTTATACAAAAGTACATTTTATCTCACTGTTTCTAATGATTCAATTTTACTGTATTTAACAAAAGATTCAGTCTGAGATTCACTGAAAGGGAATAAAGGGCATTTATATAGATCTTTTGAGAAGCAGCCGTATAATCTATTGAAATGTATGTACAAAGAGAGTTTTTAATCCCCTTGAAACTAAGTTCAGGGCTTTGGAAAGACTACAAAAAAAAAGAAAAAGTGAGTTGCTAAAACTAAAACAAAATAAAAAAATTTTTAAAAAGGTGTAAAATTAAGTGTGGGCAAGAAAGTCAAAGAATAAAAATTAGGGGCGCCTGGGTGGCGCAGTCGGTTGAGCCTCCGACTTCAGCCAGGTCACGATCTTGCGGTCCGTGAGTTCGAGCCCCGTGTCAGGCTCTGGGCTGATGGCTCAGAGCCTGGAGCCTGTTTCCGATTCTGTGTCTCCCTCTCTCTCTGCCCCTCCCCCGTTCATGCTCTGTCTCTCTCTGTCCCAAAAATAAATAAATGTTGAAAAAAAATTAAAAAAAAAAAAGAATAAAAATTAAAATATGAAATAAAGAATTCTGCCTCCAGAGTGACTCACCATGTTTCCCTTTGACTTTACAAAATGTGAACCTAAAAATTACAGACGAGGAATAGATTTTACCAGAGTACAGACAAAATTTAAAACAACTCAAACACAATAAAATGTCTTCGTTCCTCCATAGTTTGACTGAGTCATGTGTATTTGTGTACTTTAGGTGAAAATTTGTTTTTAAGATATAAGCAGGAAAGGAAAAAAAAGTAGGTAAATTGGACAATAATCAAAATTAAAAATTTCTGTGCATTAGAAGACACTCAACAAAGTGAAGAGGCAAGCCCCGGAATGGGGGAAAATATTTGTAGATCACGTATCTGATAAGGGGTTAATATTCAGAATATACAAAGAACTTCTACAACTCAACAACAAAGTAACGGACAAAACCCAGTTTTTAAAAGGACAAAAGATTATGACAGACATTTCCGCCAAGATCACATACAGATTGCCAATAAACACATGAAAAGATGCTGAATATCAGTAGTTACTAAGAAATGCAAATCAAAGTAATGAGCTATCACTGCACTTCCATCAGCAGGGCCATTGCAAAAAACAAGATGGAAAGTTAGCATTGGAGAGCATGTAGAAAAACCGGAATTCTGTGCATTGCTTATGGAAATATAAGAACGGAGACTGTGGGAAATTTGGTGGTTCCTCAAGAAGTCGAACACAGAATTCCCATAGGCCCCAGCAAATCCACGCGTAGGTATCAACCCCAAATGACTGAAAGCAAGATTCAGACACATATTTGCACCCCTTCTGCAGCATCATCCATGGCAGTTCAAGGCAGAAACAACACAAATGTCCATCAACAGATGAACAGGTGAACAAAAGTTGGTATTTACGTACCACGGAATTCTGTTCTGCTTTAACAAGAATAAAATTCTGATAGATGCTACAACATGGATGAACTTTGAAAATATGCTAACTAAGGGGGTACTGGGGAGTTATTTTCCACCTGGGATAATGGAAAGTTCTGGAAATGGCTAGGGGTAATGGATGTACAACATTGCAAATGAACTTAATGCCACTGCTATACATGGAACAAGGCTTAAAATGGTAAAATTTATGTTGTGTATATTTTTCTACAAGGAAAAAACAAACAAACAAAAAACCCATGTACACAATGTTCATGATCTCTTATTTTGAAGAACACTTTTAAATAATGGGCCAACTACTGATCGCAATTAAATCCGATAAAAGGGCTCTTTCATTTTGAATGCTGCTATCGAAAACCATGTCCGGACGTCAAAGAAATGAGTAAGAATTCAGAGGAAATTCTGTTTATAAACAAAAGAATGTAGTTTTAGCTGGAAAGTCCCTCGGGCTAGAAACCAAAACATGTTACAGAAAAGTGATATGTCACAAATTAGGTTAATAAATAAATATCACTATGTTTTCATATCTTTTTGATGGGTCTAATCCACTTTGCTGCCCAACATAATATAATATAACATCACCTAACATAACATGATCAAAACTTCTGACTTGCTTTTATTGAATTATTTCTCCCTGTTTTCTTACAAAATGTCATTTTACTTATTAACTATCCTTAAACAGAATTTTTTTGTGGGGGGGGGGGAAGATACTCTTTTTTAAACATTTTTTTTGTAATGTTTATTTATTTCTGAGAGGGAGAGAGACAGAGGGCAAGTCGGGGAGGGGCAGAGAGAGAGGGAGGCACAGAATCCGAGGCAGGCTGGGAGAAGATGTTCTTATAAAAGACAATGGCCATGCTGTCTGCTAGCACTCCTCCCTTCCTTATTAAGAGAGCTCTAATTTTGTTTAAAATTGCAATCTGACCTTCCGACATCCCCCGTCCCCAGCCCTGTTTGCAAAAAGAGATGCTGGTGTGACACAAGCCAAGCAGTGAGCTAGGTAGAGAGGATTTCTGAGAAAAACACAGTTTTTCTGGTACAAGGCGATTCCTCCCTCCTTGTGATATATTTAATTTTCCTCCTAAACGAATGAATGAATTTTCCACCAGCGGGAGGGGTGGGAAGAGGGGGACAGAGAATCCCAAGCAGGCTTCACGATAACAGCGGTGAGCCAGATGTGGGGCTCAAACTCAGGAACCATGAGCCCGTGACCTGCGCTGAAGTTTGACACTCAACCGACTGAGCCACCCGGGCGTCCCCACTCTTATTTTATTAATTCCCATGATCACGTATCTGTAACATGGAACTGAACCGAATCCTAAAACAAGACAGATATTTTCAATTTCACTTTGAAATTCTAGCAGAACTGGGCAGCTTTTGGAAAGTTCACCTGTAGATCAAGAAAAGGAATTGTAAAATAAAGCCTCTGATGAAAGTCCAAAAAGAAAAGAAAGAAAGAAAAAAAAGACTGTTGAGACTTTCAAAAGAAGCCAGAGAAGAAGCAATGATATTGTGAAGTTCTCATGAAGAAGTTGCAGCTGGTTAGAGCACAATCAGCAAATAAATAAGGGTGAACAAACGAAGCTACGGATGGGTGAGTCAAGGAGACACCGCGTCCTGAGTCGGAAAGGATGTCCGTCTGCGTGGCGAACAATGCACGTGCCACAGAGGGGCTGCCCCCGGGGCCACGTGCTGGCCCTGCAATCCCTCTGACTTCTGAGCACTCCAGATCTGGTGAGAAGCCTTCCTTCTTGGCTTTCATCCACTTTCCTTATCTGGGACACATCACCCAAATACTCCCCAGTGAAAAGAAAAATTCATGCCTGTCTGATGAGCGATTTCCGAAAAAAACAGTGGAGAAAAAAAAAATCAGTAGTGAGATAAACACTGGGATTCCATGTGAAAATAATGCCCAGCACCTTCCTCTGGCTGTGGGGCCACGGAGGCCCACTTACAGAAATGGGGAGTATGTACTAAAAGACACTTGTCCTACTTTTTCATAGAATACACGTCTCACACACACACACACACACACACACACACACACCTCGACTTCTCCCATCTAGGGTGAGCCCACATGGGAACAGAGAAATCCCTCTGTGTAACCCACAGACTCTCCTATATGAAAGCAACCTCCAGGAAATCCAAATATTTCTCACAAGGCAATGCTTTGCCCTGTCATCGATTACCAAGCATTAGTGTTGCTCCATTGACCCGAGGAATTGTCAAAGAATTCACTATCATTCCTCACTAGCATCGGGAATGTTCTCCTGACCATCAGAAAGGCGTGCTGCCCATCACAATTCCATAGCCATGCCAAACACCCCCCAGGACACCAATTTTGTCATGTTCAGGATGGTTAGGAAGGAATGTCTAGTGTTCTATCCCAAAACACATGAAGTTTGGTTGATGCAGGGAAAACCATATGGAGACCACACTCATTCATCTCTCCGCGTCCACTGCTCAAGCACTTTCAACATCTATTTGCCAATGAGTTCGCTAGGCAGGCATTTAAGAAAAAGGGATTTCTGCCAAGCCAAGAGCACTCTGGGTAGGGTAACCGTGCCATGAGTTGACCTCAGTTTCCTAAAGAATGCTCTCTGCTGAGAAGTTTCTGAGAATCAGACAGCAGCCCATAAGGTGTCCCCAAGGGGCAGGGACTATACAGCATGCGAACTGCTTGTTTAGAGGGGAAAGCCGGACATGTTGGGCCTACCAGATATCTTACAGTCTCAGAATTTCTCTCTCCCAATAAAAAAGTTGAAAGAGCATGAGAGAAAGATGGAGAATATTCCACAAACAAGCCAACCATTTTAAGACAAATTTGCCAAGGGGTATGAAAATTGCTCTCCTCATTCAGAAACGGCCTTTGGAGACAGAACTTACTTCCGGCTCCACAGAGAGCTCTAACCTGGATGTCTCCCTCTCTCCCTTAAGCGCCTGCATCCGTCCTTTTTCGCATCAAGATACTTCTCTGTCCCCGAGCACATCCAGATCTCTTGTACCTTGAAAGCGTCTTCCCTGGATGTTACTGACTATGCAAGCCTCACCCTACTTCTGCCCTACATCTCATAATCAGAATGCTTGAACCATCAGGCTCTTGTCCTGGCCTTTGATTCCTCACCAGCCAATAAAAGCGAATCCCCTGCAATCTGGTTTCCACCTCAACTGTTAAAACGGCATTTTCGAACGTCGCCAAAAGGAACAGCTGGTCCCAAGCCCCTACGTTGTTCCCTCTTCTCCCTCAAATTCCTTACCACCACACGGTCCTCTCCTGCTGTTCTGGACTCTGCTGACTTTCACAGTCCTCTGTAGCTCCACTTCCATCACTAATTCCCTCATCGTGGACATTCCCAAAGTTGAATGGTCACCCATCTCCTCTTTGTACAGTTTTCCTTCCATACTTGCAAGGCTGTGGTGACATGACACCATCCCTCTGTACTAAAGGCTCCTACACATCTTCCTGGAACACCCTGTATGCTTCTCTGAGCCCCAAACGTTTCTAGCTCCTAAGAATCTCTGTAATGGTACTTCAATGTGTCACTAATGAAGGTTGTCAACTTCCCTCACTCAACCTCCTCCCACACCCCTCACATAGACGTTCTTTTAACTTTTGTTATTATTTTTTAAATGTTTATTTATTTTTGAGAGACAGAGAGAGAGAGAGCCCAAGCAGGGCAGGGGCAGAGAGAGAGGGAGACACAGAATCCGAAGCAGGCTCCAGGCTCTGAGCTGCGAGCACAGAGCCCGACGCGGGGTTCAAACTCACAAACCATGAGGTCATGACCTGATCCTAAGTCTGATGCTTAATAGACTGAGCCAGCCGGGTGCCCCAACTTGTCTGTTATTTAAATTCACATGTTCCCAGTTATGCAGCTCAGATTCTTGCAAGTATCACTGACTTCATTTTGCTTTAAGTCTAATGGATTAATCCAGTAGGTTTTATGAATTATGCTTCCACTGTATCTACTGGAGAATCTTTCCAGCCCCACTGTCTCTTTCACACACACACACACGCCTCTCTCATCTCACACCTAAGGCACTCTCTCGACATTACAACACAGTGACCGCATTATGTGACTGTCCTTCTTGAAGAAAAGGTCCAGCCATGGTTATCTCCCTGCTCATAAACTTACCAGCCTGTGTCTAGACGGCAATCCACACGTAGGGATTTCCTGCTGTTCATGACCCAGAACTGTAAGTTTCAAATACGTTCCATATTTCCTGTTCCCTGAACTTCATGGAGACATTCCTTTTTCAGCCCGTTTGTTCATCCTGCCTCTATTTCTGTCCAAACTCCGCCTATTAGAGCTTATTCACCTTCCAACACCCATTGCAGAGAACGTCAGCCCCTTGAAGCTTTTCTTGATTTTTCCAACCCAGTCACCTTGCCTTCTGTGAGCTCGTTGTGCCTCTTCTATTTCTCTCTCTTGGACATGCTATTATTTTTCAAATTTGTCATCTGTGTTTAGCCCTCCTCCATCTGTGAAGAAATTTCCATAAATGATGTCATGTTTATGTAGGGGATACAGTATGGGCTTGAAGTCAGGTAGACCTCCCTATCGGGATCTTCTCTACTGCTGAGGGGCCGTATGAATGAACAGAGAACAGAAAAGCCCCCACAAAGGGGATCGCCACAGGCCCCAGGAATCTTTATGCAATGGTTTCCACCACACCCCAAAGACCTCGTCTCACTCTCCGTACCTCACTGCAGGATCCACCACAGAGGAAATCTTGCAATAGAAATCCACAAATAGCTGAAATTTAAAATTGACCTAGGATGTTCGTAAATGGTTACCTTCAATGAAGCTCTGTAAACATCCCTTCACAATCAGATGGGTCTGGGAACTTGGGAGCTTCCAGCAGACTGTTTTTGTATGACCCCTACAATAGATGGAAATACATCTGCAGTCAGGCGTCGCTACGCTGAGACCATACATCCACCCGTGACCCTCTCCTGTTTCCCTCTCCCACCCACTCCTGGCTTCACACCCAGCCTCCTTTGGCCATGAATTATTTGGGTTTTCGATCTTTGATCCAAGACTCCATTCAAGATGAAAAAAATCCAGAGGAATACCAAACAATAATTAAATGAAACCTGTCATGAATTAAAGGAAAGCAAAGAAAAAGAGCCAAGATCTTGGCTTCAAATAAGTTTTCTATTTCTTAGAAGAAAACAGCGGAGAACTCAAAAGTATCGGTGTGCCAGCTTCATGGCCCCTCTGCATAAAGATTTTCTCTCTTCCTCCTTTGAGTCCTGATATTGCTTCCTGAGTGTCCCTAATGAGAAACATGATTCAACTTCTGAGCTTCAGTTTCCTTATCTATAAACTGTTTTCATAACTTTACCAACATCACTGGGTTTTCAAGACTCAAGGAGATATCTGAGCAAAACGCTTAGCATAATGCCTGGCACAGAGTAGGGGTTTTGTATTAGTTAAAAGTATGCTTTTCTTTTTTTCCCATAAAACAACAAATTCCTTGAGCCAACAGCATCTGGGACAGTTTGGCCCACCGGCCAAACTGTTCCTTGCACATGCTAAATAGATGCCAAGTGAGCAGTGTCTTACAAATTGACTAGTACATGGTGATGGGGAGGAACAACCTATCAGAATGACCTAGGGAGTTTTTCAAAATATGTAGGCCATTTGCCAACCCCAGACAGGTTGATTCAAGCAGACTGGGTTAAGATTTGTAGACCTCTGTTATTCAAATATTCCTCAGGTGATCATTTCAACTACCACCGTTTGGGAACTCCGAATGTAAACCAATTGGTCTGATTCTCAAGCAGAATCATCTTTGATTCAAACCTGCCGATCTCTACTTTTGTCCCCATTCCAGTCCCTTTTCCCGCGGGTCTTCACAGCTTCACATTGCTCCCTTCAATATATATATAAAAAAATAACCTATGCCTAGACCAGGGACTGGCTTCCTGAGGACACATCCATGAGGCACGCTTCTGTAAAAATATGTGCATATTCCATTAATTCGTATTGAATATCAGAGCTACAAATTGTTTTTTAAAACTTACTGGTGATGCAATGTAACCTAATCATTTGTTAAGTGTGCTAACTAGGAGATGGAATTTGAACATGCCAACTTTAAACAAATATTAATATAGTGGATTACCTACTAAGCACAAAATGTAAAACTCAGAACTCTAAAGAATAGAAAAACAGCTGATACAGGAAATAGCCTCTAGTTGTAGGGCTGAGACAGGGTAACCAAAGAAAGGACCAATACGGAACAGCCTCCTACACCCTCCCAGGCCTAGAACCTAGACATCTTTGGAAAGGGTGTGGGATGGCCAATTTGGGGGCGAGAGGGGGGTGTTCCTGGTGAATTTCCCTAGAAACCTGTCCTCTGGGGTCCAGGGTATCTTGCACTGAATGGTTCTCCTGTGCTCTGACCTCAAGTTGCCCGCTAACAGTAAGTATACACCAGAACCAGGAATGAGGTCCCCTTCCTCCTCCAGTGTCCTTCTAGCACTCGCTACTTGATGAAGCGAGAAAATGAAAGATGAACGGGGAACAGACAGGCATAGGTTGTTACTGACACAGTGGGTGACTAAAATCCAAAAATATACTTGTCTAGATTAAAGGCAGAGTTAGTAACAGCATTGACAAAAATTCACTCCTGTGTCCAAAATTCTTTATCTTCTATCCTTCGGGTAGCTGTGGTAATGGTGGGGCTGGGTCTGAAGGTGGGAAGTGCTGGATAACATTGCCAAGTGCCCCCATTTCCACCAAGCTCTCTCAACCTCAATGCCACCTGACATAGGGAGCATTCTTTTCTAACTCCGCTTTGTTGTATACACGACGAAACTGAAGCTCCAAGAAGCAAAGTCACTTTAATGACAGTCATGGAGGAAATAAATGAGTCAGGATTTGATCTCTGATCTAACCCCAAAGTTCATCATCTTCTGATTATGCAGCATTAGAGAAGAAATCTCACTAGGCTGAGATGTGAAAGAATGTGAATTTACATTTTTCATTATGACAGCCCAATTTTGCCTGTTAACCATCCATTTCAAATGAGTCCATTAATGTTTCAGGCCCCTGAAAGAGAGAAACTACGTTGCTGTCGACCAAGGCAGAGCGAAAGGGTGTTATAAATACAGAAACGCATCAAACATAAAATCCGGTGACTTGTATGAAGGAACAGATTTGTAAGTGAAGTACCTTATTTGATCATCAACCAGATTGTCTAATTTGCTTATGCGCCTTTTCAGGGTATTATATTAGAGCTCTGAGTAACCAATTGATTTCAAAGACTAATTCAGTTCAGTTGGGGACTCATCCAGCTTAGTATGAATTTACAACATTTACACATTTTAAATACTTTGAAACAAAAGAATCTGCTTTAAAAATATGTGGCTGGCATGTAATAACTCCGGTAGGATTACAGGATCACTGTTGTTATTTACTGAAACAGAAATTCCTTTCAATATTCGTAAAAGAAAGCATATGTATTACTGTCTAAAAGTCGCTGCTGAGTTTCTCTAATTATCTTCCATGATTTAAAAATAATAATTAGTGTACGTGTTATCCTCTGATCTCTTGACAAAATGAGTTATCACAAGCTCGATACAGACCAGGATGTTGAAAGAAATTGAAAGGCAGAATGTTTTGATAGTCAGAGGCAAGGTGCTGAGTAGTCCTTTGGGATGTGGGGATCATGTAGCAACGATAGTTTCCATCATTAAACCTGGGTGTGTGCACTGACAGTGCATCAAAGGCATCATTTGTATGCTGCTGGTCCTTCCTGAATCCAGGACGACTAAAGCATCATTACTGCAATAAGATCATGGAGGATTCAAATGACCTTAGCAGGGTACACACGGGCAAAGGATCACGTATCCTACATCTGCTCAGATTTTTTTGTTTTTTACTTCTATGAAGGAATTTGGCCTATGAAAATAAGAGTATCTTAAAAGACAGTGAGAGTCCTAGTTTTCTCCAAAGTTCTGAGTGTTCATGTAAAAGAAGGCACACATTGAGGATGATCTGAACTCTCCATGAAGCCTTCGATGACTGGACCAGCCCTCATTGATTTCTCTCTCCCTGAACTCGCAAATGCAACTATAGCAATGTAGCCAGTTTATGCCTGGCTAATTTCTGTTGTTTGCTTTTGCCATCATTTCCTGTGCCTCAGTATGACATTCGTAATCAGGACAGAAAAGATAAAAATACTTTTTAAAAAAAATCTCAAACCCATAGAGGGCACTCAATAAATATCACTGGTGTTTGATTTGCTTCTTTCAGAGAATGGGAAAATACATGCATTCGCAGACTGAAATTATAAGTCATCAGATCCATAAATTCATTCATTCATTCATTCATTCATTCATTCTCTAACTCTTCCTAGATTTCTGACCCTTGCCCTAATGGGATCATCTGCTGACAGATTATGGTGTAATGAAGAGATTTAACAGGTTAATGAAAGCCAGAGTACCTGGGGAGAGGAGGCACGGGCGTTTCCAAAAATGCAATCAGGAAAGGACTCTAAGGGACACAAGACCTTTGAACTAAATATCAAGGAAGAAAAGGAGTCAATCATGTAAAGAGCTGAGGGCAGAAAATTCTAGGCAGAAGGAACAGTGAAAAGGTCAGAAGGTAGAAGGGCTAGCGTAAAAAAATTTTTTTAGCTTAAATAGGAATGCGTAACTTGAAAATACCAAGGGAACCCTGGTGAATATAGAGTAGGTAAATAATCGTGTTATGAGACATATGATCAATATTTCACTTTTTCTCATATAATTTAGGATTGAAGTGCCAGGACACATGTACAACTTTCAGTGAAATAACTTTTGAATTCAAATATCATCATCCCTCGTTCCATCTCTGTTATTTGTTTATAGTTCTTGATTATGTTAACAATAGAATTTGACCATTCCCAATTTCAAAGATATTGTCATATGTACCTAATTTTTGTTTGGACTATGTACAGGTTTAAGAAAAAAATGTATCTATTTTCAGTCAGACGAACGGATCATGTTAAGTGTGTCGATAATTGGCGAACAGTCCGCAAGCATCACTGAGGTCATGATATGAGAGAAGGATGTTATGAATTTACCCTAACCGTCTTTGATTTCAAATGAACAACCAAAAAGTAATAGGACAGTCCACCAGCCAAATCATTCTCCATATTTTATAGTCCACTCCTTGTTGGCTATAACTCAAAAGACAGTTCCTAAAGATTTGTAAACAAATTAAACTGTGCTTATCATTATTTAAGTTGATTTTTTTGAAGCCTAATTGCCTTGCTAAAAAAAAAATCAATTTTTCACTCTGCTCAAGTTAAATTAACTGTGCTCGACTGGTTACATTTTCAGAAAAGCAAAACAAACTTGAAAATCGTTGCTGTGGTAATGAGAATACCTCCTCCCGTGTTTTGTTAAGATTTCAACATTGTGCTAAAAGTATGGAGCATAGTAATTAGCTTCATTTCTCTAACAGTTATTGGCAATTGCCTGTACAATCCTGTTTTGATATCTGGTACTGTAACAACGTCAATTTAGAGTATTACATTTTAAAAGTAGGAAAAGGATTGTCAAATTTGGACATCAGGCCAGAAGGGACAGGTGTACAGTAAGTAAGAAGTATAATATATTTGTACTCTTTAAACAAATTTTTTTTTTAATTTTCTTTAACGTTTATTTATTTTTGAGACAGGGAGAGACAGCATGAACGGGGGAGGGTCAGAGATAGAGGGAGACACAGAATCAGAAACAGGCTCCAGGCTCTGAGCCATCAGCCCAGAGCCCGACGCGGGGCTCGAACTCACGAACCGCGAGATCGTGACGTGAGCCGAAGTCGGACGCTCAACCGACTGAGCCACCCAGGCACCCCTATATTTGTACTCTTTATGCAAATTGCCTTAAGGGATAACTAAGTCCTTCTAAATCTATGTTACTTTTATTAAATACAGTAATACCTTATTTCATAATAATTTATGCCACATTCAATGCTTTCTTTCATCCACACAAGAATCCTGAAAGGCAACTCTTAGTCTTTCCATTTCCATGATATAAATTAGCAAGACATATACTCATATAAATTAGTCTTTCCATAATATAAATTAGCAAGACATATACTCAGGTCCTTCACTCCATGTTCCTCCAAGAACTTGCCAGCATTCTTCAGCTAGATTTTTTTATTGACAGTGTTTTTCAAAAGTGTAAATATGATAGAATAGTTCATTTTGAAAATCAAGATTATCTCATGCTTCCTTGTTACTGGTAAAGGAACCGAATGAAAAGTCAAGATATTCATAGAATTTCATTCAATTGTTTAAAAAATGCTTTTTGAGATTGGTACTGTGATACCAAATTAAAAGATATAATTCCTTCTTTCAATAATACAGGTGCAGTAAAATCAACCATATAACTAATGACATTACAGAGGCAAATGCTATTATAGATATATATCAGGTTACTACAGCACCATGAACCAAGGGTGTCCAATCCTGATAAGATCTTCCTTGAGACCTTGACAATGAGCCACAATCCTGAATGACTATTACTAGCTATGCAGATACAGACAAGGGAAAATAATTCCTGAGATAGCATGCCAGAGTAACAAAATCAAAAAGGCATGTAATTGTAGGATTTGTTCTAGAACTTACAAGTATTTGGATGCTCGGGAGATCAGATTCTAGGGGGGATTTGGCAGGAGAAGGTCTACAGAGACTACTGAGGCCAAGTAATTAGGTCTACCTAACCAACAGGTCCAGTTTGCAATTCAATCTTCTGCCTCTCCCTAATGTGTTTTTTTATGATTAAATAAAATATGGCTTAGGTATTGGAGATTGAATTTTATGTTGTAAATTCAAATAACCAGCTTAAAACAATAACAGTGAAATACTTCCTGCATTTTCATTTTCCAGAGTTAACTGTTAGCAGGTGTATATCCTTCCAAACATTGTTATACATAAGCGTGTGTGAGTGAGATTTTCCACATCTGTCTATCTATGTATCTATGTATCTATCTATCTATCATCTATTATCTATATACCTATCATTGGCCTAAGTGGGATCGTGCTTATTTTTAGTTCTAGAAGTTTTTTTTTTACCTTATTCAGTGTGGCCATTTTTCTCACCCTTTCTCCTTATTTCTCTTCAAAGGATACCAGTAGTAGATTAAATGACTATCTCATGGTAATTTACCCAATCTCTGAAGATGAATATTGGATTGTGTCCACCTTTTCCATTATAAAAATGATTTTGATCAACAGCCACATACATTGGTATATATATAAACATGTAAGTTTTATACAGGGTAAACCCCTATCTTCAGCGGTACTGAATCAACTTTGATTGAAATATTATCTAATTGTCCTATAATTATTTAGGTGAACTTGTTGGCTTTTCAGAATACAAATAAATCTATTCCCACCAGTTCTGATCCAAAGGATTAAATATTTCATAGCAGATAGAATCAAATAGATGGGATTCATATAGCGCTTTTGTGCTTAGAGATGTTTTTACACATTACGAATGGTATGTATTTAGATCCAAATAAAAATACTCGGACAGAAACAGGTAAAATCTCCTGTCTTTTTTTTTTTTCTTTTCTTTTTCTCTTTTGACAGTGAAGTAAACCAAGCCAAAGGTCTGAATATTAATGTATGGTAGTATCTCCATCATACAAATTCAAATACAAATACAAACACAAATACAAACGATAGGCTGCTCTCATCTCTTCCGCTCTCTTATATTTACCACTGAAGAACTGCTGTGAATGATTGTTTAAAAGTTACCCTGTCCGTAGAGACTCAGAACTCTGGAGTATAATAAAATGAAAAAAAAGAATAAAGCTAGTGTTAAGGATCAACTTTCAGAAGGTAAAAAGTTGATCTGCAAGCAGTGGTTTACAAAACCTCACCCACAAAACTGTTTTTTTTTAAATAAAATATGATTATTTCCATTTAAGTTATCCATTCGTACATGAGGGGATCTGATAACAGACTTTATAATGCATACATTTAATTAAAGCAACTTTGATTTCAATCAGCGGTCAAGTATCCACAAAGCAGCACAAGGTGCCTGTTGCCATGTTGTTACGCTCAGGAGGAGGAGGAACGGGAGGTGAGGTCAAGGGTGAGAGATGCCCGTCAGTGAACGGTGTGCATTTTCCCTGTGAATGAAGCCCAGAGCTGCCAGTGACATTAGAGTTCAGGACAAGTAAGCAACAGAGGTGTAAAGTGATCTCAGGCGAGTGGATCTGACCGTGGTGTCCCTGGATCCATCTGACTTGCAGCCTAGAAACCAAAAAACTTACAAGATCCAAAGATTTACTTCCAACAGAGAGTTCTGGCTCTAACAGTTGGAGGACAGGGAGGGAAGGAAAGAGAGAACTGAAGGGAGAAAGAAGTGTTGAAAGCCTAGAATAACAGTTCAAAGGAAATTCCCCGAGGATCACAGGCATCTGGGGTTTGGACTCAAACTCTACTCTGCGAATAAAGACGGAACTCTAGACCAGGAATCATCCGCAGGTCAGGAGAAGGCTCTCAGGGTAGTTTTTAGAGCCCGCAACAAGCGAAGGGAATTGAAGTGTGTGCCCAAGGGAAGCAAGCTGACCACCAAAGTCAACTGAGGCCAAGAGACAAGGGACAAAGACAAAAATGAAAAGAAGGCTAACAGGACAGGAGTGATACATGCACCCTATCATCACTGCAGCGTTACTTACAGTCACCAAGACACGTAAGCAGCCTGAGTCCACTGACTGATGAATGGACACAAGATGAGGCGTATGTGCCACGGAATATTACCGAGACATCAAAGAAGTGCGAGATCTTGCCATTTGCAACAACACGGATGGATCTAGCGGGTACAACGCCAAGTGAAATAAGTCAGAGGAAGACAAATACCGTTTGATTTCACTCGTACATGCAACTGAAACAACACATGAGCAAACTAAACAAACAGACTCATCAATACAGGGAACAAAGCCGGGGTTGCCAGAGAGGTGGTGGGGAGAATGGGCAAAACAGGTGAAGGGGATTGAGAGGTACAAATTTCCAGTTAATAAATAAATGAGACATTGGGGTATAAAGTACAGCATAGAAAATCTAGTCAATAATAGTGTTATACCTTTGCACGCTGACTGGATTTACCAGGGGCATCACGTTATGATGTGTAATTACCGTGTTCCACATTACGGTGACATACACCTGAAACTGACAGGATAGTATGTGTCAATCTATACTTCAATAAAACTTTGCAAATTAAAAAAATAAAGTTTCAGCTCGTTTTTTTTTTTTTTTTTATTTCTTTTAAAGAAGCAAATCTAGAAGCAGATTGGAGATCACGAGGTGGAATACAGAACCTTGGAAGAGTCTCTCTGATAGCAAATCTAAATGTATTTAAATTGGGCTGTGTGTATCGTTAAGTAACGATAAGTATCCATAAGTAACTGAGTATCGTTACTTATACATTACAAAGGAGGTAGCACGACTTGGATTAAGCCTGAAAAGTAGATCTTGCTTTTATTTTCCTGAGGGAAAATATGACGCCTTAGGAACAACTGGGAAGGCCGCCTCTGACCCTAGGAAGACTGAAACTCAACACAATTCAGGAATCAATCAACAGGGAGTGAAGATTAAAGGAAAGACCAAAAGATGTGTAGGTGTGCTATTTTTATGCGATCAGACCGCATTCCTGTGTGAATTCTGAGGAATGGATTATTTCTGTCACACTTCCTTTGCTTATTCTGTATTTTTTCAATTCCAGAGAAGAATGAAACGCATAACTTTTGTAACAAAAATAGCTACAAATATGTTTTAAGATAAACACTGAAATTTAATGTGCATACAATGAAAATGTAACCATTTTATGTAAACATTTTAACAAGTTTTGATGAATTTATTATACATTCTTGTGGCCACCAGTCCGGTCCCCATTCAGAACTTTTTCCATCACCCCCGAAAACTCTGCCTCTTTCCAGACAATACCCCTCACCTTTAACCCCAAGCAACCGGCAATTTGCATTCCATCACTAGTGACTGTAATCAACAAAAGGAGTCATAAAATCAACTGTACATATCCTTTTGTCTTGATTTTTTTGTTAGTGGTGGTGGTGGTGATTTTGCTGAGTGAGACAGTTGTGAGACTCATTTCAGTTGTATCATTCTTATTTTTGACTAGTATTCCCCTGTGAGAATAAACCGTAATGTATTTAACGCTTCACCTATTGATGACCACCAGGAGTGTCCCCACTTTGACACCATTAAAAATAAAGTTGTTTAAGGAGCACCTGGGTGGCTCAGTCGGTTGAGCCTCCGACTTTGGCTCAGGTCATGATCTCACAGCTTGCGGATTTGAGCCCCGCGTCGGGCTCTGTGCCGACAGCTCGGAGCCTGGAGCCTGCTTCCGATTCTGTGTCTCCCTCTCTCTCTGACCCTCCCCTGCTCACACTCTGTCTCTGTCTTTCAAAAATGAATAAACATTAAAAAATTTTTAAAAATAAAGTTGTTTAAGATACGCATGTACACTTCTTTGTGTAAACATGTTTTAGTTTTTCCTGTGAAAATACCAAGGATTGGAATCTCTAGGTAACACTGTATTTGTATGTGTGACTTTATTAAAAAAAACTGAGAAAATGTCAATGGAATCACATTCCCTCCAGTAGTGTTCTGGCCGCTACACATACCTGACAAAATTTAGGGTTGTCCGTGTTATTAATGTTAGCCGTTCTGGCAGGTGGGTAGTGCTGTCTCATTATCACAATTTTATTTCTCTAATGACTAATGATATTGAACATCTTTTCATGTATATTCAGGTCCTTGGTGTATATTTTTTTGCTGAAAGTCTACTAACATTCTGTGTACGTTAAAAAAATTGGTTGTTTGCCCCATGATTAAGTTGCAAGAGTTTTAAAAACAGTGAGGCTACAAGCCCTCTTTCAGATAAATGTCTTGTGAATATTTTCTCCTACCCTGTGGTTTTTGACTTTTCATTTTCTTTTTTTTTTTTTTTAATTTTTTTTTTCAACGTTTATTTATTTTTGGGACAGAGAGAGACAGAGCATGAACGGGGGAGGGGCAGAGAGAGAGGGAGACACAGAATCGGAAACAGGCTCCAGGCTCCGAGCCATCAGCCCAGAGCCTGACGCGGGGCTCGAACCCACGGACCACGAGATCGTGACCTGGCTGAAGTCGGACGCCTAACCGACTGCACCACCCAGGCGCCCCGACTTTTCATTTTCTTAACACTGCCTTTAGAAGAGCAGAAGGTTTTGATCTGGAGGATGTTCAATGAATTCATGCTTCTTATGTATACTCAGTGTTTTCAAAATCTTCCATAAAATAAATAAATACATAAAAGACTTTGTTCAATATGCTAACGAACCAAATAATGACAGAGCGGAGTAGTTTTCTTAAACGGACTCCAATGATTGGAGCCTTTGTTTGGATAGGACAGCTATATATTCTAATTTGTCCAACATAGTCCACGTTTCTTATTTCAGTGTCATTGTTAAGACTTGCTCTTTTCCTCTTAAAGGTATCCTGGTTTGGATGGTAAAATATAGGTCACCCTACTATCTTCCCTGGCTTTTCGGTCCCTCATATGTCATGTGATGTAGCCCCTTGGAAAAACAGAATATTGTCTGAAGATCTGAACGTGGCGGCTTTTGGAGAGCAGATACTGCTAACTTTTGGAATATACAGCAGAACATGTCCAGGATGTCGTATATATGATTTTAAAGGGTTTCCCAAAAAAGGGTATGTTGGAATATTTTGGGATACTTGTCAGTGATGGACTTTCTTTGGGCCGCCCTGAGGTCAAGCCAGCTATGTTTACATTTTTGAGGATAAGAAGGAGGATCTGAAAAGACTTTGCATGTAGGCTGAATAATGAATACTCATGCCCTGGTCCAGAGAAACTGAACGTTACTTAGATGGGAAAAGGGACTCTGCAGGTGTGACTAAGGGAAGGCTCTTGAGATGTGCATGCTATGGAGGCTTACTTATATTGATAATAAATGTAATCACAAGTGCCCTAATAATGGGAGGGCAGAAAGAGCTCTGACTACAGAGGATGAAGGAGGAAACAGGAGAAAGATTGGAATAATGGAAGGCAAGTCACAAACCAGGGAACACAGGTAGGCTCCGGAAGCTGGAAAAAGCAAGGAAAGGGCTCTTTCCTTGGAGCCTCCAGAAGGAACCAATCCTGCAACAACCTAACTTGAGCCCATTGGCGCCAAGTTCAGACTTCCGGCCTTCAAAACGTTAGGAGAACTAATTTGTGGTGTTCTAAGCCACTCAATTTATGGCACTTAGTTATGGCAGCCACAGAAAACGAACGCGCCAATACGCGTTTCTTATCTACATTGCGTATTTTAAACATATATCACCCAATTCTTACAGAAACTCTCGGAAGTAAATGGGACTTCCTTTCATAATGAGGTAGATGTTCAGAAATAAAATTGCACACTTCATAAGCCTCAGAGCTTATTATTCGCCTTACCTTGGGCCCCAAGATGAAGAAAGGTGCAAAAATCACATAAACCAGGAGGGCTAAAAATATGCCGGTGGTCCAAACCAAGATGTAATGTTTGAGCTGAAATGGAGATGTGGTTCTAGAACAGAATGCCTGTTTGAGAAGGAACAAACTCCGAGTGGGAACCAGCAGGGAGCCATGTAATTAACAGCTCTGAAAGCAAGTGGACAGAAGGCCTCTATTTAATAACTAATAGAGATACTTTGAGACTCGATCAAAATAAAAAGCTTCCGCACAGCAAACCATCAGCAAAACTAAAAGGCAGCCTACAGAATGGGAGAAGATATTTGCAAATGACATATCGGATAAAGGGTTAGTATCCAAAATATAGGAAGAACTTATAAATCTCAACACCCAAGAAATGAACAATCCGATTAAAAAATGAGCAGAAGACGTGAATAGACATTTTCCCAAAAAAGACATCCAGATGGCCAACAAACACATGAAAAGATACTCCACATCACTGATCATCAGGGAAATGAAAATCAAAACCATGAAGAAATACCACCTCACACCTGGCAGAATGTTGTCAAAATTAACAACCCAAGAAACAACAGGAGTAGACAAGGGTGCAGAGAAAGGGCAACTCTCGGGTACTGCTGGTGGGAATGCAAACTGGTCCAGCCACCCTGGAAGACAACATGGAGGTTCCTCAAAAAGTTGAAAATAGAACTACCCCACGACCCAGCAATTGCACTACTGGGTATTTACCCAAAGAATCCAAAACCAGTAATTCAAAGGATTATATGCACCCCAATGTTTACAGCAGCATTATTTACAATAGCCAAATTATGGAAACAGCCTAAATGTCCACCAACGGATGAATGGATAAAGATGATGTGGTATATATACACGCACAATGGAATATTCCTCAGCCATCCAAAAGAATGAAATCTTGCGATTTGCAAAGACATGGATGCGGCTAGACAGTATAATGCTAAGCGAAATAAGTCACAGAAAGACAAATACCATATGATTTCACTAATACGTGGAATTGAAAAAACAAAACAAATGAGCAAAGGTAAAAAAAGAAAGAAAGAGGCAAACCAAGAAACAGACTCTTAACTGCAGAGGTCACACTGATGGGCACCAGAGGGGAGGTGGGGGGGGGGGGGTGCGGAGAACAGGTGATGGGCATTAAGGAGTGCACTCGCTGTGATGAGCACCACGTGATGCACAGAAGTGTTGAATCGCAACATTGTACACGTGAAACTAATATTACACTGGGTCAACCAACTGGAATTTAAATGAAAACTTAAGAGAAAAATAGCGATAATTTGGTGGGAATATATAAGCATAAAACAGAAAGGCTTGATTCTCTTACTCACATAATTCTACCCAAAGAATACAGTGGTCTGGTTGTGTAAGAGGATAATCGAATTTCACAGGCGTATCTTCTCCTTTCTCGACTACTTCTTTATCGAGTAGTAAATTATCAGCTTTTTCGAAATAACCAAAAAGTAAATATCTCATATACTATATGTGGAATATAAAATGAACACATTTCCATCAAAAACATTTTCCATAACCTTTGAAACTCTGAGCTACACCTGAAAGTTTGTACACAATGGCAGTAGGGAGAAATTCCATGATGAACCTGTGACAGTCAGCTCCCCGACTTAGAGTCCTGGTCTGGGAATACCACAGGATAACTGTGACATCACAGTCTCAGGCAGATGAGAGGCGAAAATTATTTGTTAAAATATCAGAAAACTTTTGGGGGCACCTGGGCGGCTCGGTCGGTTAGGCGTCCGACTTCAGCTCAGGTCATGATCTCACAGTCTGTAAGCTTGAGCCCCATGTTGGGCTCTGTGCTGACAGCTCAGAGCCTGGAGCCTGCGTCAGATTCTGTGTCTCCCTCTCTCTCTGCCCCTCACCTCCTCGTGCTCTGTCTCTCTCTGACTCAAAAATAAATAAAAACATCAAAAAATTTTGTTTAAATAAATAAAAAAATATATCAGAAAACTTTTGAGGTAACAAATGAAACCTGAAGATCTGTCTCATAATATTTTGAAAGTAATATACCATATGGAGTACCTGCATTGAGTTCCAGTTATTGACAGGCCATTTCTAAGAGGCCTTACGACGTACTTGTGAGGAGCGTGGACTTTGGATTTCATGCGCACAACCCGCACCACTGTCTCTGGCGGCCCTGCCCGGTCCGCCTGAGCAAAGTGCTGAAACTCCAGGCGTGTCAGGGGCAGCTGTAAAGTGGGGATAAGAATTGCTCGTCCCTCATGAGGTAATAAAGAATAAATGATTACGTGCGTGAAGTCCTTGAACCGGGACCCGGGACACAGGCACGTTAGGGAAGCATTTTCTATTCTTAGGTTGAATTAAATAAATATCAAGCAGTACAGTTAACAATTCAACAAATTACAACTTTCCCGTGTTCTAAATTCTGGAATGTTAATCCTAGATGCAGTACAACTTCAACTTGAATGGAATTTAACTTTTCCCAAGACACCTTACCCGTTTCTTACCCTCATTCCCTCCATGTGGTGCTGGCACGACTTCCGTGTCTGACGTTCCTTTAACACTTTTCATTATGGAAACTTGGTTAATAGGAACGTACTTATAACCAGACATAAGCAACTATAATTCCCTGAGCGATGACATTGTCTCCACTCATGTGGTGGAGGCGAGAGTGTTTTGGTGTTTTCCTCCAAGGGCACAAAATGGAAAGAAAACTATTCTTCATCTAGAGATGACTCCCCCCTCTCCTTCAGTCTCCAACAACAATGTCTGCTTTTGAGTGATATTATCAGAAGACATTAGTGTTCAGAGTAAAATGAGGTAGGTTTTCTTCACACCTAAATACGTATTTCCACACATAGCAAGGCCACACAAAATGGTCGGTCTGAGAGTGCAATACGAGACTGGTAGAATTCAAACAAATATTCCTACAAAGTTATAGGGAATGCTCATTTATTGAATGCCATTTTAAGACAGAGACTTTACTAAAACAGAAACACGAACTTCAGAAATGCAATTGTAACATAATGTAATGTTGAACTGTTGATGCCTGCAGTCAAATATTCCTTGATCAGATCATAAGTCAGTAGGCTAATTTTCTCATGGAAATTACATCAAGTTAAAATCTATTTCCTTTTTTTAAAGGTATTTATTTACTTACTTACTTACTTAGAGACAGAGACAGTATAAGTGGGGAGGGGCAAAGAGAGGGAGAGGGAATCCCAAGCAGGCTCCTCACTGTCAGTGCAGAGCCAGACGTGGGGTTTGAACTCACCAAACCGTGAGATCATGACGGGGGCCCAAACCAAGAGTCAGATGATAAACCAAGTGTGCCACCCGGGAGCCCCACACCATCTATTTCTTGAGGGAAGTATAAAAAGCCAGATGAGACTGCAAATGTGTCAGATATACAAATACCCAATAAAGGAAGAGAAATGTCAAAGGTGAACACACACAGAAATGCAAGGAAAAGTGAAAAAGCAACCCTGGCCCTCTATTCCTCAATACTCTAACTCCTCTGATTCACCGATTTTAATGTAGGCGGAAAAAAACCCAAGTAAGTCCACCTGACATTTTACTCCTGTTATATATGACATGCCTGTAACTCTGCAACTGTCCTTTCTTCACTGACCTAACGACCTATTGGCTCTTAACAGTAGAAAGCATATTATTTGAGTGTTAAAACTTCGTCTCAAGAGCAAACAAGATGTGTTCTGGGAATACTAAGAGCATTTCCATAAACGTTATTGTTTAAATTTTGGGCAAAGGACACACTGGTCAAAGAGAATCAATAAAATTGCATTACACAAGGACGTTTAAGTGCACTCTAGGCAAGGGGCGCCTGGGTGGCGCAGTCGGTTAAGCGTCCGACTTCAGCCAGGTCACGATCTTGCGCTCCGTGAGTTCAAGCCCCGTGTCGGGCTCTGGGCTGATGGCTCGGAGCCTGGAGCCTGTTTCCGATTCTGTGTCTCCCTCTCTCTCTGCCCCTCCCCCGTTCATGCTCTGTCTCTCTCTGTCCCAAAAATAAATAAACGTTGAAAAATAAAAATAAAAAAAAAGTGCACTCTAGGCAAAAACATCATTTTCTCTACCGTTTCTTAATATACAAAATAGTCTGTTCATATGAAAACAATTTCCTGGGGGAGTAGTTTTTTTTGTTTTAATAAATAAAAAGGAAAAGCATAATGCTTAAAGTTGTATTCACTGACCAACAGACAATATTAGTTTTACGTACACTCCTGATTGACACGATTCTAACACCAAATGTTTTCCTATGTTGCTTCTATTCCTGAAAAAAGTACAGCATATACTATAAGCCAACGAAGGGATAAGAGTTGGGAGTCCCAGGCATCACCTAAACATAAAGTATCAAAAATACATCTTGTCAATTCGGTTTTCTACTCCAATCAGAAAAATGGAAGAACTGATATAGCAAATTGAACTCTTCCAGTCAAATTGCTAGAAAATTGTAGGCCTTTTGAGATTCATGAATGTCTGCCCTTTGAGCGCACTGCCAATCTTTTTTTTTTTTTTTTAAATTTTTTTTTTTTTTCCAACGTTTATTTATTTTTGGGACAGAGAGAGACAGAGCATGAACGGGGGAGGGGCAGAGAGAGAGGGAGACACAGAATCGGAAACAGGCTCCAGGCTCCGAGCCATCAGCCCAGAGCCCGACACGGGGCTCGAACTCACGGAGCGCGAGATCGTGACCTGGCTGAAGTCGGACGCTTAACCAACTGCGCCACCCAGGCGCCCCAGAGCGCACTGCCAATCTAAAGGTGTAATGCCAGAAGAATTTTAAGTGTTTCTTTTTCATTATGTTAAACATCATAAAAAAAGAAAAAATATGGTTAAATCAAGATGTATTTGGGTCATGCTAAATGCCTCCATTAAAATTTTCCTACACTATAACGCAACTGCATTTAAAGTCTAAATATTTGGGTGAACTTTTCAGAATGCAAAAGACTCTATAAACCTTGTGTAAATGAAACTTTTTTCCTTTTCATTCCTTTGTCTTAAAAAAAACTGCTTTGGCCATAAAATAAAAAATGGATAAATCAGACTACGACAAAATTAAAAATTTTTTGTACATCAAAGGAAACCACATCAACAGAGGTAAAAGGCAAACCATGGGATGGGAGAAAATATCTGCAAATCATACATCCACTAATGGATCAATACCCAGAATATATAAGGAATTCCTAAAACTCAATCCTTCTAAAACCAATAGCCCAGGTTAGAAATGAGCAAAGAACTTGAATAGGCATTTCTCCCAAAAGGATATACTAATGTCCAGGAGTCATATTAAAAGCTGCTCAACATCACTAATCATTAGGAAAATGCAAACCAAAACCACAGTGAGACACCACTTCATACCCATGAGGATCACTATCATCAAAAACAAGAAACAAAAAATAGTGTTGTCAAGGATGAAGAGAAATTAGGATCCCTGTGGCCCTTGTGGCGGGAATGTAAAAAAAGGCAGAAACTATGAGAAACAGTAGGGAGGTTCCACAAACAATTAAAAATCAAATTACCATGTGATCCAGTGACTCCACTGCTGGGTGGACATACACCCTAAAGAAGTGAAAGCAATCTGTACACTCACATAGCTATTTGTACACTCATGTTGACAGCAGAGTTACTCACAACAGCGAAAAGGTGGAGGCAACCCATGTGTGTGTTCACCGACACATGACTGGAGAAGCAAAATGTAGGGCATACATACAAACGAAGAGTAGTTAGCCTTAAAAAAGAATAAAATTCTGACACACACTATACCACGGATGAACCTTAAAGGTCTTACGCTACGTGAAATCAGCTTGTCACAAAAGGATGAACACTGTAGGATTCCACTTACAGAGAGTAATCAGATTGGTAGAAACTGAAGGTAGGATGTCGGTTGCCAGGGGCTGATGGGAAGGAGAAAAGTGGAATTATCGTTTAATAGATTCATACTTTCAGTTTTGCAAGATGCAAATAGTTCTGGAGACGGATGGTGACGATTACCACACAACAACGTGGATGAAATCAGTGCCACTGAATCGCACACTTACAAATGGTTAAAATAGTAAACTTCAAATGTCATGCATATTTTTTTTTCAACGTTTATTTATTTTTGGGACAGAGAGAGACAGAGCATGAACGGGCGAGGGGCAGAGAGAGAGGGAGACACAGAATCGGAAACAGGCTCCAGGCTCTGAGCCATCAGCCCAGAGCCCGACGCGGGGCTCGAACTCACGGAGCGTGAGATCGTGACCTGGCTGAAGTCGGACGCTCAACCGACTGCGCCACCCAGGCGCCCCTGTCATGCATATTTTACCACCATTTTTTAAAAATGTTTGAAGCAATGCAAGCATTCTGGTTTTTTTAAGAGTAAGGAAGATTTGGCTATTTGAATCAGTTTCCTTTTGGATTAACAGGAAGAGTTGAAAGAAAATAAATTGTGTGAAAAGGATCATTTATATCATTAACATGAACTAACTCTCCTTGCAGGGGGTTATATGCAGTCCTGCTTTCTTGACAGCAGGCAAATCCATGTGACTCGATTTGGCCAAAGAACCATGAGCAGAAGTGGTTCCCGCAATTCTATAGGAAGCCACTGTGTAGTACCCACTTCTTAAATTTGTACACCAGCATGGAAAACACACATCAGGCAGAAGTATGGCTCACCTGCGGCTGGTGTGCACTCTCGGTGAGAAGTAAGACACGGAAATTTGGGTTTATTTATTTTAAATTTTTATTTACTTTTGCGAGAGAGAGAGAGAGAAAGAGAGAGAGAGAGAGACAGAGAGAGAGAGAGAGAGAGAGCCCAAGCAGGGGAGGGGCAGAGAGAGAGGGAGACACAAAATCCAAAGCAGGCTCCAGGCTCTGAGCTGCCAGCACAAAGCCTGATGCAGGGCCTGAACTCACGAACGGTGGGATCATGACGGGAGCCTGTCACATGCTTAACCAACTGAACCACCCAGGCACACAGGAAATTATGTCTTAAAAACTGTGTGTTTGTGTGTGTGTGTGTGTGTGTTCACTTCTAATTAAGATGGAGAAATAGAGGCTAGATTTACAGCCCTGCATTAAATAACGGAAAAGGAGTAAAACAAAATATATAAAATAATGGCACTCAAGACACTGGGCATCAAGCAGGGAAGGGCTGTGTTCCCTGTGGGCACAATCAGATGAGGCAGCTCTGATGCCTGGAGACTGTCCCGTTGAGTGTTACTTGAGTACTGCCCAGCTGGTGTGTGTGAAGAAATAGAATAATGGCTGAAACTCACATCCAGCTGGGCATAGTGCCTGTTTCCAACAGGTAGAAGAGAAAATCGTAATTCAGAGAACATCAGTTACAATTATAAGAAAGGTCTCACTTCACAATAGAGCAAAGTGAACCCTTGAGTAAGCACTGGTTTTATCCTAACAGAGCAAATTTAAAACCAAAACTCAGGAAAAGCAAACTCTTTACAACCTGACCACATTCTAGAATGAAGCTCCAGAATACTTATATGAAGGGCACCTGCATGGCTCAGTTAAGCACCCGACTCTTAATTTTGGCTCAGGTCATGATCTCACGGTTTGGGAGATTGAACCCCATGCTCACAGTACAGGGTTTCTCTCTCTCCCTCTCTCTCTCTGCTCCTACCCAGCTTTCACCCTCTCCCTCTCAAAATAAATAAATAAACTTAAAAAAAAAATACTTATAGGAGTAGCACTCCACCACTTAATAAGGTAAAATTTAAAAAAAAAAATTTTTTTTTCAACGTTTATTTATTTTTGGGGACAGAGAGAGACAGACCATGAACGGGGGAGGGGCAGAGAGAGAGGGAGACACAGAATCGGAAACAGGCTCCAGGCTCTGAGCCACCAGCCCAGAGCCCGACGCGGGGCTCAAACTCACGGACCGCGAGATCGTGACCTGGCAGAAGTCGGATGCTTAACCAACTGCGCCACCCAGGCGCCCCAATAAGGTAAAATTAATAACATGTATATGCAGCTCACAAAGATGAGAAAAAATGGTAGACGGCATAGAATTAGTACACAATGACATTGAGACCATTATTGTGACTCTATTCTTCATGCTCGAGAAGCTAGAGGAAATATTAGATATATTAATTAAACCCATGAAGGAATAAAAAGTCCTAAATTAAACTTCTAGGAATGAAAGCTATAATGTCTGAGGTCAAAAACTAAGCTGAATGGTATTAAAGATAGGTTAGACATTTTAAAAGATAACATTAATGGACCTGAAGAAATAGCAGTAAAAACCACGCAGAATAGAAAGAGGGATTTAAGGAGATTTTTAAAAAATGAACAGAACCTTATAAACCTTTACACAATTTCAAGTAGACCGATATATTTATGATCAGAATCCCTTAAAGATTGGTAGTGTAGGATAAGAAGAGGAGACAAAAATATTTGAAGAAATAATAGCCACTTTTTTTTTATAAATGTGTTGAAAATTTGTAAAGTCATAGATCCAAGGAAGTCAACAGACCCTAGCACAAGAGATACGATGAAAGCAACAGCAAGGCACATGATCATTATATTGCTTAAAGCCAGGGTTAAAGAGAAAATCTAAGGGGCGCCTGGATGGCTCTGTTAATCATCTGATTCTTGATTTCACCTCAGGTCAGGCTGTGAGTTTGAGCCCCATGTCTGGCTTCACACTGAGTGTGGAGCCTACTGAAGTCTCTCTATCTTCCTATCTTTCTATCTCTTTCTATCTATCTCTATCTGTGCCCCCACATGGGCGCTCTCACTCTCAAAAAAAAAATATTTTTTTTAAAAGAGAAAATCTGAAAAGCATCTAGGGAAAGAAGACACATTACATACAGAAAAGCAAAGAGAAGGTCAAAGACAGGTTTTTCATCCAAAACAACACAACCTTATAAATGCTGGTATAGTATTTATTTGAAAGCATTGAAGGAAAAAGAAGTCAACATATAATCTTTACTGTTTGGAATATCTTTCAAAAGAAAAGCCAAATAAATTTTCAGACATACAGAAGCTGAGGGTATTCATCACCAGCAGACATTCATTTTTTGGGGCGTCGGTGGGAGGGGAACGTGGGTGATGGGCATTGAGGAGGGCACCTGTTGGGATGAGCACTGGGTGTTGTATGGAAACCGATGTGACAACAAATTTCGTATTAAAAAAAAAAGAGTGGAAAGCAGAGATTTGAATGGGTTCTTGTACACCCATATTCCCACCAGCATTATTCACAAGAGCTAGAAAGTGGAAGCAAATGAGGGCCCATCAACAAATCAATGGATAAACATGGAGAAAAGAAAATGGGTGGAAAAACAAAAATATCCCACACGATGGAATATTCAGCCTTAAAAAGAAAAGAACATCTGACTCATGCTATAACAGATGATGAACCCTGAAGACATTACACTATGGGAAATAAACCACACACAGAAGGACTGACATTATAGGATCCCACTTAACGAGGTACCTAGAGTAGCCAGACTCTCAGAGGCAGAAAGTCGAATGATGGTTGCAAGGGGCTGGGGGAAGGACACACGGGATGTCTAGTTTAAGGAATAGAGATTTTAGTTTGGGATGACAAAAACGTTTCTGGAGATGGATGGTGGCGAGGGTTGCACAATGTAAATATACTTAATGCCACTGAAAGGCACACTTAAAAATGATTAAAATGGTAAATTTAATGTTATTTTTTATTTTGCCACAATAAAAAAATGTAAAAAAAAATAAAAATGAATAAATTTTTAAAAATTATTTTATTTTAGAGAGAGAGAGAGAACACTAGTCACGGAGAGAGGAGCACAGGGAGAGAGAATCCCAAGCGAAGTCCATGCTCAGCATGGAGCCCCATGTGGGGCTTGATCCCATGATCCCGGGCCATCCGTGGGCCCCGACATTCATGTCTAATGAAGGATATCCTCAGGTTGTAGAAAAAAATAGTAAAAAACAAAATTTGAATTTACATGAAGGAATAAAGCACACCAGAACTGGGAACCACATCAGTAAGTACAAAATATTTTCCTACTATTTAAATCTCTTTAAAATTTTAGTCATTTTTAAAGCAAAAATAATAAAGTATTATGGAGTTTAAAATACATGTAAAATTAAAACTTATGACCATAGCACAAAGGCAAGATGAAAAATTAAAGTGCAGTATTATAAGGTTTGCATACTATATGTAAAATAGTATGATATCACACGAAGACAGACTGATAAATTAAAGATATATTCTATAAAACTTCAAGCAACCACTAAAATACACAACAAAGAGTTGTACTCAACATAAATAAGAGGAAAAATAGAATAAGATAAAAAACAAATAGCAAGATTGCTCATTTAGAAACCACTATATCAATAATTACATTAAGTATAAATAGTATAAACACCCTAAATGAAAGACAGAGGGGGCACCTGGGTGGCTCTGTCAGTTATGCATCTGACTTTGGCTCAAGTCATGATCTCACAGCTCATGAGTTCAGCTCTGCGTCAGGCTCTGTGCTGACAGCTCGGAGCCCGGAGCCTGCTCCGGATTCTGTGTCTCCCTGCCGCTCCCCCACTTGCACTCTGTCTCTCCCCAAAATAAATAAACAATAAAAAAATTTTAAAACATACATTAAAAATAAAGAAAGAGACTGTTACACTAATTTTTAAAGTGCACAAGAACTTACTCTAAGCTGTCCACAAGAAACCCTCTTGAAATATAAAGACAAATGTGTTTAAAAGTGAAATGAAGGAGGCATCCATGAAATACAGCGAGATCAACACTAAACCATCCTGCACACCTAGAAAACTGATCTGAGGATTAACTCAACAATCTGCACAACCTGAACCACAGAACTCTGCACGTACATGGTGCGGAGAGGTGAACTGGGGGAGAGAGAAGCCACAGAGGGCTGGAAGCTGTTTCTGCTTGTGGAGAGAGGATGGAGATGGGGTTGGGGGGAGAGTTTGGGAAAATCACCGCCCCCCCTCAAAAGCAGCCACAGAGAAGGTGGAAAAGTGGGAACAGCCACAGGGACTGAACTAAAAAGGGAGAAAGGAGAAAGGAGAGGGTTTAAATTCCATTCAGACTATAAACAGGGGGAGCGTAGAGTCTGCAACTCCACAGCTGTTACGTGGCGGTGCTCTGGTGGGAAGGGCGAAGGCTGGTGCCAGATGCGTGTTGTGATTTTCCATAATCCCTGAGGTGCTGCTGCTACAGGATCACACAAACTTTCATGGGGCGCCCAGCTGGCTGTTGCTAAGTGAGACCCTCCCGCAGAGGATCTGAGTGGGTCAAAGCCACAGTCCCTCAGATGCAAGGGGGCAGGAAACACAGACGCATCTGAGATAAAACTCAGGAGGGAGGTGCCGCCTGGCAGCCTGAAGGCTTGGTCACGGACAGTGTAAAAGCGGGGAGTGGATGGAAGCTGGAGACAAAGGATGGGTGCGCGATTGCTGGTCGGGGAGAATAGAGTTCCCATACTAGAAACTGGGTAGCTGGGTGACGCCATTTTCACTGCTCCCACGCATGCACCTAGGCACCTACAGGCCCCACAACAATCCACCCCAGTAAGCTAAGCAACGCCATCTAGTGGAGAATGGAGCCATTACACTAAGCCCCGTCCAAGTGGGCCAACCTTGCTCTTCAGGAACACGATTCTCGCCACCTGCTTAGTTTATGGACTATAAAGCACTTCATAGCTTGATTTCTAGGGGAAAACGAGCTAATTTCAATTGTATTTCAGTGTATTCGCTGGTCCATCTACTCAATTCTCTTTTTTTTCTTTTTCATTTCTTTTTCTTGAATACAGAGAGAAAATTTATTTTTTTCAATTTTCATTAAAAATATTTTTCTTGGGGCGCCTGGGTGGCACAGTCGGTTAAGCGGCCGACTTCAGCCAGGTCACGATCTCGCGGTCTGTGAGTTCGAGCCCCGCGTCAGGCTCTGGGCTGATGGCTCGGAGCCTGGAGCCTGTTTCCGATTCTGTGCCTCCCTCTCTCTCTGCCCCTCCCCCGTTCATGCTCTGTCTCTCTCTGTCCCAAAAATAAAAAAAATAAAAAAAAAAAACGTTGAAAAAAAAATATTTTTCTTTATTTTTTCTACTATGTTTTTTATTTTGTAAGTTTTTCAAATTCTTTTTTACTTCCATCATTTCACTTTATTCTCTTTAATTGTAGTCATTTTCTCAAATTTTCAAAGGTTTTCCTTCCCACCCCTTTTCTCTCATCTATCAAGCTTTTTTCAATAACCACACCAAAATACACCTAGAATCTAGCATCATTTATTTGATTTTTGTGTATGTGTGTGTTGTTTTTTAGTTTTTTTATTTTTTTAACCTTATCAATTCCTTTTCTTCCTTCAAAATGATGAAACAAAGGAATTCACCCTAAAAGAAAGAGCAGGAAGAAACGACAGCCAGGGACTTAACACAGATACAAGCAAGATGTCTGAGCCAGAATTTAGAATCATGACAATAAGAACACTAGCTGGGTTCAGAAATAGATTCGAATCCCTTTCTGCGGAGACAAAAGAAGTAAAATCTAGTCAGGATGAAATAAAAAATGCTATAACTGAGCTGCAGTCTTGAGTGGATGCCAGAGCAGCAAGGATGGATAAGGCAGAGCAGGAAATCAGCAATATAGAGGACAAACTGAAGGAGAATACTAAAGCAGAAAAAAAGAGGGAGACTAAGGCAAAAGAGCATGATATAAGAATTAGGGAAATCAGTAACTCATTAAAAAGGAACAACATCAGAACCATAGAGGTCCCAGAAGAGGAAGAGAGAGAAATAGGGGTAGAAGGGTTATGTGAGCAAATCATAGGGAAAACTTTCCTCACCTGGGGAAAGACACAGACATCAAAATCCAGGAAGCACAGAGAAGCCTCATTAGATTCAATAAAAACCAACCATCAAGAAGGCATATCATAGTCAAATTCACAAAATACCCATGCAAGGAAAGAATCATGAATGCAGCAAGGGTAAAAAGTCCCTAACCTACAAGGGAAGACGGATCAGGTTTGCAGCAGACCTATCCACAGAAACTTGGCAGGCCAGAAGGGAGTGGAGGGATATATTCAGTGTGCTGAATCAGAAAAATATGCAGCCAAGAATTCTTTATCCAGCAAGGCTATCATTCACAATAGAAGGAGAGAGTAAAAGTTTCCCAGACAAACAAAAAGGAGTTTGTGATCACTAAACCAGCCCTACAAGAAATTTTAAGGGGGACTGTCTGAGGGGAGAAAAGAGGGAAAAAAGAAAAAAAAAAAAGACCCAAAGCAAACAAAGACTAGAAAGCGCCAGAGAACACCACCAGAAACTCCAACTCTATAAGAAACACAATGGCGACAAACTTGTATCTTTCAGTACTCACTCTAAATGTCAATGGACTAAACGCTCCAACCAAAAGACGTAGGGTAACAGAATGGATAAGAAAACAAGATCCATCTATATGCTGTTTACAAGAGACCACTTTAGACCTACAGACACCTTCAGATTGAAAGTAAGAAGATGGAGAAGCATCTATCATGCTAATGGTTGACAAAAGAAAGCTGGAGTAGCCATACTTATATCAGACAATCTAGACTTTATTTATTTATTGTCATTTATTTATTTATTGTTATTTATTTATTTATATATAATTTATTGTCAAACTGGTTTCCATACAACACCCAGTGCTCATCCCAACAAGTGCCCTACTCAATGCACATCACCCACTTTCCCCTCTCCCCCACCCCTATCAACCCTCAGTTTGTTCTTCGTATCCAAGAGTCTCTTATGGTTTGCAAAGACTGTAACAAGAGATGAAGGGCATTATATCATAATTAAGGAATCTATCTACCAAGAAGACCTAACAATTGTAAACATTTGTAAACATTTATGCTCCAAATGTGAGAGCACCCAAATATATACATCAATTAATCACAAACATAAAGAAACTCATTGATAATAATACCTTAATAGTAGGGGACTTCAAAACTCCCACTTATAGCAATGGACAGATCATCTAATCAAAAAATCAGCAAGGAAACAATGCCTTTGATGACACACTGGACCAGATGGACTTTACAGATATATTCAGAACATTTCATCCTAAAGCAGCAAAATATATGTTATTCTCCAGTGCACATGGAATGTTCTCCAAAATAGATCACATACTGGGACACAAATTAGCCCTCAACAAGTACAAAAAGATAAAGATCATACCATTCATATTTTCAGACCACAATGCTATGAAACTCAAAATCAACCACAAGAAAAAATTTGGAAAGGTAACAAACCCTTAGAGACTAAACAACATCCTACTAAAGAATGAATGGGATAACCAAGAAGTTAAAGAAGAAATTAAAAAGTACATGGAAGCCAATGAAAATGATAACACCACAGCCCAAAACCTCTGGGATGCAACAAAGGCAGTCATAAGTGGGGAGTATATAGACAGCAATCCAGGCCTTCCTAAAGAAAGAAGAAAGGTCTCAGATACACAACCTAACCCTACACCTTAAAAAGCTGGAGAAAGAACAGCAAGTAAAACCCCAAACCAGCAGAAGACAGGAAATAATAAAGAGTAGAGCAGGAATCAATGCTATTGAAACCAAAAAAAAACATAGAACAGATCAATAAAACCAGAAGCTGGTTCTTTGAAAGAATTAACAAAACTGATAAACCACTAGCCAGTTTGATCAAGAAGAAAAAGAAAAGGACCCAAATAAATAAAATCAAGAATGAAAGAGGAGAGATCACACCCAACACAGCAGAAATAAAAACAATAATAAGAGAATATTATGAGCAATTATATGCCAATAAAATGGGCCAATCTGGAAGAAATGGACAAATTCCTAGAAACATATACACTACCAAATCTGAAACATGAAGAAACAGAAAATTTGAATAGACCCATAACCAGTAAAGAAATCAAATTAGTAATCAAAATCCGCCCCCCTCAAAAGAGTCCAGGGCCAGATGGCTTCCCAGGGAAATTCTACCAAGCATTTAAGGAAGAGTTAACACCTGTTCTCTTGACGCTGTTCCAAAAAATAGAAATGGAAGGAAACTTCCAAACTCTTTCTATGAGGCCAGCATAACCTTGATTCCAAAAACCATCAAAGACCCCACTATAAAGGAGAACTATAGACCAATTTCCCTGATGAACATGGATGCAAAAAACCTCAACAAGATATCAGCCAACCAGATTCAACAATACATTTAAAAAATATTCACTATGACCAAGTGGGATTTGTGCCTGGGATGCAGGGCTGGTTCAATATCCGCAAAACAATCAATATGATTCATCACATCAATAAAAGAAAGGACAAGAAACACATGATCCTCTCAATAGATGCAGGGAAAGAATTTGACAAAATACAGCATCGTTTCTTAATAAACACCCTCAAGAAAGGAGGGATAGAAGGATCATACCTCGAGATCATAAAAGCCATATATGAAAGACCCAATGCAAGTCAACCTCATTAATATTTATAGAACACTACGCAGAACAACAGCAGAATATATGTTATTTTCATGTGCTCACTGAGCATATTGTGAGCCACAACACAACCCTCAGTAAATCTGTAAGGACCTGTGTTGTACAAACCATAATGGACTCATGTGATAACAGAAGCATCTCTTGAAAATGCCCAAATATCTGTAGAGATATGGTAGAGAACACCCTTCTAATAGCAAAGAAATCAAAGGAGGCATTACAAAGTATTTTTTTACTTCAAGAACGTGAAAACGCAATACACTAAAATTTGTGGGATGCAGCTAAAGCAGTCTTGAAATACATATTTATAGCAATAAACATTTATACCATAAAAAAGGAAATTTTTCAAGTAAATGACCACAACTTTCATGTAATTAAACTACAAAAGGAACATACAACAAATAAACAAATAAATAAAATAATAGCACAGACTAGAAATCAAGGAGTGGAAAACAGAAAAACAATAGAAAAGTCAATGATGTAAAATATGGGGTTTTTTTGAGAAGACAATTAATATTGATGAACTTCTAGGAAGGAAAGAAAAGAGAAAAGATACAAAATACCAGTGTCAAGGATGAAATAAAAACTGATGGAAATGCAAGGGGATATAAACATATCCACAATTATAATGTGGTATTTCGATCTCACATTCCCAGCAACTGATTGAACCAGCAGACAGAAAATCAGTAGGTATACAGGTGACATCATCACATATGCCACATGATTTTAAAACAATTCAGGGACTGTTATGAACAACTGAATTCCAGTAAATTTGATCAATTAGATCAAATCAACACATTGCTTGGACAAAGCTTACTTAAGAAGAAAGAGACCACCTGAATAGCTCTCTTAAAGAAATTCAATTGGTAACTGGTAATCTTCCTAGGAAAAAAGCCTCCTGACTCAGAGAGGTTTACTGAGAATTCTAGCAAACATTTGAGTCACAAATTATACCAATTATAACAAATGTTCAGAAAAACAAAGAATAGGGAATGTTTGCCAACTCATTCTATGAGGCCAATATTTCTCTGACACAAAAACCAGACAGAGAGGTTTGAAGAAAAATATAACAAGTAGGATTTTCAATGATAACAGCATTTTCAATGATAATATGCATCCTTTCCAAGTAGATTTTCTGCCAGAAATCCAAAAATGGTCTAACATTTGAAATGCAATCAAAGTAAGTCAGTACATTAATAGATTTATTTTTTTTTAAATTTTTTTTTCAACGTTTATTTATTTTGGGGACGGAGAGACAGAGCATGAACGGGGGAGGGGCAGAGAGAGAGGGAGACACAGAATCGGAAACAGGCTCAAGGCTCCGAGCCATCAGCCCAGAGCCCGACGCGGGGCTCGAACTCACGGACCGCGAGATCGTGACCTGGCTGAAGTTGGACGCTTAACCGACTGCGCCACCCAGGCGCCCCATAGATTTAAAACAAACATAGGATCATCTTTACAGATGCAGAAAATCACTTGAAATAAATTCAACATCCATTCATGATTTAAAAACAACAACAACAACAACAACAACAACAACAAACTCTCAGAAAACTATGACCACATGGGAACTTCCTCATTCTGACAAAGGGTATCTACAAAAATCTACAGCTAGTGGATTAATAGTGAAAAACCAGATGTTTTCCTCCAAAGGTCAGAAACAAGACAGGGACATTTACTCTCATCATTTCTGTTCAATATTGTACTGGAAAGAACTTCAGTATTTGTTCTTTCCAGTACAATAAAAGGCAACAGCAAGAGATAATATGAGTGTAGATTGGAAAGGAAAAAAATGAAATTTGTTATTCATAGATGATACAATTGTCCACTTGAAAATCTTATGGAATCAACAAAAATGCCCCTAGAACTAATAAATGAGGTGAACAAGTTTACATGATACAAGATCAGTATCCAGAAATCAGTTGTGTTTCTACATACAAGCAATGAATAATCCAAAATGGAAATTAAAAGTGACTTTCACAATAGCCTCCAAAATATGAAATATTATGGGGATAAATCTGACATAAGACCTGTACACTGAACAGCACAAGTCACAAATAACAGTGACAAAAGTTTAACATACTTATATTAGTAACAAATAAAAGTTGACATGAAATAATAAATAATGATGTAGATTTAAACGACACAGTTAATAAATTTGGCAACATATGGTCATCTGTAGAACACTGTAACCAGCAAAGGCAGGATACTCTACAAGTATACCCAGAATATTTAAAAACATAGTAGTCCATATACTAGTCAATAAAGCAGGAGTCAACACATTTAAATGAATTGAAACCCATTCTGAAGATATTCTCTTGCCCTAGTACAAGTGAGCTAGAAATTGAGTAACAGAAATCTAACCTCAGAAACACACTAATAATCTGTGGGCCAAAGAAGTAATGATGATAGAAATCAGAAAATATATTTAAACTATAATGAAGATATTATACAACAAATTTTATTACTTCTTCTCCACCAATCTTTCTATCTTGTGTTTCTATAACTTCCGTTAGGTAGTGTCTAGAACATACTCCTTTGTTTCCCTTTGTACTTTAGAACTTCATTCCAGGGGAATTCCCTTGGCCCAATCACGTAGCTCAAAAATTCACTTTTAAACTCTGTCCATTCTGTGTTAGCATAAATCCACCAATTTCTTAAAATAGTGGTGATCTTATCTTCCCCAATTCTTACTGACTCCTTTTTTCATAACTTGCTATTCTCATTTCATGGATGTTTATAGGTATTTGTTGTATTTCTGATATCTGAATGTGTTTGCCTTACTAGCACACCAATGTTGCATTTTTTTAATGTTTATTTATTTCAGAGAGAGAGAGAGAGAGAGAGAGAGAGAGAGAAAGCATGATCAGGGGAGGGACAGAGAAAGAGGGAGACACAGAATCCGAAGCTGAGCTGTGAGCACAGAGCCCAACGTGGGGCTCAAACTCATGAACCGTGAGGTCATGACCTGAGCCGAAGTTGGATGCTTAACCAACTGAGCCACCCAGGTGCACCCTCCATCCCCCCACCCCGCCCCCGCAGGCTTTTTTTTTTTCACTTTTAACAATTAATTAATTTTTTTTCTAGTTCACAAATTTTATTTTGAGTTATCACTTCTCCCCCCATTTTACTTGGGCTTTATGGAACTATAAATCAAGGTCCCTGCCCTCTCCTAACCAAGGGGTGGATGTGCAGTCTAAGCTAGGCAATCATACTCTCTCTCTCCGGTGATATGAATATTAATCCAAAAAATCAAGGAAACAGAAATGCATGAGGCCTCTTCACTGGAAAGTGCATATCTGCAGAGCGAGAACTCTCAGGGCTTGGTCCCTGCCCTTGCCCTTGTTGTAGTTCTTGTTCTATTTTTAATCCTGGATGTCTATGGCCTCATAACCATTCTAGGAGCTTCCTCATATACTTCTGATACATTAGTTGTTAAAATTTACCACAGTGTGTTTCTGAGGCCTGATACTAAAGATGTCTAATGGACGCAACATATGTGTCTTCCTTTACATATCTGAGGATGGCAATTATTCTTAGGGTTTTCCTGCTTCTATTAGCAACTCTTTCTCTGGTTGGTAGTTTTTCTGTTGTTGACGGCCTCTGTTTCATGACAATGGTTTTCCTTAACAATCTTAAGAGCCCTCTTCTTTCAAGGGGAAGTGTCTTTTTACTTGAGCCTGCCTTTAGTTGCTGTGCAGAAGGGATGGGATTTGGAACTGGCAACCACACGGAGGCGGCCAGCTCATCTTCTACAGGTGAGGCTTCCTCTTCCTCTCAGAGCCAAGAACTATGCTCATCATTGCTGTTGGATGGGAAATCCCTGTGAAGCTCACCTTTGAGGCAAGCATAGTTGGGAAGCAGGTGGGGCTGATGATAAAAAAAATTTTTTTTAATAAAAAATAAGGACATTAAAAGGCCCAATACTACTTTCTGCTCTGAATAGAAGTTTTCAAATCATCACACAGATCCCCCTTGGGCCCTTCTCCTCTCCTTGGAATTCTTTTTTTGTGTGTGTGGTTCACCCTCAGAACTCTTTCTGGCCTTTTTTCAACAATTCACTGTAGTAGTTATTGCTCAGTCGATTTCAGGCTGATTTTTGCTTGGGGCCTTTCAGGAATTTCTCAAATACTATGGATAACTCTGTTTCTTATTTTCTCACACTAGTGAGGATTACTTCCGCATTGAAATACCTCTTCTATACCTTCTAAGAAGGTGAGGTAGAAGATTCAAGTGTGCTCAGTCCACATAAATGAGCGATGGGTTAAAGCTGTATAAAGAGTCATTAGAACCAATGAAATGGACTAAAGGTACTGGTCTGGAAAGATGCCTGGGATAGATCTAAAGACTTTGGTATCACCTGAGTGTAAATGGAAGCTAAACAATGGGAAGACATTAGAGAGGTTATATAGAGGAAGGAGAATATGAGATACTGACCCTGAATATTATTATTTCATGTGTGGATGAAGGGAGAGAAGAGATTAAAGAATCAAAAGGAAAAGTCTAAGGAAAGAGCAGCCCTGGGAAAAATTAGGTTCACACAAGCTAAATGAAAGAATTTTCTTATCCTGTTCAACTTCCAGCCCCACTTAATAGGCACCTATTATAAGAAAATCCATTTATCTTCAAAATTCCCACAATGCATCATCTGTCGGAAAACTAATTTTGGATTTTATATTTTCAGGCAATAGGGCAATTTGCAGAACCCAGAAAACAACATACTGCTTCACTGATTATATATGGTCAGTAGTGATGATAATGATAATGATGGCCGTGGTCATAACACCAGAAAATTCGGAGCATGTATTTTGACCAGTATCGTTAATTTGTTGTTCTCTGCCTGTATCTTACATCCGGAGTTTGAATTTTTAGGAGTGAGTAGTTAATCAGGCTTGGATTCTATGTTCAACACCAAAAATATTTAAAGCTTTAGTTCAGATTGTTAAAAGTTGGTTTTCATCAATGACTCACACAGCTCTTGCAGAAACAACAAAGCCTCTCCTGCTAACTTGATTGGCGAAGTTGCGATTTGAGGAGCTCGTTCCTGAATCATGTCTGAAAGGTCTCCGTGACAGACACGGTGTGCCATATATGCATGGGTACTCAAAAATGATTTTGATTCAGAATATGAGGACAGCGAGGAGTACAAGTATTTGCATTGATCTACACTGAAGGCTATCTTGAGAGGTCACTGTGTCTGATTGCTTTATTGTGTTGTTGCTACGCAGCAAACTAAAAAATCTTGGGGCGCCTGGGTGGCGCAGTCGGTTAAGCGTCCGACTTCAGCCAGGTCACGATCTCGCGGTCCGTGAGTTCGAGCCCCGCGTCGGGCTCTGGGCTGATGGCCCAGAGCCTGGAGCCTGTTTCCGATTCTGTGTCTCCCTCTCTCTCTGCCCCTCCCCCATTCATGCTCTGTCTCTCTCTGTCCCAAAAACAAATAAACGTTGAAAAAAAAAAAAAAAATCAATAGCTTCTCCTATACTTTGTATGAGATTTCCTATGGCTATATAGTTGTGACTTAAAAAAATTTTTTAAATATTTACTTATTTTTGAGAGACAGAGAGAAACAGAGCACTAGCACAGGAGGGGCAGAGAGAGAAGGAGACACAGAATCCGAAGCCAGCTCCAGGCTGTTAGCACAGAGCCCGATGCAGGGCTTGAACCCCTGAACCATGAGATCATGACCTGAGCCAAAGTCGGACACTGAACTGACTGAGCCACCCAGGCACCCCCATGGTTGTGACTTTAAGTTTATTCTGCCTTATGGGAAAGATATTCATTAATTGCCTACCGTATACCCAGTATTCTGTGGGTTCCTTGTAATAGTGAAGTCAAATCTCATAGATATTGTAGCTTCACTCCTCTTTCTTTTCTCTGTTTCAATGGCATGAGAATCTCATTTGAAAAATCATTCGGGCAAAAATCTTAAACTTTAACCACAGTAAAAATATTTCTACACCAACCTCCTTATCGGGACGTATGTGTGAACTACACAGACACTTTTATCTGTATAAACTTGGGTTGTTTTTTTTCAATATATGAAATTTATTGTCAAATTGGTTTCCATACAACACCCAGTGCTCATCCCAACAGGTACCTTCCTCAATACCCATCACCCACCCTCCCCTCCCTCCCAACCCCCATCAACCCTCAGTTTGTTCTCAGGTTTAAGAGTCTCTTATGCTTTGGCTCTCTCCCACTCTAACCTCTTTTTTTTTCCCCTTAAACTTGGGTTTTAAATATAGGAAATTCCCAATATACAAGAGCATTGTGTTTCCCAAGTTTATTTATGTGTGTGCTATTTTGAACTTGGAAGGCCCTTCCCCACAGAAACAATGGTACTTGTAATAATAACTCCTTGAGGTTGTCTACATGTCAGTTGTCAAAGTATCTTCACAACCAATTTTTTTTTTTACCCATCTTGGAAGGAACCCCTTAGGAATTTATGTGGCCATTGTGGTTTCCTTTATATAAATGATCAAAAACAGGCTTAAAGATTAAGAGGAAGTGAAACCACACCCCATAGGGTAAAGGAGGTTAAAACTGTCACCAGAGGACCCTGGGGACCCCCTTTCTTCCCAGGAATGTTAACATTATCTTTTGGAGGCAAACAACAAGAAGAGATCCGGTGACCTAGACCAGTATCTGACCTCAACCACCGACTCACACTGGCAGGGATGGACCATGGAGTGTCTGACAGTTACATGTACCTCATAATGTTAAAGTCTCCACCCAAGGAAATTTTATTAACATACCATGCACTTATGGGCATGTTTCCTAAGTACCCGTGCACCTTACGCCCGCCTCTACGTAGGATGACAAAACTCATGCTGACTACTCATCCTAACCCTAAATAAAAGAAATCCACTCACCCCCACTTGGGCAGTCACAGCTTTGGAAGCTATTCCCCATGATCTCCTTATCTGCTGCAAATAAAATTTCCTTTGCGTGACACCTCCTGGTGTGTTTCTACCTGTGACTCACTGAACAGCGAATTCACGTTAGTTCGATTACAGAAGCTCCTGTTTCCTTCTACCCACAGGACATTCCTGACGCCAAAAGGAGGGGTGTTTTCGCACACGGACCAATTTTCCAACTCTCCCAACACCAAGTGTATGTCCTACAAATCAGTTACGACGCTAGCTATCTGGAATTAGCTAAGACTGCACAGTTGAAGAGCTCAGACCCAGAAGTCTAACCCACTTATGTTCACTGGTTTATTAGAAGGATATAGATGAAGACTAATATGAGGTCAAGTCCAGGAGGGTCCTGAACAAATTAGCTTCTGTGCCCATGGGATTGGAGTGCACCATCATCCCGGGACATGGATAGATTCACCAACCCAGCAGCTTAGGTTTCTGCATAGTTTAGGGATTTTTATGAAGATTTCATCACACAGGCTTGAGCAACTATGTACTCAATTTCTAGCCCCTTCTCTTCTCTACAGAGAATGCAGGATGGGCCTGAAAGTTCCAAGCTGTAAACTTGGTCAACTTTCTGCTGACCAGCTGCCACCCTGAAGCTATCCAGGGACTCTCAGACACTACTCATCTCATTAGCATACAAAAAGACACTCATCACTCTGGAGATTCCAAGGGTCTGAGGAGCTCTTGCGTCAGGAACCAGGGTCAAAGACCAAATATTAGAACAAAAGATGTTCTTAGCACCCCTATTACACAGGAAATTACAAGCATTTTAGGAGCTCTGAATCAGGGAACACAGTCAGAGACTATTTCTTGTTTTGTCATAAATGGTGTGACTGGCCCAAGGTTATGTGACCAGTGAATGGACCAGTAATCGGCAGGCCTGGAATTAGAACTCAGGGTTTGGGGCTCCTAGAGAAATATTTCCACCACAATGTATTATTCCATAAATGTTGATGAAGTCACCTGGGATGTTCAACGTTCTTTCAGCAAGTATTAAACATCTTCCTTGAAAGATGGTAAGTAATACTGGAATGGCAGTAACTAACTTAAAACAGATCAGACAAGATATTTGATATCTCTCCCTTCCTCTCTCCCTCTCTCTCCCTCTGACATATCACCTGCTCTGGCAGAATTGAGTTGCCATGTTGCAAGCAGCCTTACGGAGAGGCCAATGTAGAAGAAACAGGCCATCAGTCCCCCAGTGGACAGGAACCTAAAATCTGTGAATAACTGCATGAGGGGCCTTTCATCCCCAATTGAATTTGGAGATAATAAGTGTCCGGCCTGATTAATTAGTCTAAAATGAAGCTAAGAGGTAACCATCTACAGGCAAAATTTCAAAAATGCAAAAATGTGCTCTACATATAATACAAAGGAGAAATAAAAGAGAGTAATTTAATATAATACAATGTGCGTTTAATTCTATAAACACTCTTGCACTCAAATATTGAAGTAGTCAAACCCTTGAATCTGTGACTTTAAAAGCAGACGCCTACCGTTGTGTGGCCTCCTCAAATTCTATAACCAGTATTTCCACTGGTGACATGATTTTCCAAAACAACAAACAACTCTCGGTGTATAACAAAGCAGAACACCAACTTCCTTGAAATACAGAGAAGTTATGCCCCTGAAATATAGTCACGGCATTATATTGAATTTTGAAAATTTTGCCTGTAGATTGGTTATTATCTATTAATTTCACTTCAGAATTGCAAAGCAGGCATAAAAAAGTAATTATTATAAAAAGAGGACATTAACTCTAATAAGGCTGAGCACTGGTGTAGAGAATTATTATAAAAAGAGGACATTACATCTAATAGGGCTGAGCACGGGTCTAGAGAAAACCTTAAATGCAGTTAGAATGTTGAATCAACTTGGTAGGAAATAAAAAATCACCTCAGCACCTCAGGGCTAAACGTGGGGAAAATCCAGCTGTCTATACCTCAGGGACTCCTGGGAGGCAATTATGGTTCCGCTTAACATGAACACTATAACCCTACACCTTGTAAGATATCGATTCCCTACAGTCTTTGACACCACAGCCCCAGCTACTGTCCTCCAAACTCTTTCTTTATTGCTTTTTAATTAGTCAAGGTCCACTTCACTTTCTAATAAATTTTCTTTCTGCATTCTTTCTCTCCATGTCAACCAGAAGATTTACTAATCCATGCCCAAGCTAGAAAAAAGCTACATGAGGTTAATCCTTGAGAAATTCTAAAGTGGGCCAATCACAGGCTGAGCATTGATTTTCAACCAACCTTGAAGGAAAACAAAGCCATGTACTAAGACGGGAGTCATAATGGAATTGGTCTTGATACGGTTACGGAGGCCCCTATCCTTTAAGGTATGCATTGCTCTTCATTCAATTTTTGCTTTATGATATTTGATGGTTTCTGAATATCACTGCCTGATAATACTGAACATTATCACAAAGTGAAGCTATAGAAATGTCTTAGGATAATCCTATAGGCATCAGCCAATGAAGAGATTGTAATCTCCACAATAGTGATCAAAATCTCACTAAAATATGTGAAGAATCTTTACATTAACAGCAGCAAAAAGACGGAAGGAGAGATGAAGGAAAAATGGGAAGGGAAGAAGACGCGGTATTTAATGCAAGGGAAATTGCTCTGAAATGTCGATCTCTGGTGGTTTTCCGATGGTCAATAGCGCTGAGGAGCGAAAACCCCGGGATCATTTGCAGAAAAGCCTCCTGGATTTCAGAACCATATCATATTGATGCAAAACTCCATGCCCCAAACCTGTAAAACCTACACCCTGCATTCAAAAGCAGAAAAATCAAAACCACCTCTCATTACACGCCATTGACTTTCCAGGATAATGACACCTTGCATTCTTTTTTGCTTTTAGGCTACTTCTTTTTGCCAGCAGCGCTTTTGAAAGATAAAAATATTGAACTCGCCTTACCGCCGGGTGCTGCTCTACATGCTCAGAGGTTATTGAGAGGTTATTTTCGTTCGACTGTCTTTGTGGTCAAGGCAATATTCATGAAACTCTTCGTGAGCTCGTCACGTGTACTTGTGGTTCATTCACCCACCTCGAGCCAAGCCCCTCTTTTAGCCTCCAGAACAATCATCATAAAGTCTCCTGAGGCCTTAACTCTATCCCTTGATAGTTCCAGGAAATGACAAAGCCTGCTTCGTTTAAAAAACAGTAATGAGTACGTGTAAAGGTCCTCAATTTCCCTCTCGTAGCTCAAAGTGTGGCCTAGTTTTATCTATCTTTATCACCTTCATTCTCATGTTGGTAAAGGAACTGCCTTACTCTGTGTTAAGGTCAAGACCTCTACCTGTTCAATCTTGCACCTATTTCCCACTAGGTTCTAAACAACTGTCCCTTGAATTATCCCTACTCTTATTCGTTTTATCCCTCCCCGGTTTCTCTTACTTCTAAGTGGACAGATACACTCAAAATCTCCACCCCACCCTCAATCCTTCACTCTAGCCTCCACAGATACTGTCCCATCTCTGTGGTTTCCATCACTATCCATTCTTTCAGAGAATATGTCGTTGATTCCACACCATCTCTGCAATTGACTCAAATTTGTTTTTGTTCTTGACAACTGAAATGAAATTACTTTAACAGAGTCTCTCCTGCTCATTGGCTCAACACGGTTTTATTCACTAACACACTCCTAAAGCCTCATACTTCGTAGACGTTCAGCGTAACTTTGCTGCATCAAGTAAGGATCAAATTATTCTCAAAACTCTTAGCAAAGCGTTCAAAGACCTCAATAACCGGTCCCAAATATATTTCTAGTCTCATCTCTTGCTATTTCAGATGATGTATCATCTGTTTCCACCAAATTGAGCAGGCTCTGAGCTCTGTGTGTCTTTGTTGGTTTGTTCCTGGAAGAAATCTCTCCTTCCACCGCCCCCCCCCCACCGCCTATTAAATATTATGCAGAGGCATTAGAAAACAGTGAGAGCTAAGCACAGATGTCAGATCACCTAAATTCAAACTTGACTATATTACATACCATCTGTATCAACTATTGTTCTTACCTACCTACTCTCCGAGAATCATTTGAAATGTCTTCCTTTGTTATAATCACCGGGAGATAAAGGAGCACTTCTCTCTTCACCCCACCCAGCATTACAGGGGCTTTTGTCATCTTATGTCCTCATTAGATTGGAAGTTCCTACAAGATCCGGACCGTGTCCCACAAATCCTGGTCTTCTCCTGCCTCTCCTTCCTCCTTGAAGACAGTCTTTTGCAATCTATTGAGCAATTGCCTAGTCTTCCTGGGAGGGGCTCTACTAAGCTCAGCTGGATATTAGCTAGAGGAGTGGAAGATGGGGGCAAGATCAGGGCTAGGATTGATACTGTTTCCTCAAGTTCTAGAGAGAAATAGAAAACAAGTGTGAGCCTTGATTTGGAGCAAAGATTTAGAAAATCGAAATCAGTCTCCGAGTGCATACTGTGATGGGTTGATTCGATGAAGCTAAGTATATACCCACCTTGAAGTGGGGAGAGAGGTGTTAGAGTACCTCTTACTCGATGAGTCCGTGTGTGAGGAGATTCTAAAATCCAATTGATCTGAGAGGTTAATTGAAAGTCAAAAAAGGGGCACCTGGGTGGCTATGTCAGGTAAGCCTCCAACTTCGGCTCGGGTCACCATCTCACCGTTCATGAGTTCTAGCCCCATGTGGGGCTCTATGCTGACAGCTCAGAGCCTGGAGCCTGCTTCGGATTCTGTGTGTCCCTCTCTCCCTGTTTCTCCCCTGCTCACGCTCTGTCTCTCTCCAAAACAAATAAACATTAAAAAAATTTAAAGATACAAGGAGGGCAGGGAATGTAACATCTGGTCACCAAATCTAGTGGCTTATATGGAGAAATAAGAGGCAAGGAAATAAGGCAAAAATGAGCCAAGAGCCAGAGGGGTTATTGAGTGAGAGGTATTGATGTAAGCATAAAAAAGCTTTGTGGGCTGAACAGTTAGAACAGTTGACAGTAAGCAGTGACATTCAACAACCAAAAGAGTAGTGATCATTTTCCTGGTTGTCTGGGTTGGGACAGTGGTTAAGATCTAGGAGGCTGAACAGACAGTGTATTTGGGAAGATGTTAATCAAAAATGCAAGCATTCAGTCCGAACAGGAGTTAATATGAAGGCATTTGGGGAGGGCAATAAAAAGGTGCAAGAGAGGAAACCAGGTAAGAACAAAGACCACAATTTCGAAGTTGAGCTCGAGAAGCAGAGCCTGTACAATTATCCGGATTCTTGTGACTGTTGCCTGGGGCGTGTCTAGGAATTGACCTGAATATTTAAGATTAACTCCCTCCAATCAAGATTCCCCAGTAGATAGACAGGGTCCTAGGTCATGTTCTTTCGCGGATTTAATACATAACCTCGGGAAGTGGGATCCCCAAGTTAGGCAACTGTGAAATCAGAAAGGCAAAAATTACAGCTTTAGGGGGAGGGGGAAGGAGGGAAAGACAATGAAAATTCATAGAGAATTGCCACTCTAACTTGAATAGTGGCAGGAAGATATGTTTGCTGGAAAGAATAGGAACGTGGCAGAAAAAAAAGATTTGGTGTGGGAGCTGGAGCCCCAGCCTGGCGAACAGAAAGCTTATGGGGGACGACAGACCCACCGAGGTGAGCGTCCACCTCACTGAGCTGGATGCCAAACATGAACCAGGAGCTTCTGCAATCACAGGCCAGCGGGGGGAAGGCACAGGGTCTTCTTCGGATTCTCTGGAGTGTTACCTGCTGTATCTCACCTGAAAGGCCGTTTCCACGCCCAGGCAGATGCAGTTGAGTGTTTGAGGGTGCTGGCTCGGCAAGCCGCACTGGACTCTGAATCCTCCTGGCTCCGCCCTCTTTTGACCATGTGATGTAAAAGAAGTTCCCCAGTATGATTTTGGAGACATGGGTGGGAGCGGGGGGTGGTGGACAGGATATATCAATTATTCAACATTTAGGCGCCCAGACACCTGACGTGGGACCTCTCTCGACCGAGCCAGCTTGGAGAAGGGAGTGCTCTTCTTCTCATTCCTAACACGACTGTCATCTTCCAAGCACTGCAAGGATATTACGAGATCCAGAGAGTTCTCCGAGTGGTTGAGGCCAGAGACATCTGTGCGGTTTTAGGGGACCGAAGCCTGGAGCACGTGGCAACTTCGAATGATGCAAAAACTGATAGAAAGACACCACTTAAAGAATTCAGAAAATTGGCAGGAAAATACGGAATTAGCAAAAGTTCTATTAATGTTTACTTGACTTCATTTTTAACCAAGCTGCTGGAGATCTAGGTAACGTACATATTATCAAGGTTAGCCTCTATAACGGCTTTATGAAATACATGTGATTTCAAATATAATCTCAATGCTACAGAACACTAAGGATCAAAGTGGTGAAAGAAACACGCCCAAGATCGCAAAGCGATAGAAACTAAAAGCATGGTTTTCGGCTGAATTTTATCTTTCCCTATGTCACATTCTTTCCCTCACCTATTCACCTGTTCCTAGCAGTAACAGATATATTTGAAGATAATAAAACTACGTTTCTTTGAAAATGTCCCGTTTCTGTGCCAGCTCAGCCCATCCAGCAGGGTGCCCTGGAAAGGGTGACTGCTGTTTCCAGCTACTTGTATGTACTCTGTTTTCAAGGAATAGCATCTGGAGAAAATACCCAGCTGGCGTCTCTTCTGCTTAACAGAAAATGGCGTCTCTCCTTTAACTTTGTGTATCTTCTGCCAAATAGTCTTACTCCTCCAAATTCTAAGCCAACCACGCAGCAGTCATTAGCTGCAAGGATGTGCATGAAGTCCCCACCTCCCCCTCCCTCCAGTCACCAGGCAAGCAAGCCCTCTAATGACTCGTTCCAGAGACCTCACTTTCTGCATGGACCCCACTTTGACACATGCCTTATAACCATCTTACTCTTAACAGGTGTGTTGGGCAGGTGGTACTACGCATTACAAAAATGCACATGCATCAGAGTTAGAGCTGATTCTGCATCCCCGTTTTCGGGGTTCATTGCCGCGCGACCTTGGGCAAGTCACTGCGTCTCTAAACTCCACCTTCTTTATCCATATAATATTATGTATCTCTCCCAGTGGAACACAGCTACATGAGGTTTTGCATTTGTTTTATTCATCTCCGTCTCTAACATCTACCACGGGCTTGGCACATAGTACATACTTAGTAAATACTTCACTGAACAACAAGTTTCTAGTCATTAGGCTGTCATAAGCGCTTAGTTCTGTGTTAATCTGTACATTCATAGCCCCATCTAATCTGTACAAGTGTCCTTTAATGGAGGCATTGTTTTTGTTTATAGATGAAGACACCGAGGCTATAAAAATTTACGAGCTTTAATCAAGATTACGTAGCAAATCAGCATTCAAACCCGGGCCCGCCAGCTTGAATCCGTCTCATGACAGACGTATTTCAGGTATGTGCCTCCGTAGTAGATGTTGTGGTTTCAGTGTTCGTATCCCCTCAGAATTCACCTCTAAAAGATCAAGTTTTCTTACTGCAATCACATAAGGGCTAGTTTTATTTTTCTGGCTGAGGGAGCACACGTGGCCGACACGCAGAGCAAGCCAGAAGCGCCAGAAAATTAATGTCCTCGCAAGCAGCCATCAAATCAATGACAGATGGAAAGCTGGAAAAAAAATCTCAACTGTTTCACCCTTTGGTTCGATAACTTTAAAGCATTTTCTGTGGTGTCTCCTACGGGCTTGAGCCCTGTTGCTCACAGGAATAGCCTGCAAAAGAGCAGAGAAATGATCTAGGGTTCACGGGTGAACGCCACCCAACTATGCTTCATCTGGATATGCCAATTTCTTCATCGGTCTCACTGTGAATATCCCCACTAAGCGGGAGGGCTTTTGGATGCATTAGGCATTTTCAAGACTTATCTATGTCAAGATACCATACTAATATCCTGCAAAAGGCAAAGATGTGGGTGCTCTTGGTGGTTTTATGTATATATTCTATTTTGTAACAGTCATAAAATCTGTTGGAAGATTATTTCTAAGAAGTGACTGACTTCAAATGCTAGGTCAAAATCTGCAGCTTATAACGAATACCTAAAAATGTATTCTGTGTCAATTCCTTTTGCTTATATATTTTGCCACCAAATATGATATTTTTATTCAACTTTACAGCAAGCATTACTGAAGTTTCTAGAGTGTTTCATATTCAGCCATTTCATTAACATCCATCTTTCCTGAACTTTATTATTGATCCATAAGTAAGTTAGTCTGCCTTTCAGCAGAGCTTATAGATCAGTCTGGGAAATAAACTCAGAAGTAGAATTCAGGGTACACTCAGTGTAATTTTCCACTGAGGTTTGGAAAATTCAACCATGCCCTATTAGTTTCATTTCGTGAGTAGCCTGTGTATTCTCCCAAATAAACTTTTTTGAAGCAACTTGGTTGACAGAAAACCAATGGTAAAATAGACTGTGTAAAGTCCAGAATTCTGTAGAAAGGAATTGTAACATGAATGGGAGGAAATAGATGCAAACTATGGGCCTCTGAATAACACGGCACAAGAACATTTAATCAGGATCTAAGGGCTGACTTTAATTCCAAGAGAGCGGCATATCTGCTCCACCCACCACCCAATTTCAGGGCCTGGCTTGGTGCCTGGCCCAGAGGAGGTGCTAAATGATTTGTCAGACTAATTGATGAAGTATAGCAATGCATATTTTCTTGGAAAACATTGGCCCATTCTTAAGGCCTCCATATTAAACTAGAGGCTCAGGCAGGAAACTCACTATAGTTAATGTCAAATTACCTAAGTTTTATTTCTGCAAAGGTTTTAAGAACTATCTACGTCTCGTGGCAAGCGATACCATTAATTTCAGAAACAGATTTTCATAGGGAATAGTAGCAATTACTCATCCAATGGCCAAATCTACAACCACCTTCAAATAAGGCCCAGATTCCTGAGCACTACAAGAAAGGTGGCAATAAAATTAAACTCGGACCCCATACCGATCGGCTTGAACCATTTTCTTTGCCCTGTTCTTGCTCTTTGTTGCCTACCCCCATCTCTACCTGGCTTTTAACCTTCTTGAACTGTCTAGCAGCCCACGGAATAGGTTCCCCTGGGATTGTCAATAGCCACAAATGCAACAAAACACATCCTAAACCAAAAAGTATGATGTTCCAGTTAAAGAGACTGCATTAATAATGTAGTAATGAAAAGGTGGAGGTATAAACTCCCAGGGATAGAATGAATCAATCATGAGAATAAAAGGCACAGCATAGGCAAAACGGTCACAGTGTCGCAGATAGTGTTGCACGGTGACAGATGTTGGCTACACTTGTGGTGAGCACAGCACAACATTCAAATGGAACTGGAGGAATCACTACGCTGTACATCTATCAGCAATGTAACATTGTGTGTCAACTCTCCTTTGGTAACAAAAAAAGGAAACAGAATGTGGTAACGAAGTATGTGGTGCATAATGTAGTAAAGAGGAAAAAATGATCTCTGCCAGGGCATTTTTGCCTCAGTGGTAGACCCTTGAGTCCTGATGTTTTTGTGTTTCCTGAATGCAGACACATTCGTTTGGGTTTACCTGTGTCCATAACAGTAATGGGAAACTGCATTACTAGGAAAAGTTCCAATTTGTTATATGATGATGCTGATGCTGATGATGGTGACGGTGATGGTGGGGATGATGATGGTGGTGGTGGTGATGATGGTGATGATGGTGATGGTGATGATGATGGTGATGATGGTGATGGTGATGATGATGGTGATGATGATGATGATGGTGTTGGTGATGGTGATGGTGATGGTGATGGTGATGGTGATGATGATGGTGATGGTGATCATGATGATGGTGATGATGATGATGGTGATGATGATGGTGATGATGATGGTGATGATGGTGATGATGATGATGGTGGTCGAGGTGATGATTCTGATTATTACTATTATTATATTGTCCTCTTATTCAGTATATTTGCCCACAATTAAACCGAGTGTCTTCATGACTTTAAATAATAAATTCAGCCTTTCAATGCCTCCTGCTTTTGTAAATCTGTAAAGAAGTAGGACCTTTTTAAATGAAACCATCTACATAAAGGACAGAGAGAAATGTTGACACGATGAGCTCAGCACTGAGCACGTAATGCATATTTAATATATAATTTGAATCAAATTGAATTAATTTATTCCAATTACCGTCCTCTGGTTTTGCATTTTTCATAAATTCTTTCACTTGAAGGATAATAACTTTGAACAACTTTTAGATTTTTATCAAGCTAAATCATGCATGTATTCTTATCCCTCCTGGAAGAATTTGTTTTGACAGTCTCATACTTCAGATGGGCCCATTTTGCATATAGGCCTTTTGACCATTTTTTAAGGAACGTCATTTAGAAATATTCTCTTGTTTAATCATAAGACAGAGATTGTTCGACCTTAAGGATCAAATATAAACAGTGGCAGAACTATCTGAGTGTCTGATACCAGTTTCCCATTATCAACGAGTTACACGGCCCTGACAACAATTAGACACAAACACGAAATAGCTTCGCATGCATTATTTGTCACTGGTATTTCTCATTATTATTACAAGCACTTTGACTGGAACAAACACTAATATTGCTTCCACGCTATTTATTTTTATCTACGTATTTTCTATTTTGGCTTTCCCCTCTCTATAATATAACTTTCTAGAAATAATTCTTAAGCAGAGAGTAGAGTGTATCTCCCTGCCATATGGATTGATTACTACATCTGATAATAATCAAATGTAGAGAATTCTCATCTGTTGTAATTTCAAATGCATAGATGTTGTTTCATGGGCAATGTACGCAAAGAAAATATAGACCAATTTGGTGTAAAAACAGTGGCTCACCAGTGTTTATGTGACAGCCCCTGAGAGCTACCATGCCCCTGCCACACCCCATATCATTTCTCACAAAAATTCCAACTAAATACCAACCTAGAAGAAGAGCAGAGAAGGAGGAGCAGATGTGGGTAGCACCTTTCCGTGCACCTGCAGCTCACCACCACTCCAGTCCAGAGCTCCCCGGAGCAGGACGTAAGCCTCTCCTAAGGGCTGGCAAAGGCAGGAGGTAGTGTGCCTCCATCATCAAACTGGGAGATGCTGGTCAGAAATATAAAGCCATTATTAACTGATGAATAAGTAGATTTGTCCTATGTAGCACCCAGGCGCCCAAAATGGTAGCGCATTTTTCCTACCCAAACCATTCTACTTCTTAGCGCATTGATCTTAAAGGATCCCTGATAGCCAGGCCTACTCTTTCCAGTCAGATTTAGATGAGTCCGTTATGCTAGATGCGCAGCACATACAGTGACTTCTTTGTCTTCTTTCCTTGCCTCTATGTCGTAAACCCTGAGACCAAAGTCTGTGCCTTGTTTCCTATTGTATCGCCCCGTCTCTAAGATCACTACACTTTGAAACTGTTAAACTTCTAGAATGAAGTGAATGCATTTAAGATTAACTTATGTGTTCTTACAAAGAAAAAATAATGACGGAGTTTTTCCTACAAGGAGATCCAATAACTCATGGAGTCATACTAAAAGTTATTAAGATGCTATCAAGAAATAATTATTTTACACGAAATGTAGTATGGCAAAAACTGCGGTCATAGCAACATAATCAGCATGTGTTAAGCGTAGTGCAAGTCATTGCCTCCAAGTTTGTCCACTTAAATGAACTTCAAATTTAAATCATTCTCCTTGTATCTTCTTAGAAAGGAGAGCCTTGGGCACCTGGGTGGCTCATTCCATTAACCATCTGGCTCTTCATTTCCTGTCAGGTCTTGATCTCATGGTCATGGGATCAAGCCTTGTGGCAGGCTCCACGCTGACAGCACGGAGCCTGCTTGGGATTGTCTCTCTCTCTCTCTCTCTCTGCCCCTCCCCTGCTCATGCTTTTTCTCAATCCATAAATAGACTCTATTTAAAAAAATTGCTCTTGGGGCGCCTGGGTGGCTCAGTCAGTTAAGCGGTTGACTTCGGCTCAGGTCATGATCTCGCGGTCCGTGAGTTTGAGTCCCGCATCGGGCTCTCTGCTGACAGCTCAGAGCCTGGAGCCTGCGTCAGATCCTGTGTTTCCCTCTCTCTGACCCTCCCCCATTCATGCTCTGTCTCTCTCTGTCTCAAAAATAAATAAACATTAAAAAAAAAATTTAAAAGGGGCGCCTGGGTGGCGCAGTGGGTTGGCGTCCGACTTCAGCCAGGGCACGATCTCGCGGTCCGTGAGTTCGAGCCCCGCGTCGGGCTCTGGGCTGATGGCTCAGAGCCTGGAGCCTGTTTCCAATTCTGTGTCTCCCTCTCTCTCTGCCCCTCCCCCGTTCATGCTCTGTCTCTCTCTGTCCCAAAAATAAATAAACGTTGAAAAAAAAAATTAAAAAAAAAATTTTAAAAAATTGCTCTTGTTCTGGGGCACCTGGGTGGCTCAGTCGGTTGAGCGTCTGACTTCAGCTCAGGTCACGATCTCATGGCTTGTGGGTTCGAGCCCCACATAGGGCTCTGTGCTGACAGCTCATAGACTGGAGCCTGCTTCAGATTCTATCTCTGTCTCTCTCTCTGCCCCTTCCCTGCTCATGCTCTCTCTCAATGCACAAATAAACTTTATTAAAAAAAAATTGCTCTCATTCTAAAAATAAAAGACAGGAATAGCCTTTTGTGGTAGCCCACTTACAATCTCAAACACATAAAACACTTCTTTTATTTAGGTATTGCATATGAAAATGCTGGTATTGCATACACACGTAAAAACATTTCCTTCATTTAGTTATTGCATACGAATATGTTAGTGTTGTATGTTCACTAATATTTTACTAAAAACAATTTTGGGGTGTAGAATATTATTTTCTAGGAATTTGAAAAACATTAAATTTTTTAAAATATTTATTTATTTTTGACACAGAGAGAGAGACAGAGCATGAGCGGGGGAGGGGCAGAGAGAGAGGGAGACACAGAATCGGAAGCAGGCTCCAGGCTCCGAGGCATCAGCACAGAGCCCGACGCAGGGCTTGAACTCACAGACTGTGAGATCATGACCGGAGCTGAAGTCAGACACCCAACCGACTGATCCACCCAGGCACCCCTGAAAAACATTTTTATCGTTATTTATTAATTTTTTTTAGTGTCACACGAGTTTAGAATTGACCTCCCTACAGTCATAGACAGTTGTGAGCTCCATTAACTAAAATGGCAGTGCAGAATTGGGCCAGTCCTTCCTTCATGAACTGGAGTCTCTTTGACGTGGAAATGCTGATGTCTTGGTGATTATTCTTCTGCCAAACTGACCTCAGAGTCTAAAATATTTTCCTAATGACAAATTTGACTCTTTTTTTTTTTTTTAACAGCAAATATTCTTCCCTTAATTGTGTTGTCTCTAAAGCCTTTTAAGCTTCTTTAGAAATTGATCGTGAGTGGTGAGGCCCTGACTGGACTGGTTTACATTGGTTCTTGACATAAAGAGTGATCACACTGCATGATAACCAGGCAAGCAGAAGCTGAAGAAACGGCACAGCAGAAATGCTCACCAGATGCCCGTCCTGTGCACACCGGGCCAAGACGCCATGACTCAGTAAGGCTGGGCATTTGGATGGAGAGGCCGCTGGCCACGACCTCAGCACAGTCCCCTGTGATCCTGCCCTTCCAGACCTTGTTCCAACTCCAACCCCAGCTCTCCTTTCTCTGTGGCCATGATGACTTCGTGTCTTGTCCTCTCATGTCTCCTTATTAATGTCCTCTTACGAACCCGTTTTGCCACTTGGAAGACTGCTGTTTCGGGCCCAGAGAAAGGGAGTGCCAGAAGTGTGAAAGCTCTTTCCACAAGGATCGATGACTTCTGGCAACCACTGTTTGTCCAGCATTCCACTGCTGTCACGCTTCCAGGGATGCGCCCTGCACCCTCCCCTCAGCCCTCAGATCTCGCCTTGCAGGGACTGCTCTGTTCCGGAGTTCCATTCGGTTGCTCCTGTGGAATTCTGCTGGAATACTGCACGGCACACACACCCAGGCCATCAGTATGTTGATTTACTCATGGCCTCCTTTGTTGGATGAGTTTTGGCTTCTTCCCAATGCCTCCTTGGCCCTCAAGACTGCCTGCGTAGGCCTGGTTCTTGAGAGAGAACTAAATTCAGACAGAACGACAATGGCTGTTTAAAAAGTCTTGTGCCCATTAGGGAAGCTGGGCACTGTTCCTACTGAAGCCTGAAGACGGATTGAGGCAAATGAGTGGAGCCTTGCACAGGGTCTGAACTCTGAGGAGAAACAGCAGGGTGTTGTGGAGATGAGTATTTGCTTTTGGTGGACCTGGGTTTGAGCAGCAGCTTAGTCATACCCTAACTATGTGACCTTCAGAAAGACATTAGAGTGGCCTGAGTTTCGATATTCTTTTTTGCAGAAGAGACAGAGGACAGTATTTACCTCACCTGGCTAGGGCAGCAGTAACTGTGTGCGTGGGTGACAGGTTCTCTGGAGAGCGCCTCCCACAGAACACACTGCGGAAGGGTGGCCTTATGATTGTCTGTTTCCGTGAGGTTCCACGTGGTCCTCCCATCAACTCTGCACTCCTCTGCTTCACTGACGCTGCCCGGGCTGGCCACACAGCACAGGGACAAACAGAAGACTACCTTGGGATAAATGCAATATTGAAGAGTACTCAGATATAAAAAAGGACAAGAACCGCACACACACACACACACACACACACACACACACACACACACTCACACACAAGAAAATAACCCTCCCTGTGTCAAAATTATGAGGTCTGGTTAACAACTAACATGAAGCCAGTCTGTACTTGTCAAGTAATAATTTAGGGGCAAACGAGCTGGCTTTTGTTGATTTTAAACATATCTTGTGTGGGGGAATGGCTGTTTTGATATCAGAGTCCCTTTTCCTACAGTGCCAAACCTTCCAAGAAAACTGTCACTCCTAGTAGATGTATTTCTCAAGTGAAAGCACTGAGCCTTTGAGGAAATAGGACTGCTTTTTGAGTCACACAATGTTTGTGAGAGTCACACACAATTCTGCTTTAATTCTGGGCTGTGCTGCGTCCTGCCTTTGCTCATGGCAGCGTTAGAAGGAAGATACCCCTCTTATTTCTGGATACACAATCCTGCTCATCCTTCCGGGTCCACAACTGATCACTTCACCTTCTCACAGTGCTTCCCAACCCCGCCCCTACCCCACACACACCTCCAGCTGATATAATTGCCCTCTCCTCTATACTCTCAAAGCACTTGATATGTTCATGCCTTCTGATAAATAACAATTTTGACTAGGGGCTGCTGATTCAGATACTTGCTCTAACTCCCTATCACATGTGACTTCAGAACTGGTTTTCTGCATGTGTGTTCATGCCAGACTCCATTTTAAGTTTCCAAACTCTTAGAGACATACCTCGAATATTGCAGAAGTTCAATGAATATTTAATGAATGCATGAATTTACCAGACAGTGGATCTTTCAGATTCTATTTTCTCTTATGGAAGAGACTGGGCTAATTTTGTTAATGATAGTAGGTGCTCAGGAGACATCTGGTTGGTGAACAATGGGTGGGACATCCATATGGCCCATGTTGACGTTCCCATTAGAGGAATGTTCCAATTAGGATCGTTTAGATCGGGAGAGAAACACAAGACGCAGCTCCATGACACATCTTGGCAGGCTTTTAAGAATTGGGAGAACCAGTCGTAAGCATCGCTGTGCAGAAATCACACAGTGCACCGAACATAATGAAATGTGTAATAAAAATTCTTCTTTCTTAATTCAGCACCATTGTTTTTTGCCCTTCTGCTCATTAGGCATTTACCTTCTTAATAAACTTTAATTTGTGTGCGTGTTAACTGCTGAAATTTAAGTGAAAGTGATTATTCAAAATCATATTAAATTTTACATGCCTTAAAATGCACCATAAAAGTTTATAAGGCAGTGGCTGTCTCAGATTACACGTGTGAGGTGTGTGCACGTCAGACATAATTATATAACGCTTCTGATGCTTAGCATGCATGAACTCCTTCAATAATTAAAAGGGGATCTATGGCATGGCAAATGTGACATATGTGCACAATATAACAGCAATTTACTAGAATGCTCTCAAAATGTGTTATTGTCATCAGACGAAATACGTGAGTAACTAAAAATTAGGCAGGACACATTTTTTTCCCGTCTAGAATCAAGGAGTGTTACGATAACTTCCTATATCGATGGCCTCCTAACTGGTCCACTTATCTTCCACTCTTCCCTGTCTACCATCTGCACTGATCCTTATAATATGTAAGGTAGGTCATGTTACTTCCCACTGCATTTGAGTTAACATGAAACCTTTTACCGTGCAAAATAACTAAGGGAGAGAACTCTCACTGTGGGTCATAGCGTGGACTGCGTATATTGTGATCACCAATGAGAGTCAAAGCATTCCGATTCTTGTCTCTCCATCACAGAGATCTTGATTTCATTGGTCTGGGTTGGAGTCCAAGCATGAGCATCTTTTTTTTTTTTTCTTTTAAGTTTATTTATTTTCAGAGAGACATCATAAGTGGGGGAGGGGCAGAGAGAGAGAGAGAGGGAGAATCCCAATCAGGCTCCACACTGTCAATGCAGAGCCTGACACAGGGCTCGATCCTACAAACTGTGAGATCATGACCTGAACCGAAACCGAGAGTGGGACGCTTAACCACCTGAGCCACCCAGGCGCCCCCCAAGCGCGAGCATCTTTTTAGAGTTTCCCAGGTAACAATAATGTGCAGCCAATGTGCGAAACATTTTGGCTCTCATTTTGAGGGAGAATGAGCAACCATTGGTGGTTTTTAAATGGCCAGGCAAAAGAATTAGAATTAGAATATGAAAAAAATTTCTAAATTTACCACTTATCATTTTCGTTTGTGAACCGAAAGGGGAAGTGGCCAGTTCATCCTCTCTTTTATTAATCCTTGAGTCATTTTAACATATCTTAATAAAGCATAGCAATTCGTCTAGAATTCATAAGGTTAATGATGTTTTTGCACCCATGCCACTAGAACAGATCATTCGTTCACCTGTTGTGTTTGCTGTGACCCCCCCACACCATCCCGGATGCACAACACAGGAAAATGAACACCCACAGTTCTGCTCGTCAGGGTATTTGTTCTTCACCAGAGGACAGACACGCGCACAGATAACTCCATGATGGTGTAAGACATTCTTTAGGAGTAAAGATAAGACAAGAATAATATGTTGTTGCAGGTGGGAGGAGGGTCAGTCAGAGAAGCTTCAGAACAGAGGTACCATTTGCCCCATGCCCTTAAAAGATGGATGGGGATTGACCAAGCAGAGAGGAGAGAAAGAGTCTTCAAATTTGAAGCAATGGGAATATTAATGGGCTGGGGGAAGTATCAGAAGACACAGACTGTTGAAGACCTAATGAAGAAACAAGGCATAGAGCCTAGAATGTGCTGGAAGGGATGGTGTCGGATGAAAATAGAAAAGTAAGTCACATGATCTCAACCTCTTGGGAGGTTCAGTTTTTCACAATCATTTCTTGATATGTAGAGAAAAAGACTTAACAGGTTTTGCTTGGGAATGTTTCCAAGCTAGAAATTGAGTTTACAATGTGAGAGTTGGCACACTTGGGTGGCTCAGTTGGTTAAGGGTCCGACTTCTGCCCAAGTCATGATCTCACAGTTCGTGAGTTCAAGTCTCGTGTCAGGCTCTGTGCTGACAGCTCAGAACCTGGGACCTGCTTCAGATTCTGTGTCTCCCTCTCTCTCTCTCTGCCCCTTCCCTGCTTGTGCTCTGCCTTTGTCTCTCTCTCAAAAAGAAATAAACATTAAATAAATAAATAATAAAATTTCAGAGTTAAGGTCTTTGGTTCAGGGCAATGGCTGTGATGCAGGTTATAGCTCTGTGTCCCTGGGTCAGCAGTAAATCAAGGTGGCAACACATGTAGATAAAAGTCATTCTCGGGGCACCTGGGTGGCTCAGTTGGTTGAGTGTCTGCCTTCAGCTCAGGTCATGATCTCATACTCCATGAGTTCAAGCTCCACATCGGGTTCTATGCTGACAGCTCAGAGCCTGGAGCCTGCTTCTGATTCTGTGTCTCCCTCTCTCTCTGCCCCTCCCCTGCTCATGCTCTGTCTCTCTCTGTCTCAAAAATAAAAAAAAACGTTAAAAAAATTTTTTTGAAAAAAAAATCATTCTCATTGTGCACGAGGTGTGGCCAAAATACCAGTGTGCCCTAGCATATCCTGCACTGCACCAAAATTCCTATTTATCTAGGCATTGGGAACTACTTCTTGGGAGCCAAATCTGGCCCAGCCCTTGTTTTTGAAAATAATTTTTTACTGAAACACAGCGATCCTCATTCACTTACATATTGTCTATGGACCCTTTTACACTGTAATGGTAGATTTGAGTATTTGTGACAGAGACCTTACATGCTGCGAAGGTAAAAGATTTACTATTTATCCTTTATAGAAAAAAAAATCACCAACCACTGATCTAACAGGTAAGAATTTTCCTCTATAAAATCCCAATTAAAGTGAAAATTAACCAAATAGCCAAAGCAAACTTACGGAAGAGAAACAAAGCTGGTTGCATCACACTCATTTCAAACAATGCTACAAAACTACAATACTTAAAGCAGAATGGTATTGGCATTAAACAGATAAATAGACCAACAGAACAGAGGAGAGAGCCCAGAAATAAACCCACATGTATACGGTCAATATTTACGACAAAGAAGCCAAAAATATACAGTGGGGTTGGGAAAACTGGACAGCCACGTGCAGAAGAATGAAACTGGACCACTGTCTTACACCATATGCAAAAGTCAACTTAAAATGAATTGATTCAAATGTAAGACCTGAAACCATAAAACTCCTAGAAGAAAACATAGGCGGTAAGGCCCGTAACATACGTCTTGGTGATACTTTTTCAATCCAAAGCAACAAAAGCAAAAAGAAACAAGTGGGACTACGTCAAACTTTCAGCTTCTGCTCAGCAAAGGAAACTACCAAAAAAAAATGAAAAGGCCACCTACTGAATGGGAGAAAATAATTGCAGATTATATAGCTGATAAATGGCTAAAATCCAAAATATGAAAGAATGCATGTGACTCGATAGCAAAGAGGTGAAAACAAACAAAAAAAAAAACTGGTTAAAAAATGGTCAGAAGGTCTGAATAGCCATATTTCCAATAAGGACATAGTGATGACCAGCAGGTATAAGAAAAGATGTTCAACATCATTAATCATCAGGAAAGTACTAATCAAAACCACGGAGATATCACCTCACCTGTTAGAAGGACTGTTATCAAAAAGACAAGAAAACCAAGTAGTGCTGAAGATGTGGATAAAAGGGAACATTTATGGACCATTAGCGGTAATGTATATCGGTGCGGCCACTATGGAAAGCATTATGGAGTTTCTTCAAAAACTTAAAACTAGAACTACTGTATGATCAAGCAGTTCTACTTCTGTGATTTTATCCAAAGAAAACAAAAAATGATAATTTGAAAGTATGCATGCACCCCCATGTTCACTGCAGCATTATTTACAATAACCAAGACATGGAAATGACCTAGGTGTCCATCAATGAGTGAATGGATAAAGACATTGTGGCATATATACAAAATAATAAAATCTCTCCATTTGTGACAACATGGATGGACCTTGAGGGCATTATGCTAAGTGAAATAAGTCAGACTGAACAAGGCAAATACCGTATGATCTTATATGCAGAATCTAAAAAAAAATACACCAAACCAAATTCATAGATACAGGGAACAGATTGATTGTTGCAAGAGGAGGCGTGAGAAGTAGGAGACATGAGTAAACTATTTTCTTTAGTTTAAACACTTTTAATAAAACTTAAAAAAAATTTTTTTATTTATTTTGAGAGGGGGGGAGGGGTATAGAGCTGGAGAGAGAGAATACCACCGGGCTCCATGCTGTCAGTGCACAGCCCGACGTGGGGCTCGATATCACGACTGTGAGATCACAACCTGAGCTGAAAACAAGAGTCGGGAGCTTAACCGACTGAGCCACCCAAGTGCCCCCCAAATTTTTAAAAATATATGGAGCAAATGCAAGCAGAATCAGATGAACTCCACCTTTTACGTAGGTCAAATGGTCCCATCTTTCTCGCAGAAGAACTGAGAAGAACAAATTAGCTAATATATTAGGGCAGTGAACACAGGGCCCCATACAGAGTACACGCTCAATAAATAAGGTCACTGCGCACAGGGCTAGTTGCTTCGTCAAACCTCCTTCTCACTCTCCTCCTTTCTAGTAGAGCTCTCCTTGGGCACAAAGTCATCTGGTTAGGATCCAAATTTCCTAATTTCCCTCACAGACAGGTGTCTGTGGCTTTATGATTAAATTCGGGAGAAGAAAGATGAGTAGAAGGGATGCGTGCATCTTCCACATTATCTCTGATTGAAGACCACGCACTTCCCCTGATGTGTGCCTTTTTCTCCTCATGAAGGAGGTCAGAAGGCACAGCAGAAAACCAACACAGACTATGCAGGTGAGGACAACATTCCAGGAAGACGAAGAAACAACAAGATGGAGGGAATCTGGGTTCCTGAGTGACCTCAGGTCTCTGTGTGTCTATGACAGACTACGTAGAGCAAACATGTATATGAGGGAAATAAACCCCCATCTTATCTGAGCTACAATATTTTTAACAGATTTATTGACGTATATTTGACATACAATAATCCGCACATACTTAGACTATGCAATTTGGTATGTTTTAATCTATACATTCACCTGTGAAGCCATCGCCACAGTGACACTCATGAAGAAATCCATCATCCCTCCAAGGTTCCAGGTGCGCCTTTGGAATCCTTCCCTGCTCCCCCCTCGTAGACCCCCACCCATCGCCAGTCAACCATTATCTTTTGTAGCCTTTTTGTCAGAGCACCTCAACCTCTATCTAAACTAATGCTGACCTTATTAGTTATTGCCATGAGTTTTATGTCAGTTCCCAAAGAAATGTTTGGCAAATGTTCCAGCTGATGGATATGTTCTAACGTGCGGGGGGGAAGGGTGAGATGAAGGAAGCAGTTGAAGTGAGTGGTTTAAACCCTCGGAGGCAACTACTTGCGTCATTGTGGACAGAGTCTATGTCTCACTCATCTCTGAATCCCTGGCATGTACCACAGCATCCTATCCTCAGGACTCATCACATGCTACACTGGTGGATGGCTGAGAGTACAGTGACATGAGAAGAGAGAAGAACATGGTCAACACTTCAAGTTATTTTATATCTAGTCACTGAGCTTGCATTAGGAGACCAAGATTAACAGCGTATTTTTGGCCAGTTTTCCTTCAAAGCGAGCACAGAAAAAAAAAAGTATGTTTAGGTACAGCAATTATGGGGAAAATATCTTTGATCTTCTTCTAAAATATTTGCTGAAGGAGAACAAAAGTAACAAAAATATTCGATGTTATGAAAGCCCTCAGGAAAGGAATGTTTTTTTTGACATTTAAGAGCTATCGCTGGTCGTATCTTTTCCAACTCCTGGTCTCCAGCTTAAGAGCAAAGAACAAAAGCAGAAGATGAAGAATAAACAGAAGGAATAATGTTCCAGGGAAGAAGTGAGGAGCAGGAAGACAGAGGAACAGAAACTGAGAAAACCTCCCTGCCAGCCTCAAGGGGTGCCCGGGCCCTGATGCCTTTTGTTCTTTGGAGCTTTTTACAGACCCAACCTTCACTCAGCCAACCAGAGATGAGGGGCCAGGGACGATGCTTGGAGTTGGGGGTAAAAAGGTAAAAACAGCACTGTTGATGAAGACACGAATGGGAGAAGACAGTCAGGTAAACATATATATGAATTATACACAGAGAGACCACACATTCCAATGTTCTCAGGACAGTCCTAATTTATACATGCTAGATAATGTCATTTTTGCTAGCACCTTTTCACTTTTTAAAGGTCCCACATTGGGCGATACATGTGGTGCTATAATAGAAATCTTCACAGTGTCTCAAAGGACAGGGCGGTTGGGTCCGCCTGAGGAACTCCAGAACGATTCCCTACAGAGGGAACATTTAAAGGGAACGTCTCATGTAAGTAGCTACAGGCCAGGAAAGGAGGAAGAGGGCTGGACCTTCAGACGGAGCGAGAGTTGTGGGCCAAGATCCAAGGTCACAAGTGAGCACAGCGTGTTCAGAAAAGAAGAGGGAGGCAGAAAGGAGGAGGCTTTAAGAGGATAAAAATGTATCTGTATGAAAAATGTGTGGACAACGGAACAGAAAAGATGAGGGATGAGTTCAATGATTCCTGAGAATCCATCTGGGTTGATGAGCACAGTTCATGGGAGGGTTCCATCTGCCCACCTGGCAATTCCTCTAACAACACCCATGAGCTCAGGTGTAAAAACAAGACAACATTTGGATCCAACATTTTTTGAGAAGACAAAACAAAAGGACAAAGGACAAACACAGAGCTGAGTAAATTGGGAAGTACAGCCAGACTGGACAATGGGGAGTGTAGGAAAAAATAATGGAAGAACCTAAAAGACTAGATTAATGGATCTCAAGTTATAGTGTATGTAAGAATATCTAAGTGTTTGCTCAAATTACATTCTCTGGTGCTTTACAGATGGAACTCCTAGATAGAGAAAATCTGGTAAGAGTCTCAAAAATCATCTGAAAGGGAGGAGTGTGGTTGAAGCTAAGGTAAAGACCTGAACAGAGAATTACCGAACTCCATGCAAAGGGATGCTCTGCTTCTCTTTGAAAACACACTTACATAAACTGTTCTCTTTAAGGAAACACATTATTTAGCCCACTCCTTCATTGCTATCATTTCTTGCTCAGTTGTTCATTCTAAAACAGATTCCATTTAAACGAGGAGGTGAAAGACCTGTGTATCAAAAACAATACAACAGTGATGAAAGAAATGAAAGATGACACAAATAAATGGAAAGATATTCAGGGTTCGGTAATTAGAAGAATTAATATTTCTAGCACACCGCCCCAAAGCGATCTATAGATTTAATGCCAATGCTATCAAAATCCCAATGGCATTTTTTTTTTTTGCAGGAATAGAACAAACAGCCTAATATTTGAATGGAACCACAAAAGACCACGAACAGCCATAGCAATCTTGAGAAAAAAGACCACACTTCCTCATTTCGAAAAGTTCTACAAAGCTGTGGTCATGAAAACAGTAGGTATTGGCACAAATCAGACACAGAGATCAGTGGAACAGAATAGAGTGTCCAGAAATAAACCCGTACATACATGGTCAATTAATTTATGACAAAGAAACCAAAAATGCACAAGGAAAAAAGGACAGCTTCTTTGGTAAATCGCGCTGGGGAGGCTGGACAGCCACATGCCAAAGAATGAAACTCGGTCACTAGCTTACAGGACACACAAAAATCAGCTCAAAATGAATCAAAGACTGGAATTTAAGACCTGAAACCATAGAACTCCTGGAAGAAAACATAGACAGGGAGCTCCAGGACATCTGTCTTGGCGATGATTTTTTTGGATTTAACACCAAAAGCAAAGGCAACAAAAGCAAAAGTAAACCAATGAAATAACATCAAACTTCCAGTTTTTTCTAAGGAAAGGAAACCAGTAAAAAAGAAATGAAAAGGCAACCTACAGAGTGGGAGAAGATTTTTCCACCTGACACATCTCATAAGGGAATAATATCCAAAATATATAAAGAACTCATCCAACTCAAGAGCAAAAAACAAACAATCCAATTACATTATGGGCAGAGGATATGAATAGATATGTTTCCAAAGGAGGCATCCAGATGGCCAACAGACGCATGAAAACATGCTCAACCTCACTCATCATCAGGGAAATAGAGATCAAAACCACAATGAGATATGACTTTACACCTGTGGGGATGGCTATCTATTATCAAAAAGGAAGAAAACTGGGGTCAACAAGGATGTGGACAGAAGTGAATCCTTGTGCACTGCTGGTGGGAATGTAAATTGGTGCAGCCACCGTGGAAAACAGTATGGAGTTTCCTCAAGAAAATTGCAAATAGAACGACCATATCATCCAGCAATTCCACTTCTGGAAATGCATTCAAAGGACACAAAATCACTATGTTGAGGAGGTATCTGCACCCCCAAGTTCATCGCAGATGTGCAATAGCCAAGACATGGAAACCATCTAAGTAGCCATCAGTGGACGGGTGGATGAATGAAGAGAATGTGCCATATACACACACTCACATATTTTTCTTCCATAGAAAAAAGAAAATCTTGCCACTAGTTACATGGAAAGACCTTGAAGGTATTGTGCACAGTGAAATAAGTCAGACAGAGAAAGACACATACTATATAACCTCACTTACATGTGGAATCTAAAATAATAATAATGTAATATACAGTATGGTGACTATGGTCAATAATACAGTCTTGTATATTTAAAAGTTTCTAAAGGGTAGACCTAAAAGTTCTTATCACAAGGAAAAGAATTTCGTGAGTATAACAATAACATATATGCAATCATGATGTTGCACACCTGAAACTAATAGAATGCTATATGTCAATTACACTTCAATTTTAAAATACAATAACAGGGGGGGCGCCTGGGTGGCTCAGTCGGTTGAGCGACCACCTTTGGCTCGGGTCATGACCTTGCGGTTTGTGGGTTCAGGCCTCATGTCAGGATCTGTGCTGACAGCTCAGAGCCTGGAGTCTGCTTGGGATTCTGTGTGTATGTGTCTCTCTCTCTCTCTCCAAAATAAATAAACATTAAAAAAGAACAGAACAAAACACAGATTCCAAAGGGGGTTTGACTCACGTTCCAGCACCAGCAAATTGCTTGATCCATGTCTGTTTCGTCATCTGTAAAATGGGCATTAAATGTACTTACACTGTAGGGTTGTTGCATTAAATTATAAACTATATGCAAGGGACCCTCGATGGGAACTGTAATGTAATAGTCACTTGAAAAATATTAATTTCTTTCATTTTTTGTGTGCTGTGGTCTTATACAATCCTTAGAAAATTCCAGAAGACTACTCTTCAAGTGGACTGAATCAGGTGGAGTTCTGTCTGTGCCTAGGGTAGACTCCAGATAATCAGAAATCCTTTAGAGATCCAGAAAGATTGGGGCAGGAGGGATGCTTTATCTTTTTAGAGAATTCTTAAATTCTAAGGAAAGCAAAACGTTCAATTCATGGCTCACGTGACTAATGCAGAATCATAACATATTTAAATTTTCTAATGTTTACTTTTGAGAAAGAGACAGAGACAGAGACAGAGACAGAGCATGAGCAGGGGAGGGGCAGAGAGAGAGGGAGACACAGAATCCGAAGCAGGTTCCAGGCTCTGAACTGTCAGCACAGAGCCTGACGCGGGGCTCGAATTCACGAACCATAATTATCATGACCCGAGCTGAAGTCGGATGCTTAACCGACTGAGCCACTTAGGTGCCCAAATCATAAAAGATTTAGGTTGGAAGGGATTTGGAGTCATCTAGTCTGAACATATTGTTTGTTAGTTGGGAAACTGATGTGAAACTCAGTTTCACAACTCACAAAAAAACATGGTAGAAAGTACCTAGCACCCAGGAGCACGGATCGTCAAGCCTGAGTTCTATGGATTGATCCCTTGTTTGTGACTCATGTATTCATTCATTCATTCATTCATTCATTCGTTTGTTCATTCATTTTACAGATTTCAGTGAGTAGCCAAGATGTGCCACACCTTGTTCATGACACTGGAGTGTCATGTAGCCAATCATGTGATAATAACAGCTCGACTTGTTGAGGTCTTTTTGCACACGAAATATTGTTGTAAATAATTTGTGTATATTAACCCAGTAATCTCCACCTCTTTGCAGAATACTTTGCGTTAGGATTTTTTAAATTTTTTTTTTCAACGTTTATTTTTTATTTTTGGGACAGAGAGAGACAGAGCATGAACGGGGGAGGGGCAGAGAGAGAGGGAGACACAGAATCGGAAACAGGCTCCAGGCTCCGAGCCATCAGCCCAGAGCCCGACGTGGGGCTCGAACTCACGGACCGCGAGATCGTGACCTGAGCCGAAGTCGGACGCTCAACCGACTGCGCCACCCAGGCGCCCCTTGCGTTAGGATTTTTATGTGCTTCCAGGATTTGGAAAAGAATTAGTCAAAAGAAATTCACTTAGTTTAAATTTTGAGAAATTAATATCCAAATAATGTGCTTGTCTGAGCTCTTAATAAACCGGGGGAGGTAGATGAGTGCAAATTGTAATGTGAAGTGAGCAGCGAACACCACATCCATTCCGTAGCTCTTTAACACGAAACTGCTCACCTTCACGCAATGTTACGTCAATACACGTATCAGGAAGTGTTTATGTAAAGTTGCTGTTGCTTGCAAAAACCCAGTTCTGTCATCGAAAAGTATTTTCGGTACTCCGGGTCCACAGGTTTGGACATTAACTTATCCGTGTGAAAACGTAATTGCCTTTTTTGATTTTTGTGAAATAACCTCTTTACGGACCCTTTGCTCATTTCAAACCATTTGCAAACCAGTTACCTAACCGGAAATCTGCATCTTACTCAATGAGAAAAATTTCAACTTTGTCGGCACATCACTCTAGAAGTATTATTTCATAATTCCATGACCACACACGCCACATGAATGTATAATTTAATGTCTTCATTGCAATGCTTAAAAAAATAGCAAAATTACTATGGGCTGTTAAAAAAGATTGGGGGGGGGGTTTATTAGCCCCACTTTACGGATGAAGAAACCGAGGCAGAAGAAATAAATGGTAGGACTGGTAGGCAGTCATGCGAGAATTTGAACCTACCGTGTGCTCTGAACCACTACAGGGTACAACCTCTCAGAGAGAAGGAACACAACAGAGTTGACGGACCATAACACTAACACAGAGATCGACAGAGCTGTAAGGACAGTGGAGAAAACTCAAAACGCAACAGTGAAGACAAGGGTAGAAGTGCATTCAGATGCTAGCTGGGAAATCCCCGCGTTGCGTTAACACCGAACTCGAAAAGACAGGAAGCTGCCTGCAGAAAGAGTGGAGGAATTTGCACACTGGGATCAGCATGTGAGCAAACCCAGCTGCGTAAGGGCCTGGCGCGTTCGTGCAAAGGGAAGGGGGCCAGTGGGTCTAGCGTGTGGAGAGCAAGGACAAGAGTGAGAATAGCCGTTGCTGGAGACAAAGGCAGAGTCCAGATGGCGAGCGGCTTGGGCCACGTTGAGAGAGTCCAATTTCATTATTTGTACAAAGGGAAGTCGCTGAAGCTTTTTAACCTGAGACCACGGTTTCTGTGCTTTTCACATTTTCCCTTCAGTCTTTCTCAACCTCGTGCACTATACCTGTTGGATCGTGAATAAAGGTTAGAGTTGAATTGACTGTCCTTAAAACTACGGAGAGAGAAGGCTTTTGTTTTTTTTTTTCCCACTTGATTGCTTCTTTATGGTTAAGAGGGGACACAGGCCATGTAGAAATAATAAGCAGTAAAATAGAGCTAAATATATCTCAGAGCTCTCTGTTTTCACGCCAATAAAAATATTACCCTGCCATCCACACCACCGTCCGCATATTTGAATAAGTAAGTAACAATGACGCCATTTAAAATGAGAAGGTCAGCCATAGGTCCATATTTCTAGAAATCCCCAGCCTAAATGAAGGAAAACATCCAGCTAGAATTTTTTTCCTCAGCCCTCAGGTTCCCTGCTCATGTTTTACGAAAATGAATTACTTCTGCTGTTAAAAGAAATACGCCCTTGAAAAACTATGTGTGGCTTCAGCGATCCATCTGAACTGGAAAATGTATATCAGAGTAAAAGCAGAAATTGACTTGCCTCCGACACACATCTGCTGCAAGCAGGAGACGGCGGAAGGGAAGGGACATATTTCCAGGAATTCTTTCCATGCCCCCTTTAAAGAGTGAACTTCAAGCACCTGCAGGAGAGCAGACCAGCGTCTGGGTCCCGGATCAAGGAGGATAAAAACCAGAAACCGGACTCAGTTCAAGGTTTACTCCCCAGGAGGCTAAAACGTCCTGCAAAGGAAAGCAAAGGGACCTGGTGACAGTTGAAGAGTGTGGTCCCCGGTGCCCTCCGGACGAGCCCCCCAGCTCTGTGATCACAGCAGCCTCGCCGCGAGCAGAGCCTCCAGGGCCAAGGCCCAAGGAGTCGTGCACTTTCTGCCCTGCACCCCCACGAGTCACATTAGTGCCACACACATTTTCTTGTTAATGTGTAAGACCTTGAATTTACAACTCAGCAAAAGCCTTGCCTCCACAGGCAGAGGGTTCAAGTCTTGGGTCTTAAAATTTTTGCTCTGCGCGGTCCGGGGCCATCTCTCCGTAAGTCTTCACCATAAAACGTAGAATGTGGGGAAAGAAACAGCGTCAGGATAGAGATGTTATGGTCTCTAGAATTTTAGCTGGAGAGCGTTCTCCCAATCCCCTTACAAATAATGTTTGACATGTATGTAAGTAAATTTCAGAGAGGAGGCCGTGTATTTGAAGACTCCAGGTTTCTGTGGAGACAAGACTAAATCTGTGCTAACGAAGCAAAGCATTGTTTATTTCGCAGTTACCTGCTCCCACTGACCTAGCAAGAAACACTCTTGCCTTTGAAAGCACAGAGCGCTCGACATCCGTTTTTCCTTCAGATGCTCTTTTTCTCACAGAACATTGCGGGAACAACTGCATCAGCTTTGAAAAATCCACCGAAGATACATATTTTAAATCCCTTCTGTCGCACCACACAAGATTAAATGCTGCAATAAATGAGTTCACAGCAAGTCAGAGGTATAATTATAATATTCAATCCTTTTAATGATTTTAACACAACAGGTTATCCATTTTTAAATGATGTGTACACAAGGGCATGGGATTCAAATTGACAGTCTCTTTTCCCTCCCTCCCTTTATCTACACCTTGAAAGGGAGTAAAGCGTTGAGCATTTGGGTAATGCTTTTAGAGCTTGCAAAGTGCTCACACATACTCCAAATTATTTGACACAGCATTTTGGAAACACAGAAACGGATACCCAGAAAGGCTAACTGACTTGTCCAACACTCTCCTGCTAGCAAGTTAAAAGAACAAAACTCAAACCCAGGGGTTCTCCCACAATCTCAAATGTGAGTCCCCAGTGGCACGCATAAGACACACAGGAATGGATGGCATTCTGTGAGCTGCTGCCTCCAGGCAGAGTGCCAGGATTGCAGTTAGTACAGTCCCCTGACATTTTCGGAAAACAGCGTTGATACATATTACCAAATAAATATTTGCTCTCATGTTGCATGGACTGCCCTCACATGATCGACCTATCCACCAACACATACAAAATATATAATCACTTTATTTCAAGGCTAACAAGCTTAGGAAGAGATTTTACCTTATTTTTTTAGGCGGACACCAGCTGATCCTTGCGCTGTTTGTTTACATATTGGCAAATGCTATGACGTCATGTGCCCAGTTCAGCATCATTCCCAATCAAAACTTTGGGAAAATGGTAGTTTATAATCCCCTGCAAAAGTGTGTCTATGGATTATTGACGAGGCTTACACCATCCGTGAGTACAGAAAATGGGTCATCAATTTAAATGTGATTTCTAATATGAAATGAAATACAAAGAAATAGCAGAGTTGCCATGAGATGAAATTTTAAGTGCATAATTTTAAAGTCTTTATGTTAGAGGGGCGCCTGGGTGGCTCAGGCAGTTAAGCATGTGACTTCGGCTCAGGGCATGATCTCACGGTTCGTGAGTTCAAGCCCCATGTCAGGCTCTGTGCTGATGGCTCAGACGCTGGAGCCTGCTTCAGATTCGGTGTCCCCCTCTCTCTCTGCACGTCCCCTGCTCACAGTCTGTCTGTCCCTCTCTTTCAAAAGGAAATAAATATTAAAAAAATAAATAAAACATAAGGATCAGTAATACATTTGCTACCAATAAATCGTGTCTGTGCCAATCATGGAGAAACACAGGTCCCTGAAACGTTAATGGGGCTGCTGCAGGCCAGTCCCACGCACACAGTCCACTCACCTTGGGACAAGTCAGGACCACACCTGCCATTCCCGATGGCAAATTTTGCCCACTGTTGGTGTTCACGCCGAGTCTAAGAATATGTAGGGGGCAGCAGCAAATCTGAAAAAGTACGTTATTGGTAACCAGAGGATAGTATCAACATGAGCAAAAGAATTGAGATCTGCATTTCAGATCAGACAACCTGGAGGTTTTTCTCTTTACAAAGCGCTTGTGGGAGAATGCGCGTGGGAGCTTGAACCTGGCGTTATTGCATTAACTACTGGCCTCTTCATTTGACACCACTGGGTATCAGTTCCACTCTTCCAGCTTGCAACGTGGCCCAAGACTGGCCATACGGAAGCTATCTTAGTTACATCAGCATGTACTGAGGTGAGGAAACTTCATTTCTTTCCTTCCTTCCTTCCTTCCTTCCTTCCTTCCTTCCTTCCTTCCCTCCTTCCTTCCTCTTTCTTTTCTCTTTCTATCTTTCTTTCTTTCTCTCTTTCAAGAGAGGAGATGAGAAAATTTCTGACAAGACATCCATTTGCTAAGAAACTCACGGCGTTAAGAAATGCTGACCATCACTACTTGTAATCATTTATACTGGGACCTTAATGGCAAGAAGCATTTCATACACTTCCCAGGGATCTCTACGTGTAACTCATGATCTATTCATGCCAATTTCTCTGGTTTTAAAGAAATTTTAAGCATAGAATAAAATTGCAGGAAAACAATGCCTAAGACGCTTCTATAATGCACTTTTGATGATCAAAATGGCATTTTATGGACTTAACTTGTTTATATGTATGATGAATTTTGAACTTATCAAAAGTAGGATACTTAAGAGTGTCATTACCCACGCAAGAGGCATTTGTTTTTATAATTTGATATTGAAGAATAAACTTCTCTGAAATAAATAGCTGTTGCCAAGCCTCAACAATAGTAATTTCCGGAGGAGCACAGGATTACCTTGGGGCAAAACAGTTGTACTGCCTACGTAAAACAAACACTGGGGAGTCTGTTAGAAAGCATTGTGAGGTACGAAGCTTGAAGCCAGCACATTCTTCCCCCACCAAGAAACTACAGTTTTAAAGATGAAGCTTCCAGTTTGGAGACCCTGAGTTAGGCATAAATAATTTATATTCATCTAGGTTGAATGCCTGAGTCTCTGGCATGTTAAGTGCTCCAATTATCTGGACCAGACAAGTATTTCATTTTCATTTTCTGGGGTGATATTTTTATGGTCGACTATATCGGTGGATGTTTCTGCATGATTACTTACAATGGGCTTGTTCATTCTCCCATTTAAACTTGCTAAAAGACGTTGGTTTAATATTTTGCTATATTGAAATTTCTATTAATCCTGAAGGGTCATAATGAATTACGCTGGTGTGTTTTATGATTGGTTTATCCCTAGCGGACCGCAGGGAGGGGATTTCAAGCCTTAAGGAAAGTCTCCTTTGCATGATTAAGTACCTTCTGTTCCCACTGTCCCTCTCATCTTCAACTCTAATGGTATTTATCTCACCACTAACACATTTCTTTGGAGAAGGAGCAATCTTAGCATTAGCGAAGTTGTTTTGAAGAAAACAGCACGCCTGTAGACGCACAGGCAAAGGCGAGGACTGTACTTTTCACGTTACAGTTTGGTGGGACCTGAATGGTTCCTCATCGAGAACTATTTCCCTTCTTTTACCAAAAGGGGAAGAGTATGGAAAATTGGAAGAAAGGGAAATCATGAAAACTGGCAGTTCTTCCCCACCCCCCACCTTTGGCATTTCTTACTTACATACTGTGAGGAATTCTTTTCTCCCCTCCCCTAGCAAGCAATTATCAAAAAGGAGGTGGGGGGAAATCTTGTTGAAATGCCATAGTCTTACAGGTTCTGGACAATGTCAGGTGGCTCGGTGGAGGCATCATTTTAAGACACTGGGAGCAGAGCCAAGAACGACTTCATTTTTACCTTCTTTATGTTTCACTTCAAGGCTTGATGAATTAGCACTCCACAGGTCATGGCACTGATGTCATCGTCTTCAGAAGTCTCTTCTTTTAGTGTTTATGTTTTTAAATACCCCCTGTATTCTCTGTATCTGCTTCACCGTGGCCCCAGATCCCCCTACAGGAAGTAACAGGGAGAAGAAAAAAGGAAGCATTGGAGCCCGGAAGCTTCCAAGCCCCCTCAAAAGGTGAGAGGGAAACTGAAGGCAGAGCGAGGGAGGGGAATTATTCAGAAAAGAAAAACAGTTATTGCGTTCAGCCGATCTTCATTCACGCAAAACAGCTTCGGTGTCCGATCTGAACACAAGTGCCACTTAAAACGTACCCACCGCGCGCAATCCGCTGTCACGGCGCGTGATTCAGGGGAAGACTCCAGGGGTCAACCCTGATCGATCTGTTTCTTTCAGTCACCGCACACCTTCCAGGGACCAGGCATCCAAAACATTTCTGGGCCTGCCCCGTCTTCCCCGGCCGCCACCTGCGCCCTCCTGGTCTAAAACAGCAACGCGTCTCACGTGGACGGGAGCAGCTCGCCCATTACCGTCTCTCCACCTGCACACCCGCCTCACTGGCCTTTGCCCTCCAGCCTCCACCTGGCCATTGACTCTGTCCTCTGCCCGGTCAGCCCTTCCTCTCAGTTTCACTTCTTCCACTCCTCCCCGTCCTTCCGTTTTCAGACCAGATACGGTCTCGTGAAGGATGATTTCCTCTGGAAAGTAGCCCTCCCCTCGCTGTCAGTCTGTATTTTATCTCTTGGTTTGTTTTCTCTTTCCTGCTAATTACTATTGAAGTTTTTCTTATTTGTTTATTTGTTTATTTCGTATTTCCTTCCCCTCCTTTCCTTAACTCCAAATAGAAGGTAAACTCCGTGAGGGACGCGGATGTTGGCCTCAGTGCTGTCTTCCAACACCCAGAGCAGGAGTCCCACTGATGGGGACAAACGGTGAATACTTCCTAAATGGATGCAAACGTCAGGCACGTTATTAGGTGACACCCATCCGTCCTAAGAGCAGATATGCCGTATTCTCATTATTCATCTTTCGTAGGTGAGCAAACCAAAGCGTAGAGGGATTAGATAATCTGCCCGGGATTGCATGAATAATAAATGGCAGAGCCAGAACTAACACCACTTCGTTTGGAGTCATTTATTCAGACTCCAAAGTCTTTGGCCTTTTCGTCGAGCCTGTAACTTACAGAGGTGAGTTACAGGGTAACTCCTATGGGAGTAAGTGTGACCATCTCCGTTTTTATAGACCAGGAACCTCAGGCTCAGCGTAATCAATCCTTTTGCCCCAAATCACACAGGTGAAATGTGGTGCAGTCAGATTTTGAATCCCCGTGTGAGACCTCACCTCTCAAGTCATGGTCCCAACGTTAAGGTATCACAATAGAAGGTTCTAAGAACAAAAGATCTTTTAAAAAATACATCTTTTTTTTTTTTTTTTTTTACATCAGGCATTAAATTCTTGCCATCAGTATACAGTGTAAATATTCACGACTGACCCTTCTAGGAATATGAGTTTTGATGTGATCACCATCTCTTTACAAAGCAAGTGATACTGTAATAGACCTTTTAGGGAAAGCCCGTACGTGTAGAGCAAATCCAGTCATCTGATTTAGTGAGAGAAAAGATTGGCCCAGGAAAAATCTTTTACAAAGGCTTCTCTGACCTCTTTTTCCTCCAGGGTGCTTGAAATGGAGATCAGTCCAAGGGCCCCCTGGAGGTATCCCTAAGTCTCTTACCCTGAAAAACTGGATGGAGCCAGACACCCTGCCAGTTCACTGGAATGATACTGTTGGTTGGGGGAGGAACAGAACAGTCAGGTCTGTCCTACCACAGTTTCTACAATGGACTAGCTCATATAAGGTTGCCACATGGGGAAATGATGAGAATCCGGCCCGGGTGATGTCTTTGCGTGTGATTTTTCTCCCGTATGTTCGTGGTTCGTGTCATGGAACAACAGCTCCAGAGCACTAACTCCGCTAACATGGCTGGACAGAGTGACAGAACAGGACGGAACTGTGACTTCCATCCACTCCACGTTTGCCCGAAATTTGGTCACCTGCTCTGCATCACAAACGTTGCATGCTCTCCTTGGTCTTTGTCTCTGTGACACTGAAGCTCAGTTATTCCTTGTACCCTTCTACCTTTACTCTTCCACGTTTTCAAAACTACCTTCCAAGTATTTTCTTACTTACTAGAAGTTTCACATGTTCTTTTCAAAACCCTGAGTGTATTTTGTTATGAAAATTTTAGATTCACAGCAAAACTGAGTACAAAGTACACAGATCCTATCTACCCCTGACCACCCCCACCATGTACACAGGCTCCACCTACTATCAACAACAACATCAGATTGGTACTCTTGTCACCATTGATGAATGTACGATGACACATCATTATCATCCAAAGTCCATACTTTACATCCAAAGTCCATAAAGACTCACTCTTGACATTCTGTGGTTTTTAACAAAAGTAGGTGACATGTATCCATCACTGTAATGTCGAGAAGAGCTGAAAAATAATCTGTGTATTCCAACCTATTCATGTCACCATCCTCTGTACCTCTGGGAAACGCTGATACTTCTACTGTTTCTACAGTTTTCCCTTTTCAGGATGTCATGTAGTTACAAACATGTGTTTTGTACATACTAATATTTTTTCTTCTTGTTTTTGGTGTTCTGTTTAGAGCATTCAAGTTACAAAGCTCCATAGGCTTCAAAGGGTCTTTCCCATCTCTATTTTTCCAAGACATGCTGTTCCTTTTAATGTGCAACTTTGTAAAATGAGTGATCATTTAAAAATGGACATATTGAGTTTTTATAGCACCCTAATTGCATTTGAACCGTTATAAATTTGGGGGTCTCAATGTTATAAGTATTGGGGCTAGTAGTATAAACTAGCCTAATCTAGTTTACATAGATACTTCACTAAAATCAGTTTTACCCAAAGGGTGAAGGTATTTTGAAACAGCCCTATTAGGACCAATGCAGAATATGAGGTATGTTCCTCTATCTATACTTTCTTAAAGGTTTTTAATCAAGAAAGGATGCTGTATTTTGTCAAATGCTTTTTCTTTTTTTTTAATGCTTATTTATTTTCAGAGAGAGCAAGCAAAGGAGGGGCTGAGAGAGACATTCGAAGAAAGTTCCACCCTCAGCACAGAACCTGACAGGGCTTGATCCTATGACCTAGAGATCATGACCTGAGCCAAAACCAACAGTTGGAGGGACACTTAACCAACTGAGCCTACCAGGCACCCCTGCCTGGTGCTTTTTCTGCATCTACCGAGAGGATCATAGGGATCTTATCCTTTCTTTTATTAATGTGAAGTGTCACGTTGATTGATTTGCAGATATTGAACCACCCCTAGAGCCCAGGAATAAATCCCACATGATCGTGGTGAGTAATTCTTTTAATGTACTGTTGGATTTGATTTATTAGTATCTTCTTGAGAATTTTTACATCTGTGTTCATTAGGGATATTGGTCTGTAATTCTCCTTTTTAGTGGGGTCTTTGTGTGGTTTTGGAATCAAGGTAATGCTGGACTCATAGAGTGAGTTTAGAAGTTTTCCTTCCATTTCTATTTTTTGGAACAGCTTCAAGAGAATAGATGTTAACTCTTCTTTAAATGTTTGGTAGAATTCCCCTGGAAAGCCATCTGGCCCTGGGCTCTTGTTTTTTGGGATATTTTTGATTACTGGTTCAATTTCTTTACTTGTCATGGGTCAAATTTTCTATTTCTTCCTGTTTAAGTTTTGGTAGTTTATGTGTTTCTAGGAATTCATCCATTTCTTCCAGATTGCCCAATTTGTTGGCATATAATTGCTCATAATATTCTCTTATTATCATTTGTATTCTGTGGTGTTGGTTGTGATCTGTCCTCTTTCATTCATGATTTTATTTATTTGGGTCCTTTCTCTTTTCTTTTTGATAAGTCTGGTTAGGGATTTATCAATTTTGTTAATTCTTTCAAAGAACCAGCACATAATTTCATTGATCTGTTATATCTTTTTTAAAAATTTTGATATTATTTATTTGTGGTCTAATCTTTATTATTTCCTTTCTTCTGATGGTTTTGGGATTTACTTGTTCTTCTTTTTCCAGCTCCTTTAGGTGCAAGCTTATATTCTGTGTTTGGGGCTTTTCTTGCTTCTTGAGTAAGACCTGTATTGCTATATGCTTCCCTCTTAGGACTGCCTTTGCTGCATCCCATAGGTTTTGTCCTGTTGTGTTTTCATTTTCATCTGCTTCCATGTATTGTTTATTTCTTCTTTAATCTTCTGGTTAACCCATTCATTCTTTAGTAGGATGTTCTTTAACCTCCATGTATTTGTGGTCTTTCCAAATTTTTTCTTGTCACTAACTTCAAGTTTCATAGTGTTGTGGTCTGAAAATATGCAGGCTTATGATCTCAACCTTTTTGTACTTGTTTCAGCCAGATTTATTGCCCAGTATGTGATTCATTCTGGCCATATACAAAAGATCCACAACTAATATCATCCTCAATGAGGAAAAACTGAGAGCTTTACCCCTAAGATCAGGAACATGACAAGGATGTCCACTCTCACCACTGTTGTTCAACATAGGACCAGAAGTCCTAGCCTCAGCAATAAGACAACAGAGAGCAATTAAAAGGTATCTGAACCAGCAAGAAGAAGTCAAATTTTTACTCTTTGCAGATGACGTGATAGTCTATGTAGAAAACCTGAAAGAATCCACCAAAACTTGCTGGATCTTATACATGTATTTAGCAAATTTGCAGAATATAAAATCAATGTACAGAAATCTGTTGCATTTCTATACAGCAATAACAAAGCAGCAGAAAGAGAAATCAAGGAATCCGTCTCATTTATAATTGCACCAAAACCAATGAGATATCTACAAATACACCTGACCAAAGAGATAAAAGATCTGTATTCTGAAAATGATGGAACACTCACCAAAGGAATTGAAGAAGACACAAAGAAATGGAAAAACGTTCTATGTTCGTGGATTGGAAGAACATTTATTGTTAAAATATCTATACTACCCAAAGAAATCTACACATTGAATGCAATCCCTATCCAAATAACATCAGTATTTTTAACAGAGCTAGAGCAAACAATTCTAAAATTTATATGTTACCAGAAAAGAGCTCAATTGCCAAAGCCATGTTAAAAAAAGAAAACCAAAGCTAGAGGCATCACAATTCCGGACTTGAAGCTGTATTACAAAGCTGTAATCATCAAGACAGTAATGGTACTGGCAGTAAAACAGACACTGAGATCAATGGAATAGAATAGAGAACCCAGAAGTGGACCCACAAACGTATGGCCAACTAATCTTTGACAAAGCAGTAAAGAATATCCAATGGAATAAAGACAGTGTCTTCAGCAAGTGGTGCTGGGAAAACAGGACAGCGACGTGCAGAAGAATGAACCTGGACCACTTTCTTACACCATACACAAAAATAAACTCAAAATGCATGAAAGACCTAAATGTAAGACAGGAAGCCATCAAAACCCTTGAGCAGAAAGCAGGCAAAAACCTCTTTGATCTTGGCTGCAGCAACTTCTTACTCAACACATCTCCAGAGACAAGGGAAATAAAAGCAAAAATCAACTATTGGTACTTTATCAACATTAATGCTCTGTACAGCGAAGGAAACAATCCACAAAACTAAAAGGCAACCTATGGAATGGGAGAAGATATTTGAAAATGACATATTGGATAAAGGGCTACCATCCAGAATCTATAAATAACTTACCAAACTCAATACCCTCAAAATAAATAATATAGTTAAGAAATGGCGAGAAGACATGAATAGGCGCTTCTCCAAAGAAGACATCCAGATGGCTAAACAGACACATGAAAAGATGCTCAACATCACTCATCATCAGGGATACGCAGATCAAAACACAATGAGATACCACCTCACACCTGTCAGAATGACTAAAATTAACAACTCAGGAAACAACAGATGTTGGCATGGATGCAGAGAAAGGAGAACCCTTTTGCACTGTTGGTGGGAAAGCAAACTGGTGCAGCCACTCTGGAGAACAGTATGGAGTTTCCTCAAAAAGTTAAACATAGAACTACCCTATGACCCAGCAACTGCACTACTAGGTATTTACCCAAAGCATAGAAGAATAGTGATTTGAAGGGGTACATGCACCCCAGTGTTTATACTGGCACTATCAACAATAGCCAAGTGTTGGTAAACGGAAAGAGCTCAAATGTCCCTCAACTGATGAATGGATAAAGAAGATGTGATATGTATATACGATGGGATATTGTTCGGCAATCAAAAAGAATGAAATCTTGCCATTTGCAGCAACATGGATGGAACTAGAGGGTTTTATGATAAGCAAAATAAGTCAGCCAGAGAAAGACAAATATCATATGATTTTACTCATATGTGGAATTTAAGGAACAAATCAGATGAACATATGGGAAGGGGGGAACAGAGAGGGAAACAAGCCACAAGAGACTCTTAATGATGGAGAACAAACAGGGTTGATGGAGGGCGGTGGAGGGGGGGGATGGGCTAGATGGGTGATGGGCATGAAGGCATCACCTGTTGGGATGAGCCCTGGGTTTTGTCTCTAACTGATGAACCACTGAATTCTACTCCTGAAGCCAATATACACTATATATCAACTAACTTGAATTTAAATAACATCTTCAAAGAAAAACAAAGAAGAAGAAACAGTGTACGTACCGTCGTGGGGTCTTGAGCAAGTGCCTAAATCGTAATCACCTTGCCCGTCAAATAGGTGTTATCATTGCTGAGTCCCCGACAGAAAGACCTGTGGGATAGACTTAGCTCAGTACACTCTCCTACGGTCGTGCAAACATTTGAGGTGCAATTTTCATCATTGGCTTTATCAGGCCCCCTGCAATTCTGCCACTTACTATCCATACGACCTTGGGAATGTTATTTAACCTCTTAGAGCATCAGTTTCTTCATCTGTAAAACCTGCAACGTGGGGTAAATATCTGAAGTCACTAAGTGAGATCACGTATGCATGATTAGTAACACGCACGGCGTCACATTCAAGCAGACAGAACGACATTCAAACACTTCCCCAGGAACAGCAGCCACATTTTAAGAAACATGCACTTTCACCGCTTTTCTGGTTATATCTCGTAGTTGACTGCTGTCCCTGCATTCATATCAGAATGGTTCCAGGGGCTGCTGTGTGAGAAAGGAATACGTCTGTAATCAGTAGCAGACACACTAAGCTGAGGAAAAAGAAATTTCCAAACTGCATTTCTTTCCTCTCATTTAGCCAGGGACATATTCACAGGAGGAACTCTGGGTCGGTAAATAGTTTATTAAAATTCTTTCTGGGTTTCATTGTATTCAATTTAAAGAAGGGAGATAAGACAAATGACATGCATCAAAATAAATCCCAGAATTTGAGAATGAAGCAAGAAAAAGGAATAAAGAAACTGGAAGAAATAATATGTGAATATTTGTCAGTTACTGGGCTGCGGAATTTTTGAGTGTAATACTATAGAAGGGAACCATAAAATAACAGCTATAGAAATATGACTTCCAGGGGTGCCTGGGTGGCTCAGTTGGTTAAGCATCCGACTTTGGCTCAGGTCACGAACTCGCCATTTGTGGGTTCGAGCCCCGCATTGGCTCTGTGCTGACAGCTGGGAGCCTGGAGCCTGCTTCGGATTCTGTGTCTCCCTCTCTCTGCCCCTCCCCGACTCATGCTCTATCTCTCTCTCAAAAATAAATAAACATTAAAAAAAATTTTAAAAAAAGTTCTTCCACTCTTCACTCTAAAAAGACAAACAACTAACTAGGAAAACTATGGGATATATAGATGGATTATTATTACAATAAGATAATTACATTGAGATTAATAGCATAATGACACTAAAATGAGATTAATAAAGTTAGTGGTCTTATTGTGTTGAAATGTTCTCTACAACAAAAAGAGAAACATCCATGAAGAGAGCTGATGCTATGAGCTGAATATCTTTGTCTCCTAAAAGTTCCTCTGCCGAGACCCTCAAGTCCAGGGTGACGGTATTAGGAGGTGGGGTCTTTGGGACGTGCTCAGGGAACCCTCATCAGGGCAGTAATGCCCAGATGCCAGAGTGCCCCCTCACCCCTCCTGTCCTGTTTGGACAGTGTGAGAAGACCGGTATGCATGGACCGGGAAAGGACCTTCACCAGACGCTGAATCTACAGGTGCCTGGATCTGGGATTCGCCACACTCCAGGACTGTGGGAAACAAGTTTCTGTTGCTTACAAGCCACCCAGTCTGCGTTATTTCTAGTATAGCATCCCAGACTAAGACAAATGGGTAAATGACAAATTCAGATAATTCACTGGAAGAGTATTAAGTAAGCAACTAGTATATGCTAGACAGGGTTCTAGGTGGTGGAATTCATACCAGAAGGGAAGAGATAGCCATACTTCTTCCGCTCGGGAAGCTTCTAATCTAAGGAGAAGGGGGACAGTAAAAAGTACAGGGAGGCAGTTACACAATTAAACAACATGACTTTTGGTGGCAAACGTATGTTAGACAAAAGCAGGGGGAGCAGATAGAGAATGGCGGGAGAGAGTCTATTTTGGACTGCAGACGCATGGAAAGTTCCTCCGAGAAGGTGACATTGGAGCAGAATAGATGGAGGAATAGAGTGAGCCTTGAGATCTAGAGACAGAGATGCCCTGAGGGGGGAGAAAACCAACAGTGAGGTCAAGGTCTCTGAGAGAGAAACGACCTTCGCACGATGTAACAGCAGCAAAGTGCATGTGGCTGGAACAGAGTAAGACAGGAAAGGTGGCTGGAAAGAAAGAGGGTCCAGCTCATGTGGACAGATATTTACACTATTTGACCAGTGATTCCAATTCTAGGAATTTATGTTGTTGATGAAACCATCGCATATATATATATATATATATATATGGACACATATTCGTACATTATAATTCAAAATAATGCAATATCGAAAACAAACCAGTGTCCCACCACAGAGGTGATTGCATTAGTGTGGCTAGAACACTAACTTGGGAATTTATGCAGAAATAAAATAATATTTTCACACGACGTAATGAAAGTAAATACTAAGGACAATACATTGAAAGGAAAAAAAGCAGTATGCAAAAGGAAAAATGGCCCTAATTTTAGTGAGAAAACAAAGAAGCAAGCAAACAGGAACATGGAGAGGTAAGAAGTGATTATCGCTGTGTTGAAAAATTATAGGTGATTTCGAACTTCCTCTTTATCGGCCTGTGTTTTCCATTTTGTCCAGGGGCAATGTGTCACTGTTATACTCAGATAAACAGTCAAGGGTTATTAAGAAAATTAAGTTTGCATTCAAAAATGTCTTGCTTTTTATAAAATGGCCTCTGATGGGTTATCCCCATAGGGAATTGCATGTACACCTTCTTTGGCTAGAGACAGAACTAAGGCAAGGGAAATGCATAGTTCTCTGGATGTATTTTTGAAAAGAATCATCGCAGAAAGATGGGATATTAGACAGGGAAAGGACAGAAAGATAGTCAAACGACTTTGTTTTAAAGATGATGAGACTGCGACTCAGGAAAGATATGAAACCTTCCAAGAACCCCACGATGAGTTAAGGGTGGCAGTGAGACTGAAGCCTCAGTCTCTTTTCTTTGTTTCTTCCAAGAATTGTATTTAAATTCTGGTTAGTTAACATGTAGTATAGCCTTGGTTGCAGGAATGGAATTTAGGGATTCATCACTTACACCTAACACCCAGTTACAGCCTCCATATCTGAATTCTCATTTTCCCATATCCCAGAACCCCTCCTTAGGCCTAACAGCAGCATTGCCGATGTCAGGGTAACAGGGATATGTCAGAAGAAGGAAGAAATGACTGGGGGAACCTCTGATGTGTAGGAAAAAATCTACCCCTAGTGAGAGAGAAACCTTCAATCGGCAATGTAACCAACTGTGGATAGAATCAAGCACACAGACTAAAGGCAATAACTTGAGACTTGAGATACATTGATCTGGCTACCAACCCTTCAGAGTATCCATTTTGAGGACAACAAGTTCAGCCAGGAAAGGTATTTGAAGCAGCATAGCTGGTAACCATCCCTCCCTTGTGAGAAGAAGACCGAGTGACTTAGAACCTAGAGGGAGGGTCCGATTGGATGCCCAGAGGCAGTAAGCCGGAGAAAGTCTATCTGTAAGGACATTACCCCTCTCGTGTCCCTGTGGTTCTGTATATTTGAATTCCTGTACAACAGCAGGCTGCTCTTGGACCTGCACTCTCTTTAGATCGATATCTCACCATAGTTATTCCACCATGATGCACCTCGTAGGTGTTTCCCGCATGGTTAACATGCAAACATACGAATGGCGTGGCACATATGACTGTAACGCAGGATCTATAGAACAATTCGGCAATTCCAGTAGTCACGCTGCATTCCAAAAGAGCTTGCTTGGATGGCAAAGTGGAAAAACAGAAGTGACCATCTCACAGACCGGTCTGTAAATCTAATTTGGTCACTTTCTACCTTGGGGTCAATGGGCCTCAGCTTCTTCATCTATTCTACCCGATAGGACTAAAAAGATAAAACGAGACAGTGGATGTAAACTAAGGGGGACAGTATTCGGAACCCAGAAAGCACAAGATAATTACTAGAGGCTGTTGTTACAATTCTCACTTTTGATTTCGGACATCACCCGTTCCCCTTCATCCCTGCCACTTTCCCCACACACAATCAGAGTTTGTTGAACCAGGAATAGACACGATGGTTTTTCACACTGCTGGTGCAGAGCCGGACATCTCAAGGACACCTAGTCCTTGATCAGCTCCGTGAGAGCTGAGATCTCTCAGGATCCTGAAGATTAGGGCAGAAACTTGCTTGGACGCGTAAGCAGCTGAAATTACTCACGAGGCAGTAAAATGGATTTCCATAAGCCCAACATGAACATCTACCGTAGGGGTTTGCAGACGCTGCTTGCATATCAGGTGCACATGAGTGAGCGTGCACGTTGTGTGCGTGGGTGTGCATGCACTGTGCGTGCGTGAAGGAAGAGGAGATCCTTTCTGACCTGCAACGTTGCTGCATCCGTGGAATAACGATGTAATGATGGGTTCTACTGTACTTGTCGTCTACATGTGCTCTGGAGGCAGCAGCGAGCCCACAGGAGGCCTCGCAAAGTTCAATTTTCAATTCCTCCCCCACAGAGCATGAAGCGAAATGGAAAAACAAATGTTGCCAATTTGAGTTTTGTAATACATTCGGGGAGAAAGGATATTAAGTTTGAAAGTCAAAGCAGTACATTTCTTCCCTGTGTGGCTGTAATCTAATCCTGTTCTTGGATAAAAATGTAGATCATGAGGGTGGGAGCCTGAAACTGGTCACCTCATCTCCATATTTACAACCTACATTTGCACGCGTACATGTGACTCTTTAAACTGTTCCTGGGGATCTATTCCCTTATTTAAATTTTTCGTTACTCTTAGTAACATGTATAAGAATCGTCTGTAGAACTTGCTGAAGATACAAATTCCTAGTCTCCCGTGAAAAATTCTCATTCAGGGACTTGCAAGTTTTTGTTTTGAGAGAGAGAGAGAGAGAGAGAGAGAGAGAGAGAGAGAGAGAGAGCAGGGGAGGGGCAGAGAGAAAGGGGGAAAGAGAATCCCAAGCACGTTCTATGCTATCAGCACAGAGCCCAGCGTGGGGCTCGAACTCCCAAACCGTGAGATCATGCCCTGAGTAGAAAGCAAGAGTCTGAGCCCCCCAGGTGCCTGGGACCTGCATGGCTTAATGAGCATCGCAGGTGATTCTAGTGCAGGTGGTCAGCCCTACTCTGCCTTGAAAAGCTGCTCCTTGCTTTGCTGTTCTTTCTGGTTAATTCCTTCTAATGAGGCCTTCCCACCGCTGTTTTCTCCTGGGGAACGTATACGTTTTCCTTCAATTTGTAAAAAATGTTCTTAGATGTCTCGCCGTCTCTTTTTGCTCCTTTGCTTTTCCAATCCATACACTGGTTAATATGAAACATCTTCACTTGGCTTCCAGAACACACATTAGCATCTTTTTCTCTCGCATTTTTGGCCACTTCTCAGTAGTCTTTCTCGGTCCCTACTCATCTGTCCAAGCTCTCCAGGTTGGTACTCACGGGCCTCGGTCCTCAGATATTTTCTGTTTCCTGTCCAAACCACTCCCTAAGTAATCTTATCCATCTCATGGCTTGTATGTCCAACTGTTCGACATCTCCCCTTGGATGTCTACACAGCATTTTCAACTTGCCATGCCCCCCCCCCCCACGGGATCCCGATAAGCCCTCCAAACCCGAGTCTCCTCCAGTGTTCTCCATCTTTCCCGTTGCCAAAATTCTTGGAATTATGTTAAACTCTTCCCTTTCTCTCATACCCTGTATTCAATCCACTAGCAAATCTCATTGGTTCTGCTTAAAAATTCGCTTATAATCTGGACACGTCCAACCACCCCAAACCCCGGCAGTCACCACCAATCCTCACCCGTGAGATTCAAAGCATCCTCGTTGACCTCCTTTCTCTCACACCTACGTCCCTTTTCTGAGCCATTCTGACCTCGGCAGCCGGGATGGACTTGTTAAAATCTAAGTGAGACCACATTGGTGCTCAAAACCCAGACTTGTCATCTCACAGAGGAAATGCCAAGGTCTGTGCTATGCCCCCCCAAGCCCTCCAACAATCTGCCCCCAAGGCCACTCCTTGCCCCCAGACTCGCCCACTTATTCCTTCGGCTCCAGCCCACCGGCCTCTTTCCCGGTTCTGGGAACATGGCGGGACATTCCCGCCACAGGGTGTTTGCATCTGCCATTTCCTCTGCGGAATGTGCTTCCCTCAGATATGGGCATGCCTTGCTGTCTCACTTCCTTCAGCTTTTTACTTAAAAAGTCACTTTCTCAGAAAAACCTTTCTTGCCTAATCTGTCTAAAATGTCAAGTCCCACCCCCCACCCCCAACCATCCTAAACTCTTGGCTCTTCCCCTCCCACCCCTTGTTTTCTTTTCTACTCTTAGCTCTTGTTCTAACTTGGTAGGTATTTAGCAGGACCAGCTACAGGTGACTGCTAGTTCTTGGAGTGTTTAGTTTATTGTCATATCCCTAGCAACTAGAACAATGCCAGGCCCACAGCAGATGTTTTGTAAATACTTGTTGGATGACTTAACAAATGAATATTTAATTCCTTGGGCCCCACAATCCACCCAATTTACCTCCTGCATTTTCTCCAGTTCTCCCCCTTATATCTTCCCATCTCTTTTCCCCGTAAGTAACCAGACACCAAATACCTTTATGTGACCCCCCAGAAAAGTTCTCTGCTTGCTACCCTAATATTCTTTGGACTGTGAACTTCTTTTCCTATAAAAATGGTAGTCTTTACTTTTATAGCGCCTTCCCTGTGCCCAGCACTAATACAATCAACCTCTGATATAATGCTATCTTCCCATTCCACAGATGAGTAAAGTATTCTTTGAGTGAGCAGGCTGAGATCACATGTAATGGAGATCGCCCTTTGAACCCTTTGAACCTGGGCTTTTTTCCGTAAATGATGCTCTACCTTTTCATACCGGTGCCATTTCACATGGCTTCATGTGCAACCGTCCTGTCTGTGAAACACTCCCGGATCCTAATTACGATGCACTATCCTCCCAAGATGTCCTTGTGTAGATCCGACTTTGTTTTGTCATTCAGCCGTTGTATCTTAAAACTTAACCTACATGTGTGCTTCTCCTAAAGCTTTTCTGAAGGAAGGAGGATTTTTATCTATGCAGTTGTATGTCACTTGTTTCCAGAAATCTCCCCCTTTCTCTCAGCCCATCGGTCTCCTTCCTTAGGTCTCTCAACAGTTAAACCTCAAATTCCAACCCGGCTTTTTAAAATGTGTCATGCAAGGCAGTGTGAGCCAACGTCAGCAGAAAATTTGGATAACTCATTGTTTCAAAATGGAATTACTGGCGCGTCAGTCTGGCAAAGTTACTTGAGCAGTGAAAAGGTAGCAGTGAAAAGATGCCAAGCATCTCCCCTTAAATTTTTGTTGGCTAACCACATCCATCGGAATGACATAGCCAAGACAAAATGTTAACACGATTTTGGAGGACAAGGACACCTGCGTCTCTATTGTGATACGTTCATCCCACTTTTAATCACAAAGACTGAAGATCGGCTAGTTGACCTTATGGGAAAAAAACTGCCAGACAAAGTGAAAAAATCAGGATAATTGAATATTTTCCAAATCCATCATGTTCTTCTTGCCGAGATGAACCTAATGTAGACGCTGCAGACGAACACAGTGGCACCTCCGTAGAGGTGAATGTTTTAATGCTCGTGTTTCCCAGTATAGACGCCTTTCTTCCTTCGTAATCCACCCACAGCTGCTCTGTAAATCCCTATTTTCTTTAGAGCAAGCCTGAGCCGCTCAGTGTTCTCTCTGCATTTTTATTAGAAAAGTGCGGAGGGAGAAACACTAGACGATGGTGGCACTTTTATTAATTCACTACATTTCCTAGAGACAAGGAAGGATTTTACAGTCCTACTGCGCTGAGGCGTAACCTGTAATATATGCTAGGGTTTTCATTCTTTTTTTTTTTTTTGTAGTTTTTAACCTGTTTTATTTTTTATTTTTTTAATTTACATCCAAATTAGTTACCATGTAGTGCAACAATGATTTCAGGAGTAGATTCCTTAATGCCCCTTCCCCATTTAGCCCATCCCCCCTCCCACACCCCATCCAGTAACCCCCTATTTGTTCTCCATGCTTATGAGTCTCTTCTGTTTTGTCCCCCTCCCTGTTTTTGTATTATTTTTGTTTCCCTTCTCTTAGGCTCATCTGTTTTGTCTCTTAAAGTCCTCACATGAGTGAAGTCATATGATATTTGTCTTTCTCTGACTAATTTCACTTAGCATAATACCCTCCAGTTCCATCCATGTAGTCGCAAATGGCAAGATTTCATTCTTTTTGATTGCCGAGTAATACTCCGTTGTATATATATACCACACCTTCTTTATCCATTCATCCATCGAGGGGCATTTGGGCTCTTTCCATACTTTGGCTATTGTCAATAGTGCTGCTATAAACATGGGGGTGTGTGTGTGTCCCTTTGAAACAGCACACCTGTATCCCGTGGATAAATGTCTAGTAGCACAATTGCTGGGTCGCAGGGTAGATCTATTTTCAATTTTTTGAGGAACCTCCATATTGTTTTCCAGAATGGCTACACCAGCTTGCATTCCCATAGGGTTTTCATTTTTAATAACTCTCTGCTAAAGGAAAATGTTAAAGTTGCTGATTTATAAAAGAGGAAAATACATACAATAGATAAAATAGAATGTATGTGTTTTGGAGATCATAGCATTCCTACTACTGAATTTCAAATCTACTGAAGTGTAACACAACCGGCAGTCAGTGATGAGGAAGAATGACAAAACAAAAAATCTGGAAGGAGCTTCAGTCACTTAATGCATCAGCGCAGACAAAAATCTCATTGCAGATTTTAGAAAGGAAATGCATGCATCAGATTTTTGGCCAAGTGCTTATCAAATAATTGCAGATTCATATGGCAGTAAATCTTTAACACTTTTTTTGGTCAACTTCATTGTTTTCACCATCATCCCTATCAGGTGTCAACCAACACACTGGGGCAATAATCCACTGGGCTGCCGATACTTTAGGCCAAGTATTGCCATTGTAGCCATTGTATAGACATATTTCAGTTTGATCAATTCTCTATGACTTGCTAAAAATGGTCAGTCTGAACACACGTCTATCTGAAAATAAAAGCTATTTAGTAAAAAAATTGTTGAAATCTTTTGAGAAATTTGATGGCAAGACGGATATTTTAAAATTCTAGCATCCATTGGAGAATTAACATAATTAAACATAGCTAAGATAAAGTCTTAAGATGTGCCATTATTTTGTGTACCCTTGAGAAAGAAAAAAAAGCTGTCAATTAAACTACTAATTAAACTAATCAATGCTTTGTTATCTTTAGAAATGTTATGCTTATTCAAAGAACACTCATACATAATTTTCATACATAACTTATTCATACATAATTTTTTAAATTACTTCTGTGCATAAATAAAAATGAAATTATTAGCAGAATACACTGGTTTAAGTATCCCTGAAGCTTGTTCCAATTCAGAATCCAACTCTCCTGAATAATTTTTTGGTTGAGAAAGATTTAACTCTGTATTTTTCCATATAATGTCATTTTCTGAGTCATCAAGAATGTCGAGAATATAGCATTTGTTTACAAAATGCTCCACTGTTGTCTTTGAAACGTTCTTCTATCCACAAACACCATCTCATAAAGTTTGATGCTTGCGTGTTCTTACTCTTACCAGAGGCCACAAGTGATGTCGACCATATTATGACTGCCCCTGGCCAAGAGCATTTGAGAGACACCAAGGGTTTATCCTGATTGTAGAGCTGTTCAAAATGAGAAAATGAAATGCATCTTAGAATTGATGATATGCGGCATACTGTTTGCCAAATACGCCAAGTAGATTTTCTCTTTCCTATCCAGGACAACAATTTTATGTGCAGAAACTTACTTTTACGTGCATTCTCCAATGTCTTCTGTTTTAGTGACTCAGTATTTTCATGTCCTTCACCTTTCTGGTAGTCTTCTTAAATATCAAGTTTAGTTTGGGGCACCTGGATGGCTCAGTTGGTTGGGCGTCTGACTTTGGTTCAGGTCATGAACTCATGGTTCATGGGTTCCAGCCCCATGTCGGGCTCTGTGCTGACAGCTCGGAGCCTGGAGCCTGTTTCAGATTCTGTGTCTCCCTCTCTCTCTGCCCCTCACCTGCTCATGCTCTGTCTCTGTCTCTGTCTCTGTCTCTCTCTCTCTCAAAAAAAGATAAACATTAAAAATTTTTAAAAAATATATGAAGTTTAGTTTATGAGTGTCCAACCCAAATATTGACCATAGAATTCAATTTAAAGGTCCGTCCAAGTCAGATTTCCTTCTAATTCACTATTATATGTTGGGGAAATGCTGGATTAAGCAAAATTAAACAGGATTCTTTAATACAACTTTCTCAGAGCCTGTAATATATTGATGTATATTGTGATTATCTGAGAGTGGCAAATTATGTAGTGTTTCTGAAAATTATTTTATATAGAACGTTATTAATAGAATATGTTATAAAATGTGTGCTTTAAGGAACACTTCGAAAAAAGTCTCTTATAGTTATCTAATATTCTTTGTGAGGTTTCTTTTTAGTGTATTCTCTTTGCTATTCGGAACTCTAAATTACTAAAAATAAAAGGTTGAGTTTGATTTTAATACAGATAATTGCATATTTATCCAGTATTATCAAAATTTGAGGTGGTCATAATATAAATTTTAGGTAATAGAATTTTATTTTTTCGCAAAATTATTGGCCTTCTATCATACAGTGTGCTTACACAATTATATCACATATGTTTGTTTTGCAAACTGACCTAATATGGTCATGAAACAAATGGTAGGCTTATTGGGTAAATGCGACCCATTTTTACCCAATAAAATGGGTTAAGGTAGATGAAGGCTAAATGTTCTTCCCCCTGGAACTTTCCCACAAATTGCTTTATTTCAGATAAATGTTACTAGTAAACAAGTACAAAACAAATAACCAGTTCTTACAGCCGCTCTGGGCACAGTCTAATTCTGCTTAGACGCTCCCGGTGCCGTGCATGACAGACTCACTCTGAGGTCAACACAGTGGCATCCTGGAAGTAGGACTGGCTGGCCTTGTACCTAGTTCAGGAGATAAGGAACTCTGTGAAGCGAGAGAATGTAGGTCCGATGGGGTCTGGTCAAGACCGTGCTCTGCACCAAAGGCATTCGACTGCTAACCTTGCTAAATTCTTATACTTCGTTCATTCCAGATGGGAGTCTCACCAACATTTCCTACCAACCACATATCTAGAACCGTATTCACTTCAGCAATGAAAATTCATCTCTAGTATTGTTTACACAAATTAACAAAATCCTCATGTGTTTATTTAGACAAAGGTACGTGGGAACTAAGTATTCAAAATCTGCAATGCTGATTTCTGACAAAATTTGTTTGTACAAATGCTAACCAACTATTGCTTTGGTTTAAGTTGGAGTTAACTTGTATACCTATACATATATGTCATAATACTAATATCTGATTTTTTGAGACAGAGAGAGAAAGAGGGAGAGAGAGTCCCAAGCAGGCTCCATGCTATGCACAGGGCTCGGTCCCATGACCCTGGGATCATGACTTGAGCCAAAATCGAGTCTGATGCCCAACACACTGAGCCACCCAGGCGCCCCTAATATCTGATCTTTAAACGTAAATTTCCATTATATTGACAATGTAAAAATTTACCATACTAAATAGAATATAGCCAATGGAATTCAAATGTATTTATAGTAATTTAGCACCATTGTTATATTTTTCAATTAATGGACATCCCATTGATATCTCTGAGCTCCAAAGAGATACATTGGGATATTTGCAAGCATAGTAAATACGCACAGACCCCATACTGAGTTCTAGGTTCTTCTTGTATACATTTGTAAAAGTCCTCTCTCACTCTCAATTCTGCCATAATATTATTCTTGTGTTCCACCCTCCAGTTTGCTACTTAATAGAGAAACCTCATATTTGATCTGCTTAAAATGATGCACAAAGTAAGACCAAGCCAGCTCTGACTTAGGGCCTAAAGTTTTCCCACAGAGTGAAGTATACAGACTTTCGAGAATGATCTTTGGAACACCTAGTTTGGCTGTTCAGAGATGGCCCCTTGGTTTTATTATAGTTCCTTAAGTTGCTGCATAAGTATTTTCAAAACAACGTGCAAAGTAAGTTATACCAGATTTTATTGGCCTTAATGTTTTCATATTTTCTGCAGTTTTGTTTGGCCTCAAAAGTGAATTCAACAACTTTCCAAGCTTGGTAAAATTACTATCGCACTAGAAAAACAATTACGTCAACTTTAATGCATTAGGGAAAAATATATGTGTGGTCATCGCCCTATTCAAGGTGTTGGTCAGATTAAGATCATTAATTTGCATATTTTTTATTCTCAATATAAAGTTGTCCTGCATATGCCTTAGGGCCATATTAAGAATGCTGCTGTGCTTCTTGGGGGTCTGGCAAACACTCCTAATAACTACAAACATTTGAAAATGACCTGAAACAGAACTATTAAAATTCCCAGCTGTGCCGAATATGATAGGATTGTTGTCCAAAAACTAAATAATTTTGGGGGGGGGAGCTAACTACAAAAGGACAATATCCTAGAGTTGGGAAAAAGTTTCCAAAACTTGTCCTCGGTGAAGCCACTTCATTTTTAATGCTCCTGCTGTTTACCAAGTCCCCATGATAATGCTTTCAGTAATTAAAACAAAACAGAACAACAACCTCTGTCTTCAGGTACATTTCATTCTTTTTTTTTTTTTTTTTTTTTTGAGAGACAGAGTGAGACAGAGCACGAGTGGGGAAAGGGCAGAGAAAGAAGGACAGAATCTGGAGCAGCCTCCAGGCTCTGAGCAAGCGTTCAGCACAGAGCCCGACGTGGGACTCGAACCCATGAACCGCGAGATCATGACCTGAGCCGAAGCCGGACGCTCAACCGACTGAGCCACCCAGGAACCCCAGGTACATTTCATTCTATTCTGAAACAGGTCACATTAGGGTTTTTTTTGTGCTTTTTTAAACAGGGTAATAATTGGAATGTGCCTCCTAGCCAGTCCCCTGCGCTAATTTTCCATGCTTTACAGAGAAGGGAAAGTTTGTTTACTCTTCCGTAAATTGGGTCTTCAAGTGCTTACAGATCATCTCTTGGTGTCTCTGCACCTTCACCCCTACCACAGGTCTCTCACTCCCATGCTTTTATCTTCCTAATCATTAGGACAGGGTCTCCACACAGATACTTCACTGCTCCTATGGCCTCATTACCATGCACATTAGTTTTCCGACATTCACATAGGGCGCCCAAGCAGATTTTAAAGCCAAGCCATTTAAGGAACTATAAATTGGACAGATCTGGATTTTTTTGCCTTTGTTCCCTTGAAATGACCTACTTCTTTGGTATTGTATCCCACATCCTTTCTTTGTTAAATTTTTATTGTGTTTCCCTCTGTGCGGCCCATTCTGAAATTGCGTCTCATTGATTGTCCTACTCTACAAGGTTGCTGCTTCCTTCCAACCTTCCTGAGAGGTTTGGAGTGTCACTCCAGCCAACCCTAAAACAGAAATGGCCAAGAAACAACTTGGATTAGTGCTGACTTTTCATAGCTTTGCTATTAGCCTATGCTCAAACCTAAAAAATATAATCGTGAAACACACGTCATGACCTTGCAAAGATGCCACATTATATTAGACTTTAGGGTCACTTCAGGATTCTTTAATTAGAATACCGAAAATGTATTTGTAAGATTATGTCAATGACACAGGCAAATATTGTCCGTACTTTGTCAAAACAGTCTCACACTGGTAAATGTTTAACAATTTCAAACGAGGGACACTTCCTGCCTTTACACAGGAAACAAATTCCTTGAGACCTCAAAAGAAAAAAAAATCTTAGAGAAAAATTAGGGTTGGTGTCTAATGATGTGATTAAGTTAGCTTATTAAAAGTAAACTGTATTGGGGCTCCTGGGTGTCTCAGTTGGTTGAGTGTCTCTCTCTTGATTTTGGCTCAGGTCATGATCTCACGGTTCGTGAGTTTGAGCCCCCTGTTGGGCTCTGCGCTGACCATGTGGATCCTGCTTGGGATTCTCTCTCTCCCTCTCTCTCTCTCGGCCTCTCCCCTGCTCTTGCTCTCTCTCTCAAAATAGGTAAGTAATCATTTTTTTAAAAAGTAAACTGCATTAGTAATTTTGTGCAAGACTTTTGATGCTTACTTCTCTTCCACAGTGCAATGTTATTTTCTTTTGTAGAAAAAAAATGTAGGGAGGGAAGTCAGAAAAGATAACCGAGATTTCAGGACGCAAAAGATGGCCTCGGTCTCAACCCCTCAAGAGCAACTCCTTGAATGTAGGAAAATTACACACCAGAAGCGTTAAATTAGTTGGCTAGAAAAAAAGAATCTGGTCATTAATAAGGATTAAATGCACAAATTTTTTTTTTTTTTAATTTTTTTTTTTCAACGTTTATTTATTTTTGGGACAGAGAGAGACAGAGCATGAACGGGGGAGGGGCAGAGAGAGAGGGAGACACAGAATCGGAAACAGGCTCCAGGCTCTGAGCCATCAGCCCAGAGCCCGACGCGGGGCTCGAACCCACGGACCGCGAGATCGTGACCTGGCTGAAGTCGGACGCTTAACCGACTGCGCCACCCAGGCGCCCCAAAATGCACAAATTTTAAATACTGTCATTAATAAATTCAAAATGGGCTCAGCTGAAAAGAATAAATGTATAATATGGAATTCCAAGGGGCATAAATATAAGAAAATGTTTTCTTGATTGAAATAAAACTCTCACTCCAGGAAAGGGACTTTAAAGACCCGAATACCAATTTCTTGCTCGAGAAATGCCAAGGTATGAGGAGAACGCAAAGTATGACAGTTCGCTGGATGTAAGCCAATCTTATAAAGATAAAAGCAAGGCATTCTGAAGGAGACTGGCAGACATCCCAGATCGATTAAGAAGGAATCCTGCAGTATACGCAACATATTCATCTTTGAAACCTTAAATTTAGATAATGCAGCTCAAGAACGGATACATGGAAATAAAACGTACAACTAAGCTGAAGAAAAATTCCAGATGTAGGGATTCTTCTCCATGGCGGACGCATAACTCAGCGACTCATTCTATGATGCGGAGTCACTGGTTAATTCAATGAAATAAAAGAAAACGGACGCTTGACGCGACACACTACCCGACTGGCTGACTGGCTCTGTGAGCTGTCAAAAAGTCAAGCTGGTCGTCGCAACAAACCCAGTTCTTAAAGATCAAATCTGGAGGTTAACGCTCAGGGTATGTCAGCTGGATGAATTGTATGTGACATGGCTACCTGGGAATCTAGACACTGTGTGGTGATTGTATGTATACATTACACACAGAGTAGAAGAGTGTTGTATACATTGAACACCCCTGGGTTTATGATTGTATTGCCATGTGCTATAATTGTCTTCAAGTTAGGACCCAGGAAATACAAATGGGCTTCGATTTGAGGGTACCAAGTAGAGAAGAGTTGTCTTATAACTTTATGCTATACATTTAGTATGCGCCATTGCAATTATAATTTTATTCTTCGTTGAAAAACTTTTGTTTGTTTATTTATTTGAGAGAGAGAGAGAGAGACAGAGAGACAGAGCAAAAGTGGTGGGGCGGGGGGCAGAGAGACACAGAATCTGAAGCAGGCTCCAGGCTCTGAGCTGTCAGCACAGAGCCTGACGTGGGGATTTGAACCCACAAACTGTGAGATCATGACCTGATATTTAACCCACTGAGCCCCCCAGGCGCCCCACAGTTACAATTGTAAAAGTACTTAACCAGAAGGAACTCAGTACTATGGCCTATTGAGAAAGAACAATGCTCAGAGGTCGGGCTCCCTCACTAATAATTGGGAAAAGGAAGACATTAATGTTGTTTTGCAAGAGAGTAAATAAATCATTAAGTTTCAGTTCTCCTAAGAGACATATTTTCAGAGTCACTTCCTCCCTCTTTAAACACAGATAATGTGATACTTTTAAGAAAAGGTGCTTTCAAAGTCTTTGCACATTATTTTACTATTAATAATAATGGGAATAAAAGAATAAATACGATACATGTAGCAAACGAGTCAGTTAAAGATGTGACAGAACTTAACAAGAGGAAAACTTAATTGTTAAAAGACAGGCATTGAATGGGTCAAAAAATTATGTGCTTCTTGTTGATGAGTAGTCATAATTTAATGGCATATTTTGCACAGACTTGATATAAAATATTCTGTAACCATGCTGGTATTCTAGGTCCCTCAAATCGTTCGGAACTAAGAAAATTTACCACGGTTTGTCATCTTATGAATATTCAATTTAATTTTTTGGCACCAACGATTTAAACATTATCTTTTATTCAATTACAAAAATAAACGGAGTTTAATCCGGTTTTTCTGAGCCAAACCCTAGGTCGAAATCGTTTTGCTAACTGTCTTAAAGCAGACAGTTTATCTTGTCTCTGTTCTAAGTCTGTCGTGATTTTAATCAGTTATATTTCATCTCCTTCATTATTTCCACCACTAAAACATATTCTCCTTGTCTGTATTGTTATGCCTTAGAACTACTGGTTTCATAGAGAAAACAGAATTTTGAAAGCAAAAGTAACTATTAGGATTGGATGGTAAGTGAACCTTTGAGTGTATGATAAAGTTTAATTTATGAACCAGGCACATTGAGAGATTGACAACAGTAACTAGTGAACAATTATAACAATTTTATTATACGGTCCTACAAGTTATGGGGAGGTGGTCTCTCTCTCAAATATCTTGCTGGACTCACGCTTCTTATGAGGAGTTGACGTGAGCAAATGCCTGCCAGATGAGATGGTAGGAGGTGAGGACGGTCGCAGGCACGGTGACACAGAGCTAGGCTACTGCTGACTTTCCAAAGATTCGGCGGGAGGAGGTTTCGTGGGGTCTGGACCTTGGCTGACCTCTGGAAAGGGAAACCGCAGATAAGGGGGGCTGACACACACATGAGTGAATGACATTTCAAGGATCCGCCCGTTCAAGTTTGCAGAATACTGTTATTCTTGCACGTGCTTTTTCCAACAACTATTTAAAATGCATTTGAGCTTGATAAAGCCACATATATAGACTGTGGTAAAGTGGGGGGGGGGGGGGGGGGCAGGAAAGAGACAGAGAAGAGGAGAGAGAGAGAGAGAGAGAGAGAGATGGAAAAGCTTAACAAAGGAAACAAAATAGATTTCCAAAAGAAATCTTGAAGGTCATCTAGTAGAACACCCTCATTTTGGAGGAACGGATCTATGTCCCATGCAAGTTCAATACTGCCAAAGCTCGGTGGTCACCGGCAGAGCAGAAATCGGGAGTTTTAGGTCAGAGTGCCTGGCTTTCTCTGAGATGGGTGAGTGGAGGATGATGCCTAGATGTCCTCTTTGAAGACGGTAGGCTTCGTTCCATGGTTGCCATAGTCAAGACAAAGGTCCTGCACCGAGTTGTAACTTAAAGGCTGTACAAGTTTAAAAAAAAAAATACTGGTATGAGCCACCTGCGAAAATGACACAAGCCCCCTTTCATTTGTTTTCCACTGTGGCTTTTATGAGTTAGTGAAAAAGCCAAGCAAATTTGAAAATGTAGTGGAAAACACCACTCTTGTGTTTTACTTTAAGGAAAAGAGTGTATGATAAAAAGTAGTGTCACATCCTGACCTACCCTTTTAGCAAATTGTTACCGCTAGAACATGTGTTTGGGATAAATGGCACTTTGCACGCCTATTATAAATTACTCTCGTATTTAAAAATTGTTTCTGAACAGTAGAGTACTTTTACAGTTATATGAATGTTATTGAACAACGGACATAGATTAGTGGATTTCTGTTATTATGAATAGTAATAAATATTTATAAATCCAATTTAATCGTGTTGGTTCAAGCTCTTCTAACTGAGCATTTAAAACAATGAGGTGTCAAATTCAATGTTTTGCTGTTAGTTTAAGATACAGGTAAAAAGTACATTGAATCGTTTTATTTTCATACCTGACCTTCCTCAGCCTCTCACTCTATCTTTATTGAGTGCCTATGCCTAGTTGTTTTGGTTTTATTATTGATTTTGGATATTTACTGACATTAAAGATCAAGAAAGTGCAGACTCCATGTGACATCCTTTACTGTTCCCAGCTAAAATACTTGACAATATGAATTTACAATGCCTTTACACAGCACACAGTATTAGTATCTCAGGCAACACTACTTTGGATCCTTTAAATTCAGTATTTTATGAAAGATATCGAGATAAATAATCCTCTTTAGCATTTTGATGCTTGTCATAACTTAAGCCTCTTGCACACTTTTTTCAGTTTTTCCTGTAGTCTCATTTCAGGAGATGGGCCTGAAATGTAATAAGCATTTTCAACTACTTTTTAAAAATGGTATAATACATTTTAATTAGCCCTACACCTATCTTGTTAGTCTTTGACTCATTTTTTTTATTAAAATATAAAATCTCTATTATATATTTGTTTATGCTCTCTCTTTCATTAAAGGAAGCTCCGAGGGCTTCAGACTTTCTCTCTCATGTTCGGTATTTTATCCCTAGGGTTTTTAGACTAGAGCACGGCAAAGGGCAAATCTGTTGCTTAATTAACACCTGTTGGATGAGTCCATGATTGAATGCAAACCCAAATCTTATGCCTCCGCTGGGTGCCTCTTAAAGGGATTGATTATATTTTGAGACAATGTGATCAGCCTTATTTCTAGTGATTTTCAAACTTTTTGATCATGCCCCATAGAAATACCTTTTATATCCCTACGAGTATTTGAAACAAAATATTCATAAAACGTTATTATCTGCCATAATAGCTCTGATAATTAAGTCTGAGAGTGATTGTATTTATGGAAAAAATAATGCTGGAGAATAGAGGATTTTTAGAACAGTGAACGTAGTCTGTATTATAGCTACCAATGAATATGTGTCATTATTATTGGTCCAAACCCATATTGTGTCCAAACACCGAGAATGAGCCATAATGTAGCCATCAGGTGTACCATATGTAAGCATTATGTGTACCGTAACGTAAGCTTAGGGTGATTATGAAGTGTCAATGCACGTTCATCAGTTTTAACAAATATACCACTCTCATGGGCCCTGTGATGAGAGCAGAGGCTACCCGTGCGTTGGGACAGAGTGTGTACGGGAAATCTTTGTAATTTCCACTCAGTTCTGCTGTGAACTTAAAAATTATCTGGAAAAATAAAGTCTTAATAGAAAAAACAATAATGCGGCTCTGGAAATTGACCTCACAACCCACAAACCTGCCGTTTGTAAAACAGTGTCTCAGACACAACGCCAAGAGACGAACCACATGAATCTTATGGAAAGAACTCAGGTACCCTGGTCAGTGTTGGATGGTGTCATGGCCAAGGGTCTCTTCTCCGGAACTTTCTACCCTCCTCAGCTGCTTCTGGCTCTCTTTCTGTGGAGATCACTTACTTTTCACACCCCAGACTGCCAGGGACTGGGGGGCCCACACGAGACTAGAAAATGTCTCTTCTAGGGCTCACCAGTGAACCGCTGAGAAGTTATGTGAATTTGGATTTGAATCACTTACAGAGCTATCTACTAAAATCATTTCATATAATTCTCACTGAAACCATACAAACTAAAAATTGCTACCTTCCTTTTCTAAGCAAAGACACTGAGGCTCCATAGGTCAAGTGCTTTACTCAAGGCGACAAAGCTAGGAAGCAGCAGAGGTGAGACTCATTCCTGTTCCAAATACAGTTGGTTAGCCCGGGGAAGTAGATGTGAACGCAGAAGTTTCTAGAATCTAGAGTGAGTTGTCTGGACCTCTGAACTCCCATATACTGAGAGCAGGGAGGCCCTAAGGCCTGATGTCCCTGCCTCCTGCTGAGGACCACGAAGGAACAGAATGTGATGCTCTCCCAACTCCACCTTGCCAGTGTGCCCCTGCTGAGGCCTCCCTGACCTCTAACCCCTTGTATGCGCAGGGGCTGTGGGTGGGCATATAAAAGGCCCTTGACCATGTCTTGTACACTACACCCCATGGGTAGAGCCCTGTAAGATAAGAAAGACCTCGGGGCGCCTGGGTGGCGCAGTCGGTTAAGCGTCCGACTTCAGCCAGGTCACGATCTCGCGGTCCGTGAGTTCGAGCCCCGCGTCGGGCTCTGGGCTGATGGCTCAGAGCCTGGAGCCTGTTTCCGATTCTGTGTCTCCCTCTCTCTCTGCCCCTCCCCCGTTCATGCTCTGTCTCTCTCTGTCCCAAAAATAAATAAATGTTGAAAAAAAAAAAATTTAAAAAAAAAAAAAAAAAGAAAGACCTGCCCACTCCCCACCCACCCTGAGAAATGACCTGGGCCCTGCTAAGGTCACACTCACTGGAGCTCCTTAACCTTGCACGCACCCTCTTGCTGCCTCACCGGGTCACATTCTCACTAAGCAGGATCTGATCTGAGCCACTGCAAACTGAACACTGACAACTGCAGGCCTCATCCACATGCCCCCCCCCCTCCCGCCAAGGCTCCATCCCAAACCCCCAGCCATGTGAGGCTCCATCCCCACCCCCACTGCCAAGGCCCCATCCCCAAGCCCCCGAAACCCCCCACCCCCACGGCCTCATCCCCAAGCCCCCACCCACATCGCCAAGGCCCTATCACCAAGAACTCCCCCCCCCCCAGGTCCCATCCCAATACCTCCCCCCACAGCCAATGCCCCATCCCCAAACACCCCCCATCCCCCCACCGCCAAGGCCCCCATCCCCAAGCACCTCCCCTCGCTCCCCCCCCCCCCCCCCCCCCCCCCCCCCCCCCCCGCCTAGGCCCCCATCCCCAAGCACCCCCACCCCCCCCAAGCGGTGAGTCCCGTCCTGTGGGGAGGCCCTGGGCCTGGAGCTGCCCCCTACCGGGGCCAGGGCAGGTGGGGCCGGCTGGGCTCCCCACCCCCGCGGGGAGGGGTAGGTGGCGCTGGCCGTTTCTCCCCGACCCCGGGGCCAGGGCAGGTGGGGCCGGCCGGGTCCCGAGCGCCGGGGCGGGGCGCCGGAGGGGGCGGGCCCGCGCCAACCTGTTGTGCGTCCCGCTCGGCTTTGCCGGCGGCCACACGCGCTCCAGCGGGCGGTGCAGGGAGCGCCCAGGCCCGGCGTCTCGGGTCGCCGGCCCAATGCGCCCGCTCGGTCTCGTCTACACCCTGGTGTGCGCCAACCTGTGCGGCTGTCGGGACGCCCCCGCGGCCCCGCAGAGCGCGTCCCTGCGGGCCCTGCGCGCCGCCGGCCTCAGGAGAGATGGTAAGGGGCTCGCGCGTTTGCCGGGTCGTGCGCCGGGTCACCGACGTGTCGCCGTCGTCCGCTTCTGTAGGGACAGGGAAACTTTCCTGGGACGCGCGGTAAGGCTCCGCGGCGGCGGGTGCTGTCCCTGTTCCGGGGGAGGGGGGTGGGTGGTGGCGGAGGGGGGGGGGTCAGGTGGCTCAGGGCCCCCGAGGGGGCAGGTCCCCACGTCCCGGCGCCGCCCCGGGTCAGGCTCTGTGCACTTGAGACTCGGGTAGATGGGGGCTCGGGAGGGGCTTTGTCCGGGCGACTTATGTGTCTTGTAGCCACGGGAGGACAGGGAATGATGTCCTTGTGTCCCGCAGTCAGCCTGGACCAGGGTGACAGCTGTACTGATTATGTGGGGGAGGTGCCCGTGTGCAGCATGTGTGCTGTTTGTCCCCACAGTGACCCTCCTCTGGGGGCGCAGCGCTGGCTCCGAAGCTCAGGGTCCGGGGGACACTGGGCTTTCACCGCAACGCAGGGTGACTTTCCAGGCGCAGAAGGTCTCCCTGTGTTGGCACAAGCACCAGGGTTTGTACAGCAAGCCCCGTGGGCCCCAGGCTGGCCTGTTTGTGTCCCTTATCTGGGGGACACCTAGGTCAGCTTCTCGTGGGCTACCCCCCAGGTCTGAACTTGATGTATCCCTTTATTCTCACCTGCAACTCGTGTTCCCAGGAATCTGAAGCTGTTTCTCCCACCTTACCCGAACTGACCCCTAGGTTTTTGGGTTTTTTTCCTTCAGTAATAGTATCTTTCTGTCTGTCTGTCCGCGTGAAGTTCTGACACATCCCCAAGGAACTCCCCGGGCTGGCTTCACTGTTTGACTTGGCAGTGTGTGTTCTCGGTGAATTTATATTGGCCATCTTGTTCCCTTATCAGTTTCTCTCTTGGTGTGCCCTGAATTTGGACTTTGCTGAAAGGCTTTTGAACTTTGAAAAGACTTCACTGTATTTTCTGGTGACAGATACACTATGGATTTCAGTGTGTGCAAGTCACAGGAAGTGACGTAGGCGTGTGCAGGGGGCCCAGGGAAGCCTCAAGAGTCACCTCCTGGCCAGAAGATGCCCCCTATTCCCAGCGTGACTTTACCGCGATGTTTTTATGTACAACACCCCACCCGTGCCTATTTGAATACCCTCCATCTTAGTGAAGGCACAGAATTTTCTTACTAACACTTAAAAAAAAAAAAAGGTGTGGGCTCAAGACCAAACTTTTATAATTTTGCTTCACTCGTTTATGTTTCCACCGGGGACGATCTTTTCTCCTAGTTTGAGATTTTACATTTGTTAACGTTTGCACTTTATATGCCCTCTAGGCTGTGTCGAATAAAATGCCATGTATAATTTGCATGACTTCATAGCCATAATTTTGCAATCCTTAGCCTCCCAAGTATCACTTACAAGACGTCAAGGACAGAAAATGAAAAGTGTGTAACCATTGCCCATTAACCCAAGATTCCAACTAAAACCCAGTCCTGCAGCTTGTAATATTTTTTTTTAAAGCATGCTTGACTTTTAGTTTTCATTGTTAAAACACTGTTCATCTATCTAGTCTATATGATACATGCTTTGTTTCATCAAAATTTCAAAAGCTAGCCTGGATCGATTTATTCATATTTTAGTTCAAGCTGTTTTGCAATATACTAACAGTATATACACACACACACACTTTGATTAATTTGGGTTGCTCAGCACTTTTCCTCAATGTCGGTCTCATTTTACAAACAATATGGGGGGGAGGTGGAGAAGGTTAGATTAAAAAAATTGTTATATACAGAGTAAAGCAAAGTTCATACTCATAATGGGTTTTTAATTTGGGGAATTTTTAAAAGGCAGCATATTTTCAGTGTCACAGGGCATGTTTTTTCAAAGAGACCCAAAATTGCCCCCAAAACAGCAAAATCAGATCTTGGAGGGTGAAAAAATCTTGACTAGTATGATGGTTTGTGGTCCTCTGAAGGGCCCATATGTGTATAGAGGTAGACAGTATATCTGCAGTGTGAGCATGTCATAGGAAGGGACGTGATTAGTAAAAAAAAAAAAAGTCTAAACAAGCTTCTGAAGGGCAAATGATGATAATGGAAAAAAAAAAAAAAGGCCAAAACTCAGTTGAGAAACGGTGCCACAGAGTTCTGGTGAGGGTGTGAGAATAAGGGGTCTTTGAAAAAGTCTAGACGTTGTCTGGAAAGTTTTCATCACAACAGTTAAGGTGATGAGGGAAAATAATCACTTATTAAATTAAAACCTCTGATTCCAGACGTTTTTAACTTATTCCCCCAGAGTTCCTTGGTGAAGGGAGACGATAGATAGTCTTGCCCTTTGCACTGTCAGATTAAGACAGGGTGTAAGCTTGGGGAGGACAGGGGGAAACACAGAAGGTCAAAGTTTTCAAACGTTAATTTGGCGTCCTTGGAGGAGCTGGCTCTCGGATTACAAGTGGTAGGAAATCACAGCCAAAAATTAGCCGTGACTCCTGGCCAGGGGTTTTAGAAACCTGTATCTGGTGTGGAAGCATCTTCATTCACCCTTGAGTGCCATCAGTTTCTTCCCACTGACCCGATTAGCTGCTCCCTAATGCTGCAGCCAAGATCAGAGCAAACAGAGAGGGCATCCTGTCATGGGCACGAACGCGGGGGTGGGGGTGGGGGTTCTGTCCAGCCTGATGCGCCCACAGACCTTGTTTTCATTCTGTTTGTAGCTGATAGCTCCAGATAGCCGGCATTGCTAGAAACGACAGGGAAGTGTTAGAATGGATACGGGATGATCTCCTTGTACCCAGTGTGGGAGGCTGGTCTGCCGCGGTCTCCCGGCCTTCCAGAACTCTCCGTCACAACGTGTTCTTGTTGTAAAAGGGTTATCGGCAGACCCATTCGCTGTAGCTGCAGAATGGGTGAAGGTGACCCAGTGGTGGTGGGATTTGGTCCCTGCCTCTGAGGGCAAGTAGACCGTCTGGCTAGGAAGGATTCCAGTATAACAGTTTGCAAAACTCAATTGCATATTTATTCTTCTCCTGGTATCATATTTGTTCTTCTTTCGCTGCTTTGGCTTTGACGCCCATTCCTACCTCTTCTTATTTCCGTGCCTGCACAGTTGGTGTTTTGGTGATAACTGGTCACAACCAGCGTTGCTTGCTCAGTGTGGATCAGAAGCGTAAAGGTAGCAGTTAACCGACGGTGTTACTTCCTTATTTTTATTTGTATTTATTTTATTTTATTGGTTTTTTGATCTTTATTTTTGATGGGGGGAGGGGCAGCGATGGAGGGAGACAGAACCAGAAGCACGATTCCAGGCTCCGAGCGGTCAGCACAGAGCCCGACGCGGGGCTGGAACCACGAACCATCATATGGTGACCTGAGCCGAAGTCGGACGCTCCACCGCCTGAGCCACCCAGGCGCTCCTACTCATTTGTTTTTAAATTTAGAAAAAAAAAAAAGGGGCGCCTGGGTGGCGCAGTCGGTTAAGCGTCCAACTTCAGCCAGGTCACGATCTCGCGGTCCGTGAGTTCGAGCCCCGCGTCAGGCTCTGGGCTGATGGCTCAGAGCCTGGAGCCTGTTTCCGATTCTGTGTCTCCCTCTCTCTCTGCCCCTCCCCTGTTCATGCTCTGTCTCTCTCTGTCCCAAAAATAAATAAAAAACGTTGAAAAAAAAAAAATTTAGATAGAGCTTCCTAGTTGGTGTGGGAAGCCACCAAGGGTGCAGATACACTCTTCGTTGTCTTGATCCATTTTGTTGTTTTCTGTGTTTTTTTTTTTTTTCAGGTGCTGGTGGGAAATGATTCTGAATTTAGTTTTGTTTGTTTGTTTGCCACGCCAGTGCCTGAAGTGTCTGTCCCTTTATCACTGTCTAGCGATAGGCCTGCAGTTTTACTAATTGTGGCCTTGGATCTCTAAGGAGCCAAGCTTGCGTTTTGGATAATACGGGTCTCTGTTGTCACCAGCGATGACCGCATGTCGACTTCCGTGTGAACATCAGATCTTTTAGGGAAGGCGACAAGGCAGAGGACAATTAATGATTGGGGTTGGTTTGTATTTTGAAGTAAAACTGACATACAATATCCTATATATATATATATATATATACACACACACACACAGACACAGACACACACGCTCCTATCTATAGGATGTCTATTCTATACACTGCGGTATTAATTTACAATAAATTTATTTTTTTTCTTTTTTTTTATTTTTGGGACAGAGAGAGAGCATGAACGGGGGAGGGGCAGAGAGAGAGGGAGACACAGAATCGGAAACAGGCTCCAGGCTCCGAGCCATCAGCCCAGAGCCCAACGCGGGGCTCAAACTCACGGACTGCGAGATCGTGACCTGGCTGAAGTCGGACGCTTAACCGACTGCGCCACCCAGGCGCCCCCAATAAATTTTTTTTAAGTGACTGAAAGCGAAGAATCGCACTAGGGTCAACTCTTATGTTCTTCTGTGTTCATATTTTCTTTCGACTCTGAGGATATTAAAGTTTCATGATCTCATAGAGCCTAGTGATGATCACATATTTTAAGTGTAATATAACTTTGACTTGCCTGTTTAATACAGATTCTTCTAAATGGGTGGGTTGAAACTGGTGGACACACACTGTAGTAAGAAATGCAACTAGATTGTGAGTTACAATAATGACATTGAGGTTTTCCCATGACATGGGATTTTCCCTTTCAGGGAATGAGAGGAAAGCTTTATTGTTTCAGAACAGTAGGGCCAGACAATGGAGCAAGGTCCCCAGAGTCGTTGGTCTCTGATGGCCGGTGATAAGCGTGCTGTCCCGCACTTACCCACGCAGTACATGGGTACTTCGCCAACATCTTTGTGAAATTCTTCTTTATATCAGAATAAGAATGTCTTTTAAGTGCGCCAGCTGTAGGCTTCTGGTCCATCCGAGCCATGCCAGTCAGCACAAGCTCCCTGGCTTTCTTTAAGGTTGTCTCTGTTGAGTTCATTCCTGACTCGACCGGGACCGTCCTCTAAACACGAAAGGTCGAAAACCAGCATGCAAATAGTTCTTTATCCTGAGCACTGCTGCTGACCCCTACTGTAACTTCTTCACGTATTTTGCAATTATTTATTGGGTCCCTGATCTTTGCCAGTTGTTGTGCCGGATGAAGGGTTATCTAGCACGTTTTGAATAAAACATGCAGGGTTCCTGCCTTCTTACAGCCTCCAGTCTCTGGGCAGTAGAAACAAGTCCATGCTTAGTTCCAGTGTATTGCACGTGCCTTTCGGATGCGTTCTGGAGAGCCCCAGGATTTTCTAGAAGCACCTTAGAGGTCATCTCCTGTGTGTCAGGGGGCTGAGCGTGTATCGCTTCAGGCTGTCTACCCCTTCCTCAACAGAACAGGTCTACGTGTGTTTCAGCATTTCCGTGTCACATATTTGAATCCATCGTAAGATTGTTCTTCGTTGTTTTTGTTTTTGTTTTTGTTTTGAAAAGACTTTGGGTTGCAGTCGGAGAAGTGTGAAGGCACAGTGTAGAGTGATCGTTGCTTTTGTGGAGGAAATACACAGGGGTGTGGGAATTCACAAGGAGCGCCTAAGCTACATTTGAGACACAGGGGAGGGCTTCCTGGAGGAAGTGACGGCTGAACTGGGGGATGAAGGATGAGTAGGAGTTAGAAGTTGGAGGCGGTGAGGAAGGAGGCTGGAGGTTGCGAGTGAAGGGAAACAGTGCCTGCCACGATTTGGACAGGAGAACATAGCCTTCAAGGGTCCACTAACTAGAGGTCTGGGAAGTAGGGCTAGGGAGTCTGGCCATTATTTGTAGCACAGTGAGAAGCCACTGAAAGAATTACTTTGGAGGAAGACAGGTCCTGTGTTGCGTTTGAATACTGACCGCCAGTGTTCCTAAGAAGTCAGCCAGGCCAGTGAGGTGGCCAGGAACAGTCTCCCTGTGCCTCCACTGCCCATGGGACATGAACACGGGATCGCTTAATTTCTCATCATGACAGTGGCCGACATGGCTGACTTTTCCTGCCCGAAATCTCCAGACGTTAGGTGCAGCTGCCTTGGGACATCCCCCCGGACGCCTGTGTGCAGCTCAGCACACCAGATGCTAGATTGTGTCACTGTATCTGAGGTCGCTTTATGGTAATGTAAATAGTGAAGGCAGCCTGCCTCGTGTGTGTGACGTTTTACGTCCTTTCAGACTTCTATATTTCAGAATTCATGCGATTTAAGAGGGAACATCTTTATACAAACGTTTCTGTGCAGGACAGTTTTGGCAAAAAGATCCAGGGGAATGACACTAGCAGCAAAGAAAGAATCCCAAACAAACGCTGCGGCAAAAATGTTCTCCCTCCCTGTACCGTATTTCAGGACCAGATGTAAGTCATAAATAAAGGAATAAGCCCACGGGACACTAAAGTGCACATGTGCACATACAGGAAGAAATATTTTCTTCCAAGGATTTTTTTCTTTTTTTCAGAATGAGAATGAAGCGTGCCTTGTTTCTTACGGGCGTTGATGATGCGTGTAATAATAGATCTTTGCTCTGCGCCATGGTATGCTGACATCAATGTATTAGCTTTAATATTGATAGATGAATGCTGTGCTTTTTTGTGATCTGTGCTGAGTGCAGGTTAGTGGTTTTTGTCTAATCGGGAGGCAGGGATGTCTGTGGAAGCATCGTAGCATGGGCGTAGGGTTTAACTCTCATTACGAGGAGTGATGTTTTCTGATTTTTGGATTTTTTACTCCAGCACTTTTTTTTGTAGAGTGTTTCTGAAGGCAGATTGTTTTAGGGACAGCATTTTACCTATAAAAACAAGCCAGACGAGATTTGGAATCTGGTGTCCTTGGACTCCTGATTTCTGAAATTTGGAAGCCAGCATGCCGCCTGGGGGCTGAAGCAGCTCCGTGAGTCCTGCTGGCCGTGTGCTGTGAGCAGAGGTTGTATGATCTGCTGTGTTAGTTTCGAGCAAGTCGTTTCAGCCCCAACGTGACAAGTTCCGCATTTCACTGAAACGTTCAGTAAGCAGTTGCAGCCCCGGCCGACTTTTGCAGACTTTAGCTATGCGGCCACTTCTACTATGTCAAATGCAATGAAATGAACTAATACGTGTGCAGCAGACCCACTTAAAAAAAGCCAAAATCGGTGTCGCAGAGTGTAGACGTGAGTTCGTAAGATTCACGCGGTAGACCCCGAGAGAACATTCGCCTCTACTTTCTGTGTAATTCAATCGCCCTCGTTCGTGTGGTTTGCACATCCACAGTGAGGCAGGAGCATGACGTTAGACTAGGGAACAGGTTAGACTGGGGGACAGCACTGTTACAAGTTAGCTCGCTGTTGGCATGGAGAAGTGACAGCTGCCAGTTCCTCTGACTCCTCAGACTTGCACGCCTTGGAAAGCATTCGTAAGACCTAAGCAAGCAAAGCTGGCTGGGGCTTCTTATTAAATAAGGCACAAAAAGTTCCTGCCTGCAAGGGACTGAATGAATGAATGTGTCCCCCCAAAATCCATACATTAAAAACCTAACCCCCATTGTGAGGATACTGGCAGGTGAAGCCTTTGGGAGGTCATGAATACCGTTAGCACCCTTACCAAAGGGACACCAGGGACATCCCTCATCCTTTCTGCTGTGTGAGGATACTGCAGCAAGATACCGAATCTGCTGAGCCCTTGATCTCGGATTTCCCAGCGTCTAGAACCGTGAGGAATAAACTTCTATTGTTTAAAAGCCACTCGGTCTCTGGTGTTAGAGCAGCCTGAATAGGCTGAGACATACCTCTCTCCGGGTGCCACCAGGGAATGACTATATCACAGCCCAGTAACATTGCTGATTTTTAAAATTATGTCCGTGACTCATAAAAGAAAGTTTCGATGAGATGTTTGATGGGTTTACCAGTATCCTAAACTGAAAGTCGTACTAGCTTAAGGATGTATGGATTTCGACCAGAAAATTGGCATTTCTGTGACAGCCTTGTGGGAAAGAATGATTGTAGCCTGGATTATAAAAAACTTCTTGTCATGCTTTTGGTGGTAACTAATAGATTTGTGTTAGGCAAGAGGGAGGTGAGGAGGGATTTTATTGGCACTTTGGATTAGACCATATTGGAGTCAGAATTCTCAGTAACTTGGATGAAGACATAGAAAACACATCTTCCAAACTTGGGTATTTTGTCTGGAAAGAACAGTTAGTAGGTTGGAGTAGATGCATAGAATGGCAGGCTTTTTCTATAAAGGGGCCAGACGGTAAATATTGTAGGCTTTCAGGCTATAAGGTCTTTGTTGCAACAACACAGCTCTGCCATTGTATGAAAACAGCCATTGAAATTACATAAATGAATGGGTGTGGCTGTGTTCATTCCAATAAAATGTTATTTTCAGAAACAGGCGGTGGGCCTGAGGGTGTAGTTTGCTGACTGCTGAAATAGAAAATCCACATGCTCTTAGGTGGAAATAATGGGCCGATCCTATGACCTTCAACAGGAATAAGTGCAAAGTATAGTTCTTCGGCTAGAAAACAAAAATAACTACATAATTACAGAAAGGAATAACTTGGATTAATATCAGCTCATGTCATGATGGATGGATGGATGGATGGATGGATGGATGGATGGATAGATAGATGGATAGATAGATGGTTAGATGGACAGATGGGTGGATGGATGAATGGATGGTTAGATAGATGGATGGATAGATGGATGGATGGATGGGTGGATGGATGCATGGATGGATGGTTGGTTGGATGGGTGGACAGATGAGTGGACAGATGGTTGGACAGGTGAATGGACGGTTAGATAGACGGATAGATAGTTGGAAGGATGGATGCATGGATGGATGGATGGATGGATGGGTGGATGGATGGGTGGACGGATGGGTGGATAGATGTATATGTCTACCTCTGTGTCTCTGTCACCCAACTGGTTTAAGTGAACACAGCTTATGGCTTAACAAACAGTGTGATTGCTGAACAGTGATAACTGTCTATACCTGGCATCATCATTAATACTGTGTCAGAATAAAGTCAGACTCTGTTCTGGTCCGTCATGTATGAGGGTGTATGCTAGGGGTCTCTCTCCTGTGGATGAATCCACCTCTTTGTCACTCCTTCAGTCCTATGACCTAAACCCACAGTTTACTACTCTCCTGTCTTTAATGTTTCCCTCCTCACTGGTTCTGTCTCCTCAGCCAACATGGACGGTCAAGTTTCTTTGCAGCACCCACAACACATGCAAGCTGTTTTACTGTTGTTCTATTTTGTCGCCATGTAAGCATCTTAGGTGTCACCACAACTCATTGTCTCCACTTCCTGTACTCTGCCTCACCCACTGCAACATGAAGTCACCCCGTGGCTCCACTGAACTGCTCTGGGTGATGTCACGGTGATTTGTAGCATCCTTTCAGGTGGGCTGGTCTTGTCTTGAAACTTGGTCTTCCCTTGGCTTGCCGCTGCCTCTCCTTTGCCTCAAGTGCTCCTAAGTGCAAGGTTGGAATAGTGATAAAGTGGGAACTAAGATGGTGCTTGGTTTATTTAGGTTTCTTGAAGGAGCAAGATTAGAGAAGGCCTTAAAAAGTATATTTTGTGTGTTATTGTCCCCGTAACCATTTATGAATAATGAAAGAAGCAGCAAAGATCTTAGAATGTAGTGGGGATTTTGTGAATACAGAAAAGAGCCTTCAAAGATAATACATATATGCATATATATATATGCATATATATATACGTATATATATACGTATATATACACGTGTATATACATGTGTATATACACGTGTATATATACGTGTATATATAAAACAACCTAGTAAATGCTACAATTGCAATGTTTTGGGGGGAGATATGTGTAAATACATTATATATATAAGCTTAAAATGTTCTAAATAGGATATTTATAACTATAGAAATAGGGTTTTGAACACCTGGATTTTGTTTTCTGAGATCATGGAGTACTCTTTTATTTACTTTTTTTTCCTCCTTGGCTGGATCTTCATCTAACTCTCTGCCCTGTGACTCCTTGTATGTTTTCTTAAGGCTCTGACCTCAGCCTTATCTTCTCTCTTTGCTCGCTGATAGTTTCTGGGAAGATCTTAGTTTTTTCCGAAGTGTCGATTGCCACTTATGTGTCAAAAGCCCTGTGAATATACATGTGCTGCCTCTGCTCTTGCCTGAGCTCTGAACGTGAGGGCAGTCCCACGGGTAAAGGACACTCTCCAAGTTAGAAGCCTACTAGTGAAGCAGTTCGTTTTTGTAACTCTGAGCTTATGCATCCAGTGGTGAGTGCCTTCACGGTATTAATCCTTTTCTTGTTGCTGTTCTTGCGGACACAGCATGAGTATGTTTGCATGGACTGTCGAGGGAGCGTACTGACGGGAACTGTAGCTCTCTGTAGACTTTCTCAACTCCAGCCCCGCCCAGGGAGAATTGGCTACCGTTTATTTATCCCACATTTCCATCACGAAGCCTGTAATGGTATCTGTTTACCTGCCTGACTTCTTCTGATGTGAGCGCCCTTGCTGCCGTTACTAAAGCCAAGCGTCCTCACTGTCCGCATCGCTGTCTGGCACGTAGGAGGGGCTCAGCAAGGTTCGAGGAGTCACTGCATCACCCACAGCCAGTGTCTTCGTTTTGTGCCTGGTAGTGGAACTGCATGAGCCCTCACACCAGTTGTGTGGGCAACCGTATGGCAGAAAGGGTATTTAAACTCTGAAGGTCTCTGTTCATTGTCTGGCGGCTGTTGGTATCAGGGAACAGGATAGGCAATAGAAGACGAGGAGTAGGTGGGGAAGGTTGTGGAGATGGAAAGTTATTTAGCTCTGGGAGCCTGTGCGGTATCCACGTGGATGAAATCTAAAGGCAGGGAGGCGGGAGGGAGACCCTTCTTTACAGGAAATACAGGCACAGTGAGCATGAAGTAATCAACTTTTAAAGGAAGTGATTTTTTGATTGTGGGTGCATGATAATAATACCTGGTATTTCTGGAGTACTTGGAACGTGGCAAAGTGCTCTCTCCTAGCGCGTCTCAACAGTGGTCGGTGTGGAGTTGTTTCCAGACGACTTTGTGGGTCATGCCAAGATGACACATACTTTAGACTGCCTCCTTGGGCATGAGCGTGACATTTGAGGGTTAAATTTGGACGAACATTGAGGAAGGGTGTGAAGAATTTCCTCTCCCCCTCCCCCCGCCCAAAAAAAACCTCCACATCTGTACTGATTAGAATAAATCCTTTTAGGGATACCTTTCCTTTCCAGTGTTAATATTTGAGAGCTTTTACACAAAATTAATAAAAGCTCAAAAGAAAGAGGTAAAAATAAATGAAGGATCGTGAAACAAGTCTTAAAAAAGTTTTTTTTATGTTTATGTATTTTTGAGAGACAGAGACAGAGCGTGAACAGAGAGGGGCAGAGAGAGAGAGAGGAAGACACAGAATCTGAGGCAGGCTCCGGGCTCTGAGCTGTCAGCACAGAGCCCGACGCGGGGCTCGAACTCACGAGCAGTGAGATCATGACCTGAGCTGAAGTCGGCGACTGAGCCACCCAGGAAAACAAGTCTTAAGGCTCACTCTGGATGATGAGCTAATGGACATCAAGGGAAGATGAATGCTTCCCATTCTGTTTGTATAGGGAGAGCGTGTTGAGCTAATATGCTATTTTACTGGGGATGAAACAAGAGAAGCGCTATCGAATGGAATAAAAAGTATGCGTATTCCCTATAAAAACAAAAAGTTCCCTGATGGAGTACGTATGGATTGAAAGGGTTTTTACAGAGTGGTTAATCAAAAATAAAAGAATGGAGTGACAGGTATTTGGTTTAAATACAGCATATGGGGGGATCCTGTACATTCCTGGAGAAGAACTACTGTGGCTGTGTATTGTTTTGTGTCAGTGCTGAGTTCGATGCTTTTCACCCAGCCCGATCCCCGTAAACATAAGCACTGAGGGTTCACCCAGCAGGTGTGTAGCAGGTGCTGCCCGCAGGCCGCGCCCTGTAGGACCCACTGGGGCAGAAACAGTCCAGCCTGAGGCACAGGGTCTGCTCTCTTGAAGCTGATGCTCGGGCCGCAGAGATCAAACGTGCCTGTGAATCAGCACAGGGCAAGGCAAGTGGCCCTCTGAGTGCCACCACTGAGCGCCCTGCTTTGTGTTTGAAGGTCGTGTTGACCTGATTTTAACGATAAATCATCTATCCCTAGTGCTGAGTGCGGAAGAAAATGACATTGGTTGAGCACGGTATTCTTCAAAGGCTGAAAAACATCACCCTCATTGGTTAGCGCCACTCTGTGAATTAAAAATTCAAGCCGAAGAGGATCTCTTAATTTTCGAGCTGGGAGCCGTACTTGCTTGGTTTTCTCTTTTACGTGTTTAGATGTTAGCCTAAATACTCCTGAACCGTAACAGCAACAATGTGGGCTCGGTTTGCAACGCCCAGTAAGTTTTTAATATTTAATAATTAACATTTTACTGTGTGATGTGCAGTATGATTATTTGACCACTGGATGGCAGTAGAAAAAAGACACCTTTAGGCACCATTTTTTTTTTTTTTACTCCCTCTCTTGGGAATAGGACTCCAGTGATGGAAATTTCACGCTTCTCAAATACACTGAAAAAAAAAAAAAAAAGAACAATAATGATAATCTGTCATTAACATACAACTTTTCTAGTCTATGGGATCTCAGTAAATTTTAGAATAACTAAAACAGTTGAATCAATTATATATGACTATTATATTCCTTGGTGCCATTTACACATCCAGTTTGCAAGCCTGTCTAAAATTTATGAAAATAGAATTGAGAAACATTGAAAGTCATTTTTGGAACAACATTTGCATGTGCACAGCCACTTGTTGCCCAGTTTCCTTTGAGCACAAGACCAGTTGGTTGGCCGCTCTAAACTTGCAGAAATCCCCTGGAGACTCCTCATTACTTGCCAAGCGTTCATCAAAAATAAGTTATTTGGGGGGACGAAAGCATTATGTATCAGAAGTGAGAAATCATCCTCTCAGATACTAATGTTTATGAGATCCTACGGAGATGTGGGCTGAGTGGTGAGCACGTGACAGCATGGGAACATGAGACCCATAGGTCACTACCAAGGTGGGGACGGTATTCAGTTATGGTGAGCAGTTATGGGTACGCATGATTGCTATGTAAAAAAGTTGGGTTGTGTCCATCGGCTTTAATAAAGACTACAGAGTGCCGTATGAAAATGGCCAAATTTGGGTGAAGACTTTAGGGCAGATAGGAAAATTATGTGTTGGAGTCTGTCTTCTGCTGACCAGTAGCCCGCAAAGGGTTCGGGTCCTAATTCTGGCATCTCTAAATGATCTTTATGTGGCAAAGAATTTGCAGGTGTGACGGTGCTAAGGTTCTTGGGCTGCGGAGATCGTCTTGGATTTTTGGAGTGGACGTCCCTGTAGGAGAGGGCCAGAGGGAGATCTGACACAGGCAGGAGAGAGGGCGGTGTGACCACGGCAGCAGAGACTGGAGTGACACGGCCACATGCTAAGGGATGTCAGGAGCCACCAGCAGAAGATAGGAGAGGCAAAGAATAGACTCTTCCCTGGAACATCCAGAGGGAGCATGGCCTTGTCAGCACCTTGATTTTGGATCATGGCACCGGCCTCTAGAGCCGTAAGGGAATAAATATCTGTTGTTTTAAGCCGGTCAGTCTGTGGCAATTTGTTACAGCACCTGCAGACGCTAAGGGAAGGCATGAAAGATATTTTGATTTGAAAGATGAATAGTCGAACTGTTTGCTGAGTTCACTTTTCTAATCGTGTATACATTTCACTGGCCAGGAAATCTGTATTGACAATGTAATGGTGCACTTAGAACTCTGCCTGTGAGAATTCTCTAGTTAAGACAAGCCTTACTTTTGCCCTAGTTCTGTGTCCGGATATTTTGAAAATTCTGGCTTCAACTCTCCTCTGTTTTTCCGATCAAATTAAGTCCTGACGTGATCAAAAGGGCGATGTTCCTAATTCATTATAGTTTCGCTGATTCTTAAAATTCTCCCTTAACCCATGTCCTTTGTGCCTTGGTCGGCTCTTGTTTATTCTACAGACTTTTGTTGTACCTTCAGTGTGTGTTAGTTAGTTTCTAGGCCAGAGTGTGGGGCAACAGTGTTGAAATGATGTGGTGATAATTCCTTTGTTAATTAGCTATGTGTCATGCTTGTCATCCACAGAGTACTTATTAGTCGGGAGAGGATGCTGAGGTATATATGTAGTATGTGTTAGTGCCATGGTGATATCATATGATGCGTGGTGGAACATTGAAAAGGGATATCCCGATGAGATATTTGCAGATATTAGGGTTGTTGGAAATTTGCAACTCAGGACAGAATGAGAGAATTCCAGTTGAATTTCTTTTTTTTTTTTTTTAATTTTTTTTTTTCAACGTTTATTTATTTTTGGGACAGAGAGAGACAGAGCATGAACGGGGGAGGGGCAGAGAGAGAGGGAGACACAGAATCGGAAACAGGCTCCAGGCTCTGAGCCATCAGCCCAGAGCCTGACGCGGGGCTCGAACTCCCGGACCGCGAGATCGTGACCTGGCTGAAGTCGGACGCTCAACCGACTGCGCCACCCAGGCACCCCCCGGTTGAATTTCTGAGCCCAATTCCATTAGCTGACATTGAACTCTACACTCGACCCTCCAGAGCATCAGTGTCCAGCAGAGACAGGATGCCAGCCTACGTCATTTACAGAATTTTAGCAGCCACATAAAAAAGAAATGCATGAAACTAATTTCAGTGGTATATTTTATTTAATCCAGTCAGTGCCCGAATACTATCATTTCGGTGTTCAGTAAGTATTTTAAAATGTTGAGATAGGGGCGCCTGGGTGGCGCAGTCGGTTAAGCGTCCGACTTCAGCCAGGTCACGATCTCGCGGTCCGTGAGTTCGAGCCCCGCGTCAGGCTCTGGGCTGATGGCTCGGAGCCTGGAGCCTGTTTCCGATTCTGTGTCTCCCTCTCTCTCTGCCCCTCCCCCGTTCATGCTCTGTCTCTCTCTGTCCCAAAAATAAATAAAAAAAAGTTGAAAAAAAAATTAAAAAAAAATAAATAAATAAAATGTTGAGATAGGAGCACTTGGATGGTTCAGTCGGTTGAGCATCTGACTCTTGATTTCAGCTCAGGTCTTCTTCCCAGGGTTGTGGGATCGAGCCCTGCATCAGGCTCTGCGCTGAGCGAAGAGCCTGCTTGAGGTTCTCTCTCTGTCTCTCCCTTCCCCTGCCCATCTCCCTTGCTTGCACTCTCTCTCTCTCAAATTAAAAAAAAAAAAAGATAAAACAAAACATTAAGATATCTTGTTCTATTCTTTTTATCATGTGAGTCCTCAAAATAGGATATGCATTTTATACTTACAACACAGCCTGTTTCAGACTTGACATATTTCAGAAACTCAGCACTAATATGTGGCTAGCCATTATCAACTTGAACAGCACTGTTCTGGGACATTAATATCATTTATTTAGACTAACACAAGTTATCATTGGTCTTTTTCCAAAATAAAAAATAACTTATGGAAGCTATTTCTCTGGCTCTTTTTTGCAATGTGTTGAAATTAACTGAGTCACTTTTTAGGGGGATTCATAATCTAACACGGGCAAATTTCCTGGGGTTTCTATTTTGCTTTCGTAATTTATCAGCATGGAACTTTTGATGTTTCTGGTTGCTTTCATGTATTCTCTTAAAAAGAAAAAACTTACGGTCCTCTAATAGATATGCAGTCAGCAGGCTACTCGGTTTTTATGCCAGGTGCAAAGTTTTTGATATTTGAGAAGCTTCTTATGCAAACAGCAGCTGGTACTTCATTTGTCTGTCATGGATGGAAAAATCTGTGTTTAACCAGCATTGGCATTCTTTTCCGTTTGCGACTTAGTTTGACTTAGGTAATGATAACATTCTCTTTTATCGCTTGACCATTTTCAAAATTGACTCTTTCTGGCTGATGAGTAAACAATTTGTGAAAAACAGAGTCCTGCTGAGTCTTGGGAAGGCTTTAACCTATTAGAGATTTGATACAGCTTTTTACTGAGTAACCCGTATCTCCCTGGATTTAGAGGCCTTGAACAGCATATGTTTGCAGTATGCTTTTTTTTAAGGAAAATTAAATGTTAGGAACACTGATGTTTTCCATTTGCAAATCTCAGATCTACCATTCATTGTATGGTCCAGAGTGGAAGATAATAAAAGTTATTACAGAAATATAAATCATTCTTCCTTTTTGTTCAGTGACATATTTCCACCAGACTTTGGGTTGGGTATTTGTTGGCATGACCTTTTAATTTGTTAATAATCTGGACAAGCAAAAGCATTTCTGGCAAGTAAAATGCGGCTCGTAGGACTGTCTTGTTTTTCGCTCACTGACTTTCGAACCGTCTCCTCGGATCATGCTCCATAACGATGCCCTGTAGAACTTGCATTGCAGCAAAACCACAAAATTTCTTTCTCCTTCGAGGGCAGGGCTCACCTCAGGCCGCCCGTTTCGAGGTCTCAGCCGTGCAGGGCCTCAGCACGGTGTACTCAGTGCTCGGGACGAACACCTGGGTTAGAAAAAGTTTATTCTAAGGAAGGAACTGCTTCACAAGCTGAGACTTTCCTCAACAAATCTGGATGTGTCAGGACACAGCATGACTCTACTTTCGTGGAAACACGTTGTTCATGAGACACTTTGTGTTTTCAGAGAACAGGCTTTCAAGACAATTCCGTCTTGACTAGGCCCTGGGACCTGCTGTGTACATTCTCGCTTCCCTCTGCCTGAAATTATATAATTATCTTCGCCTGTGTATGTCCTGTCTTCTTCTGAGCTCTGAGGATGGAAACTGGGGCTCTTTTATTCCCTATTGTATCCTTGGCTTATGGAATGGTGCCTGGTGTATAGGGGGCTCAGGAAATATTTGCTGAACGAGTGAATGAATCAGCAGAGTGCAGTTCAGGTGAAGCCCAAGAGGAAGGTTTCTGTGGATACAGGGGTGGACCCACTTGAAGGCTGAGGAAGCTTAACCTTCAGGCCCCCTCCCTCACTAGGTCGCTTCCACGGCCCTGTTACCTAATTTTATCTATTCATTTTCATTTTTTTTTAATGTTCATTTTTGAAATGAGAGACAGAGAGAAAGAGCATGAGCAGGGGAGGGACAGAGAGAGAGGGCGACACAGAATCCGAAGCAGGCTCCGGGCTCCGAGCTGTCAGCACAGAGCCCAGCGTGGGGCTTGAGCTCACGAACCGCGAGATCATGACCTGAGCTGAAGTCAGATGCTTCACCGACTGAGCCACCCAACTGCTCCTGTTTTTCTTGAAGAGAGAATCCCCAGTTGGATACGTACCACATCCCACAAAATCTGAGTCATTCTCTGGTATTGAGGTACCTATCTGGTCATGTGAGATTTGGTCTGCAGAAGTAGGAAAATCTCCTCCACCAGGTGAACATATTAATGCCACAGGACCTCTTTTATCCTATGAGATGGACTAACCACGTGGTATGGCCTTAATGTAAAACATCTGACCGACTAATGCCCAAGATGGCAGGGCTCTTGTGTCGCTCCCCTGAATGCATTTCTACTTCCGTCATTGAGATACAGAGATCAACAAGGATCTGTTGTGTTTGTTCCCAAACACGTGTCTTCTGGTTGTACCTGTTGATATGATTACATAATTCAGTTAAATATTGTGTCACACAACACGAGTGTAATAGAGTTTATTATTTATTACAGCTAATACTTGGTTGAAATAGCCAAACTTTAAAGGTGAGTTGCTGAATTAAATGTTGTTCAGTTAGGTACATGTGAGACAACTCAACTATTTTACAAAGAGTGAAAATAAATAAGTCTAAAAAGCCTGAAGGGCTGCGTGGATAAATTGCTTCATGTGTGTCTTTAACTCTTCCTCTACTTTCAAGAAAGAGGAAATGGAAATTATGGATAAGTTATGGACATGACTTATGCAAGAAAGATTACAAAGAGTTTTATACTAGGAGACGTACTCAAAGGAAGGATCTCTGTACTTCATGAGAACTTGGTCACAGTCATGCACATGTGTTTTTTAAGCTAAAGTAAAATGTAGGGGCACCTGGGTGGCTCAGCCAGACTGACTCTCATCAAGAGTCAGTTGAGCATCTAACTCTTGATTTCTGTTCAGGTCGTGATCTCACGGTTGATGAGATCGAGCCCCGTGTTGGGCTCTGCGCTGACAACATGGAACCTGTTTGGGATTCTCTCTCTGCCTCTCTCTCTTATAATAAATAAATAAACTTAAAAAAAATATTAAAAAAAATAAAATAAAATGTAAAACTCCCCATGTTAACTGGCACTGTAAGTTGGCCCTTCTAATACTGTTTCAACCGTATTGGGTAGGATGGTTGCCAAGTGCGTACAGAAAAGAGTCCCGTCTTACAGGGACAAGAGTGTCGTCTAATGGAGCATCCAGTTTGTATCAACAGAGGCTACCGAATTCATGAACATGAAAAGGAAATCGGGCTTATGGGAGGCTGGGTGGAAAGGTGGTTAAAGGTAACAAGACCTCAGCTGAGGTAGTGTTCTTGGGAAAGTAGTCAACCCCTTTCCGGCCTCAGACATTGAAAGCAACACACACACACACACACACACACACACCAGAAGAAGAACACCTATATAAGAAGGTGAATGTGAAGAGTCAGTAACTACCGTACATAATACTGTTAGCACAACCCTGGGGAAACAACCCTTGATGAAAGATGGAGCGTTTGGGTGCCTGCGTTGTTTCTCAGGTTTTTTTCTGTCAACTTTCAGTACTTTTTTTAGAGTATCCCTTAAACGATCAAAATTGTGCCTTATACAAGGGGTAGTCATGGCTGTGTCTACAGCCAAGTTTAGCGCTGGAAGAGTTCTTTGAGGTAGTCTATGCCGTCTTGCTCTATGGCACAGAGAGGTGTAGTGACCTGCCTAAAGTCACACAGCGGATCATGATAGGGTCGAGATGCAGGTACAGGTTTTCTGACTGCTCATCTGTTGCTTGTCGCACCCTATGCAGACGCCGTCTGTCTGTTGTAATTACGGCAGTTGTCGATCTCTGTAAAGATGATGGCAAGAATGAGTGTGACTTCATCAATCCCTTACTGGTCATATCATCAGTAGATCTGGCTTTTTTTGCAAAGTCGTGTTCAGTCTGGGCTTTTTTACGGTCAGTATAATGGCTATATTTAACGTTTGGAACTAAAAAGTGGTGATAAGAGTTGAGTTAGAGTTGAGAACTTGTGGGTCTCCCTTGTTTGTGTTTTTATTTATAATCTTAACCTTCAGTGCTCTGTTTCCTGGAGTGTGTTCAAGCCGAAGCTGTGGATCAAGCCAGTCTACAGCCTTTTCAGGAGAGCCTTCACTTTTTAGCCATCTGCTTCGTGTACATAAAAACACAAATCTAGGGGCGCCTGGGTGGCGCAGTCGGTTAAGCGTCCGACTTCAGCCAGGTCACGATCTCGCGGTCCGGGAGTTCGAGCCCCGCATCAGGCTCTGGGCTGATGGCTCAGAGCCTGGAGCCTGTTTCCGATTCTGTGTCTCCCTCTCTCTCTGCTCCTCCCCCGTTCATGCTCTGTCTCTCTCTGTCCCAAAAATAAATAAACGTTGAAAAAAAAAAAATTTAAAAAAAAAAAAAAACAAAAAAAACCACAAATCTAAATAAAGTTGGAAGTCAGGATGAAACCCATTCCTGAACTGCCCAAGGTTCCTTTCACGTCTCAAAGCAGTATGCAGGGAAATACAAACTAGCCTTCGGGAAAAGGACAGAAAGTGAAGCTGCCTTGAAATGATCTTAACTGGGTTTGAAAAGCAGACGAATCAGGTTTGTAATGTAACCAAGGAAGAGAATGTAAATCCAGCTCTAGGGGTGTGAGCTTTTCCTGATTCAGTAGTCGTTTGATGAGTATGTACTATGCGCCCAGCACGGGAGCTGCTACAGATGTATATGGGAGTAAGAGATAACTGACCCCCCCCACCCCCGAGTGGGGACACTCTTGGGGCCGGTAGATTACTGCACCAGAGATAAGGCTGTGAGCCGAACATGCCAAGGAGGTATGTGGAGGGGTCTCTACCCTGGAACCATGGTGACGGTGGTCTCCCAAGATCACTTCCTCAGAGAGCTTTGAGTTGCCATGAAAGATAAATGGCTCCTCCAATGATAAAAATAGGTTAAACCAAACCTTGCAAGTCAGATCCGTTGCCAGATTTTGTGTTTTGATGGCGGCCAAAATTGAATGAGAGTTCCAAGACGGTCAGGCTTTCTTCTTTCTTCTACAAGCATTGGTTCAAGAACCCCTTCTAATCCATGTTTGCTCCCCTCCAGCATGTTCAGAAATGTGGAGGCTACACACAGATATTGGCTGTAGGATAAACGTTGCTATTTAATCAGTAGTCCTCTAAAATAGCCCCAGCAGACGATTCCTGATCTGGAGTGTTCCTCATACCAAGGAGGGAGTGGCTTTGTTGTTTTTCTTTTAATTTTATTTCAGAATGAGAGAGAGAGAGAGAGAGAGAGAGAGAGCAAGCAGGGGAGGGGCAGAGGGAGAGAGAGAGAGAATCCAGGCAGAGCCTAATATGGGGCTTGATCCCATGATCATGACCTGAGCCGAAATCAAGAGTTGGATGCTCAGCAGACTGAGCTCCAGCCGTCCCGACAGTTACAGCTTTTTATCCAAAAAAAAAAAAAAAAAAAAAGTACATACAGAAGTATAGCAGACCTATGAAAAAGCATGTTTAATAGAGAAAGCAATTCATTTTCCTTACACAGAATTAGTCCTGATAAAACCTTATTTTTGAAATAAGCATGGTAAGGAAAATCTCCACAGCTCCCTAACATTGAGGCCCTCGTTCTTACAGAGCTGGGAGCCCGAGCCCCAGGCGCATTGCTTTCCGAGAACAGCTCTCTTTGCTGGAGCATTCCCTGTGGTTCCGGGAGTGACTTCCGGGCCTCGCGCAGGACATGCTGAGAGCAGGCGGTCGTGATGGGGGTGCAGTACTCAGGCCCGTTTTGTTGCTCCTTGACGCAGCGTGATGTTGAATCTCACGGGAGGCCGTCACGGGTGACCTCTGAACAGTCTGCATTTCCTAGAGGATTTTAGCAGCACTGTCATCTCTTTCTGGAAACCTCTCCCTCGTTCTAGTCACAAAGAGGTTCTTAGGACCTTCGACTTTTCTGAAATGTGATCAGTCCCATCTGACTCTCGTTTAACTACCTCAAGAACTTGAGACTTCTCTCTCTTTTTAAAGTCTGTGAGAGAGAGAGCATCTCAAGCAGGCTCCGAACTGTCAGCACAGAGCCCGACATGGGGCTCGAACTCACAGACTGCGAGATCATGACCTGAGCCGAAAACCAAGAGGTGGATGCTTAATTGACTGAGCCGCCGGGTGCCTCTGGACAGTTACTTCTCTTGTTGGAGAACCCACAGAAGACTTGAAAAGTCATTCATTTAGTTGATGAATATGTACCCGGCCTCTGTTGTTAGTAAAGTACTCTACTAGGTAAATAAGATGGAGATTTTAAAAAACAACTAAAACACCCAGAAAAAACCCCCAAAAGTAAGATAAAAAATAACTAGATCATCTAAGGACATACATATACCCAGATGCAGGTTAATGTTTTACATATATATGTACACTCAGTTACGACAACTTTGGTGGCTTAAAACAACAGGAATTTATTCTTTCCCTGTTCCGGAGGTCAGAAGTCCAAGGTCGAGGTGTCAGCAGGGTTACACTCGCTACGGGGGCTCTATGGGAAAGTCTGCCCCTTGCCTTTCTTTGGCCTTGGACTTTCCTTAGCTTTGGCCACATTCCTCCAGCCTCTGCTTCCACGGGCACGTTGCCTTTGCTTCCCTGTGTCCCATCTCCCTTGGCTTGAGGATACCTGAGATTTTATGCTGGACTCACGTGAATAATCCAGGAATGCTTTTCTTCTCAAGATCCCAAACTTATGTCTCTTGCTGTGTAAGGTGATACTCACAATTCTTGGAAATAAGAGTGTAGACCTATCCTTTTTTTGAGTGGAGTCCCCGTTCAACCCACTCCAGCTGAGACTGTTTTTGAAACCCGAACCAGGGGAGAAGATTATAGGTTGGGAAACTAGACTGGGTGAGGACATAGGGGCATCTCTTCTCCAGGAAGGAGAGGACATGCTGAGTAATGTGGAGCAGCAGTGTCATTGGAAACGGGGACAGAAGGAAGCAAGGGTCAGGTGGGGTCCACCACAGAAGCCCCTTTCTCCAGGGCACCCATGTTCCCATGATGGGAGCCTGGATGAGGACCAGGTGGGAGCTATTCTCGTAGCCCAGGGAGATGTCGCCAGAGCCAACAAGTAGTTCTTAGCCACGGGAATAGAAAGCAAGGGAAGTATTTCGGCCGTAAAGTCAGTACACAGAGTTTGGAACAGATTGGGTTCTGTTCCACGGAAGAGAATTCCCAATGCCTGGATAACCGGGAAAGGACAGTACTAATCGTAGGGACGTTGGAGGTCGCAGTGATTGGGTAGGATGTGTTGCCTCAGGAGCCTGTGTCACATGCAGACGGGGGTGCTGTCGGGAATGGGGAGGGGGTGTCCAGAGAGTGTTTGGCATTGGAGTTGTCTGCTTTGAAGGGTGAGGCTCCAGCAGGAGGAAGGAGAGGGGGAAGAAGAGAATGACGCCACGGTTTCCATCTTGGAGGACTCCTTCCGCAGAGGTCAGGAAAGACAAGGAGGACCAACCTCCCTGTGTTTCCTTACCTTCCCACCCAGAGGATTATTTAATGTACTGGACTTGAGGTGCGCTCACTGGTTGCAAGTGGGCTCAATCGCTCTATGTCGTCTCTGCTGCAGTGCTGGCATCTACATCTTGCTGTGAGTCTTTGCATTTTGTGCTGGCGTGTCTTCGCCTAATTGTGATCTTATTGAAATAACGCGGTTGTAGTCGCTCTTTGTTTTACGGTGATGACTAAGAAACGAAGTTCTAATTGGCATTACAATTCGGTGCCATATTTGTTCTGATATTTAGATGGTTTAATGAGGATTTAATTTGCACACCAGCCTGAGCAGTTGTCTGTGCTGCTACTTCTTTGGCGATCGGACAGTGTCATTTATTAAAACGTGGCAAGGGCCCCAAGCTTTGTCACCGTGTGCCGTGTCAACGCTGGTGTTTAGGGAAGAGAGCTTTCTTCATTACCCGAGGAACTACGCAGTAGATTCCAATTATGTTGCTGTTTCCGAAGTTGTGATTGTTTCGGGCGAAAACCACCGTAGTGTCCTTTGTCCCACCGAAAGCAGTAGCTTGTACACGTAAGTCTGCATCAGTCTGAATCTGCATCAGTCTTCAGTCTTCCACGTGCGTGATCGGATTGCGGTCCCAGAAGCTGATTTCCGGGTCGGTTCAGACCCACATAGACTTGTTCTGTCACCACTTAGTAACTAGTAGTTTCTCCAGGGACGCCTGGTGGTCCCCGTCTCCTCTTTATCGTCTCATTTTACTTTTCAGCTACTTGCGCTCGGGTTCCATTTTCTCTCCCCCTGCCGTAACAGTGTTCTGAGGACGGGGCGTGGCGCGTGTCCCTTTACTTCATCAGCAACTCCCGCTTCTGGCTCATCTGCCGCGTGGGAAGTACACTTTTCCCTGGTGGTGTTGGAGCAGGTAATGGAGACTGAAAGGGGACACGCGTATTTAAAAGGAGTCTGGAGGGGCGCCTGGGTGGCGCAGTCGGTTAAGCGTCCGACTTCAGCCAGGTCACGATCTCGCGGTCCGTGAGTTCGAGCCCCGCGTCGGGCTCTGGGCTGATGGCTCAGAGCCTGGAGCCTGTTTCCGATTCTGTGTCTCCCTCTCTCTCTGCCCCTCCCCCGTTCATGCTCTGTCTCTCTCTGTCCCAAAAATAAATAAACGTTGAAAAAAAAAAAAAAATTTAAAAGGAGTCTGGAAAAATTCAAAGCGCTGGGACATGCATGGTGTGACCCTATAGTATGTGAAATACTGTAGCTGTTGAGTTGTTTTCTTTCAAAGCAACACATGCGGACCACAAAGAAGGAAAGGCAGGTGAACCAGAGTTGTGCTTCCTGGAGTGGATTGCGTGTTTGAATACGCGCGGGTCCTATTGAAATGCAGGGTCCGCAGAGTCAGGCTGTCTAGCTGAGTTCTGCCGGTCTGCATCGCACAGGCCCCTGGTGACACTTACCCACGCTGTCCGTCTGCCGACCACGTGGTGGGTAGCAAGGAAGCAAAGAATTTAAGCTGCACGGATGCTGGCCTTTCTCTCATCAAATGGTAGAAGCATGTAGAAGTTCGTACATGTGAATTTGTATCGCGTGTCGACACCACTACGTTCCGGGAATACGCACGGGGCTGGGAGGAAACGACTTTTCTAAGCCAGTTGGAGAATCGAAGCCTTTTAAACACTGCTACACAAAATTAATTTAACCAGGGATCTTGCCGTTTGGTTGTTGGTTTATTTGCTATCGTTTTTAGGATTTTGCCGTTTCAGAGCTTTGTCACGATACCTCTTGTGCTGCAAATTTCTGCCTAAGGTGTCTGCTTTGTAAATGTGGATCCCCTCCTTGGGTTTTCTTAAAAGTGGATTTATGTTTTAACGACAAGTGGAGTTAAGGTAAAAACCGGAATCTGTTGTCAATTTTGTCTCTGTTCCGTAAATACCATTTAGGGGTAATGTACACCGTGACGTTGTTTTCCATTAACACGTAGAATTGTCGTGGTACATTAGCTGTCACACTTAGGGACTTGTATCATTTGTTCTTTTTTTCAAAGAATTTATTTGTTTGTTTGTTTATTTATCTATTTATTTATGAAAGAGAGAGAGAGGGAGGGAGGGAGAACAGGGGAGGGGCAGAGACAGGGAGACACAGAATCTGAAACAGGCTCCAGGCCCCGAGCTGTCAGCACAGAGCCCGAAGTTGGGCTCACAACCACGAACGGCGAGATCATGACCTGAGCCGAAGTTGGGCCCTTGACCTAAGACTGAACCACCCACACACCTCTCATTTGTTCCTAATAACAAAAGCTTCATCTCCGTAACACAGGCCAGGCTGTGGGATGCCTACAGTGTAGCAAGAATTGGCTGCAGGTGGAGGGTGCAAGATGGGTGGGCGGCTTTCTGCTCTCAGAAGCTCATTTTCTTTTGGGGAAACAAGCTTATGCTTATGTGGCAGCAAAACCCGTGATCTCTCTGCAAAGGGGAGGCTCTGAGTTCTGGACGGGGAGCTGTGGGGAGGTAGGATGGGGCTTGGCAGAGGCTGCAGAAGGCAGCCTGAGCTGGGGGGAAGGGGGGCCTGCTGGGAAGGGCAGAATTCCAGACAGAGAACCGCAGACATTCTGGAAGTGAGAAGGTGCACGGAGGTGATGTATGTTGGGGCAGAATGTTCAGGTACGGGGGAGGCTCACGGTCGGTCATCACAGACTTTGTTGTGTGCAAGCCCGTCAGTGCCATCAACCGGTGAGCCTTTCAGCAGCCGCGATGGTCTCTGGCAGCAACGTGAGATCAACTCGACCTTGACTTTGTAAAGTGGGCTACTAAGGGGATTCAGCACTTCTGGGAGCACTGGTACGTTTTCTTGTGCTAATGATTAAAATTTACCAATCGAGCTGTACTTCGACTCTAGAAACAATGCAGTAAACTTTGTGTCTGTGGGCATGTTTGTGAGTTTAGGGTTTTGCAAAGTGTTCCAGGTCCCACGAAGTGTTTTAGTGCCCATCGCCACACTTTGTTACATGTTTTGGTCTAATTCCCTCTCCTGCTGCAGCCTGTGTTGACCAGCTGCGGGTCAGATTCATCTGCGGGTCGGATGAACGAGGGATGAATCCTTCTGATTGACCGCTGTGTCCTAAGTGGAGTTCTGGAGCTTTCTGTTCATCTGGGTGGCAATCCTGTATTGGTCCAGTGTTCAAAGATCCCTTCTTGTTACCGAACAGCAGACAACTGTTGTCTACCAAACAGCAGACGCATTTCTAAATGCGCTTCACATGGACAGCAGGGTTAATGTTTTGTGCGGGGCGTTTGGCATAATGGGCCTACTCTAGTGGCCAGTAGACCAGAGCTTGAGAAACGCGGGGCTTAGTGGCAGGAAGGATGGAAAGGCCGGACTCCGGACGGTCATCCAAGCTGTCGGACCTCGGGCCGATCCTCTCACACCCTCTCAGACAACCCTTCTTTTCCAGACGCCGAGTCAGGCCCGGGGCTGGTTCCACTCAAAGCCACTTCTCCTTCTGAAATTGTATGATGTTCGTAAGTGAAATAGGAGTGTAAAATCTTGTAGGGAATTGACCTGAATGTTTTTGAGTGTTTCTTGAAAGTCCTTAGTCTGGCAGGCAGGACGCTTCTATTTTATCTGTAATAAAGCACGAGTGGTGCGGGAGAACGCGCCTGGCAGGGCACATGTCCACGTAGATTTAGTGCCATGTGAGCACGTTCCCCGTGTTATTTATTACTGGAAAAGGTGTATTTGTGCAAAATTACATGCAACCTGAATCTCATTCTCGCATCGATGATGCCATAATTCATAAAATGTTTATTTCTCGGAGCAGTACGTATCTGCAGTCGAAGATCCAAACAGAAAAGTCTCTCAGGGTTGTAGGAACGAAGGTTGGCCCTCGCCATGCCTTTTGTCAACACGTCCTAATTCCAGGAGCACGCTGGTGTTTTTCTGTAACTGGCATTTGTTTGGTTATTTCTTTGCATCTACTTCTGTTTCTAGATGCGTCAGTTTCAGACATGACTTACTTTCTTTTTACCCTGGGAGGTGATGTTTCGTGGGTTTTTTGAGGAAGGGAAGGTGAATGCGTTCATTCAATCTGTCGTGCTCGACTGGTGGCCTGCAATGTGATTTTAGAGACGGGTCGCTTTTATTTCTGGATAAGAGTTCTAGGAGACAGGTCGCTTTTATTTCTGGAGAAGAGTTCTAGGACAGTTGCTAGGCTCCGAAGTCCCGTGTAACCTTGGCTCCCTTGGCTGTCCATTCTCTACAGACTGAATCATGGAGACGATTCTGGGTCCTTTTTCCGTGTACAGAAGAGCTCAGTGTGCCTGACAACCTCCTTTTTCAGATTCCAGAGGTGAGGCTCACAGACTTGCCTCTGCGTTCGCGCTCACTGTTACCGGGACTCCCTCTCTTCCCCCTGGCACCCCATGGCACCTGTCTGCCCAGACACCCCCCTTCTGCTCCTTCCAACTCAAATCCATTGTTACCTCACCTGCTGCCTGAGAATCCTTCCCAGCGTCCCCGAGAGCTGATGCTTCTGGCTCCAATTTCCCACAACTCCTGGTGGATGTATTTTATATGACTTATCATCCCTCCTGCCACTTACTAGACCTCACCCTTGAGCTTCGACCCTGACCTTCAGTTCCCTGTAGACAGCTCAGAGCTGTCTTGCAGGTGCCTCAAATTCATCGAGCACAGACCTAAACTCACCCCAGCCTTTTCTAAAGTGGCTTTCCCTGGGGTGTTCTGTGTGCATGGTGAATAGAACTCCTCCTCACTGAGATTCCCTGCTCTCATCCTGGTGTCTCTTCCACACACAAGAAGCAGGTGGAAGTCAGACCAGGTCCCTCCTTTTCCAAAATTCTTCATTGCCACCGAACAGAACAGCCTTCTGAGAAAGGCCCAGGTTCTGGCTTCAGACCCCCCAAGCCTTCTCTCACCCACCTTTACTAAGTGTTTTGTGGATATTATGCCATCTAACTGTGATTGTCTCATTATTCATACAATAGGCATAGTGGTTAGTTTTCCTCTTTATTCATGGCTCTGTTCTGAGACATTAATCACAATCCCTGCTGAGAAGCGAGTATATCATCTGCTCTGCCCCACTGGCCTCAGGACATTGGGCACGGACAGACACTTCGCCCAGCTTGGGTCCAACCAGATTCCCTTGCTTGGAAAGCTTGAATCTGGGCTCAAAGATTGTGCTGACATCTGAGGTAATTGAAAGCTGAGGAGTAAGTGTTGGGGTTCTGTGCATACAAGAGCGCAGAAAGCCAGTCAGACCAGAGAAAGGACAGGCAGACCACCCATGGGGGCGGGGAGTCAGGGAGCAGACCTGCTTATGACTCTGGGCCCCTCTTGGGACCTGCATAAACACACCCTTGAGGCCATGGGTTTCAGGAGACTTCTCTGTGTCTGCCCCAAGTTCCTCTTGGGACCAAAGATAAGTGGCTGCTTGAAACCCAAGTATCCCTAATGAAGATATTGTCCTTAATCCAAATACTGGCTGGGGGCTTCTTAAGGACGTGGAGTGAGGGTTCTCGGGACTTTGCCTCCGGAGGTGCGTCATGAATGGATGGGTCCGTCTGTGCTGCAGACTGGGTGCCTTCCGATGGTCAGGGCCATCGTGTGTCTCCATAGCCAGTGTCCCTGGCATTGTACCATTTGAATTAATTGGGCTTTTTATGAGGCTTATTATCCCAGCTTAGAATTCCATTTCATATCTGTGATAAATTTTCTAATCCCGAACAATAATTTCTTTTAATAGTATACTTAGGATGTTTCTAACTGTGATAAATGGGATGTATTTCCTTAGCGATGCCGAGCGTCTGAAAACAAAACAAAGGCTAGTGTTTAATGTGTGTAAGCCGTTGTTGATTTCGCAGCAGTGACTCGGTACATAGTACTCCAAAGGTGGTTGTGTGTGTGTGTCAGTGTGTGTGTGTCTGTGCGTGTGTAACCTCTGAACGCCCGTTCATGTACACACAGCTGGGTTTATACTTGCAAAGGGTAAGGGAAACGAAACTCTTAGGGGGTGTAATTGCTACTGTGATGCTTCCTGTGTATTTCATTAGTGGCTGATAGGAGCGATGAATGGTGTGGAAATGCATGTGGTTGTCAGAGATCCATCAGGTGGATCGAGTAAGCACGGGACTGGTCTGTGCGGAATGTGTCCTAACATGGGGCCATATTGGTAAATAAGAGGTACCATCCTGTGGCTGCTGGGTGTCCTCAGTTCTACCACATCACGTCCCTGGTGGATAATCCGCCCAGACGCTGGGTGTAGCAGAATCCAGGACTCAGCACTCCGTCACACAAGAGGAGATACAGCTCTTTGAGCTGAAGTTTTCTTATTGTTGTTTTGGTTTATTTTTTAATCAATAGAATAGAACTCATAATCCTGATGTTGCATTCATGCATCATCATATGACTGGGTTATATAGCTTTTTATCTAGTGCATTATATGACATAGTAGATCCCAATAGATATTAGCGATTATTATTGGTATATAACTCAAGGGGAAATAGTTTGTTCCTATGAATTAAAAATAGGATGCCCATAGAGACCCATGTGTAAATGAAGATAGCATTTGCGGGAACTAGATCACTTGGTACTGATAACACCACCACACTTGGGGATGTGAGAGCATCTCCGTCACTTATGCTGGGCAGCCCCAACTGTGTAAATATGTTTGGACATCTTTGCCGTATTCTCTTCAGTGTGGGAGCCGGAAGTATAATGAGAACTTTGAAACTTGGCTTATTATTATGACTTTTAAGAAACAGCCCCATAGAAGTTCCATTATAGAAGGTTCTCCAGCTTTTAAACACTTCTTAGTTTATAAAATCCTGCTAAAATCTCCATGAAATTATTGAGAATTCCTATTTCATTGTTCATGATTTCTAAAGATTCAGTATATTAATCAGAACCCCCCCAAAAAAAAGTCATCTTTGGTGCCATTTTATTGGATGCTGGCAACCATTTAATCTTTCTTTAACGTAACAAACAGTTGGGTGCTTACCATAGTTCCGGGCTCGGTTCTAGGTCCTGGGTATACCATCAAGGCCAGGAAAGGCAAAATCCCTTCTCTCATGGAACTAGCTTTCCAGGGGTGGGGAGGTGGAGAGGTAAAGGACACTAATCAATAATCAGGATTGTCTCCAACAGTGGGACGTGAAACAGAGAGCTGTAACAGTGGGGTGGATAGGTGGTGATGTTGGGTGAGGCTGTACGGAAATAAACTCTTAGGAGGTGACATTTGAAGTGAGACCTGAATGATGTCCAGGAGTAGGCTTCGTGAAGGTTGGGAAAAGAAGCATCCCAGGCAGTGGGAACCAAGTGGAAACACCCGTAGTTAGAACAGAAAGAAAGCCAATGTCCACCCAAAGACATCAGGTCTTGATCTGGAACCTCTGAATGTTCCCTTATATGGTAAGGCTTTTGCAGATATGATTATGTTAGGGATCTTAGCTAAGGAGATTATTTTGGACCATCAGAGTGGGCTCTTCATGCCATCCCAAGTGTTCTTATAAGAGAGATGCAGACAGAAGAGGGGAAGCAATGTACAGAGGGAGGCAGAGATGGAGGGAGGCAGCCATGAGCCAAAGACAGCCGGCAGCCAGCCGAGGCCGGGACGGGCAAAGAATGAATTCTTCCCGGAAGCTTCTGGCGGGAGCCTGGCCCCGCCGACACCTTGGTTTTGGCTTTCTGGCCTCGAAAACTGAGAGAGAGTAATTACTGTTGTCCTAAGTCCGTAACCTAGGACACATGGTGAGCAGAGTCAGACCAGTCGTAGCAGTTGAGCAGATCTTGTGGGGGCTGGAGGACGGATGGGGTTTTTTCTAAAAGCAGTGGGAAGGTTCTGTGTTGCATTATTTTAAGCAAATCTGTGTGGCCGTCGGGGAGAAGTAGATTATGGTAGGGAGGGAATAAGGATGGGTTAAGAGTGGACACTACTACTTAGGGGTCAGCTGCGGTAATTCAAGCAGGAGATCATGGTGGCTTGGTTTAGGATGGGGGCCGTAGAGATGGAGAAAAATACATGAATTCAGATTATGTTTGCAGATTGACGGAACTCACTACTGGGCTGAACGTGGAATCTAACGACAGAAGTTTCTTGGTCTGCATGTAAGTAAAATTATAAAACTAAGGGCAGGATTCTTGTTTCTGTTCAACCTGTTGACAGGAAATGCAATCTGACAAACTTGAACGATTTTTCTTTCATTGTGTAAACAAATCACATTATCTAAGAGATGAGTTACTTGTAACTCATATTATCTAAGAAATCTTTTAGATGTTTTTAGATCACTTACAGTTGTAGGGAGCCAACACCGTGTACAAGAGTGATGGGCAGAATTACTACCTCTTCAGGGAGATTTTGGGGAAATGTGTTAGCGAATGCTGCAGAATGGACCACTATGTACGGTCCTCTCTGGAAATTTTAGCATGACTCCTCATCCTCAGGTTCTTGGGAAGTTTGCATGACCCCCGACTCTGTTCTCTACAGATATTACATGGACAGTTAAAGGAAAATTTCATTTTCACGTTTTACCATCATTTGATGGGATCATGAGCATTGTGACAAAAATAACCGATAAAGAAAAACTCATTGATATCTACAAGCACTTAAATTTCCCCTGTTGTAATTCACTAATACGTGGTACATTCGGAGAACTTACATTTTGATCATTCAAGTGGGATGTGTTACGGATTTCAGGAAAATTCTTACCCATATTACTCACTTTTCATCCCTTGGTGAAATATAAATTACCAGAATTCAAAATTAATCTGTGATGATGATAACAATAATGGAGATGATAATAGTTAAAGGGTAATATTTATATAATTATATTACTACAATAACAATGGATTGAAATGGTAGTATTTAGATATAACAATAATATAATACATTAACCTCCTCGAGTGCTATGACTGTAAGCCAGGGATTACTTTATGGGCTATTTCTTTAGTGAACCTTCATAACTAATTCTGGTTCCTGGGCAGCAGTTGAAGTGACCTCTGTCAATTCTGGGCAGAGGTGGGAGAGCCTGTGTCTCTTCCGTCAGGTTCTTCCCCTACTGCGGCAACTGGGGAGTTCCAGATAGTGGAGCCACAAGAGGGTCACGCAGTCCAGAGGCTGCTTTGGAATTTATGTGAGTGAGCAAGAAACTCTGAGCGAAGGTATTGAGATGTCCAGGTTGTTGTGTTACTGTAACACAGCGGTGTATTTTGTTACTGCAGCAACTATCTTTTCCTGATGAATACAGTCACTGTGTGATATGGTATGCAGTCACGCTGTTCATTTGGTATCTTTCCAGATCATCATGGAAAGGTGGGGTGAGTATTTGAGGAAGTATGTTTGACTTTGACACATCAGCTAATTGTGCTCTTACAAATCTCTTTGTAAGACCAGTCGTTGATTGGATGAGAAAATGGTCTCAACAAGAGCATAAGTATTTGGCATAAAGAATTCTTTAAAGTAATGCTGTACGGAAGTATATCATCTGTAGTCACTAGCTCGTTAGACGGCTTTCCTTAATGAATATCTTCGTGAGCATGTCTTACTCCTGATACAGAGTAGAAGAGCATTGAAAGGTAGCATGGTTGAAAAGATAATGTAAGTAGTAGATGCCAGAAGAAATCGCCGTGAGAGCGGGGCCCCCGTGAAAAGAGTTTTGAAAAGAGGCTACAGGGAACCAGACTGAGAACAGTGGGCATTTTTTTGTCTAGTTGTAGGAAAGTAGCTAAGTATATTGTTTCATCTTTTAAAAAACATTTTTTAATGTTCATTTATTTTCTTTTTTTTTTTTTTTTTTTTTATTTTTGGGACAGAGAGAGACAGAGCATGAACGGGGGAGGAGCAGAGAGAGAGGGAGACACAGAATCGGACACAGGCTCCAGGCTCTGAGCCATCAGCCCAGAGCCTGACGCGGGGCTCGAACTCACGGACTGCGAGATCGTGACCTGGCTGAAGTCGGACGCCCAACCGACTGCGCCACCCAGGCGCCCCATGTTCATTTATTTTCGAGAGAGAGAGAGAGAGAGAGAGCGAGCAGGCAAGCAGGGAAAGGGCAGAAAGAGACCGAGGCAGAATCCCAAGCAGGCTTTGTACTGTGTCAGTGCAGAGCCTGATGTGGGGCTCGAACCCACGAATCGTGAGACCATGACCTGAGCCAAAACCAACAGTCAGATGCTTAACTGACTGAGCTACCCAGGTGTCCCTCTTTGTTTGTTTTTTAGGTTTATTTATTTAGAGAGAGAGGCAGAAAAGGAGAGAGAGAGAATACCAAGCAGGTTCTGCACTGACAGACACGGGGCTTGAACCCATGATCTGTGAGATCATGACTTGAGCCAACATCAAGAGTTGGACGCTTAACCGACTGAGCCACCAAGGCACTAGATTTAGGTATCTAAATCTAGATACCTAGGAATATATAGACAAGGTTCTTGCTCTCATAGATCTTAGGTTCAGGATGGAGGGGCCGTGGGTGAGAAGGTCTATAATCAGTGAGCATACTGGGCTGATTCTAAGACACACATTCCGTTTCAATGTTGACGTCAGACGTGACTCACACTTACAGGTGTTTCCCACCACTGACCAGACAGCAGTCTGAGGGAGGTGTCAATTCCTGCTTATGCCCAGACTTGTTAACAAGACGCCATATTGTGGCCAGTTGGGTTGCATCATGTGTCCACAGGTTGAGTTTAGTCGCCACTTAAAATCCTTTTGAGAAGGTGACAGCATAGTTTGACATGAAAACAAAATGTTAGTGTTGCCGCAGGAAGGCCAGAAACAGAGCCCTTAAACCGATATTAATGAAGCTAACATTCATTTTTGGCAGAATGACGATGACTTGGTATTTAACTGCAAAACAATGGCTAACCTATCTCATTTATATTTTCCCATTTATGTTTGTGAGAAAGTGATATAAGAATGTCTCAATCGATGTAAAAGAACATCCTTTAATTAAATATATAATCAGAATTCAAAACTGTAGGGAAAACATGTGTCTTAGTTTAATTGGCAGCATTTTGCTTTGTTAGGAATACAACAAATATGAGTACATGTTGTAATTGATGGCCTCTTGGATTCAATGAAATACAGTTAATAAACCAAAAAAATAGCAGGTGTTTTTAGGGTCTATGAAAATAATAAAGTGGGATGAGGTGATTGAAAATGGCTTTGATCCAAGGGAAGGGAAGTACTTTAGAGAGGTGGTCTGAGAAGGTCCCTCTGAGGGCATTTGAACCCAATGGAGACAAAACTGAGCCACTGTCCAGGAAGAGCATTCCAGAGAGAGGGACAGCAAAGTCAGGGGTCCTGTGGGTGAACACACCTGGCTTCTTCAGCCCCCAAGAAGTCTAGTATAACGGGCATGTCAGGAAGGTAGGCGTAAGGATATTTTTACCCTATGTTAGTTGTTTCAGCAGCCAGAGATGTTAACTTACGTAAGCTACACATTGCCCTTCTCCTAGAAGCGGAGATTGGCTCTCTGGGTTCATCTCATGCCCACCTGGATCAGTGCTGGTGCTTCTCGGTGCTCCTCCAGCATGGCCACTGCCTTTACTCTTCCCTTTGGGGCAGTTCACCGCCTAGACACCCAAATATCTGCCCTCCATCTTGCTAGTGCCAGCCTGCGAGGAGGTTCGGGTGCATTCGACTTCACTCCGAGTTCTGGTGGAGAAAGGGGGAGTTGAAAAAGAGTTTAGAATAGAGAGGGTCTTTCTGCCTCATTACATACCTTTCCTGAGCCTCCATGTACCTACACTTCTGCAGACTGCACCTGTCCCCCTCATTCTCTGTCTTCCATGCTGCTGTCCCCACCTGCACCCCCCCTTCCCCCACCCTTCATGTCCTGTGCTGAGTGGGTCAACTGTTTCTTCCTTTCAGTATCTCCTTTCAACTCTTCAGGTCTTGCTTTCCGCCTTCAAGAAACTGATCATCAAGAAACTGATCAAGGTCCTTAACTTGAAGTTTCTTCTTCCTTTTTCCTTCTTCTTCCTCTCCCTCCACCCTCCTCCTTCCTTCTTCCTCCCTCATTCCTCTTCCTTCTTCTTTTTAATGTTTATTAATTTTTGAGAGAGAGACAGAGCATGAGCAGGGGAGAAGGAGAGGGAGAGGTAGACACAGAATCCCAAGCAGGTTCCAAGCTCTGAGCCATCAGTACAGAGCCCAATGCAGGACGCGAACCCGTGAGATCATGACTTGAGCCGAAGTCTGATGCTCAACTGACTGAGCCACCCAGGCACCCCTGAAGTTTCTTCTGTAAGAGGCACTGTGTTGCCAGCTTTTAAGATGGTAAATTTTGCGGCTTGTTGCTTCAAGGAAACATATGATGTTGGTGTGGAAGGCTCCCCACGGTCATGGTAACAACGTTTGATTCTGTTCTTTTTTCCCTCTCCTCTTTGTTCTAAGTCAAAAAGAAACATAGCATGTTCCTACAGACACGACTGGGAAGGCATGTTTTTATTTCCATGTGTCTGCTCACGATTCAGGAGGATCACAGGAGGAATGTTGCAGGTTAAGGGGAAAGTAGATGAGAATGCTGTAAAATCTTCGTGCCATGATGTTTGCGGGATATGGAGGGGAAATGTGTCCGGCTTTCCTCATCATTAAACCACTCTGCAGGGTGCCTAAAGAGCTGCCATGCGGTGCTACCTGGAAAGATAAAAAAAAATTTTTTTTGATGTTGCCAATGGAGAAAGGGAAAATCAAAGTAGACAAAAGAAAATGGCAGTAGCAGAGTGAGACCTTTGTCGCTGGGGAAACACAGAACTCAGATCGGAGGTGGCTTTCTGCCACCTGTGCTCTGCCAGGTTCCTTGAAGTTTGCTGTGTCTCTTACATTCTTAGGATTCGTGCAGGTTCCCAGTTTATTCCCAGACTTTCAAGATGCACCTGCAGAACGTTCGCAACGTTGATTATAAACCTGGTGGTCGCAGCACTGATTTGGAGACTCCACTGAATTCACGGGATGTTCGGGCTTTGCGTTTTTAGGTCACCGTGAGGGTAATTTCGGAATGCAGCATTGTAATTAAGAATTATGAGCAACGGTACTAGCAACAAAAAAAAACAACAGTTGCCACCATTCAGTGAGCATATTTGAGCACGGTGGGACAATGCCAAGAGCGTCGCGCACATTATGTATGTGCATTATCTCATTTAATCCTCACTGTAAATCTCCCAAGCACATATGATTTTTGCTCTCGTTTTATAGTTCAATGAATTAGATTTCCCAAGGGAAGCCAAAATTGCCAAACATGTTTTTCTCATTGCAAAACATTCTATACTGCCTCTTCTGAATCAGCACTTTTTTTTTTTTTTTAAATAGTGAAACATTTCTTGTTTTTTATGGCAGGCTTGCAAAAGAAGAGAGAAATACACACGTTATTGTGTGTGGAGTCACGCATTTGTGCCAGCCTTTTGGTGTGCCTAAAGGGTATCCGCTGGGGGGTGACAGTACAGCCCTAGGGATGCTTATAAACATGAGGCGTGTTTGGGTCGCCGTGATGAACAAAGGGTACCCTTGGTGTTGAGTGCACAGGTGCCAAGGAGAAGCACATCCGCTCTCTCAGTAGAACTGTTTGGGCACAAATTTTATTTAATTTTAATTTAATTTAAATTTTTAGGTAATAAAAATTTATTGAGGAGGTGTCTGGGTGGCTCCGTTGGTTGAGCGTCTGACTCTTGATCTCAGCTCAGGTCACGATCTCATGGTTTGTGAGTCTGCGTCCTGCATCGGGCTCCGTGCCGATGGCGTGGAGCCTGTTTGGGATTCTCTGTCTCCTTCTCTCTGCCCTCTCCCCTGCTTATGCTCTCTCTCTCTCAAAATAAAAATTAACCTAAAAAATTTTTTATCAAGAATTCCCGGGTTGGTGGTCATTGCCTCCCAACACTGTAGGAAATCACTCAGAAATCCCACTGTCCCAACACTTCTGGCCAGCATGAGAAGGAGCAAAATCGTTCCCCCGAAAATCGGCCAGGCTTTGTTCATCCAACAGGGGTCGGGATGACAGGAGCAGAAGGGACCTCACGTGATACTGGGTGGGCACAAACTTTACATTCTGCATCACTTTTTGATAGATTAGTCCGTTTCTTCCTGGACCACCATTTAACCTGCGTCTTCTCCCCTGGTTTCAGACTGTCATAGCCATTACTGATCAGCCTACACCACATTTTCTCAGACAGACATCCCCATGTCTGTTTATTCTTTCCTCCCCTTCTTGGATGCACAGGGTAGGCTGAGCACTAAACACCTTGCAGAGGACAGAGACCCGGGGTGGGGGGTGGACAGGCTGGAATGCTGGGAGGCTCACTGCCGTTCCCTTGGGACAGTTCCTGGGCATGACTGATCGATCCACTGGCTTTTCTATGCCCCAAGCTCTGCTAATAACTTTCTCCTTGGACTTTGTACCAGGACTGGAGAGAGGCACTGGGACTAAATATATCAGAATACAAAATACCAGTACTAATGCTAACACAAAATAAATGGCAGTGCTGGTGACTCGGAGAAGGTCCGTGAATCGTTGTGTTGAGGTCGTCAGAACCTCTCTGGATCCTGTGGTTGGCTGTTCATATTCTTCTTTCGCTTTTTGAGCTCCCTCGCATAAAGCTCTCCCTGATGTAGATAAAATCTACACATATATGAATATATATACACGTATTAAATCTGCATACACCACATATACACACACATATTTTTTAATTAAGCCGTAATCATTTTCATCTCTTGGAGAACCAACAAACACAACTCAGGCTGGTGTACAAGCATACCAGAGCTGGAATGTGACATTGAAAGCCATCTTGTGCAGCCACCTCTGGATAAATAGTTTGGAGTTAACTATGAACGCATAGTTAACGTTCCATGCTTATTAGAGCCCGATTAGAATCTAGGCTTCCACACAGTACAAATCTGACCTCTTGGAAAAAGGAATCTGGTGTTGTCACTTCCTTGCCATTTTGTGTGTGTTAATGGCTGTCTTACTAGATGTGCACTGGAATCTCCTGGAAGCTTAAAAAAAAGTCCCTAAGCACAGATGGTACCTGTACTAAGTAAACCAGGAAGTCAGAGGGTGGGATCTAGGCATCAGCGTTTTTTGGAGATGCCCAGGTAGTTCCGGGGTGTAGTGGGACGTGGGAGGCCCTCGCCCACGGGACAGTAGGCTCCCTTTTCTACTCTCTGTCTCCCTCCCCGGGCCTCAGTGCTCGCACCCTCTTGCCCTACACAGAAATTCTTACATAATGTTCTTTTATCTTCTTCAGCTATTTTCATTTTCAGAGGAACTACTTTGTGGAATGACAGTACGGAAGGTAGGAAACGGGAGGCTAGCATCGCGGTGGGCATGGGGTTGCTGCTGCTAGAGGGTCTGTAAGAATTGCCCCCAAATGCCACCAAAAACTCCACGAAGAGCCAAGTGGAAGCTCTGTCGCCGTGGCACTTTCCGTGGGCTTCCTGTGCAGTTGGAGAACTCGTGTAATTGGCTACGCCACGTGCAAACTGTGGTTTGCACACGATTTTTTTCTGACTTAGAGTTCTTTCATAGTTATTCCTGCCCCTTTTCATTGCACTGCAGCGTGTGTTGCTGTCGGGGTGGGGGGAGCGTTGTAGCTGCGGCCCGTGCGTGAGCTTCCCTCGCCGTACGCGCGATTGCCCGAGTGCCACATGTAGGGCCCTCGCCACGTTCTGTCGCCGTGCTGTGTCCCTGTCCCTCTCTTACGAGACTGTAATCTTCTGAAGAGCAGGAATTGCATCTTAATTATTTCTTCTTCTGTATCTGGCGTCATGCCTGGTTCATAGTTGGTGCTCAACAAAGGTTGTTTTTCTCCTTAGAAATCATCTGAATAGCCTTGAGCTTGTCGGAGTTTAAAGAGACCTCATCATCAATACGTGCCTTCCCCGTGTGATTTTTGAAACCCTGTGAGATAAGCAAAAGGAGGAGGCAGATGATTCTAGTAGAAGTGGGGTTGGAGATGTCTTCTGAGTGTGCGCTGTCTTACTGCCGGCAGAATCCCACCCTCAGGTCTAGCACTGTTGCGCTGGGGGAGGCCTTCCCACTGTCCTCCTGCAGTGAACTCTAAGCAGGACAGGGAGGACTGTGCACTTTCTGCTTTTCATTCCAAGCTCACTAAGCGTCAACCTAGCTACTCTTCTTGGAGAAAAAGGAAGGGATGGTGAGAGGCAAGGGTTATGCGCATGGAGCCGTCTCCACATGGAAGGAACCATCAGAAGTCGGGGAAAAGATTCCTCCCCTGAACCTCGCCCACTACAGTGACTGCATACAAGCACTGCAGTGCCGTGCCCTGAGCCTTTGAGCTTTGGTCTTCATCATATAATATGTATGGGATGTGGGATGCCAACTCTCTGTGATGGTGTCACTGTTATTGTGGGTCCTGAAATGAATACCCTGTGCCTTGTCACTCTTGGTCATAGTATGAACACCTTTACTCACTGCCTGACTTCAGTATGAGGAGTACTCAGGTCGTCCATCTGGTAACAGATTTATAGAGCGTTTTATATATTTGCAAATACAATTTTGGGAACTTTTTGTGCTCTTACATAAAGCTTTATTGATAAATACACAACAATGTAATAACATGCCTTTGGATTCTTTTTTTTTTTTTTTTAACTTTTTTAATGTTTATTTTTTGAGAGACAGCGCAAATGGGGAGGGGCAGATAGAAGGAGACACAGAATCTAAAGCAGGCTCCAGGCTCTGAGTTGTCAGCACAAAGCCCGGCGCGGGGCTTGAAACCTCGAACCGTGAGATCATGACTTGAGCCGAAGCTGGATGCTTAACTGACTGAGCCACCGGGGTGCCCCTTCAGGCAACTGGATTCTTAACACGATCCTGGGAGTGGTATATTCTGGAGAATCTACTAAATAGGAAACCTTTGGGGGATGGTTTCATGTGGTTTTATTCAGTTTAGATCTGAAAAGCTATAATCTGTGATTTCCAATTTAAAGTAAATATGTTCCTGTGAATTCATACGTAGACAACTGAAAATCTGAAATTGAAATCTCTTAAAAGCACTTTATTTAAGGTATCAATTCTGTCAGTGTAACGAAATAATAATGAAAAGCGAGTGTGCGTGTTTCTTGTGTTGTGAAGTCCTTTATTTGTATTATTTCACTTGATCCAGAAAACCTCCCTGAGAGGTGTATTTTTGGCCCTGTTATCACATGAGGGAATTTAGAGAGGTTAATTAACTGGGTCGAGGTCACATAGCGGCTAGACAGGAAATTCAGACTCCAAATCACATGCTTCTTGACTTCTGTCGTGCTGTGAAGGAGGCAAGTTTTATCATCATTCCCGAGGCTCTGAGAAGACCCAGGACTTTCATATGGATCCTTCCCTGCCATTACTGCTTTCACAGTTCTGGCTATTGTTGAAACTTCAGGGAGTCGCTCACAGATGAAGCTGGAAATCTTTCAGTACCAAAAAACTTGGTAATCAAGATGGTCGTTATCTGAGGACTTCTTTGTTGTAGCAATTTTAATAGTAAAAGGCAATTGTAAGTCTAAAATCAGCATTTCTGACTCATCCGATTGAAAAAAAAATGCTAGCTAAAAAAAGCGTTGTTTGTTGTTTGCTCCTTGAAGTGAAGATGCATTCAAGTGACTGATTTGTCTGGATTTGTTAAGATCCTTGATTTTAAATTCTTAAAACAGTTTATGTGAACAAGAAAGCCCAAATGTAGCATGCAGCTTTTCTGGGCAAGAGAAACCTCATTTTCCCAGGATCTTTAGGAAGGGGTATGGTTTGGACTGGAGCCAGTGCTGAGAAAAGTTCATCGTTAAAACAATTGCATTTGCCTTTTGAAACTTCACGATAACTGGTAGAAAGCATCTAAACTTTTTCTAGCCACGTTGATGAAATGAATTTTATGAAATCTGTGCTGAATGAATGGGAAACAAATGAACACGAACACCGCTGCGCTAATGAGCATGAGAATTCGTAATAGTTACACGTGGCAGGCACCACGGCCTTAAAGATGATCTGCGAGTCGTGTACTCCTTGACATCTCTGCGGTGTCGTTACAGGACTTCTCACGACGGGGACGCCCCGCCATACCTAAGCATGGCCTTGCACGGCTCTGCGCTCAGTAATCAGAAAGTTCTTTCGTGTCTTAAAGTGGAGTCTACCCCCTAGAAATGCCTACAGATGGCACTGACTTAACAGCTGCGTGTACAGAATGGCCCTTTCCTCCGTCCTGAGAACTCTTCAAATCTCTTGGTATTTATTTTTTTCTGTGCCCTTGATAGTTGTTACGTTGGTGCTGGAGGACACAGACTGGCACACAGGTTCTCTGTTCCTGACATGGGAGGGGAGGAGGTGGGGAAGGACTTGAGTTGGCTTGAGCCTGGGAACACACAGCGTTCGGAATCTGGGATGGTCTACCTGACAGCACTGTTAACATAGCATAGAACGAAGTTTGATAAACTCCAGGATTCTGTCCTGGCCTCTCCCTGCTCTGTGTATTTCCTTTAGGAGTGAGTGCATTCTCGCTCATCCCAGTAATGACCCCGTTGGCTCTTGATTCCTCGGTGTTCCTCCGCCGCTGGACTTTGCGAGCTGCTTACTTGGCGTCTGTTCTTGCGTATTTCACCAAGATTATAGGAGCGTCGCCATGTTGTATCAATTCAACATGACAAAAACGGTCATTGTTTTCCTGCCGGGTATTCTCTTCCTTTGGTGTTTTTGTATCTTATTGAGCAGTCCGGCCACTTAGCCCCTTGAGCTGGATATTTGAGAGTGCTGCTGGATTCTTCTATCTTATGTCTAGAAACACCTCCTTACCAGCTTTCTGTCTCCATCCCTACTGCAGACATCCTGTCTGCGCTCCCGTGATCCATTGCTCGCGGCCCTGTGGGTCCCTTTGTTGGGAAAATGAATAAAGTTTTGCACCGGAAGATGGCCAGTGGGACTAAAACAAGCTGTGGTCTCCAGCTTGGAGAGCCCTCTTCCGGGTTCTTCTTGCCCTGTTTGCCGGGCATGAGAAAACCCGCCACAGATATGGAAGCTGGCAACTATAAATTACCCCTCCCCCCTTCTTTCGGGGCTCAGATCTTTGGAGAAATGGTCTCCTCTGAACCCACTGGTGTTAAATAAATCTCCAATACACCAAGATCTCCGAGTGCAGCTTGGTTTTTCCGCCAGCGTTCCAGCCTGGTTCCATAACACCTTAACATCCAACTCCAGGCCTTGTCCCCGTGTCCCTTCAGATGACACCTTCCGGTTCCTTGAATATTCTGTTTGTTTCTAGCTCACATCTTTCAGGCACGCTTCCTTCTGCAGCAGCCTTCTGTCTTGTGTTGGCCGTCCTTCTGGACCCTTAACCCTCTTCCGCAACTGCAGTTTGCTTCTTAGAAAAACAAACAGAAAGCCCAGACAGTCCATTGCCTGAGTCAAGGGCAAGCTTTTCACCATTGTTCCCCCAGCAGGGAGTTTGATAAGGAGGAGACAGACGGTCCCTGACTCTTGGTGAACCCATCAATGATCACCCTGTGGACTGAGCCTTGCTGGATTGGTTTGAGTTTACCCACGCCAAGAGGATAGACCGCAAAGCCTGTTGTGCTGATGAGCTATAGAAGGACTGTGCTAGTCGCGCTTTTGCTAATTACAAGCAAATTTTTAATTGATTTTTATTGACTTGATTGTGTGGAGTCAGCACGCCCCGACTACAGTGGATGCTAAAATCGGTAAAAGAGGAGGCAAAAGTCATATTAGAGATCTTGATACCAAATCCCAGGAGGAATAGCACACAAAGGACCACAGGTGTGCACGAAACAAAGGGCATTTGAAAAACCTTTCAAAGCCTGCATTCATATTGCAAGCTTTGCTAACAAGTTATTTATTTTTCCTTTGAATTCATGAATTCAAACTAAGACCAGTGAATGCCACTTTAAACATATTTAATTAGCTGAATTCATGGCTTCAGGATAGTATTGACTCATAGTTTACTAGGTTTAAAAATTGATAGAACACTTATTAATAATAGATGCTTGTACTCATTACTTAAAATTCACTAAGCAACTACACTTGTCTTCATAGACAAAGCAGAGGTTTGAGGCAATTAGCTAGACATTTCAAGAACTTTTTACTTGAAATGTCTAGCTGATGGCCCTGATGCCCTGTTCACATTCTGTCTCTTTGTCTGCATATGAAAAGCAAAGCTTTCTTTCTTGTCTAAAGGCCATTTTAAGGAAGAAAAAGGCCTCTTGGTTCAAAAACAGTGCCTGAACTAATCATTAGGGTCTGGGCTTGACTTCCCAAGTGTCACATAATCGCTTGGATGGTCAAAAGTTTTAAAAATGCAATGCTGCTAGTATTTTACTTTATGTTTGTGTTCGGTTATCTTTCTGGCTTTTTGGAAAAACTAGTGACTTGTTTCCTAGACGGGATACCGTATTTAATAGTCCCTACCGTGGAAGTTCCCAGGAGAACATTCTTCAGAAAAAAGAGAAATAACAAAACTGCCCGAACTCCCCAGTGTTTTAATTTGTTGGGGTTAACATGAGTAGGGAAAAAATGTAAACGCAGCTGTGTCGAACGCGTAGGAAGGAGATCAGGGTCCTGTATCAACAACTGTTGTCGTTGGGCTTGAGCTCCTAATTTTTTCGTTTCTGTATCAGTTTTTTTCCTCCATCTAATCTTCTGTTCCGCGTGCGCTTTGTACACACAAAATCAGCAAGATCGAGGTGTAATTCCAAACTGTTCACATTCCTAGATTGTTACTCTAAAAATGGAGAAGAAGGGAACGTTTTCTTTTCCATTCACAAACCTTTTGATGAGCCAAAGAAAGGAGCAAATGTTCAGTGAAGGTTCTGTCTCACGTATCAATCACACAGGGCCAGAAGAGAGATGCTTAGCTTTCCCTGGGCTTCTTACTATGTTATCAGATGTGTCCTATTTTTATTTTTATTAAAAATTTTTTTTTATTTTTTTTTAACGTTTATTTTTGAGAGGGAGAGAGACAGAGACAGACAGACAGAGTGTGAGTGGGGGAGGGGCAGAGAGAGAGGGAGACACAGAATCCGAAGCAGGCTCCAGGCTCTGAGCTGTCAGCACAGAGCCCGACCTCAGGGACTGTGAGATCATGACCTGAGCCGAAGTTGGACGCTTAACCGACTGACTGAGCCACCCAGGTGCCCTTATTTTAATTTAAATCCAAGTTAGTTAACCTGTAGTGTAATAACGATTTCAGGAATAGAATTTAGTGATTCATCACTTACATGTAACACCCGGTACTCATTCCAACAAGTGCCCTCCTTAATGCCCGTCCCCCATCTGGCCCATGACCCTACCCACCTCCCATCCAGCAACCCTCAGTTTGTTCCCTATATTTTAGAACCTCTTATGATTTGTCTCCCTCTCTGTTTTTATCTTATTTTTCCTTCCCTTCCCCTGTACTCATCTGTTTTGTTTCTTAAAATCCACATATGATCATATGATATTTGTCTTTCTGTGACTAATTTCGCTTAGCCTAATACTCTCCAGTTCCATCCCTGTAGTTGCAAATGGCAAGATTTCATGCTTTTAATTGCCAAGTAATGTCCCATTGTATATATAAACCCCATCTTTATCCATTCATCTGTTGATGGACACTTGGGCTCTTTCCATACTTTGGCCATTGTCGATAGTGCTGCTATAAACATCAGGGTGCATGTGCCCCTTCGAATCAGAATTTTGTATCCTTTGGGTAAATACCTAGTAGCACAATGCCGGATGGTAGGGTAGTTCTACTTATAACTTTAAAAAAAAAAATTTTTTTTTTATGTTTGTTTATTTCTGAGACAGAGAGAGACAGAGCATGAGTGGGGTAGGGGCAGAGAGAGAGGGAGACACAGAATCGGAAGCAGGCTCCAGGCTCTGAGCCGTCAGCACAGAGCCCGATGCGGGGCTTGAACCCACAGACCGTGCGACCTGAGCCGAAGTCGGTCGCTCAACCGACTGAGCCACCCAGGCGTCCCTACTTGTAACTTTTTGAGGAACTTGCATACTGTTCTCCAGAGTGGCTGCACCAGTTTGCATTCCCACCAGCAGTGCGAGAGGGTTCCTCAGATGTGTCATATTTTATGGACGTCAGTTATTTTCAACTGTAAAGTGAGTATAGTGTCCATCAAAAAGGATTTTTTGAGGACTAAAGGAAATAACTTATGTCAAGAATCCAGATCAATGCTTGGTATATACCAGTGCTCAAGAAAATTGGAAATTCTTACGGTTCTCCTGTTACTCTTCTATAAAATAAGGGGATTTTATCAGGGCCAAGTGTGGTTTGGGAACCAGTAATGACCAGTGAATTCATCTCTCCCGAGATAAGTGCAGAAAATCAAGGTGTTCTACATGATTCGCCAGAATCCTTTTATGTCTGCTGAAACCTACTTAAACAATGGAACTTACATGTTTTCCTTTCAAATTGTTTCATTTTTTGATAATTCATTTTTATTATGTATCACAAAATTGTCAACGACAGATCGAACGTTAAAGAGAAAAACTGCCCTTTGCCAGAGGTAGGTTGAGTGACAGTAGACCTAACGATCTCTGAGATATTCTTTCTAGCTCTCCATTTCAGTAATTGTGTGTAAACTATACACTTTTCTTCAGAGAACCGTGAAACATACTCACACCAGATACAGATGTTTTGAAAACATCTCATGGACTGAAAATAGCTTCACTAAATTAAAATGACACATATATGCCCCGCAATATTTATTCACGTGGCCACGTGCGTTCACTTTTCCCGGAGAATCCGATGAGCCCAGGGCGATCAGAAGGGTCCTTGTAAGTGGGAGGAGGAGTCAGAAGGGGTGACCCACAGACGTGACAGCATGGAGGAATTCAGCCTGGCGTTGCAGGAAGGGGGCCAGGGCCCAAGGGAGGTAGGAGGCCCCTGGGAGCTGGAAGATACAGTCACCAAGAGAACGTAACTCCGCCAACACCTTGATTTTAGCCCGGTGAGGTACATCTCAGACTCTAACCTCCAGAACCATGGGATCATGAATTTATTTTAAGCCCCAAGGACTGGGGCAGTATTTTGTAGCACTCTTGGATGGCTGGTACAGGCAGGCATTTGTGAGACACGATGCTGGTCCTGGCTTCCAGCTTGGCCACACCAGCCCTGCGGGAGAAGGACCCCCGTCCTAAGCTCGGAAATCACGCTTTCTTCCCAGAGGCTTTGTTAATTGATCCGTCACAGAATGGAGGGCAGCAGAAATGCACTGATCTCTCCCTGCCTCTCACTCTTCTACATCTATGTGCGAATTAAAAATCATTCTTTAAATGACCCATGAGAATTTTTTACGTGAAGTCCTCAGGAGAGAGATAAAGTGTAAATTGACTTGAGGAAAAGGAGTAATCCAAGTTTTGTGTGCGTGTAAGCTTATATAATTTGGGGGGTTCTATTTAAATATTTTTTTAATGTTTATTCATTTTTGAGTGACGGAGAGAGATAGTACAAGCGGGGTTGGGGCACAGACAGAGGGAGACACAGAATCCGAAGCAGGCTCCAGGTTCTGAGCTGTCAGCACAGAGCCCGACGCGGGGCTCGAATCCACAAACCGCGAGATCATGTCCTGAGCTGAAGTTGGACGCTCAACCGACTGAGCCCCCCAGGCGCTCCTTGGGGGTTCTGTTTAAAAGAAAAAAACAGAAATTTTGGTACGACAGTACATATATATTGAGAGAGAGAGATCATTAATGATAACTACATAATATTTCTACCTATGACCATGACTGTGTCTTTCATTTTCTGTAAAGGGAACAGGAAGTTTGTGCGAGCTTTCTTACAGCATGACTAATCAAAAAACAATTTTTCCCCATTGTTTAACACTCTGGAAAGGTGTTCTTAGCATCACAACCTATGACTAGTGATATCCCGTATCTTCTTGAGGTTGTTGCAAATCTCTGTCAGGTGTCTTTCATATACGACCTGGAAGACATAGAAGATTGTTCCATAGTCCAGCTACTGCCTCCCCGTATTTCCAACCTTCTTCTCATCCTCTACTTTTGTTATTCTGGAAACAGGCACCAGAGGACCTGCTCTTACCTCCACAGAACCTCTGGCTTTGCAGTTCTGTGTCCTGACGACAGGTGCGAGAGGAGTCAGCACAGTAGGTGGGAAGATAATTCTGGAAGCCATATTCCTATACCAGCACAGTAGCAACGACTTGCCCATACGAGGGCATGGCTGTATCCCATAGAAATGGAGTCCATTACATGCAAACTCTGCTCAGCTTTCCTTAGGACGACTTGGCAATATGTCCTCCACGCACTGAGCCCTCCATCCTCACCTGACGCGAGGGGGTCCTGATGGAAGGAGACAATGGTCTTAGATGATTGCATTCAAAACATCTTACTTTTGCAAAATTTACTAAAACATGTGACTTGGTAAACACATTCCTAGGGCCTCTCGCAGGACCTTTCAAGGAGCCCTTGCAAGGGAGGGACCCTGAAGCTCGGTCAGCTTCTCAATCAAAACATCTCTGATAGTACATTATTTCACACACTGGCAGGATTTTGCAATTCTTTTGTTTTTGAAGTTTTCCACCCCATGATTCTGAAATTCCAAATATAGAAGTAACTGAGAAACGTGGAGCATACGCAGTGGTCAAAACATTTATTCCCATAGGCTGTTCTCCTTGACCTTGAAAGCCCCAGCTTTGTAGTAGGATAAAGTTTGCAGACCTGTTGTGTTTTGTTTTTGTTTTTGTTTTTGTTTTTGTTTTTGTTTTTGTTGTTTTGAAGAAGCTTTTTTGTGTGGTTTCTCTGGATTCGAGCAAGATAGACATTCTTTTTTTTTTTTAAAAAATTTTTTTTTCAACGTTTTTTATTTATTTTTGGGACAGAGAGAAACAGAGCATGAACGGGGGAGGGGCAGAGAGAGAGGGAGACACAGCATCGGAAACAGGCTCCAGGCTCCGAGCCATCAGCCCAGAGCCTGACGCGGGGCTCGAACTCACGGACTGCGAGATCGTGACCTGGCTGAAGTCGGACGCTTAACCGACTGCGCCACCCAGGCGCCCCGAGCAAGATAGACATTCTTAAAGCAGGTGTCTCTCTTTGCTTTCCAGGTTTGTTGTTGTTGTTCATTTTACTGTAGCCGTGGTCTGATTAAAAGAATGTTGGTTTGCATATTCCTACCCATGTGTCATTTAGATAAACTTAGGGATCAGAACTTTTTTCAGATATGAAGGGAAAGCGGAGAACATTGTTACTTGGAATGGGAAAAAAAGTGATGCAGTATTTCTTTTTTTTTTTTTAAGTTTATTTTATTTATTTTTGAGAGAGAGGCAGAGAGAGTGAGAGGGGAGGGCCAGAGAGAGAGGGAGAGAGAGAATCCCAAGCAGGCTCCGCACTGTCAGCAGAGAGCCCGACGTGGGGCTCGAAGTCATGAGCCATGAGATTGTGACCTGAGCCAAAATTAAGAGCTGGATGGTTAACCAACCGAGTCCCCCCTCCCCCCCCCCCATTCCAAAAACTTAGGAAAGTTTTTTGTTGGTGGAAGGGTGATGTGGGGCATGGGGAAAACCACAGGAATATTTGGCCGTCTTTAGGGTACAAAATGTTGGAAACCTCTAGATGAGAGCAAGATGTGGAGTTATCACTTAGAAATAACTTTTCTAGACTGGGTGTTGTAGCCTCAGTGCAATACAGATTTGTCGTTTACGTGTCCACTATGTACCTGTCCATTAGTAGGGGCAGAGTAGCATGCGTTCTGAAGTGTACTCTGTGAGGCACCTGTCTCAAATGTGTATATGATGCCAGTTTGAGTTGAGATACTCAAGTTGGTAAACTTGAGAGAGAGCAGAGCAGCTCTCGGGTAGAATTCTCCTCAGTCTCAATCTCGGGTTACACACGCGGCCTTGAAGGACCTCCATGGCCCATTCCCCCCTCCTCACATAAGATGTCCACCTCACTCATAGCTGGCTACTGGCTCTTCCCTGGACAGGGACCTGCTCGCTCTGTTCTTTGTGCTTTTTAACACCTGCTGTCTTGTGTGTGATTCTGGTTAAAGACAAACTTGTTTGGTCAACGAGTATCTTTGACGTACCCTTTGGCATTCCTACGACTATGTCCAATTCCACAAGCCACATGAATGTTACCTCCTTCTTAAAGTCATTCCTGGCTCCCCACTGGAATCACTCCACAGCTCTCCTTCCCTCCCTCTCTCTCCCTCTCTCATGTGCTTGCAAGGAACTATCCTGACTACCTTCTGCCATGTTTTATAAATAGCTCCGCTTCCCCTGACTGGCCTGTAAGTTAGTTCTACAGGGATAGAAGGCATGATTCCCTGTACCTTTTTGTTGTTGTTGTTGCCTTATCCTTGATATGTAGTATAAGTAGGAGATTGTCAGTTTTTTGTTTGTTTCATTCATTCATCCATCCATTCGTTCATTCATTCTGCAAATGTTTGTCAAGAGCTTATATTTGCCAGGCACCGTTCTAAGCCCTGGAGACAACAGTGGACCAAACAGACAAAAGTTGATGCCCTAATGACAGTTACATTCATCGAGTTCAATTTTACTTCTATTTTATTCTTAAATCTCTGGTGTGCTCCTTGATTTATAAAAATCAAGTTTACGGGGCACCCGGGTGGTTCAGTCGGTTAAGCGTCCGACTCTTGGTTTTGGCTCACATCGTGATCTTGCAGTTTCTTGGGTTTGAGCCCTGCGTCGGGCTCTGTGCTGATGGTGCAAAGTCTGCTTGGGATTCTCTCTGTCTGCCTCTCTCTCTCTGCCCCTGCCCTGCTCATGCTGTCTCTGTCTCTCTCAAAAATCAGCAAACTTCAAAAAAGTTAGTTTCAAAGTCAATTTTATTCTCTAGTCTGACAACTCCTCACATTAATGTTGATCCTTGCCAACTAGTGGTAGTAGGTATAGTGCTACAAGATTCGTGTTAATTGTTTGGCAAAAGATTTTGTAGAACGATTTTAAATTAGAGCATAAATTAAATCGTTCACTGGTTGAGTTGACTGAAGTGTAGGCTTGCATGTAACTTAGTTACTCATAGAGACCTCTTTCTGTTACAGGCCCCATTCTTAATTTTTAAGTACACATCATCGGCACTCATCTTACTAATTCTGCTTTATATTTTCCTTCAGTAGTTGAATTCACTGGAACATACAAGAAATAACTTTGCACTTTAGAATGTTTGAAACGGCAGACATCCTGGAGATGACAAACACATTGGTCGTATCCACATTCTTACTTGTGATTGACGTGTAATTAGGATAGGAATAAAATCCTTAGTCCGGAGACCCAGAATCTATGGAAGCATATTTCTGACCTCCTGGAGTAGGTTTAGATGCAGTGATAATAGATGTTTTGCCAAGACTTACGGCCATCCTTGATTTTACAACTCGCAGTTTATTATGGATCGTATAATAGTTAACGATCCAAACTGGATGTGCATATTACTCTTCTTCTGCGTTATCTCCGAAAATGGATAATTATCCAAACTGTAGAATGAGCACATGTCTAAAATGCCCTCACCTTCCTCCGCATTTCTTATTTTTTTCCAGCCTGAGTTTCTTTCGGCAGAATGTTACTTGAGATATCCAGAGCCAGGAAGGCTACAGGATGGGATTTCATTATTCAAGCAGAAATAATCAATAATCAGATCTCACAGGATGGATTTGTAACTAATGTTCAATTTGTATCATTTTAGTTTTCCTGAATGGGAATTTTAAGAATTGGAGAATAATAGGAAATAAACATTCAATCTATTAGGAATCAGACTGTTTATGTGGTTGTAGTCATTGTTATTGTTATATTAATAAATACCTAGAATTCCTGTACTTATAATAATAAGCACCCTGGGAACATTTTCCTCCTGTAGAATTTCACTCAATACGCAGAAGCATTATTTTTCTTGAGTTGAAACTCTTGGCACTAGAATAAAAAAGCATTTTTGGAGATGCACTTAATGGTTAAGGAGAATTTCTTTTTTTAGTTGTATACCTTCTTCAATTCCAGTGGCTTTCAAAAAATTTTATCCTAAGATTTTAGTTATTCTTGGACTCTTTCCTAAAACTCCAGTAATCTTACCACTGAGAAGGGAGACAAAAATGCAAACAGACCACTCAACCTCATGGATATTGCCATCACTCAGCCATGATCAGAGCTTTGTAACATCGGTGCTGTGAATTTTATTTTTTTCAGCTTTTTTGAGATGGATTTGACATGTAACGTTGTGTAAGTTTAAGGTGAAGTATGTGTTGATTTGAGAAACATATATATTGTAAAGCAAGTGCCTCCAAAGCATTAGCTGATGCCTCTGTCACCTCCCATATTTACCTTTTCTTTTTTGTGATGAGAACATTTCAGACTTACTGTCTTAGCAAGTATTAAAGTGTATGCTTTTCAAGTATACAATACAGTATTATTAACTACATTCATCATGATGTGCACTGGATCCTCAGAATTTATTCATTTTATATCTAGAAGTTTATACTCCTTGACCAACATCTCCTTATGTCCCGACCCCCCAGCCCCTGGCAAGCAGCATTCTAGTCTCTGTTTCTATGAGTTGGACACTTTGAGATTCTCCATATAGATGCTATGCGGTATTGTGTTTCCCTGACTTCCTTCATCTAGCACGAATGTCCTCAAGGGCCATGTTGTTACAAATGCCAGGATTTCCTACTTTCTCGTGGCTAAATATTCACTACGTAGTATAAATATATATAGTATATTTATACATATAATGTAAATATATAGTATATACATAGTATATATATATAAGTACATATAAATAAAAATATAGTATAAATATATATAGTATATATAACATAAATATATATAAGTATAAATATATGTAGTGTATGTTTAAATATATTTAAATATAGTATAGTATATATATCATAATGTTTCAGTGTGTGTATATATGTCCATCAACAGATGAATGGCTAAAGAAAATGCGATGTATACGTATATGCATATGCGTGTATATATGTGTGATATCGATATCCACTCATCTGCTGACGGATGCTTAGGTTATTTTCCTATCTTGGCTGCCATGACCACGAGAATGCAGGTATCCTTCTGAGGTCTGTTGTCGCTCCCTTTGGATGTATGTCCAGGTGGGATCGCAGGATCGTATGGTATTTCTACGTCTGACTTTTAGCAGAACCGTCCTCCTGTTGTCCACAGCGGCCATACCAGGTTGTGTTCCTACAACGGCGCATGGGCTCCCTCTCACCACACCCTCCCCGGCACTTGGTGTGGCTCATCTTTTTGACCTGGGGGTTCCCCTGGGTAACACGTTGTCTTCCTGCGGCTGCTTTTAACCTTTTCTCCTTGTCTTTAACTTTCGTCGGTTTAATTACGCTGTGTCTCACCGTGGGTCTCTTTGGATTCGTCTTACTTGAAACTCTTGAGTTTCTTGGGTCAGGATATCTGGGTCTCTCCCCAGATCAGGGAAGTTTTCAAACATTGTTTCTTTGAATAAGCTCTCTGCCCCTTTCTCTGTGTCTTCTCCTCCTGGGACCCCTGTACTGTGTGTGTTGGGTCACTTTATTGTGTCTCATAAGGCCCTTATGCCGTCTTCCCTCTGTTTATTGGATTTTCCCCCTCGGTTTATGAATTCCCCTGCCCTGTCTCCCACGTCACTCGTCCTTTTTTCTCGTCAGTCTAGTCTGCTAAGAAACCCTCCTGTTGACTTTTTTCCAGTTCAGTTATTATGTGTTTCGGCTCTGTGATTTCTTCTGGTACTTTGGAAACATTTTGTCTCTTTGTTGGAATCTTCACTTTGTCCGGGCATTGTCCCCTGACTTCCGTGAGCATCCTTGTGAGCGTTGCTTGAAACTCTCAGTCGGATCCGTCACTTACGTCCGTTCCGCTGAGGTCTTCGACTGTCGAGTTTTATCTTTTCCTCCTGTTTGAAACATAGTCCTGTTTCCTCATTTCCTTTGACTCTCTGATGGTTTCTGCGCATTAGACAAAATGTGGAGCCCTGTCTCCTGGTCTTGACAGAGTGGCCTTGTCTGGGACATGGAGCCTGTCAGGCAACCCAGCCCGAGCGCCTGCTTGTCCTTCGACTTGGTGATTGTGCGCCCTGACTTCTTTGTCCTTAGTGACTCCCCGTGGTCGAGGGTGTGCTGAGACCTGTCAGTGCTCCAAAGAGGGGCTTGAAGCTCTAGCACCTAGGTACTAATATTTATACTAGGTACTAACACTTAGATACAGTCTTGTTAGAAACTGGACCCTCAGGCCGCAACTGGGAAGCTATGCAGTTAGGCCCCTTCCAGGGAGGTGCCCGTTTTTTTCTGCTCCCTCTTCCCTGGGCTCAGGTGCATAGCTGTGCGGGGTTGCTGTGTAGCCTTTTGAGAGTCTCTTCTCTGTTTGCTACGGTCCTCAATGCAAAAGCCCTGTTGACAGAGCTGGGAGACTGCGGGGTCATCCCGCACGTGACAGCCACAAGAGCGAGGGCCCCAGATGTGTGCGAGCTTCTCCCAAGGAGATCTGGTGACTCGGAGTGGGCAGGGGCAGGGGTGGTGTGAGCCAGCTTCCTGGTCTCTGGGGACGATCGCAGCCCTCCCCCTCCCTGCCCCCAGCCTTGTGCTGAGTGAGAAGCCTGACCCTCAGGCATCAGCTTTCCAAGTACCTGCACGGGATGTTGGAGAATAGCAGGTAAGGGCTGGGGGGGGTGAGGGGGGGGAGACGCAGCCTGGGGCCTCTGGTTTGCGGTTTCCTGTACCCACGAAAACCGCGCCCCGGCCTTGTCGAGTCCTCACAGAGCTCTGCAAGCTCCTAGGCTCCTGTCTCTCCCAATCTCTGGTTGCAACACCGCAGCCACGTTTCCTCTCGGGGCGGACGGTCGTCACTGAACGGTCCCTGCCTTGGGCACTGCGACGAAAATGATTCCGAAGGGCTCAGTAATTTGGTCTCAATGAACAAATGATTAAAACCCACTGTCGCCTGCCACATTCACAGTCATCTGCAGTTTCCGTGGAGCCTTTCCAGACTCCCTCACTCGTTTACTCACCCATTCGTACTTTCTCGCCCGGCTGAGGCATCAGGTGTGTGCCTTGGTCACATTAGTAATGCTGGGAGTAATACAGCGGTAACGGGAGCAGTGATACTATTTTATGGGGAGCTTATTCTTGGGCTCTCGCCGAACCCTTACAAACTCCAGGTATTATTCCCCGTTTTATAGGCCAAGAAACTGAGGCGCAAGGTGCAGTGACTTCCCGAAGGTCCCATAGCTGTTATGTGAGTCCAGAGCGCCTTGCTGTGCATTCTGAGACTGGAGAAAAACAAGGTTTTACTCATCGTGAAATTCACAAGACTTTACCTTCTCCAGGGCTTGTGTCTTCGTTTCGTGATTCTGCACAGTCACCTGCAGCGTGGCTCGTGAAAGCCACACGGGTTCGTTATCCAAGAACGTTGGTAGCTGCAGGGTCTGAACGCGGTTTGGGGGGGGGTCCTCTGTTCGAATGCAGGTGACGGTGTCAGCCCGGGCCGCGGTCTCATGTGACTTTTGTGGTTCTCTCCCACGCCCCCTGGCTGTCGGCAGAGTTGCATTCTTTGCGGTGGGCAGGTTGAGGTCTCGAGCAAGCAGGGGCCGCCCGCCCTCCCTGACAACGTGACCGTCCCCATAACATAGCAGTTTGCCATGTGGCTGCCCCTCATCCTTTGGCCTTAGACCTTTCTATGAAGGGCTCAACCGATTGAGTCCTTGGGGGATAATCTGAAGTCAGCGATCTGCAAAGTTATTTCAGTTTTTGTCATATGTTCTGGCCTAATCGCCTTCAGTGGCCCGGCCCCCGCTCGGGGGAGGGGGTCACGCCAAGGCATGGGTCCTCAGGGGTCACCTTGGAATTCTGGCCACTATGGATGATAATAAGGAGGAGTGGTCTCATGTCTCCCGCTGCACCTGAAGCTTGTGAAAAGCCTAGAACTTAGTCTCTTTTTTGTTCGTTTGTTTCTAAGTTTTGGTGATCTCTCCACCCAGCGTGGGGCTCAAACTCACGACCCCGCCGTCAAGAGTCGCCTGTTCTACCCACTGAGCCAGCCCCCCGCCCCAAGTAACAGTCTGGGTGTCGCCTTGCAGCCTGCAACGAGGTGCCGGGCACCGGTATCGGTGGCCGAATGTGTGGGGTTTCTGTCTTGTGTGTGTCAATCCCGGACTCCTCATTAGCGTATGATCTGTATGAATATAAATGACGCCTATTTTTAGAAGCGAAAACAACCGTCCCCGCCATCACAGTTTGGAATTTGTGCTGACGCAGAGGTAGCGATTTTGTCCCGGAACAAACGAAGAAAGAAACAGCCTGTGCCGGGATCGCGGTCTGGCCGCGGCCCTCGGTCGTGTGCTGAGCTTCTTCGGAGATGAAAAATGAAGGCATGTGCTATCCATTAGTGGGTTCCCGAGGAACTGTGCAAACAAGCAGTGCCAGAGTGTTGAAAAATTGGAATTACTTCGTGTTGTTTACAACGGGACTGCTTGGAAATTGGAGATTACACAGCGGACTGAGGCGTTCGGTGTGAATGCCCTTAAGCCAGCTAGCAAGGATGTTTTCTGCCCCGCACTACAAAAACGTACGTTTCTAGTATATGTGTGAGTGACACTACCCCGTGGTACTGGTTTAATTTTTTAGGTGGAGATTTAATAGTACTTCTGAAGCCCTTCCGTTAGAAATTACTGTACCTTTTCCCTCCCACAGTCACTGCATAAACAGCTTCTGACAACCACACATACCATTCTAGACCTCCTTATAGTCTCCAGTGGAAGCTCTTTTCTCTGATTCATGGTATTGTAAGCATCTTATATGTAACACACTTAGAACTTTACTTTGTTCTTTGAAGAAGTATGGATCCTCCCCCCAAAACCCAGCAAGAATGTCTAGGAATTCTTTTACGCGATGACTCGGTATTCTGTCCACTTTGGTTTCCTTGGGACATTATTTTCTACTGTCATTTTGGAAACGACATGCCCACGCAGCTGAATTATATGAGCCGTCACCTCTGTACAGAGTGTCACTGACTCTGCGTAGAGAAAATGGCGCGGAGAGCTGAATAAGCATCTGGAAAATATGAGAACGTTTACACCAAGACAGTTTGAATGACTGGAGCCACAAAGAGCTTTCTTCTTTGACAAGAAGAGTCCTGTGTGGGTGGGTTGAGTAACTGGCCACATGCTTTCCTTCGCTCGCAGAAACACGGTTTATGTTTTCTTCTTCCCGTCGTTTGCTGTCAGCCCTGAACTCGTAGTCTAAGTGGGGTGACTCAATCCAGCAGCCTGTCATTCGTTGGTAGTTTGAGAAAACTTGTTGCTAACAAACGTAAAGTAATGAACAGGGGACCATGATGAGGACGTAAGTTTGTGAATATAACTTTCCCTTCGTGTTGTAGCTGCATCTGGGGGCGCAGAGGCTTCCAGCCAGAGACCCGGGTTCAAACACAGCCGTTAACTCTCTGTGCAGTCTCTGGCACGTTACCTCGTAGCCGGTCTCCATCCCGGCTTCCCCATCCTACTGAATGGTCATCACGGAGACCCCTTGTGGGGGTGCTGCGTGGCTTACACGAGCCATGCACGTAAAGGGCTTAGCACGTGACAGGCACATAACCATTTCACGGACATGTTAACGTTTATTATGATTACGTCTTACCTTTTATGATACTGATGTATATGGTGAGCAGCAGGAAGGAAGTCCTTATTAGTGGAAAATAAGTTTCCCTGTGTCGTCTTCCTGTGGATCTGTGTACATTTGCATATGGTATAAATGTTACAGGTAACAGACAGCTATTGCCCATGGCCCTTTTGAATACTACCGCCTGTTTCCAGTGATGCATAGCATTTAGAGACTGAGCGTACTTCCTTGGAGAAGTTTCTGGGTAGATGTGTGATAAATCGTTAGTGAAATATTTTCATACTGTTAGATAGATTCTCTCCTACACGCACGAACAATTTTCCATTCTTATTTGGATATTTTCCTCACTGAGAAAGAGAGAAATCTGTTTGGGTGAAAGGTTTGGATACAAATGGATACTTACAAATAGGACTTGATCAGATTTACAGAGCAGACTGGGGAAGAAAAGAAAAGAGATGGTTATATTTATGAAGAAAAAGGGATAACATTTATGCGCCCATTAGCATATGCCAGGGCCTGTGTGACCGTGTGAGCACTTCCCATGTGTTCATTCATTTAGTCTTCATCAAACAACTCTGGGAGGGGGACACTGTTAATATTGCCATCTTACGGGGTGCCTGGGGGGCTCAGTTAAGCATCCAACTTCCCCTCAGGTGATGATCTCACAGTTCGTGGATTGGAGCCCTGTGTCGGGCTCTGTGCTGACGGCTCAGAGCCCGGAGCCCGCTTCGGATTCTGTGTCTCCCTCCCTGTCCACCCCTCCCCTCCTCACGCTGTGTCTCTCTCTCTCTCAAAAATAAATAGACCAACATAAAAAAATTATTTTTAATATTGCCATCTTAAAAATGAAGCAAAGGCACAGAATGGTGATTTGTCTGTGGCCACATGGACCAGTAAATGGGGAACTGGGGTTTGAAGCCGTGCTGCAGGCTCCAGAACCTTCTAGTTCAAAGGAAAAGTTCATTTCATAGATTTCAAAGTAGTCCAGCCTTAGACCCAAGCCAGAGAGACCCCTGCACCGGGACCTGGGACCTACATTTTAGTGGGATGTGCTCCTCAGATACACACACATACACACACACAGCTGGGAGACAGCACAGGGGCATGTGGTCCCTCAGGAGCCTGTGCTTTATGCAGGCAAAGTGTGACCCGCAGTCTGCTCGGTCCCCAGAACCGCCTCTGGGCACTTCTTGTCCTGAGTCACCAGCCAGCCATCTGCGTCCAAACGTGTACAGGTGTGCGGGCCGCCAGGGGTGGACGGACCACTAGGTGGTGGGGACGGACACCCCCCCACCTCCCCCCCCGCCCCCCCCCCCCCCCCCGCTAGGTGGTGGGGCCGCACAAGGAAGGGAGAATACGTATTCACCCGTCAAACCCTTCTGCTCGGGGTGGGGCATGCACACAGCAGATCCGCGTGCGGACGGAAGCCTTGTTCTCTGTTCGCGGTGAGCATCCATTCCTGCTCTTCATGTTCCCACTTTGTGCTTTGAGAGGCCTTAACAATCCAGTGCTATTCAGAACATGGTAATTAGCATTTTGCAAACAGACACGGTTCGTGGTATTTTGAAAAATACGCACGTAATCCTAGGGATGACACGCGTGAGGCCCGACACCAACGTTGGCAACCAGATGGGCGTGAAATACTAGATTTACAAGGAGTTTTACTTTTATAATAGAGCATTTTTTTTTTAACATTTTTATTTATTTTTGGGACAGAGAGAGACAGAGCATGAACGGGGGAGGGGCAGAGAGAGAGGGAGACACAGAATCGGAAACAGGCTCCAGGCTCTGAGCCATCAGCCCAGAGCCTGACGCGGGGCTCGAACTCACGGACCGCGAGATCGTGACCTGGCCGAAGTCGGACACTTAACCGACTGCGCCACCCAGGCGCCCCTTACTTTTATAATAATCATGAAGCTTGAGTAGGATTTAATTAAATTTTCAAAATATCAATAAAGCAATTCAAGCTATATTGAAATAAGTTTCATTGAACAGTTTGTTCGCTTGATTTATAACTTAAATATTTAGACACACTGTCTCAGTCTCCATTTCTACTCCTGCTGTGCCAAAGGATGAGGCTCTTTCAAATTTCTAAGTATTCGACAGAGTCTGAGCTTGAGCGACCACATGATATTCTTATGTATTTTTTTGGTAATTTGTTTATGATAGACCTTGGAAGGGAAAGAACGTTCAGAAGGAAAATCTGAGATCTTATAAAATCCAGATTTCACTTTCTCTACCGCAGATGACACCAAGAGTTATATATTTTTGTCTGATCATGTTTTGCAACATTATGTAAATTAAGAAGGAAGATGTCATTGAGAAATTGGGCAGAGAGCAGGGCCCCAGACTGCCTGGGTTCACATTCTGGCATTGCTGCTGATTAACCGGGGATGTTGTGCTCATCGTGAGCTCATTCTGAGCAACAGACCAGCAGACGTATCCACCTGTTGATGTTACTGTGGGAAGTGACTCCGAGAAAATCCCCCACGACGTTAGATGTTATTGTTTGACTTAAATTTCTTTTAGTTTGGTTTTAAGCTGCTTTTATTAAGGAGACCATTTCAAGAAATCATTCAGGGCACCTGGGTGGCTCAGTCAGTTAAGCATCCTACTTCGGCTCAGGTCATGATCTCACGGAGCGTGTGTTCGAGCCCCACGTTGGGCTCTATGCTGGCGGCTCGGAGCCTGCTTCGGATTTTCTGTCTTCTCTTTCTGCGCTTTGTCTCTCTTTTAAAAGTAAATAAACATTAAAATTATTTAAGAAATCATTCAATAATTGATATGAGCGATGTCGCCGACATCCTCAAAAATAAGACAAGATCTCCAACAGGTTGTATGATTTCGTGTGACTTGTCTATTTGTGTCACATACTTTCTCTTTCTTTTTCATATGTGGTGGATACAATTAAGGAAAAGAGAAGAAAAGTCTTTCTCCTTTATATATATGATTTGCAGCCTTTTAAAACTGCTTAGAACTAGCAGATCCTTCTTATAACAGAAGGTAAAAGTGGAAATTAAAGAGAACAGCCTCCCTCTTCAGACACACCACGGTCTCCTTTTCTTAAATCTCTTCTGGAAGGTCCGGATTCCACAGCATCTCGGAGAGCCTCAAGGCCAGCAGAGAGGCAGAGAACTGACCAGAAACGGCCACCATGTCTCATCTCGGCTCTTCTCTTTGCCAAACCGAAGCCGACCCAAAGCCAGACGCATAGTAGGCACCAGGTGGATATCTTTGTAGTCGTTAGAAGTTCAAACAAATTTAGTGTTTGAAGTAGCTTGTTTCCAAGTAGAGGTTGATGATCCATTTCCACGATGATAAAAATATTTTCATGCAAAGTATATCTGCGGCGGCATTTTGAGGGCCGAGATTCTCTTTTCTAATTGTCGAGCATGATTTTCATGCCGGAAGAAAGTGCTCAGGGCGTCTAGAAGGCAAGGTTGGGAATTTTCCTTCTAAGGTGAATGGATCCACTATGTTAAATGTCTGAAATTGGCCGTCAGCTTGCAAGCGGGCCCCCCTTTGGAAGTTGCTTGCACTTGGAGGGAGTGTAGTTAGGTGTGAAGTAAGAACAGGGCTTCAGACCTAGTGTGGGTGAAAGCCCAGTGGCTTACCTGTTGATAGGCTGCTCGGTGTCCTGAGCCCCAGTTTCTTCACCTGTAAAGTGGAATAAGGACACTCCTCACTGAGCGGGTCTGGGTGTTCTTGGAAAAATCTGCGTGAAGCCCTTCACGCAGAAGAAGGGTGCTCTCACTGCACTACACCTGTGTCATCGTTGTTAATATTGTTCCTGAAGTGTCGAAGCAGTTTCTCTCTGGTCGCACATGGGCTTCTGCTTGTCCCAACCACCTGTTAACTACCTTGCACGCACCAGACATCGTTCCAGCACAGTGTTCTTCCCCCAGCAGCGCTGACTGGTAGGCGCTCCTGTCCCTTTGTCCCAGGTGAGCTGTAAGAATAGGAATTTCGAAGCCTCGGTTTCTGGTGAGTACAAGAATGTTCGCATCTGACTACCATACTAGAAAGGTTTGGAAATGCCTGGATAGGTGACACATGCTGTTTCTTGCAAGAATGCGATACAGTTTTCTTTGTAATTGCTGTGATAGGAGCACTTCCAATGTACTAACACCCTGGTAAATGCCTCATCAAGGTGTTGGGTACAGGTACACGGCCGGGTGTGCTGAATGCTGCTTTGAAACTGGCTTGGGTTATGGTCCAGGGACAAAGAATCAGCAGCCCTGGTGAGTGCTGCTCTTGATGAGGTCTGGGGCAAACCTCTTGACCTCATTTTACGTCCCCTTTAAGAGCTGAGCAGTGATGATTTCCAGAAGTGTTGGAAGGCCTGACATATTGAAGAACAAAACTATTTAAGGGGCGCCTGGATGGCTCCGTCGGCTGAGCCTCTCGCTCTTGATTTCAGCTCCGGTCATGATCCCACGATTCATGAGATCCAGCCCCACATAGAGCTCTGTGCAAAGAGCACAGAGCTGCTTAGGATTCCCTCTCTCCCCCTTTCTCCGCCCCTCTTCTGCTCACACGCATGTGCTCTCTCTCAAAATAAATAAACATAAAAAAATTCAAACCACTCAGTTATCAAAAGCTGTGTTAAGATAAGAGGAAGTAAATAGTGCCTTCACGTAAGCCAACCCATGGTGAGTCAGGACCCACCCGTCTCATTCATCTGTTAACCAGCCTGATCACGGCCACCTCTGAGGACAACTCGAGTTTTTAACTGCCCTCTAGGTGTCTTCTCTCCTGCCTACAGCCTATGCTTGTCCTAGGCACAGGAGCGGGCCCAGTACAGATGCTGGTTTGAACCGTTGCCCAGGTTATTAAATGTTGGTCACACACAGATGAGACAATCAGCGATCCCAGAATCCTCTACAAGTGACACTTGTAAGAAAGCTGCTCTTCCCGCCTTTCTCTCTCTCTCTCTCTTTTAAGTCCAGGTTAGTTCAATGGTGTGATAATGATTGCAGGAATCAAATTCAGTGATTTATCTCTTATACATGACCCCCAGTGCTCATGGGAACAAGTGTCCTCCTCATTGCCCATCACCCATTGAGCCCATCCCCCCACCCAGTACCCCTCCAGCAACCCTCAGTGTGTTCTCTGTATTTCAGAGTCTCTTAGGGTTTGCCTCCCTCTCTGTTTTTACCTTATTTTTCCTTCCTTTCCCCTATGTTCATCTGTTGTGTTTCTTAAAAGTCCTCATATGAGTGAAGTCCTATGATATTTGTCTTTCTCTGACTGATTTCACTTAGCATGATGCACTGTAGCTCCATCCATGTTGTTGCAAATGGCCAGATTTCATTCTCTTTGAATGCCGAGTAGTACTCCATTGTGTGTGTGTGTGTGTGTACACACACACACACACACACACACACACACACACACACCACCTTTTCTTTATCCATTCATCCATCGATGGACATTTGGGCTCTTTCCGTACTTTGGCTCTTGTCGATAGTGCTGCTATAAACATGGGGGTGCCTGTGCCCCTTCGAAACAGCACACCTGTATCCCTAGGATAAATGCCTAGTAGTGCAACTGCTGGGTGGTAGGGTAGTTCTATTTTTAGTTTTTTGAGGAACCTCCATACTGTTTTCCAGAGTGGCTGCACCAGTTTGCATTCCCACCAGCAGTGCCAAAGAGATCCTCTTTCTCTGCTTCCTCGCCAACATCTGTCGTTGCCTGAGTTGTTAATGTTAGCCACTCTGACACCCCTTCTCTCTCTTTTTTTAATTGAAATACAGTTGACACAATGTTACAACAGTTTCAGGCCTACAATATGGTGATTTGACAAGACTACACGTGATTCTGTGCTCCCCACACGTATAGCCGCCATCATCCCTGTGCAACACTATCACAGCACCATTGACTACGTCCCCTATGCTGTGCCTTTCATCCCCATGAATGATTCATCCCATAGCCAGAAGCCCGTGTCTCCCAGACATGCTTTTTGAATGACTGAATGTACGATGCAAACTGAATGAGCGGGGTCTGTGTATCTTCTACTCATCTTTTCTTACTCCAAGCTGAGTAGAGTCTAAAAACGTTTGCTGAATGAAGAAATGAGTTTGGGGACTACTGGTTAACTGTGATGTGTCCATTATTTCTTTTTTTCTCTCATTCCAGTTGAATAGATAGACCATTCACATCTCTTATTCTTCCCTAATGTTTGGCTTTAAATTGTGCAATAAAGGACTGCTCTCCATGGGCTGTTTTTCCAGCACTCCTGATATTTTGAGCAATAACCACATTACAAGAGCTATAGATGAAAGAACTTTTTTTGCAACCACGTAGCTTTTTTTGTTTGTTTTTGTTTTTGTTTTTAGGAAAAGTGAGATGCTTCTGGACATTTGAATTCCTGAACAAGAGAAAACTCAAATTGTGGCTCATTTTATAAACTGCAGTTAGGATTTTTAGATTGAAATCAGTATCTTTTCAGGGACCACACTTCAGAAAACTGTAATAACAGGAAACAGAACTCAGTGTCACATTCTCCGAGTGCCTAGATGGCTGTCTTGGGAACCTGTTCAGGCAGATCTGCAGATTGTATTCATTCTTTCATGCCTCTGGGAGAGAGTTATTGTTTCAGAGTACGGGCTGTGAAACGATCTGCTCCAGAACTAATAGAGCTAAGTTGCATTTTTATTTCCTCCTACATCAGGAAGAGGGATTTCATTTCTACATACACGTGACCCTGGAGTTCCTAGGACGCTCCCTTCCGAAGACGGCCATGTGTTTGGCCTGTGCAAACAGTGACAGTGACGGAGGCTTTGCACACGCAAGCGTTCGTTACCGAGATGATAGGCTTTTCTATGGGGCGTGTTTCATAGACCACATCTTGAAGGAAAACGGTGAGAGTATTTCTTACATAGCAAATGTGCTTCAGCTACAAAAATTAAATGTTTTTCTCTTTCTTCTTCCTCCCCCGCCTCCTCCTCCTGCTCGTCTCATTTTCTTTCTGTTTCTTTCTTGTTGCTGTTGCCTCTCAGGTAGCTAGTGACACTGCAACAGGTGTTACAGTGGGAATTGAAGGCACAGATGGCAGTGTCACTGTCAACTTCCCAACCTCCCCCTGAACTCCTACGTGCAGGGCCCAGATTCGGGCTGACAGGGCTACTCAGTTCAGAGGCAAGAGTGGTTTTTAATAGTCAAATCTTTTTTGCTCCGTGATGTACACATAATTTTTGAGCACTTCCTGGGAGCACGGTCAGGTGTCGCGTCGTAGTTCGGAGAAGTAAAGATGTCCTTCTTGCCCTCCTGGGGATCATGGGTCAGCCATATAACCTAGAACAAGCCAAAATAAGTACATATATTTTACTAAGAGAATACGGTGTTAGTTTAGGTGAAGGGGGTGGTCAGAGAAGACGTGTGGGGACGTGGTACTTAGATGTCTGAAGAGTCAGTAGAGGTGAGTGTGGGGAAAGACCAGAGGTAAGACACTTCCAGGTGGTGGAACCTACTAGAAAAGGAGAAACGAGGCAGGAGAGATCCTGATCCATTTGGGTAACTGTAGGAGTTAGCTCTGGTGGGTGGGTGCTGAGCTGGGAGGACGGTGGAAACTGAGGCTGGAGTCCGATCACACCATTTTGTGGGCATACTTAGGAGTTTCAATTTTATCTTCACTTTCGTGGCATGCCATCAGAAGGCTTGAAAAATGAGACTCTTGTGACCTGATAAATACTTTGAGAATATTGCTCGGCCTTATAGACAGGGAAGCGTGTGTGGGAGAAGCCAGCTAGGACATTAGTGCATCTGTCCATTTAAGGGTTGACGTCACAGGTAAAATTTTGGCAGGAGGGTTGAAGAAAAAAAATGAAAGAAATATGCGTGCATGTAGTTTAGATAATAGAATGGACAGGACCCGGCCAACAGTTGGATGAGGGTGGGGAGAGAGAGAGAAATAGGGAGAGGGAGAGGGGGAGAGGGGGAGAGGGGGAGAGGGAGAGGGAGAGGAGTGGTCATGGGGAAATTTGCAGATGAGTAACCAGGCAGATGATAATTCGGTTTACTGAACAGAAGGTCAAGCTTTGAGGGGAAAGTGAAGACGTTAATTTAGGGAAGGTCAGGTTTCGGATGCCTGTATCTCGAGGTTTTTGGATATATTATTTTGGTCTCCAGGTGTGGATTTTGGCAATCTTGGCAGGGAAGTTCCAGTGTACAGATGAGACATCCTAAGGAGACTGTGTGCAGAGGGAAGAGGGCCAGGGTTGGTAACCAAGGGAGGAGCCAGGAGGGACTGGAGCGAATCCAAGAGGTGGTGCGGACTTGGAGACGGAGAAAGGACAGTATCAAGGTGGAGGGTGGGTGGCCCATGTGCCACACGGTGCTGAGAGGGCTGGGAAGTTAGGACTCAAAGGGTGGCTGAGTGGAGTTAACAACTGAGAGCGTTTGGGGTGTAAGACGACTGTGGGCCGGAGGTGGGGGCTGATGCAGGACTGGGGGAGGTGGAGAAAGAGTTGGGGTGACAGGTCTGCTCTGAGAAAGAGTGGAGAAGTTGGACACTGGGCCACAGCTGGCGGAGATTGTGAGAGTAAGAGCGATTTCTTTTGCGACGGGGGAGGCAGTGGAATGGAAGGAGCGGGGGACCCCAAGAGCAAGGCCTTGCGGGGAGGATTAAAGAAAGGAAGAGGCGTGGGGCTTTGCTGAGAAGGGAGAAGGGGATGGTGGGGCCCCATAACGTTGTGTAATGTAGTGATGGAATCAGACGAGGCGGTGGAGCCCTCACGGATTCTGTCTTCTCCGGGAAAAGGGCAGCAAAGTCACCGGCTACGCGAGCAGGTGAGAGGGTTTGGGGGGGTTGAGAGAGAAGAGCGAGCCTACTGGGAGGATGCTGCGGGGAGGGTACCCCCTGGAGAGCTATTCCGTAGAACCTCGGTAGACAAATGGATGAGAGATGTCTTGTGGGACGAGGAGAGAGGAGCAGAGTTCTGTCCATTCCGTTTTCTCCGCACGCATGGGCCAGCCTTGGACGAACCCTCGGACCCCAGAGCGCTTTGTTTAGAAACCCCTGCCCTGGGGCGCCTGGGTGGCTCAGACAGTTCTCTTCTCATCTTGGAGGCACACAGGATTTCCAGCGAAGACTTGGGTTCTCCCACAAGAGCGACTACAGCGTGGGATGGGTGTGTGTCCCCGGGATCGTGGAGGACCCCCCACCCCGGGGGTGGAGAGGGCCACTCAGAAAGCGGGGGAGGGGGTGGGGAGACCACGGCAAACCCCGTCTGCCTCACGATCCCTAGCAGACAGCTGGCGCCCCCCCACTGCCGCTTCCTGTGGCGGGAGAATGCCGGATCTGGCATGTTCTCAGCCCACCTGTCGAGTGACTCATCCTCCTCTCGGGTCAGCCTTCAGAATCTGAGAAGGAGTGAGAAATGCAGGACAAACGTTTCAAACCCCAAGACGATCGTATTCGGCTTTTCCCATATAATCGCTATTCATTTTCCACTTTTTGTGTAACTTAGCGCATTACTCGTGTCAGAGAAGCCAACGGCGTCGGTATGCCGGTTTTCAAAAGGGGGATTATGTTTCTCAGAATTTTGATCATTGCTTACTCCCTGTGCCTGTGACAGGAATCTACCTAAGAAGAAGTTGCTTCTTTCGAGAACATCAGAACCAGTACTCTTTCCCCCCGTGGACGTGTTTTAATAATAAAAACAGGTCGTCTGGCAACGCCATTTTGTAATCTGTCTCAGCTCTTACTTGTTAGAATGTCATTCGAACTGACTTCGAAAACGGTAAAGCGGCGTGTCGAACGTGCGGTCTGTTTTGTTCAGAGCGGTGAAGGGGTCGAGGGAGTGTGGCCTCGGGGGGGCTTCTGCGGGTGCGATCAGAGACGCTTCGGTTTCCTCCTCTGTAAAATGTCACCCCTCATGACGTGGTTGTGAGCCTTTAGCGAGTCAGCATATGAACAGTACCTCGGCTCTTGCCTGGTAAGCAGAACTCGTCAACAAGTGTGGGCCTGGGAAGACCTTTTGGGGCCACGTGTTGTGGTTGAAAAGTCATGGTCTTTGAGGCAGAGTTAGCGCGTTTTGGATGCCGGCGCTGACGTTGGTGAGCTGTGTGATCTTAGGGATGTCACCTTGCTCCCTGAGTCTTGGCTTCCATACTCTTGCTGGCTTGGCTGGCCTACATGGTCTCCTAGCTGTACTCCCTTGACCTCGAAGCTAGAAGATACACTTTTTCCTTCAATGGGGCCCTTGTGACAGTGACGTGGGATCATGTATGGAAAATACCTGCAAAGACATCCTGTGTAAGCTTTCCTTGAACACCTGCTGGGGGCACTTCCCTAAGGTCAGCCTCTCCTTTACTGCCTGCCAGATTCGTTTCCAGTCCTGACGCATGTGACTGTAGTTCCCTTCTGACAGCTTCCTCGGTGCTCCTGGTCTGCTCTGCCTACAAGTCCCCGAGGATTGGATCGTTGTCACGATGGCGTGTAGGTTTTGGAGCAGGTCAAAATCAAGATGATGAAACTGTGGGTTGTGTAGCGGTAATTGTTACTGTGTATGACACAAATGGTGTAGGCTCAGCTCTAAGTCCACAAGACCTGTCTCCTCCGGAGTAGGTCTTAGCTGGGTCCTCACTGACTCGCTGACGGGCAGAGTCCGCGAGCCTGCTTTCCAGCAAGGTGTGGAACCAGGCTCTTTAAAAGGCAGCTTGTCTCTCCTCCATACGTCAGGGCACTGCTGCGGGAGTGAAGAAAATGTGTGTTGGTGTTAAAATATACACCCAGAGGCTGTAAGCTCCATCACGCCGGGCAGAGTGTTCCCTGGGACTAGCTCTATGTGGGTCACGCAGAAGCCAACGAGGGCTGAAATACAGAAATGTGTCCCATGGAGGAAGGTTCTCTTCCTTAGACACCGACTTAGGACCTGATGGTGTCTCTCCCTCAAATCAGACTGTCCCAGAATCATAGCTGATGCTGCCGTCCCAAGCATTTCTTTTGAAGAAAGGGAAAATAAATGATCAGCGTGATTGTAATTTCTGAATACGTTCCAGTTAAAAATTACGCACAAAATGGTTTCTACTGCTCACACACCCAGAAGCAGCGTGATTTTGGCCCAAGACTGTCCGAGAATCTCATTGGCAGTGTGCTTTTTTTTCTTTTCCCTCCCGAGGCATCGGCTGTAAATCTGAGTAGATCACAGTGTTCCGATTGGCCCAGAGGCCCTGGGGAATGCTTTGAGGTCTCAAGCTGAGACCCGGTAGTTCGCCTTCGGGGCTTCTGCTGGACGTGGTGTGGCCAAGTTACCCCATGTGTTTTCATCTAAACCGCCTCGTGTGGGGAGTGATTGCCCTAGCCTGCGAGGGGGCTGACCCGAGAGACCCCGGAGATGGGGAATGGGACACGTTCCAGGCAGAGGGGAGGCACATTCTTAACTGCTGGGCCCGCCTCGGATATGGGGCACAAACAAAAAACAGAGTCGTTCATTCCATTTGGCTGTCTTTCTCCATTACAGGCAAATGTTTCTTGAACAACAGTCTTTGTGAAAAGCGTTGTGGATATTTTGCTTTCCGGTGAATGCAGATTTTCCCACAGTGCCTCGCTCTACGGGACCTTGGCTTTTAGCTTTGACTGAGCGCTAAGATCAAGCTCACAAATGCCGAATTTCAGTGGGAAAGTTTTGTTGACCTAAATGTTAAAAATGGCAAATCGATTTTTGTAAGAGTCGTAGCTTTTCTTTCTTGTTGATGTCATAACACGTTTCCAAGGAAAGTCTGTTTTGAGGGAAGAAAGAGAGGAAGCAAAATGAAGATTTCTTCTTTTCCTTCTACCTTGCACTGTTGTCTTCGAAGGAAGAGATGACCCTCCCATCAGTGTTTTAAAAACCGTATCATGGATTTGATCGATAGGGACATTAATAGTTTTTCCTGTTGATCTTAGTCAATTTGGGGTGAGGAATCCTGTGCTTTATCCTTTGCTGTCTGGCTCTGAGGCACCTCTCTAGCTTCTGTCTCTGCGTCTAGACAGAGTGGGCAACTCCCCCAGAATCGGCACAGTCTGTGTGCCCTTGGCTGTGTTATAACAGGCACGTTACTGGCAAGTCATGTTCACTTGGTTATGACAAGTGGGCTATGCTCCACATGTATCAGGGAGGCGTTTATTTAAAGCATTCTTGGGTCAGCTCTTTCTGAAAGTCAGGAAGGCTCCACCTTATAATAGAATATGAACACAGATTCAAGCCAAGGTGCTCTCCTTGGCCGGCCAGTTGCAGACACGCTTCCTAGCCTTACCAAGACCGGTGTCCGCATCTGTAAAGTGGAGATCATTTGCCATGAGGGTTGGGGAAGATCAATTGAGGTGCGTAGTAATCTCTCAAATCTGAGCTCCTGCAACTACAGTTACGTGGGACCTTGTTTCAGTCTTACAGTGGAATGTTTACTTTGTATGAACTTGGGATTTTCAATGTCAGACCTGTATAGGAAGGGCATAATCCCCTGTACCACAAAGTCGCCAAGAATATTGGCGTCACCTGTTAATTGTTGGTGTCCCCTGTTGGTTTTACCCGTTGTGGCTTTGGCACTGCGACGGCGGCCTCCCAGGGGTTCAAGCTGCGTGCCCCTCCCAGGAGAGAAGACGCTCTCTAGACTCCCCTTTTTTCTACAGTCCATGTGATTCCAAATCCAGTGTAAATTAATTTTACGACCCCCAGATGAGCCCTGATTTTTAGCGTCTATTCAGCTGTTGCCATGTTGCAGGGTCTTTTTCCGAATCTAGTGTCTTCGTGGAATAGTCTTCAATGACCCCACAGTCTGTTTCCTGCTTCATGTTTGAAGGCAGTCTTTGATTCACAGTTTACCATTGACGGACGCCCATGTTCATTGCTCTCAAAATAACTGATTGGTTCTTGCCTTTCTGACTTGAGCTTTTGGAGTTTCTTAATGATAGATGGGTGTAGCATCTTCTCATTCTTTTCTTTCCCTTCCTGATGGATGCTGCTCTTGTACGTTTTTTTATTCCACTTGGGTGTTCGTGCCTGCTTGAAGGAGCTAACGGACAGTTGCGTCCCTGGAACTTTCCTGGATGTAGAGGGAGGAGTTTGGGGTCAGTGAGTTGAAAGAGTGCCTACCCAGCTGAGAGCGTATTCTGGCTGCTGTGTGTGGTCTCTTTCCGCCTCTCGAGATGCGCCTGGCCTGGCTGTTGGTCTAGGAAGGTCTCCCCCTTCTCCATCACTGTTGCCTTTGAGGCCTTCCCAACATTGCCTGCCTTGTTGGGGTAGGCTGCCTTCCCTTGTCCCACATAAGATCTGTCTGTTAGTCAGGCGTGGCTTGTCCCACGCTGTAGCATCCAGACAGGCAGCCCAAACTCAAAAATTGTCATTTTCCGGTGTCATACATAAAAACCACGGTATCGCATATATTTCGGAAATCTTTTGTGTGGTGCTTCTGTGTACCCATGCATTTGCCCTTTGTGTTGTTCCTGGCCATGAAGGGTCCAGGACGGAGAAATGAATGCAGTGCTTAGGAGCAAATCGTTAAGCAGTCAATAAATAAGCCATGTGTTGAGCCCCATGGGGTATGTGTAGACATGGTTTCTGTCGTTCTCACTTTTGAAGAACATTCAGTGAGGCAGAGTAAACAGATGAACTTGTAATGATTTGTTTAACGGTAATTATGGCTCTCCAGAGTCCCCTGTGTCGTGTGAGTTTTAGTTGGAAATGTCCCGAGCACCCGCCATTACACGTGCTACCTGCAGGCAGCACGGAGGTGACGTCGACACAGGACCCGCCGTGGGGGAGCTTGCTCTGCCCCTTGAACTCCCAGAGTGTGCTCAACAGACAGCGATCAGCATGATGTAATGACAGCACAGAAAAAAAACCCAGTTAATTCTATGGAGATGTCTTCTCAAAGAATGTGAAGCTTCAGTTTCCTTTAGACGGGAGAATACAATTTCGTGGAGCGAGTGCAAGGTGTGTTATCCAATTTGAGTAGACCGCCGAATATGCCGGCCATCTCAGGGAACTTTGTTATAAATTAGTCCAGGTCTCTCTGCCCGTTACTCCAAATGAAGATGCTGTGGGTCTTGTTTTTAACAGGCCATTGACACCTGCCTGCCGAGGGTATGGCACTAAGACAGGGTCCAAAACCCTGACTAGAAGCAAGGTTTCTTTGCATTGAGGGTACAGTATTTCAAGAGCGCGTCGTGTTGGGCAGGTGGCTGGCCTTTGGAGTCTATGTGATCTTAATAAGACAACTGAGGAAAAGGCTTTGTTTTTGAATACACGTGTTGGTGCCTTTGAAAAAATGAAGGCAGGAAAGGAGCCTACGAACTGACAAACAAGAGGGGAACGGCTTTCTCTATGTCTAAATCAACGCAGTGATGGGCACTGCGTTATAAACCAAAGACCGCTAACCTTGTATATACAATTTATTCCTGAAGGATTCAGACGCTGCTTCTCCCGTAACTTGGAATCCGTTTTAAGAACATTCTCGGCACACAGGGGACCCTGTAATTATCCGTTGCTGATTCTGAGGAATCTCTGTTTACGTGTAGGTCTAAACAAACGCCTCCGTTTCCACTCAAATAAAATAATTTTGTTTATATAGTATCCTCCAAAAGAATGGGGTAAGGAAAAAAAGTGACTATTGTTACATTGTTTCGGTGATATGTTTACCTAATGTTACTGTCCTCTGGTCTGAACTCTCCTGTGTTTATTCCCAACGAAGGCTCCAACAACACGGAGAGGCAAATGGAATCATTAAACGTTGGTGCCTTCTTCGTTATAAGAGCTGTTACGGAACTGCCTGTGAAATCTGTAGTCCGTCCTAATCTATGTTTGGAGAGAGTAGTGGAATGGAGAAGAAGTATGGTCCTTTATGTGTAAGATGTCATTGATGTTAACTTGTGCCATCAATGAGATAGCAGCTTGGGAAGGGATGGGGAGGGAAGGGAAAGGAAGGGAAGGCAAGGGAAGGAAAGGAGGGAGAGAGGGAGGGAACGTCCCATCAAATGCACACTTTTCTCTTTTGCCAAATTCACCCTAGAGTGCTCTGTTCCTGCCAGAGTTACCAACACCAGTGTAGGTACAGAATGATGAGAGATCCCTGCTTCCTCTCCTTCCCTCATCTCCCTCCTCTGCTTCCTCACGGCGCCTTGGACACTGTGTCTGTCTTCCTCTCACTGTTCTGTCGCCTCCCGATCAGTCCCTTTACTGCCCCTGAGGCCTCCTGTGCCACTGCTGGCCGTCCTCCACCGCCCGAGGCGTTCATGATGGTCGCCAAACCCAGAGGGGTGATTTTGCAGAAAGTTAAAAATCAGATTCTGTCACTCTCTTCGCTTAAAACCCTACACCGAACTTCCTTCCACGTAAACTCCGACCTCTCTATCATCCAAGACTCTCGCTCAGTGGTTCTCCAGGAAATCCGGGGGGCCCTGGAGATCTCTTCAGGGTGTCCACAAGGTCACAAGGCTTTTCATCATCGTGCAAGATGTTAGTTTTTCTCCCTCGTTCTGTCGCGAATGTTTAGAGGAGGCTCTCAGAGGTCACGTGACCTGTGATCTCAACAGCGCACTGAATGCCGAGGCCAGTGTGTGAGTCTGGCAGGCCTTCCGTTAGACAGAGTTGCACAGATACAGTCATTTCTCGGAAAAACAGAAGATCCCTACGAACAGATAATGGGTTTGTTAATGCTAATTTCAAGGGAATTAATAAATGTTTTTAAATGCTTCCAATGGAATTTCCGGCATGGTACATTTTCCATACATATAATACATGTACACGAAAGCAATTTGGAGTCTTCAGTAATTTTTCGGGACATAAAAGTGACACAAATGTCCTTCAAGGAGTAAATGAGTAAACATCAGACGTTTGGATGGATCTCAAGGACATTTTGCTGAGTGAGATTAAAAAGTCGATTTATAGCACGTTTATATGATATTCTTAGGGTGATAAAATCATAGAGAACAGGGGCACTTGATGATTCAGCCGGCTGAATGTCCGACTCGATTTCGGCTCACGTCATGGTCTCGTGGTTCGTGAGTTCAAGCGCCACATCGGGCTCTGTGTGCTGAACGTGGAGCCTGCTTGGGATTCTGTCTCTCCCTGTCCCCTCTGCCACTCTCTGTCTGGAAAGAAAATAAAATTAAAGAAATTTTTAAAAATCACAAACACGCATACTGGTGGTTGCCAGCGGTTAAGGTTGCAGAAACTATGATAATTAAGGAGCAAACAAACAGTGTTCTTGCTGGTGATGGAATAGTTGTGTCATGATGGTGTTTGTAGTTACAAATGTACACGTGATAAAGCTTCATCGACATGTCTACCCAGAAAGCGCAAACTGGTGACTGATGAATGAGTAAGGTCTGTGTCTGAGCGGATAGTATTCTACCCATCTCAGTTTCCTTGTTTTGAAATGTTCTCTGGTGGTGGGAGGTATTACGATTTCTGGGAGCTGGTGAAGGGCACCGAATATATACATAATAGTGTGTGTGTGCATTATATATTACTACATTAGTGTTGTATATGTTATTGTTTCTATATTATTCATACGTCTCTGTCCCCACCGCTCAATCTCAGCTTAAGCACCATTTTCTCAGCAGGGCTGCAACCATGCAGTGTGAATTAGTTTCTCGTTCAGCGCTGTGTTCTCTTCTCTCCGGTCTTGACCCTGACGGCTGCCGCTCCCGGACCTGCGTTGCTTACAGATTGGTCGGTAGCCTGTGAGCCAGGATGTGAGCTCTGTTGAGTGTGGGCGTCTTGTCTGAGCTCCCACTGCTGTTCTCTCCGGCGCCCAGAATCATACGGGGACTCGCACAGGAACCCGGTGCACACTTGTTGAGGGGACGCACTAGTTCAGGTGCATTCTTCCTCACTCTCCTCCCAGAGCTTGAGGTCAGGCTTTCTTCACGTGCAGCTTTACGTCTGCAGGGCCCGGGAGCTCAGCTCGCACGGATGTGTGCTTGCTTGCTGTAACCCAAGTGTGGGATCTTGACCTCTCTGGTACCTTCAGAATTGGTAGTATACTTGTGAAACACGTTAAAGAATTCTGAAGCCTTAACAGCATTTCCTCCCTTGTAAAACCAAGAACTACAAACTCAAATGCCTGTGGGGTCCAGGCACTCTGTGTAGATTGAGAGGACTTTTTGGGATCGGGCGCAGAAGAGCCAGACCAAAGTCAGCCTGTGGAGGTGATCTGTAATGGCCAGGTTGCACATGAGGGCCAAGAATCTACAATTCTGTTGGAATCAATTTTAGCATATTTTTCAATTAAGTTGAATTTTTAGAAAAGACTGTAGGAGAAGATAACACGTATCTGTGGGTCAGGTTCCGTGTTTGTCCAGATTAGGAACCTCGGTTAAATTTGCGGATTTTCCTGCTTGTATTGTAACTGTAACTATATATACATGGCAGAAAACACAAGTACTTTGAAAATAATTTGCAAAGTTTTGATTTAAAAAGTCTGGTGATTGAATAACACATCTTTTCTTTGATCTATAAATTATTCAGACCTACTCCTTCTAGTTTTCAGCTTCCACTGACTAATTCTGAGATATTTGGCATTTTCTGTTGCTTTTAATGGACTTGTTTTTTATTCCTCTGCTAGATTAGAGAGTAATTTATTTGAATATATTATACAGTAATTAAAGATCTTAATTTAAGTTATGTGACACTCCAAGTGGAAATAATTTAACAATCTCTATGCAACAGTAAATTCACACAGCTAAGTTCTGGCCTGTCAGTCTTAGCTGGTCACAACTCATACGCCTGGTGTCAGGCAAGTTTCTTTTGATGTTGATTATTATAAACACCACAACATTCGAAATACTAAATTTTGACACAAAGTACATTTTATTTATTTATTTTTTTATTTTTTAATTTTTTTTTTTCAACGTTTTTATTTATTTTTGGGACAGAGAGAGACAGAGCATGAATGGGGGAGGGGCAGAGAGAGAGGGAGACACAGAATCGGAAACAGGCTCCAGGCTCCGAGCCATCAGCCCAGAGCCTGACGCGGGGCTCGAACTCACGGACCGCGAGATCGTGACCTGGCTGAAGTCGGACGCTTAACCGACTGCGCCACCCAGGCGCCCCTAAAATTGTTTCAATATAGTCGTTGTTACTTGAGTCATGCAAACCCAGAGGTAAGGTTGCAAGCTTTAGAAAATAAAAATATAGACTGTATTAGGGTTCTCCAGAGAAATAGAATGAATATAGAACCAACAGTGTGTGTGTGTGTGTGTGTGTGTGTGTGTGTGTGTGTGTGTGTGTAAAGATTTACTATAGGGGATTGGTTCCTGTGATTATAAAGGCTGAGAAACCCCAAGGTATGCAGTCAGGAAGGTTTAAAACCTAGGAGAGCCAATGGTGTAGTTCTAGTCTGAATCCAAAGGCCTGGGATCCAAGAGGAACCTGTGTTTCAGTTGAGTCTGAAGGCCAGAAAACACCAATGCCTTGAGCTAGAAGGCAGTCAGGCAAGGGAAGGTCCCCCTGACTAGCTGGAATGTCAACCTCTTTGTTCTGCTCAAGCCATCTACTGACTGGATGAGGGCCTCCCACATCAGGGAGCACAGTCTTCTTTTCTCAGGCAACAGATTTCATTGTAATCTCATCCAAGGACACCCTCACGGACATACTTAGAATAAGTACGCGCCTGGGTCTGGTCAAGTTCACACATAAAATGAACCATACAAACGAATTTAAATTTCACATCACCAGTGAGTAATTTTTAGTATAAGTATTTCCCATGTGATATTTGGGACATACGTAAACTAATTGCTTGTTGCTTATCTGAAGTTAAAATTTAACTGTCCTGTGTTTTATCTAACAGTACGACCCAGACAATCCTCATTTTCTCCAAGTGAGATGGACCAACTTGCCTGAGGGCAGGCAGTGTGAGGCTCAGAATGATATGATGCATCTTTGCACTGTCAGCGATTTATTAATTAGAAGTTTGAGGATATGTTTTGTTTTTTTAATGTTTTAAGTTCTAATTTAAATTCTGGTGAGTTAACATACAGTGCAGTGTTGGCTTCAGAAGTAGAATTTAGTGACTCATCTCTAACACACAACACCCAGTGCTCATCAAGCAGTCTTGCAAGACTTTGTCATCTGCATGCTCTAATTACATCTACATAATTCACTTTTTCTCTGTTGCGACAATGTCGCATTTTGCTTTATTTTTTGGTTGTTTGAAAGCCTAGAGAATAGACAAACTTTCTGTGTAAATAGTGATTGGAAAATTTGATGCTTTTGTGCTGTCAGGCGTTGTAGTGTCAGAATCACAAGCTATAGAGGAGATGTGATCAGGGCTCAGGAACTTGCGAGATAATGCGGCTTCTGTTCATTGTGAAAACCTTCACATACAATGTAAAAAAAAATTTTTTTAAGTTTATTCATTTATTTTGAGAGCGAGAGACAGAGAGAGTAAACAGGGGAGTGGCAGAGAGAGAGGGAGAGAGAGAATCCCAAGCAGGCTCTGCAGTGTCAGCACAGAGCCCGACGCAAGGCTTGAACCCACAAACCGTGAAATCATGACCTGAGCTGAAACCAAGAGTTGGACACTGAATCAACTGAGCCACCCAGGCACCCTCACAGACAACTTTTGAATTATGTCTTTGTCTCTTATAAGCCCGGTGCTTTAAAACTTTCTGTTGAAAATTCTGCTCCGACACATCATTTCAGCTTTTCTCCGACTTGGGCCAGATCAAATATTTTGTATGAAAACCATCATCTATGTGTTCTACTTTTCTCTGCAGTTGGTCAAAAAATGACCCAAGATATTTGGTATAAGTTATATACCATTCTTTATCTAAGTCTTAAAAATTTGCTAGGTCTCATTTTCTACTAGAATATAAATACGAATCCAATTGTTTTTGAAACCAGTATGTTATACGGACAACTTACCACAACCTGAGATATACAGGGTCATGACTAACAAAAAGAGGGTCCTGAGGATGCTTACAGCTGGCCGCAACTAGTATATTTGCTTTAAGAGACAATGGTACGATGTCCTTAAAACTTAAATTTTATATGTGTTAATTAGCTGTGATGATACAAATAAGCTTAAACCTTAGTGTTTTGAATTGATCTTTCAAATAGGTGAACCAAAAAATTACAGACATTTGCAAAAAAAAATTTTTAACGTTTAATCAGTTTTGAGAGAGAGAGAGTGAGAGAGAGAGAGAGAGAGAGAGAGAGAGAGCATGAGCAGGGGAGGGGCAGAGAGAGAGGGAGACACAGAATCCAAAGCAGGCTCCAGGCTCTGAGCTGTTAGCACAGAGCCCGATGTGGGGCTCGAACTCACTACCTATCAGATCATGACCTGAGCTGAAGCCAGACGCCCAACCGACTGAGCCACCCAGGTGCCCCTAAGCACGTGCATTTTGAAGAACAGTCACTAGTGTCTTTGGGTAACTAAAACAAACAAAATAAATTATGAATATAATCACTGTAGTAAAAAATATAAGCAGATGCAGAAAATAACATTTTTCTTGGAACCTCCTTTAAGAGTTATTTTGGAAAGATTGTTGAAAGTACGATTCACATAATGCGAGAAATTTTGTGAAACCATGTCACCAATAAGATTGAAAATCTTTTGGGTCAAAAAGAGGTAGCCACTCAGACACCCTTCTCTGACATCATCAGAGACTATATACCTAGAGCTCAAATTCTTCTGTGTGTGTCAATAAAAGCTATTAAAATTGACACTTTAGTGGACTTTGTTTATATTTATAATGTTATCAGCAAAGATATGTTAAACTTCAAATATTGCCCAGTTGCAAGCAGCTGGGAAAAAGTTTGGCCGTAACTGGCAGTTCTATGAAAAGCAAAACTCAATAAACTGTATTGAGGCTGTTGCTACATTTACTGAGAATTGACTGCTGTATTGACCTCAGCGCATGGTTCTCTTTGTGTTTTCAGTGCGATCATGAAAAAATGTTATTGGGCGCCTGGCTGGTTCAGTTGGTTAAACATCCAACTTCGGCTCATAGCTCATGAGTTCAAGCCCCCTCTCTCAAAATAAACAAACTTCAAAAATACTATTTTATAAAGACAAGGGCTTCAAATAGCTATCATTTTAGACAAATTTATGGTGAAGAGCAACATGATTCAAAGCTTATTCCTAGGAATGTATATGTCAAGGTGAGAAATGTTGTTGAAGAACTCAAACTTGGTTTTGAATTGTGGCTTTTTTTTTTGAAAGGGAAAATACGGGATAATCATGACAAGACAAAGACCTGAATCAATGGCTGGTCTTGTTGTTCTCATAAATTTGGTTTATTTTGCATATTTTTGTAGCTGAATATTCTTACAAACAGCTGCAGTTGCAAAACAACTTTTTTGGACTGTTTCTATCCACATTAGTATAATAAAAGTGAAATCTTGTAGTTGGATGAAGAGAGTTGATCATATAGACGGCGTGCGTGTTCTTTGTGGCTCTTACTTCGTTTGAATTTGCCAGAAATTATAGGTTTCTTGGTGAAAGAAAAATAGCTTCTGATGACTTATTTTTCCAAGACATTAAAAAACAAACTGAATAGTGATTCAGAGAATATTTCAATCTGTCACATAAAACAAGCAATTTTACCTCTTACCAAGAAGATTAACTCAATGAATTTTCTGTCACCAGTAGCTTGAAAATCCAACTCCACCAGCTTATTGCTAGGGGCTGTGCACAGTTCTCAGGTAATGCCTTGGCATAGTTCGTGAAGAAGTAAAATAATTTGCCATCCGTATCCTCTTGTGTATTATTTATCTGTTGTGTGTAACACAGTATCCCAAAACTTGGTGGCTTAAAAAAAAGCAAGAAATATGTATTATTTCATAGAGTTTTTGTAAGTCAAGACTTTGGGATGGCTTAGCTGGGCATTTCTAACTCTGATTCTTTACGAAATTGCACTTAAGACATCAGCCAGGGCTATAGTCGTCTGCGGGAGTACCTGACTCTGTTTGCACCGTGACTGACACGTAGCTGGGGAGTTGGTGCTGGTTGTTGAGCAGAGACATCAGTTTTTCCCCAGGTGGGCTTCTCCACCGGGTCACGTAAGCTTCCTTGTGACACGACAGCTGGTTTCCTCCAATTCCTAGACGTTTTCAACTCCGTTCTAGTCTATCTTGCATATGAACCAGAATGATGTTGGGGCGCCTGGGTGGCTCAGTCGGTTAAGCAGCCGACTTCGGCTCAGGTCACGATCTCACACTCCGTGAGTTCGAGCCCCGCGTCGGGCTCTGTGCTGACAGCTCAGAGCCTGGAGCCTGTTTCAGATTCTGTGTCTCCCTCTCTCTGACCCTCCCCCATTCATGCTCTGTCTCAAAAATAAATAAACGTTAAAAAAAATTTAAAAAAAAAAAAAAAGAATGATGTCATGATGTCTGGATCTTTTCCAGAAGGTATTGAAGCCATGATTTTATTTTATTTTATTTTATTTAAAAAAAATTTTTAATGTTTATTAATTTTTCAGAGACAGAAACAGAACACAAGCAGGGTAGGGCAGAGAGAGAGGGAGACAGAATCTGAAGCAGGCTCTGGGCTCTGAGCTGTCAGCACAGAGGCCGACGTGAGGCTCGAACTCACAAACCGCAAGATCCTGACCTGAGCTGAAGCCGGATGCTTAATCGACTGAGCCACCCGGACGCCCCAAGCCATGATTTTAATATTAGGACTTAATTGGTAGATGACGGGGTCCAGTTTAAATTTTAAACGAGATTCCCAGGGGACTTTGAAAAAGGACCACAGTTAGGTCTGGCTGCCCCGACATTTACTCCCCTCTGCCTTTCGTGGTTCTTGGTAGGAAAGTTTGAGAAGTGCTTTCCTTTAGGAAACTTGCCTTTAGACAGTTTGGCCACATAACTAATCCTAAACATCTGAATTAAAAAGGTGCAGCAGCCAGCCATTCTTTCTTAGTGCTTCAGTCATGAACATGGCACCCTGTATATCTTACGGTTTTTGGTTTTTTGCACTTCTCTGTGGCCCCATTTCTCTTCATTCATTTCTCATCTACCTGTGTGCAAATTTTTCCACATTTCAAAACCACTATTAGAAGATTCATTTTCTGGGGCGCCTGGGTGGTTCAGATGGTTAAGCGTCGGACTGTTAGTTTCTGCTCAGGTCATGACCTCATGGTTCCTGAGTTCAAGCCCCACATTGGGCTCTGTGCTGACAGCACGAACCTACTTGGGATTCTCTCTCTCCTCCTTTGTCTCTGCCCCTCCCCTGCCCATGCACCGAGCTCTCTCTGTCAAAAATAAATACATAAACATTAAAAAAGAAGAAGAAGAAGCTTTATTTTCCACAGAGCCTTTCCATTTGGCCTCGATAACCCCCTCCTACCAATTCCCGTCCCCTCCGGGTGGGGAGGGGGCCGTGGTATGAATGGGGTTGTGATGGGGGAGGGTTGGCGATAAGTTAGAAGTAACAACAGGTTTGTCTGAAATCCCTCCTGTGGCTTTTGTGTTACTACTTTCACATCTGTTACTAATACCTGTCTCGTGAGTTGAAGTCACACGTGAGACGCTCAGGGATGGTGTGTTGAGTGAACGTGGGGACATAAGTCTGTGCTCAGAAAATGGCTTACTGTTCTCTTACTGATGTGCTATCATGGTATGAAAGGCATTTCGTGTCCGTGCTTTTCTGGATTCTCTTCGAAGACGAGAAAACTCGCAAATAAAAAAGTTCAACTTTCTGGTTTGTCATTCACTGATCTTCGTTTAGACTCTGCACCTGGTTTTCTTGTGTTTAAGATTTGCCGCTGTTCTTCTTCATCCCGCACAACCATTGGCCTTACCGCTTTCGCAGTCAGCCCTCCTGTCTCGCTACAAGAAAGGAACCTCCGTGATCGCTGACTCTGTTGCCTGTAGAACTCGCTGCCCCTCCCACCCGTTCAACAGTTAAGCGGAGTGTGTGCCTTGAATGCTCCTCCGTTTCCTGTTACGCGATAAAACATTGTGAGACAAACTTACTCTGTAGACTCCCGGAGGCACCAAATACAGTATATTTTTGTGGATTAATTGGATTGCACAGGTTTTGAACTACCAACATGGTTTAACTTCCCTTGCTAAAGGCTTGTTTCTGTTTTAAGTGGCTTCATTCAGATCAACTCCTGTTCCTTCTATCTCCTTCCTTCCTTCCTCCCTCCCTCTTTCCTTCTGTCCCTCCTTCCCTCCCACCCTTCCTCCTTCCCTCTCTCCTTCTCCTTCCTTCCTTCCTTCCTTCCTTCCTTCCTTCCTTCCTTTCTTCCTTCCTTCCTTCCTCTGCTCCCTCCCTCCCTCCCTTCCTTCCTTCCTTCCTTCGCTTCCTTCCTTCCTTCCTTCCTTCCTTCCTTCCTTCCTTCTTCCCCCTTCTTCTTTCCTCCCTTCCTCCCTTCTTTCCTCCCTCCCTCCCTCCTTCCTTCTGTCCCTCCTTCCCTCCCTTCCTTCCTCCCTCCTTCTCTCCTTCCCCCTCCTTCCTTCTTCCCTTCCTCCCTCCCTCCCTCCCTCCTTCTTTCTGTCCCTCCTTCCCTCCCTCCCATCCTCCCTCCCTCTGTCCTTCCCCCTCCTTCCTTCTTTCCTTCCTTCCTCCCTCCCTCCCTCCCTTCTTCCATCCATCCATCCATCCATCTATCCACCCATCCATCCCTCTTTCCTACCTCATATAAGGTGAACAATTTAGGGTCACATTGACCCTTTGTGGCATAGAACTTGCTTCAATTTTGGAAACTCACAAGTCTCTAAGCTTCTTTAGGACAAGCACTGTACTTAGTTCATTATGTATTTCTGACATCTAATACAGTGCCTGAATAAAGCAGGTATTTGTAGATATGTGTTCAATGAATGAGCAAATTAGATGGATCGTTCTTAACCATTGAATTACTGAATGCTGTGTGTGATTTTAAAGTACTTGAATTTCTGCCCTGTAGTTCAAACCTGGTGATGGTCAGTATTACTTGAGGGACCTCTGTTTTTTGTTTTAAGCACTATTTGTTTACCGCTGATAAGCACACGTTATCATAACGTATCCCCTTGTTGGTAACGCCAGTGGGCCATGGTGTTAAAGACCAAAGAGTGATGAATGCCAGTCTCGGGAAAATCTGCTTTCAGTCGGGGCCGTGCTGAGGGTGGACCTTAACGATTCAGATGGGTAGAGTGCTGTCTTCTCTTGGTAGGGGACACACTATACCGGTCCTCTTGTCACTTCATTTAACGCCAGGTGCTGAGTGGGGAAGAGGGAGAGTGACTCATCACGCTTCTCAGCTGCGTTCCTGCTCACAGGAGGTAACACTGTCAGCACCATTATGTTCAACGATGTGACATATACTTCAAAGCACGTACAAAATGTGTAAATTTTTAGAGGTTCATTGCTCTGCCCAGAATTGTGCATTTGTACTGTGCATAAATGCCATTCAGTCATATTTTCAGCCTTTTTCTTTATATCCTTGCTATTAATCCTTCCTTCACAGACGTGGTGATATATGGGCATTTATGTAAAGATTAATTTTTTAGATTACAGCTACTGTATTACCATACATGTGTTGGATAACCTAGATGGAGCGTTCGTAAAGGGAATTGTCGACAGGCTTTTAAAGTGGCCCTTAGTCGAGAATTAGCATATCTGTTCAAGAATTCAGGTACCACCCCGATAATTTTAGCAGGAGAGTGAGGTGGACAGATAGGCCGATTGCAGTGCCATAGATCTTTCTTGAGTAAATACTGTCACCACCACATTGTGCTGAGGTAATTAAAGATATGGGGATGGTGAGGCAGGCTACTTCCTCCACTTGCCTGGGTGGTAGAACCTGAATTATTCAGCTACTGCATCTCCATTGTTTTTAATTCAGTGGATGAGTTTTTTCAGGTTTTTGATTTGCGCATGCTACTGTCAGAAGGGAGAAAAAGTAAATAATGCTATCTACTAACGTGAAAATAGCAATTTACCCAGTTCTTTTTAAGCATCACGGGCAAAAACATTTCTTAGCATGACAGTTGCTAAGTGAATGCTTTCTGAACGTGCAGGTGAGCCCTGGCGATGTTAAACCTTGTATTTATTGAGGAAACATGAACTGTAGAAAGTGACTAAATAAGGCGACTTCTCACAATATTTCGGCCCTTCTTGGTAAGCAGCCGATGACCTAAATTCTAAATGTTTTTTCCATCGACATAATTATTTGAAAGGTCTTATATTTGGTCAGAATATAATCAACTTACTGAAATGAAAGAATATTTTGGTGGGCCGCTTCCAAAATCAACGTGGATTACGTATCGACTAGCCCACGCTAACACCCTCAAAAGCGTTTTGGATGGGGTTTTCTGGGCCTTTCAGGTTGAGGAGGTAAACCCCACGGAACGCATAATAAGGTCACTCAGAAAAAGAGAAGTAGGAGACAGATGCTTTCAAAGTAGAGAGTTATAGTCCAAAGAGAGCAGATGTCACTAAGTTACTAGGGCCAGGATGTGCACGGGGCTCAGTCGGTTGAGCGTCCGACTCTTGGTTTTGGCTCAGGTCATGATCTCACGGTTCATGGGATGGAGCCCCACGTAGGGCTCTGTGCTGACAGCACAGACCCTGCTTGAGATTCTCTCTGTCCCTCTCGCCCTCCCCTGCGCGCACGGGCTCTCCCTCCGACTCCTCCCCCATTCTCTCAGAATAAATAAAACTTTAAAAAAAATATGGAAAACATGAAAATGGTAGGGGCGTGAAGGCGTGGAGCATCTCTACGGTGTGGGGGCAACAGAGGGGCAGGGAGGAGGGGCCGTGCCCAGTGCTGTGCTCAACCCGGTTCAGGTGGTGACGTCGCCTTCTGTGGGCAGTTACGTTTACAGCTGCCGCGACGCAGCGAGCCGTGTCCTGCCTCAGTGGCCCCCCAGACACTGCAAGAAGCCGTGGGAATAAGTCCCCTTTGAAATCTACCACCCCCGGCTCTATTTCTGAAACGCCCGCTGTGCCAAAGTGGGGATCTCCTTCATCGTGTCGCATCCTGCTTTCTTCATCTGTGCCGTGAACGTGACTCTTGTTTACCTCATAAAATTGTTGTGAGGATGACAAGGCTGTTTTTAAATTTTGAAGTTCCTCCCAGGCCCTCCTGGAGGGGTAGGTTCTTTTGTCCACCTGTACCTCATGCACAGTGCGACCCCAGGGAGAGGGCAGGGAAAACACCACCTGGGGAAGGAGGCAAATACGGGGAGCCCCTAGAAGACCCACGGGGGAGGGAGAAGAAGGCCTGAATCGGGGAGAGTGAGAGACAGGGGCGGGGTGAGGGAGTGAGTGGAAAAGAAGAGCTAGGGGAAGCCATCAGGTTAAAAGCAGCTGGGATGGAAGGGGGGAATCGGAGAACTTGGTACTCAGCGGCTGGTGTCCTGGGGCACAGTGTCGGTGGGCCCACCAGCCCTTCCCAGCGACGCTAACCTGTCTCAAAAGCAATGGCGAAGCAGTCAGGGAAGAAGAGTCCACATAAGCAGCCTGGATAGGTAGGTGGTCCGACGGTACGTGGGTTGTGCCCTCGACGCAGAAGTTCCCCGTGATACGGCTACCGTGTCCTTCGGCCGGCTTCGGACACCAGGACCCGCCTCATGGGCTAGCTCCCGGGGTTCCAGAAGAACCCCCAGACTGAGAGACCCGAAGACGATGCCAAGGTCCAGGCCCACCGCAGCAGGTGCAAAGCGACGTGGAACAGGCCAGAGAGGACCTGTCACATTGCCAGGATATCCCCAGGGACGGGCTCAGAGACAGGGGGCCCCTCGGTGCGTCTGCAAGGCCCTTAGGACTGCACAGACCAGCCCAGCCCAGCTCCCGAGGCCCAGAAGCTACCCCTCTCCCACATGCCGTTCTGAAGGACAGAAAACAAAACCGATCCAACAAACGTCGTTAGGGAATCTGCACTTGGCACTGATGGAACATTTACCTGTAACAGATTGGATGGAAGACGACACGCTCACCGCAGACACTGAAACGCATCTAGCTAGCACGGGAAACTCTTCGTTTCCTCTCCTTTGGGGTAGAGGATCACGAGAAAACCTGGATCCATGACAGACAGGGAAGGAAGCCGTAACAGTTGGTACGATCACGGACACTAGAAATCGAGTTGTGTTTTTACGCCAGGCTCTTCTGGGCCTGTGCAGCTGGGTGTCCTGCCCCCCCAGGCCAGAAACCTGCAGGCAGCGTTGAACTCGTTTATTTCTGACTTCCTGCCTTCCAAATCCCCGCTCACTCTGCTGTTCTCTTTTGCGGGAGAATGACACCAGCAGTCGCCCAAACCGGAATCCTTCTAACTCTGTTTTCTTCACTCCTTCATCTCTGTCTCTCTCTCTCTTAATTTACTCTCTGTTCCCTTTTATACTGCCTTCGATCTGGCAAGCTTCCTCTCCCGCCTGCTTGTCCTCAGTACCTCCTTCTGGGCCCCCAGCCTGCAGGCTCCTGACCAGTAATCCATCATCCCCGGAGCTGTTAGGAATGCCTTCCACCGTTGTTGTGCCCCTTCCTCGACAATCTCCCAAGACAACCCGTCACCTAGAAAATACACAGTCCAAATTCCTACACAGGACACATCCCTTTTCTGGGAACAAATACATCAGAATACATGTGTGTGTGAATCTCTACGGACTGATGTTTTTTTTTTCAAAGCCTCCTTGGAGATGCCAGTATGATGCAGGGTTAAAAAGTTATCTAGATAATTCAGAACAAGTTTCCGTTTTTTCCAAAGATGAACCTGAAATCAAAACACAGAATTTAAAAATTGTCTCGTAGAACTTGCAGACCCCTGAGGCTCATTCATGCAAGAAGCTGCAGAAACGCATTCTGTCCTCTCATGGAAAACATTTGACGGTTGTAAGCTGAAGAGCAGTTTGATCACACTAAGTAATAATGGTAATGAATAATAATAATACATAGTAAGTCTGGGAATAGTCGTAATCGTGAATACAGAGAGCACAGAGCTATTAGGAGGAAGTTGTGCTACGAGGGTTTTGCAATAATCTAGGTGTTAAATGCTACCGATATAAAGATAGATGAGCCATGGAGAAGTCATCATGGAGCTCTTCCAGGAGGAAAGAGAGACGATCATAGTACCTGGGCAGCTGGGCGTGGGGGGGGGGGGCACGAATCAGGTATGATGGCATCATGCCACAGAGGAGCCAGGCAGACCACTCAGCTTGGGGACATAAACCACGTTGTTCTTTATTTCTTTAAGTATCAAAAGTATTCTACCACCTAAGCACGTCTCTTATTAGGTACTAACTGGACGGAGAGGGCAAATGAGTCCTTCAGACACAGTATGGATTTTTTAAAAAGCTGAAAACTTGAATGGTGAATTCAAATAGACCTCGTGTATTTTGCCAAAGGCTTATGGAGCTAAATGCAGCTAATGGTTCATTAGAACACTGAGGTTTGCAAATTCATCAATAGCACAGTCCACTTGATTGATTGTGAGAAAGAGATGGCCAAGGTATATGGACTCCCTTTATTTTTCTTTTTTAAGTTTTTGAATGTCTATTTTTTTTGAGAGAGAGACAGAGTGTGAGCAGGGGAGGGGCAGAGAGGGAGGGAGACACAGAATCCGAAGCAGGCTCCGGGCTCCGAGCTGTCGGCACAGAGCCCAACGGGGGGCTCGAACTCACGGAATTCCAAGATCATGACCTGAGCTTAACCGACTGAGCCACCCAGGCTCAAGACCAGAGTCTCCAGTGACCTTGACCGCACTCACCGCAGCCATATCTGCAACCACATTTTCACGTTACCACGTTACAAAATGAGAACACTGGGTCATCTAAGAGAAAGTTAGATGGCAGCTAGTATCTGTTGCATAAATTACCACAGGTCACAGCTTTCATACAGCAGAGCATTTTGGGGCCGTGTGTGGACTGCTTTCTTTAGTGGTTGACTTTAAATTAGTGTTTTTAAGTTTGCAGTGGTGTAATAAGAATCTGTGAGCCCATCCCACAAAACAGAAGCTAGAAGTTTTGCGGGGCGCTGTGTATGATTTTTCCACCTACCTGCTTACTCCAACCAAGGTAATAGCTTCCTCCACCTCCTGTTCGCCATCGCCTTGCTTTTCTTGTTACGTAATTTTGTTGCAAGTTGCTCATTACAGAAAATAGGTATTACACTGTGGATGACCTTTTCTGGACTTACTCTGGACTTTTCACTTAGTATGATTTTGCTAAGACTCAACCATAATGTTACCTGTTTGGTTCATTCACCCTCAGCTGTAACTTACACCTCCACTCTTCCCTGGTTAGTTGCGTGTTCCTGAGCCCGGACCACACCTTGTGGCAGTCAGCCGTGATACTGCTTTTCGCGGGTGTATTTGTGATCCCTTACTTACATGTTTAAACTTTATAATCACACTACCAAGTTTCGCTTAAAGAGCCCTGTTGGAAATGACGCAGCATTTTCGAGATCCCGACACCAAGAAACATTAAAAATGCCCCTTTTTCAAGGATATTTTGGCACTTTGTATCCGTTGTCCCTTGTCACAATAATAATGTAAAACACATTACCGTTTATTGTTGGGAGATCACAGCCTTTGTTCTCACGAGGTCACAGGTCAGCCGAACGCATCTCAGCTGGATCGACTCTTCTCGGCGGGGCTCAGCCTGACATCTGCGACCACAGGATGGGTGACCTGGGGTCAGGTGGGCTGGGGCTGACCCAGCCGGACTCCTCCCGGCTCCTCCTCCCTGCACAGACTAGCCCAGTCTTGCCATGATGGCAGGAGTCCGAAAGAGGAAGTGGAAATGGCCACACCTCATGCTTTTCCCGTGGCTCTCTCCGTGGACCTGCTGGTCAGAACCAGAGCCCGAGGGGGGAGGTGCACTAACTAGAAGTGTGGGTTGGAGGTCACTGCCACCGAGGCAATTAGTTGGCCACATGTTTTTTTTAAAATCAGGTATTCTCATTTACCTTATGAAACTACTTTCTATTCATTCTGAGTCAGCAATAAGCAAATATATTACAGACGATGGAAGCCAGGTTTCCCACTGTGGAGAAGGGTGTTACAGACACAGAAACAGTGAAAGGAGGAAGAAACCCTGTGTTTGGGGATTTGTATTTGAGGGATCGTGTGAACTGAGGGATGGCATTAACAGATACCTACATCTGTTCCCTACCCCTGTTCTCTGGGAATGTCTGGAATCCATGACCTCGTTCCTGGTTTCTATATACCATTCTCCACTAAAAAGGACCAAGGTTCCCTGGCGAAATGGCCGATTCCATGGCTGGGGCAGAGAACGTCCACGATTAGCCAGGAAAATCGTGCGTGCCAAATGGTAAAGTGTTCAGAGAATGATGGGGAGGAAACAGGTCAACGTGAAGGCATTCCCACTGGCTAAAACTGGTGTAATATGAATGTCAAAATGATGATATTGGAGGATTACAAGTATTAAATACAGTTAGAGTCTGTGAGCCCATCTGGGGAAGTTTTTGTTTTAGTAGCAAGCCATCTGGTAAATGTAGAAGGAATGATGGAATTTGAAAACCACCATTTGTCAGCCATCATGATGATAATTGTTTCGGATAAGAAACATCAATGGATACTCAAAGAAACGGGTGAAAGTTTCACAAGTGACGGAACACGAGGTCTCAGAATATATCTCAGCAGATGTATATTTATAACAACAAGTAAAAGGGTGACCTTCAGCAGAAATACCTAGCAGATAGCACCTTAACCGAGTAGTAAAAAATGACTGTCAGCTGTGAGTCTGTAATGGACACAATGGGCTTCTGAAAAGGATGCCCTGGGAAAGGACACAGCAGAACTTCTGCGGTATTCCTTCCAGAAGGGTACCGATCGGGTCTAATCATGAAGAAAGCACAGCAAACCCAGTCACTGGTGTCCTGCAGAGTAATTGGCCAGCACCCTTCGAAGACGTCAGTGTCGCGAAAGAGAAGAGACGAGGCCGAGCTGGAAAGGGGGCTAGAGGGGGCGTGCCAGTAACACAGTGCATTACCCTGGGTTTCCCTTTGCTCCTAAGGACATTACTGGGGCAATTCAGAAACTGAATAAGGCCTGTTGTGTCTGGAGATTAGATAACAGTATTGTATCAATGTCAGTTTCCTGATTTTAACGATTGGACCGTGATTGTGCGGGAGAATTTCTTACTTTCAGAAAATACACATTGAAATCTTAGTAAATGTGCATCACGTGCACCAGGCACGCTGAAAGAGTTTTGGGGAAAAATACACATATGTGCCTAAGGAGGAAAGGGGAAAGAAAGCAAAAAGCATGAATCGACTGTCGTGAAATGTCAAAATCTCCGTGAAGGGTCTTCGTAAACTATTTGTACTATTCTTTTCATGTTCACATTGGATCTCAGTATTTTAAAAAGTGGCGGATCCGCAATATATAAATATATAATTTCCCGTTTCTCTTAAATATACTGAAGACATAAATTAACCAATTTAACAGCACACGACATGAGAAAACTATATAATACCTGTGATACTCTATTTAAATTGGCAGCTGTATTAACCTGAAGACTGGGATTTTGGTCAGACCAATTTAGGTAGCACCCCACGTCTTGGCCTTTTCTACTTTTGGAGTGAAGAGACTTTGTGTAAGTAGGTGAGGTTGATCTTTCCCCAGATCCCGAAGCCATGTTGTTGTTGTTTGTTTTTCTGTTTTTTGTTTGTTTGGTTTCTGCCAGAGGCATCCAGTGGGCATTAGCTGCTGTCCGCCTTTGATAAGTCATCACTGGAATACTGTGCTTTAGTAAATCATAATCTGAATAGAGTTAATGTCTTATCATATCCTAAGATGTTTATGTCACTGTTGTCATTGTTGGGAACGTAAGAGGAATTTTTAAGTTGTATTCTGGTTCCATCCCCCCATTGGAAACACAGCGTGACTGTACGTAATGAAGTCCTGAGACCTGTTTTTAATCCCAAATTACAAAAGCTCCATGAGGAGAGACTCACAGCAAAAGAAAATAATCATTATCATTTGATGATACTCGAATGAAAAGTCCCTCCTTTGGGGTTAAGCGTGTGTGCACTGCCTACACAAAGGAGTCAGAAGCAGACACGTTGGGGGTTGGTTACGAAACCCGGAGCCAGACAGATCCGGGTTCAAACCCTGACTCTGTGGGTATCTGCCAAATGAAGGCTTTGATTTCTGCAGCTGGCGTGTGGCTGTGGCTGGACAAGGTGTGGCCTCCGGGAACACAGTTGCCATTATGGTTACAGTTTCCATTTTTGGATGGAGAAGTGATCCAAGCAAAGGAGTTGCTTTCTGATCTCACATGTTAAAAACAATTACATGGAGAAGAAACCTTCTTCTGTGGGTTAGCATCTAAGTGTGTGATCGCCCATGATTCTCTTTAACTTAACTGGAATTTTCTTGGTAATTCTGCACGTAGAATTCTTTCTCCCCTGAAATCTTATTAGCATTTTTTCCCCATGAGACAACCAAAGAAATAAAGCAAAAAGCATTTTAATTAACTCAGATTTAATACATTTTCCTTATCTGCCATTGCTGCAGGTACCAGATGAACAGAATTGCTCTGTGTGTTCAGAAATCTTTGAGTTGATCAAAGGGAGGAGACTGCAGGAAATTCAAAGCAAAAATTCATTTAGCTCTCGTTAGGCCACATGCATGAGCAAAGACCACTTATCCTTTAAAATATCTTAAAATTCCTGTCTTTCTATCTGAATCTTATATTCTTTAGAATTATCTTGAGTTGCTAAATTAGGAGACAGTGCACCTGGCTGGCTCCGTGTTTCTTTCAGTCTCCCATCTTACCGGTGGGGAAATAGGACACTTTGTATGGCACATTGGTAATTCTTCGAATTAAATTGAAAGGTGCATGCATAGGTGTGTGTGTGTGTGTGTGTGTGTGTGTGTGTGTGTGTAATTTGGTTGATTTCCAATAGAAAAGATTTAACATTTTGAAGTACCTTTACTCTTTAATATGAGTGAAACAAGAAAAATCACTTAGTACCCCTTTCAACTGGCTATTTTAATATTGGGAGAATAATTATTCAAGCCACCAAGAAGCCTTTAGCAGGGGTCTACTCTTTGAAAAGACATATTTTCGGAGCGTAATTGAGAACACACTAAGCCTTTTTTGATCTTGCCTCAAAAAAAAAAAAAAAATCTATGACACTCCCCCAGAACGTCTACATGTAGACATATCTCCTTTAGCTTAAGGTATATTTGCTTCTGTTTTAAAAATTCTTTTAATGTTTATTCATTTTTAAGAGAGAGAGAGAGAGAGAGAGAGAGAGAGAGCGAGCATGAGTGGGGGAGGGGAAGAGAGAGAGAGAGAGAGAGCCTGAGCGGGGGCGGGGAAGAGAGAAAGAGGAAGGCACAGAATCCGAAGCAGGCTTCAGGCTCAGAGCTGTCAGCACAGAGCCCGATGCGGGGCTCGAACTCCTGGACTGCGAGATCATGACCTGAACTGAAGTTGGACGCATAACCGACTGAGCCACCCAGGCGCCCCTAATTGCCTCACAGAAGTGAAAATCAGAACGTGCAATGGACAGAGAGGCAACATTTACGGGACTAAACATGGAAGTGTGGGATACCGGAACATGGCTGCTGCAGACTGCTGTCCTGTGTCTTCTTTGCTTTCCTGCCTCCATTTCACTTCCGTTTTACCTGGTGGTTTTGTTTTGTTTTGTTTTTGCCTCTTTTATTTTATAAATACAATATTCTCAACTCCATAAAGTCCAAAATACTTCCGTGGAAAGTGATTGTGCTGAGTTTTGATGGCGCGCCCCTCCTGGGGGGCCATGAGGAGCTCATCCAGCCGCCCTGCAGGATGGGGTTTGTCCCATGTGCTTTTGAGGGGACTTCGGCATCCGTACAGAATGCTTGGAGGTTGAATTTGTGCAGCACACGCCCATCAGCACTTACACTTACTTGACCCCTAGTCAAGGTGCTTATTACATGGTGATTTGAATAAATCCAGCTCAACATGGTCAGTTCCCAGTAGCATATGTGAGGTGCTTGAGGTCGGTGGGGAAGGACGTGTTGTGAAGTCAGCCTTGCTCCGTCTTCGTGCCTGTAGCAGACTCCGCCAGGAGGGATGTTTTGTGCGTGTTGACAGTGTACTTGTGCTTACGTTCACTGACTTCATGTTGAACACCCCAACGACATGGCGTGTTTGGGGATAGCTTCGAAGCGAAGGCTTTAAACTCCCGCTGCCTGGGTCCCCAGTCTGGACTCCACCACTTACCATAAAGTTCTGAGCAGACGACCCACATTGGCCCAGCGAAATCCCTCTCCCTCCCTAGTTGGTCCTCTCCTTCTCCTCTGCCCTTTGAGACAACAGGATTTGGGAGGTGGGGGACACGTTTAGCGCCATCTATCTGTATTTGTGTACCTCTGTCTGTCTCTCTTTCTCTATCTCTGTCTCCCCCTCACCACTCCATCTCACACCTGCGCACATGCGTGCCCACACACACATACACACACACACACACACACACACACACACACACCTCTAACACAGCATGACTTAACGACACATCATTGAAAGACCTGCTGAGAGGCGTCCTGTCTCACTTAGTGTTGGTAACGATGTGGGAGTCTGTGTCCTGAGCGCTCGTATTTCTAGAAAGGCCTCAAGATCTTTTGCTTTAGGACAGAACTACCTTCGTTGGCCAACAGCCTGACCGCCACACTCCACCCTCGTTCTCTAATACTTAGCAGCGTAGCTGGAGGGATGTCTGGTTGTCCGTCCTTTTCAAAGCTTGGAGCCTGGGGCAGTTGCTCTAGTTTGCTGGGTCCCCAGGAAAGCTCCTCATTTACATAACGCAGCCACACGGAGGTTTGAAATTAGAGGGGTTTCGTCTTTGTTATGGTTCCGGGACGATGGATGTTCACAACGTTTTGTAAGAATGTGTGGGAGAGAAAATTAATAGCACTGCTCGATACTCTGTGCCTCTAGAGAAGGCTGCGTATCTGATGAACAAATTCTTTAGCATATCTGTTGTGGATAATGGTAATTAATCTGATTGAAGACTTTTTTGTGTTTTCCTCTTAATATGAATTTTCCAGTATGCCCCTTTGTGCCCAGGAAGTAGGTTTGAATTTACTTTTTTTTTTTTTTCCTGTTATCGCACCATTTAGGGGATGTTTGTGGTAACATCATGAGGTATCCTCTCTCTGTGTCACTTCTCAGCTGGGTCGCGGCGCCGTACGTTGAGGATTTCATTGGGTGGATGTGCATATTTAATTAATATAGGCAATTAATTCTAAGATACTCTGAGGCAGCCAGCCGCCACCTGGATATTTTTGCAATCTAACCAAAATGCATCATTTAATTCAAAACTCTAACGGGCCTTTTCATAGCAAGTGGATACATCGATTATGCACTCTCTTGTATTTTATTTGAATTCGGAAAAGTCTTTTTTGTGTGATGGAGTCGGGGTGAAGGATGCACGGAGCCAGTTGGAATGTGAGAGGAGGCAGGAACAGAGGGAGGAGTCTGCCTTTTCCGGGACCAGGAAGAGCAGGGATGAGAAGCATCTGTGGAAAAGCCAGCTGGACCCGGATGCTGGTGGAGGAGGGATCCAGCTGGTGCCATCCCCCAGGCCCCGCGTCCAAACACAGGGTCACAGACAAGCCTCCCTTTCCCTCTCACTTCAGAAAACCATAGCTTCGATGATGCCAGGTGGTATCTCAATTAGGAGTCGGTCTACGAAACGTAACACAGAAAGTGAACAGAAAATAGACGCCCCGTGTAAGCCTGGATCGTACGAAGAGAGGAGAGGTCTGGACTCAACTGAACTCCAGAAGGTCGATTTTCAGGTCATAACTACTGGAAACAAGAAAATACCAGAAAATCTCAATTTACAGCATATCAAAAATATACACCCGAACATCCTGTGTGGGAAGTGCGGCTCCTGAAACACGCCTGGCATGTAGCAGGTTTGTTGACTCATCTCACAAATATTCAGCATTTAGTGTTCTGCTAAGAAGCCGGACTCTCCCCTCGTGAGCCGCTCAGAAGGTCCCCTGGCTGCGGACCTTTGTGGTACTGAGGCAGGAGCGGTGTCAGCAGGCGGGAGTCAGCAGCCTGGACACGGTGTTGCAGCCCTTCCTTACGAGAGTGCTCCTACTACTGGGTGGGTCCCGAGACCCAGGATAAACAGGACCGCGCTTCTCCAGACTTCTGGGCCAGAGGATCATGCTCTCCTGGTCTACAAGAGGCGATAAATTCTGGCTCAGGGCGGAGGAGGCCACGTAGGTCAGGACACCGTCAAAATGTGATTTGTAACTTAGCGATTGCTGCAGTCTTTGCCGCTCAAACTCTGCCTCTTTCTGATGCAACCCCCATCAGTATGTCATTGGGGGTGACCCGAGGCCTTAACGAAAAATCGACAAATGGCATGCGAGCGAAACCCAAGTAAGATGTAGTCTGATGGGGCGTCGGGCGGCTCAGTCGGTGGGGCGCCCGACTTCGGCTCAGGTCATGATCTCGCGGTTCGTGAGTTCGAGCCCCACGTCCGGCTCCGTGCTGACGGCTCGGAGCCTGGAGCCTGCTTCGGATTCTGTGTCTCCCTCTGTCTCTGCCCCTCTGCCACTGGCCCTCCGTGTCTCTCAAAAATAAATAAATATTAGGAAAAAAAAAAAGATTCAGTTTGTTGTCCTTCAGATACCATTGCATTCTGTAGTCCCTCCTGGCCTTTCCTACCGCTCATTGAGGCCCATTCAGAGAAATGACAGCCGTTGTTGAAAATGCTTTATTTTCACCACATACTTGTGTTCAGCACCATCTAGGTGTTACGCGCTTTGCTGAGAGTTGGACACGTAAGGATGCGTAAAGTAAACTCCCTGCTCTCGGGGTAGCTGCAGAGACAAACAGGTCACACGGGCACCGTCCGGGGACTGAATTCGATGCCCTGGGGCACGGGCAGAATTGGTGGATGAACCTGACACGGAAGCAGGCTTTCCCGGGAAGAAGGTGCCAGCAGTTGTAAAGAGTTAGTTGTAGCTCGTTAGCTGTAAAATGGGAATTTTTACAATGTGAATTGGAAAAGCTGCATCAGCTCCAGAACTGGATTTGAATGAGCTGCTTTTCGAATAATAACAACACCGCAGCAGTGTAGAGCTAAAAACTCTATGGGCTGTGTCCAGCTGGGGGAGCGGTGTTTCCCTTGTAAAGAGGCACTTTGTGCTTAGTTTGTCACAACAGTGGACAATGAAGGATGTGTAAGAATCATGGGTGCTGGGTATCAGCGTGTTGACAGTTACATTTAAAAGGTGTTTATTTTTTACTAAAAGATACATATAAAAATTATATTTGTTTAGGGATGTTTAGGATTTATCTTTGCTTGGGAGTGTCAGGCTTTTCGAAGGACACATCTAGGTTAATAAAACTTCAGTGGGGCGCCTGGGTGGCTCAGTCGGTTAAGCGTCCGACTTCGGCTCAGGTCATGATCTCACGTCCGTGGGTTCGAGCCCCGCCTCGGGCTCGGTGCTGACCGCTCAGAGCCTGGACCCTGTTTCAGATTCTGTGTCTCCCTCTTTCTCTGACCCTCCCCTGTTCATGCTCTCTTTCTGTCTCAAAAATAAATAAATGTTAAAATAAATAAATAAAACTTCAGAAGGACACATAGGATTTTACGGCTGTTCTGAATGTCCCTACCATCAGACCCTCCATTTTGCCCTTAAAATGTTCCTTTTTTCAAATTTTCTTTTAATGTCCATTTTATTTTTGAGAGAGACAGAGACAGGATGTGAGCAGGGGAGGGGCGGAGAAAGAGGGAGACACAGAATCCGAAGCAGGCTCCGGGCTCCGAGCTGACAGCACAGAGCCGGATGCAGGGCTTGAACTCACGAACCGCGAGATCATGACCTGAGCCGAAGTCAGATACCTAGCCGACGGAGCCACCCAGGCGCCTCTATTAAAATGTATTTCTTAGCCAGATGTTTCATTGAACTATAACTTACACACAGTAAAATTCACCCCTTCTAGTCGTACAGGCCACTTTTCGGCAGATGTCACCTGTTGCATAGCCGTGATCACCATCAGGATACAGAACGTGTGTGTCACATGAGGATGTTAACTGGAGCTCCTCGGGCGTCTGCCCCTCTCCCACCTCCCTGTGCGGCAGTCCCTGATATGTCTTCCGCCTCTGCAGTTCCTGTCATATAGATGGACTGATGCCGAGTGCCGTCGGGGTGTCCGGACTCCCTCACTTAGCACTTGCTTTGCAGACCCGTGGGTGCCGTTGTGTGTGTCCGTAGTTCATTCGTTTTCTTGCTGAGTGGTTTCCCATTGTATGGAGATTCTGTGATGTGATGCCAGCTCTCTGTGTGGCCAGTGGCTGATGCGTCGTTTTAGCCGTTCTAGCATATGTGCCTTGATGTTACCTTTGTGGTTGTATTCGCATTTCCCCAAATGACTTTCGTGTGCTCACAGGATCTCACACCCCTGTCTGTAGTTAGTGGTCTCTTTGCATCGTTTGCCCCTCTCGTAGTGGATTTTTCTTCTCATCGTTAAATCATAAAAGTTGTATCTATGTAATATTTATCTTATGTAGAATACATAATATTTACCAGGTACACATTTTGCACATAACTTCTCCCAGTCTGAGATTTATCTTTTCTGCTTTTGAAATACGTTTCAGAGAAATTTTTAATTTTGATGAGGTCCAGTTTATCATTTTTTGTTTCTTTTATGGTTCATGCTTTTTGTGGTATATCTAAGAAATCTTTACCTAATCTTTGTCATGAAAATTTTCTCCTGTGTTTTCTAGAAGTTTTATAGGCTTTACCGTTGGGTCTATGATCCATTTTGAGTTTTTTTTTTTTTTTGTTTTTTGTTTTTTGTTTTTTTTAATGTGTGGATACCTTTTGGCTCAAGTACCATTTGCTGGAAAGACAAATTTTCATTTTTTCATTTTCATATTTTGACCATATGTGAATGGGTTGAAAATCAACTGACCGGATATGTATGGGGTTATTTCTGGACCCTGTATTGTGTTCCATACGTGTATATGACTACTTACATGCTAATACCAAATTATCTTGATTACTGTAGCTTGGTCATGAAATCAGGTATTATGGAATTTCCAGCTTTTGTTTTTCTTTTTTCCAAATTATTTTAGCTATCCTCGGCTCTAGGCCCTGTGTTTTATGTATAAATTAAAGAATCATATTGTCTGTTTTAGCCAAAAAAAATGCTGCTGAGTTTGATTGGGATTGCTTTGTTTCTATGTGGGAAACTATGAAGAATTGACAACTTCACAATATTGAGTCTCCCAACTCAGTGTTCTTTAACTTTTCTTATCAGTGTTTTTTGGTTTTCTGCATACAAATCTTGCATATATTTTGTTTGATTCATTCATAAGAACTTTGTATTTTTTGATGTCGGAAATTTTACAATTTAGTTTCCAAATGTTTATGCTAGTACATTAAAAATGCAGTTGATTTTTGTATGAGATCATTGATTTATAAACTTATTAAAATATAAATATGGACAGAAAATATTGTTTAAAATGCAATTTTTGATGAGTTTACAGAAAAACTGTCATGCTATTGAAGAAGAATGTAATTCCTAAAACGCATAATAGTTGTAACACCCCTCGACCGAATTATTTTTCACTCTCCTCCATAATTAATCAGAACTAGTATTCTCTTAGAATCTGAGAGTGTTGATAATACTCGAGAACATCGCTTCTCTGATCCTGAAATCCTTCCTCTGTCAAAGGGGGTATTCCCCCCCAAGGTTTGTGAGGTTAAATGTGATTAAATGCAGAGCACTTAGCACTCAGCAATGTTCCCTTTCCCTCACCTTCCTTTCCTGTTGAATGCCACGTTAGTGTCCTAGGTTGACCGTGACAGATTACCACAAACAGCAGACATATGTGCCTTAACAGTTGCCCAGGCCTGTAGTTCAAAGTCAAAGTGTCGGCCATGTCGGTTCCTTTCAGAGGCTGGGAGAGGATTCCGTTCCCGGCCTGTCTCCCAGCTTCTGGTGTCTCCCCACGATCCCCGCGTCCCCTGCTTGTAGCCGCAGTACTCAGTGTCTGCCTGGTCCTCACTCGGCCTTCCTCTTGGTCCCAGATATTTTGTTCCTTTCTCCTACAAGGACACCCTAAATCCATGACCTGATCCCAAGATCTTTAACTTAATTACATCTGCAAAGACCGTCTTTCCAAATAAAGTCACATTCACGGGTACCCAGGGTTAGGACTTGAACGTAACTATTCCTGGACACTCCTCAGCCCAGTACGAATGTCCAGACAAAGGTGTGTCTAAATAAGGGCATTGCTTCGTGTTAAATGTACACTCATGTACAACACAGGTAAACCATACGGAAAAGATACACTTTAGACGCATGATGGTTTTACATTTGTACGTCATCTGACATATGTACGGATGACTCTCTTTTCTATTCTACGTTTTAGAAACCTTTCGTGTCTGGTAGATTTTGTAGAGTAGAACTCGTGATCAGTTTTAGGGTAACAGGGTTTTTACCAAGTACATATCCACGTTGTAGATTAATCTCTTAACTTTGAGGTCGGGGTGAATAATCGGCTTCTGCTGGCTGACTTTATTAGGCATGTTATTTTAAAAGGAAAAAGGAAAAGGCAAGTTTAAATGAGAGGAGAAGGCGTTTTCAGTGGTGTTATTTGTGTGTGTGCTTCCTTACTCTCATGTGAAGGGAAACAAACATCCAAATGAAGAGAGCAGAGTGAAGAAACAGCGTTTCCATGGCAACAGTTCTGTCACACTCGTACTTCCTTCGTAATTTCTGTAGCACGTTGGATCATCTCACTTGACACCTGCAGAGAACTCAGACTGGGAAAACAACACGTCGATACCTGGTATGTCCCTTCAGTAAGAATTCTGGAAAGGTTTCTCCAAGTAAAAAATAGTTTAAACTGATCACACTAAAGGCGAGTTTCAGATTTTAAGAAAAAGAAAGTTTTTGATTTATTTAAGCTTTCTCTTAATTTTTCACATAGTACTTATTTTTTTTTTTACTTTTACCCCTAAAGATGGATATTTACCACGTAGTTCCAATTAACTTCCAGACACCATATTACCACATTCATATGTTATTTGTATTCCTTGTAACACACTTGAGTTCGAAGGATTATTAATTCTGTTTATAAAAAAGGGATCCAAATCTCACAACTCAAAAAACGTCATTTATTCCTTGTATAAATGTTTATTAACCCAGAGACTACACTGAATGTCTAGCATACAGCAGGGAATAAGAATGAGCTAGAAGTGGGCAGGGCCAGGATTCAAACCCACGTCTGAGTTGGCTCTAAAATCTCCCTTCTACCTCTGCTGAATCTCACTCTGCTGGTGAGACTCTGTGTGTGTGTTAAACGTGTATGTGTAAATAAATATACGTGCTTCTGTGTGACCGTGTGATATATGTGTTCCTTATCGTGAATTCTTTGAAAGGAATTGCTGTTTTGTGTTACGACAGAGCAGGGATCCTTTCTCCTGTCAGAATTTGCTTTTGACCATACATGACATTTGCGTCACAGCCCTTGGTAGGAGCAGGTAGTGTTTGTATTAAACATGTTAAATTGAAATAAGTTAAGTATGCCAGATGCTCTTTGCGTAGTGTTTTCTAAGGGATTCCTGCTGTTCTTAGTGGGAGGGGGAGCATGGGGCTGGGGAACCGTCCGGTCCTCCTTCCCGAGACACATCCCTGCACCTGTCCCTTCCGCGCCCTCTGCTCGCCACCAGGACTCTTGCCTGGTGCCGTGTCTGTCTTGTCTGTCTCTAACTGTTGCTGGTGGCTGCTTTCACCTGTCACCTCCCGCAGGTACCTCCCGAGGGAAACCGAACACGTGCACTTGTGCCTTGGCCCTCCTGGCCCCTCCAGCGCCCTCCCCCTCTTCCTCTGGAACTAAAGCCTTGGAAAACGTCCTCCCCACTCAGCACCTTTCTCCTCTCCTGTTGATTCGTCACCACCTTGATTCCCCTCTCTCCGTTTCTCCTCCAAGTGCTGTCTCCACAGACTTGGCCAGGCGCGTGTCCCCGGATCCCTCCTTGCCCACGTGTTCATTTTGTGTCTGATGAGGCTGGACGTTAGTTCACGTTTCTTACCCACTTCCCGTACGTGTCTGTATTGCCCGCCGATCACGTTTGCCCGCTTCCTTGTTAGCGCTGCCCCATTTCGTTTAGATTATTTAATGGCGAAAGTACATAATTTCCTCACTCTTTGACTAGCATCCATCCGGTGGAATGAAGACGCTAACACAGTGTCGCTGGTGAAGGCCAGCAGCGGGTGTGCGACCCCCGTGCGGTGGGGGGCCTTGTGCAATAACACAGGTGCCATTTTCTGGGAGCCTCATTCCCAGAAACAGGACCCCTTCTTCCTCCTTTCCAGGAATCCTTTCCCAGCAGCAGAAATCCAGTTATGAGGCAAACACGTAATCCACACGTGGTGGTGTTTGCTGCTGTGGTAGGTGACGTGGAGCCCCCTGGGGACCCCCGTCCGGCTCCGGTGTGGCGTCTACACTGTGGATATCGTGGGCTCCTGGTGGGCTGGGCTCCGGAGAAGCATCCTGCCTCCTTTTCTGCCGGCCTCCCTTCTTCTTCTGTGGTCCATGAATCTTCCTCCCTCATAACTGTCTCTGTCTTGCCTCTTCCCGCACGTGCAAATCTCCCTGATCTCTGTCGTGTGACAGAGGACAAGCCTCGGGAATTTGGGGCCATTGTTTCATCCGCATTTATGGATTCCTCAAATTTTACATTGAGCATGTGTTGTGTTGGGTCTCAGCATCACGTCTCGTTTGATCTCTCTGGATTATGCAAGCGTTTATAAAATCCCGCTCTGTTGACTATATGCACTTGTCATTCTGTACCTTCTGTTCCAAACTATGTACCAAATAACTGATGTGGCACACAAAAAGGTTACTTTTATGTGGATGTAGTTTAGTTTTATAGATGACTACACTTATGTCACAAGATATAAATAATTTCTCTTCAGTTTATAGCGATTACACCTATTTAACCCATTTTCATAGGAACAGTATACCCATCTGGAGCATTTTTGTAATAAGCTGACTGCAGTCTAAAAGCTCTTTGGGCAGCGATGAGTTTCTGCAGGAAGGAATTGCCATCTCATTTAAATTAAGTGAGTAAATAAAATGACCACAAATTTTAAAATACACATTTGTGAGAAAAACAGACACAGCAAAAAGTGAAATTTCAGTTATTTTGCGTAGTGTTTTTACCCAACTATCTGAAGTACAAGAGAGAACAAAATAACGTCTCCTCAGAGGAAAATTTGTACTTTGTAAATGGGATCTCCACTTCTTAGTATTCTTTCTGAAAACCCTTGCAGTAGAAAAAGCACCGATTTTTTCCTCAAAGGCATCATTAGGAAATTGTTCTCCTACTTCAGTTCAGTGGACTGAGATTTTTAAGAGAAGCTCACCATTCCAGATTTCATAGCAAGGGGGTATCTGGTCAATTGAATCATAAGCATATAAAGCAAATAATAGAAGAAAGTATGACTTAAAATCCTAGCCTGGAAAATTACAATTAAGACCGATATTCTGTCTCATAAATTACTTCGCTGTGTTTCTGCCAGTGAATAAGAACATAGAAATTCTCTGCCCGACGTAGAATAAAGATCCCACAGAATGGAGATGTAGATGAAAACAGGAAAAAGGAAGATCTTTTCTGACTTTTTCTACAGGCTCCTCAGGACATTTCATAGAACAGGTGTTCATCCGTCCCTGATGTGGGTCGGTTACCAGTTGAGAAGCCGGTTCGTGAAAATTCTGGGAACCCGCCAGAAAGAGAATCAACTTCATCTATCCATGTCAACCCTGGAGGTTAGATGGAAAACAAGTAGCAAAAAAGAACCACCCAAAGTCTCCTCAATTCCCACTGCAATCCACTTAGCTCCAGATCATCCTAGCTAAGGAGTTCTGAAGATTCCAGCTCATCAGTCATTAGTGAATATGTAGCCTGTCTCGTTAGTAAAGATCACAATGTCGCCCAAGGGAATGTTTTCTAACAATAGCATCGTCAGTTTCTTGAGTGATTCCCTTGTAGTAAAATTAACAAAATAAACTCTTGTGGGCTGGTCTTTCCTTAGGAGTTGTTATTAATCGGAAGATCCTAGGTTTTGCGGATTTCTGCTGGGTTCTGCCATGTTGTTGCCACTCAGAACTGGGAGGTAGGTCCAGGGGGTGCTTGGAAATTAACGTGGTTAATTCACAAGCATGCTGGCTTCAGCCACAAGGAGTGAATACTGAAACATGCTTCTCAGCTAAGTGAATGAAGCCTGGCCGCATGGTGACAGAGCGTATGGTTCTGTTTAGATGGAACGTACAGAACCCGTAAATCCATGAAGACGGACACAGACTGGCGGTTGCCAGAGGCTAGGAGGCTGGGGGCCAGGGAGCAGAGCAAATGCCGAATGTGCCCAGGGTCTTCTTTTCGAGAGGCGATAATATCTCGGAACTGGATGGAGGTGGTGGTTGTAACCACGGCGTGACTGTATTGATTGCCACTGGATTGGTCGCTTTATTTTTTTTTTTTTTAATTTTTTTTTTTTTCAACGTTTATTTATTTATTTCTGGGACAGAGAGAGACAGAGCATGAACGGGGGAGGGGCAGAGAGAGAGGGAGACACAGAATCGGAAACAGGCTCCAGGCTCTGAGCCATCAGCCCAGAGCCTGACGCGGGGCTCGAACTCACGGACCGCGAGATCGTGACCTGGCTGAAGTCGGACGCTTAACCGACTGCGCCACCCAGGCGCCCCTGGATTGGTCGCTTTAAAAGAGTTAATTTTATGTTACAGGGATTTAAGTCCAGTTTAAAATTTATACAAAAAATTTTTTTTTAATTTTTTTTTTCAACGTTTATTTATTTTTGGGACAGAGAGAGACAGAGCATGAACGGGGGAGGGGCAGAGAGAGAGGGAGACACAGAATCGGAAACAGGCTCCAGACTCCGAGCCATCAGCCCAGAGCCCGACGCGGGGCTCGAACTCACAGACCGCGAGATCGTGACCTGGCTGACGTCGGACGCTTAACCGACTGCGCCACCCAGGCGCCCCTATACAAAAATGTTTAAAAGATTTTTTAAACAAACAAACAAAAAAAGCCCATGACTATTTGTATACTTGTGCTATGTTTGATTACACTCTCTAGGTGCAAGAATAGTGCTTATAATATCTGGCAGGCATTTTTATTCAATAAACATCAGTAATAGAACTATGGGTTGTCCCGGAAGTCACCATTGTAGGGGAGGAAAGCTCTTCTCATTTCTTCTTCTAGGTTCTTTGCCTGGTCTAATAATTAGACATAAGACAAATTAACAAGAGGAAAACAAATTTAATTCGGTATATGTGGAAGCCCATAAAAACATGAGGTGCGAACAAGTGACTGAGGAAGGCAACTGTTACACCTTTTGGACAAGGAAACAGTAAATTCGCGAAGAATTGACAAGTCCAAGAAGTTTGGGCGTGGGCTAGCAAATGCGTAAAGAAGCAACGAGGTTTGCGTATACAGACTTCTCAGCCCCGAATCCCACATCTCTGGTGATGGGGATGCCGTCTATCCTCTTTGTACAAGGAGGATCCCTTTCACGTGGGAGATTCAGTTCCTGCTTCATGGGGACAAAGGAGGGTCAGGGTGTTTTTCTTACTCTGGCTCTTTCTTAAGTAACTTTAATTAAAAATAATCAGTATGTCAAAGTGGCAGATTTGGGGGTAGTATAGCCCTCTCCCCTTCATCCTGCCACCCTTTAATATTGTGACCTGGGACTTTCCTCATATACCTCCATTATCTCACTGTATAATTGCCTGTCTTGAATTTTCAGTCTTCCCAAGAACCTTTGTATTCACTTCTACTTAAGTTATTACCGTGATGTTGGCAGCTCGCCTTTGGAATAGCTCCTAAGGTGGAATCGTTTTGGAAAGCCTGGTCACATGCTGGCTTTCCTCCTACACATCATTAATGAACGTGTCAACTAGAAAGGTCACTCACCGTGATGCCCGAAGCCCCCCGCTGATCATTTGAGCGGCATCTGATATATTGCCTTTAATTATTGCCCTGTCCTTGTCAACTAATTCTCAGTTCATGTTGGAGGCCTTGTGGTCAATACAATTAAAATTAATTTTTCCCGTTTTATGGTGGTGGGATGCTATTTAATGCCATCCTGGTGATACCTGAATACCAAACTTTTTTTTTTTTTTTTTTGGCTGCTCCTGGGCCTGTACTTCTGTTTCATTATGACGATAGCTCATGACAGCGGTTTCCGTAATGACGGAGAGCTGGGTTTTCGCTTCCCGACCACCCTGTGCCGGCTGTCCCCATTCCTGGCTTTCATCTGTAGCCTGTTGGGCCGCTCGTTAGTACCTCTCGGGCCTGACGAAGTAACAAGGGCAAACCCAGCTTCTGCTTGTGTGGCCTGGCGCACGGCCCATCTTCTGTCTAAAAACTGCTCTGGGGGATGGGGGTGTAGAGCAGTGGTGGTGAATTAAATGGGTGTCTGGTTCCCCCGATGCCGACACCTACGGTTACAGTTAGAGTCTCAGACGTGGGGGCACTGCTGGTTACATGTGCCCCCAAGGGTGGGCACTGGGGGCGCTTGGAGGGGTGGCCATTTGCCTTCAGGACTCTGGCGCAGGCGAACAGACACTGAGTACTCCCCGACCTAGGGTTCTAGAAGCTGTAGTCAACCCAGGGGGCCGCACGCAAGGCTGGCTGCCTCCCAGTGGGACGGGCCCACCACCTTCTCCTTTATCCTGGGGACAGAGCGCCCAGAGAGCACAGCACAATGGGTGCAGGAACCAGAAGGTCCACGGCCTCTGTCTAGGGTCCCTTCCATAGGCACAGCCTCTGTCTGGTGTCGCCTTCATCAGCACGGCTGGTTTTCTTTCCGATCCTGGACCCGGAATCTTCAGTGGGCCTTCGGGGTCGCTCCAACACTCAGCTACCTCTCTGACTAATGAGTCTCTCACCCGTGCCCTCCCTCCTAGGTCTTTCACCAGCTCCCTGCCCTCATCTCAAGCTTGCTCGTGGCCTTGCTGAGGTGGTTAGGAGAAGACAAGAGGGCATAAGTGGCTGTCTTCAGGCTGTCCCATCTGCCTGATGTGGTCCCAAGCCAGAAATTCCTGTTCTTCGGGCTCCACTGCCCCTCAGGCACAAGGATCTGGGTCCTGGGTTCCCCTTGTTCTGTAGTTTCTTCATTTTCCTCCCCACCCTGGATTATTCTCATCAACATGTAAATACACCCAGTAACTTCCATAGTAAAACACTTGGTCTTGTGGCCCTTTCATCCACGATGTTGTGGCCCTCTTCCCTGGAAGAACCCCTTCCTGAGGGAGCTCTCAGGATCTAGCTCTCCCCATCTCCTTCACGCCAGCTGACTCCTGGACCTCCTCCGAGGAACCTTTCTTTCTTCACCACACCCACAACGTCACTCCTGCCCAAGTCACCGACGACCTCCATCTTGCCAAATCTCGCCTTGAATTCTCAGCCCTCTTCCTAACCTCTCAGCGCTGTGGGACCCCCTGCTCTTCAGGAAACTTCTGTTTCCTTTGGCTTCTAGAGCCAAATGTGATTTCTTTATTTCCCTCCATACAGTACCCACAGGTTTTCACCAGGGACTCCTCCACATCGGGGGTCCAGGAAGCTATAGTCGTCCTCGAAAGTGTGGCCCAGATTATTCATGTGTATCTTGGGAGACTGAAATAAGGCCGTGCTTCTTAATCCCTGTCACTCACCAAGCAGATTTACCTGAGCTACATACTAGAGTCATTTTGGCCACCTGTTAGTGGACGTTATGTGTTTAACCTGACCGGTCACCTTCACCTCGTGACCTTGGCATTTCAGCTAAAGGATGCTGTATCTCTGCCCTATTCTCTTAACTTCCTCCAGGACCTAAACTCATCTATTGAGTTGGTTGCCAGGGGGTTTTTAGACCTTCACAAAGCCATGGAAAGTTCCAGTGCACATGGAAATGTGAAACTTCTACACATGCCTTTCTAGGAGTAGCTCTACATCGAAATATGTAAAAATCAAGCAATTAACAGTATATTCTCGCTGTTCTTTTGGAAATTCTGCGGCATGAGTTTTTCAAAAGCAGTGGAGCTTGAATCATGATGAAGAGCTGGGTGCCCGGAAAGGTTTTTGCATTTCTCGTGAAACTTACTGAACACCTAGAGAAAGAGCAAAGCCGTGTTGTTGTGCCTCGTGTCCATGAAGAGAACTTGAGACCAGGCACTTAAGAGTCATTACATAATGAGGCTTTGACAGTGGAGACCTTGCCATATGTAAACTCCTACAGCTTATCTCCAATCAGCGAGATTGTTTTCCATCATTCCTGGCTTCGGACGCCAAGGGATAGCAGGTGGCAGGGCTTGAACAGAGATCTCTGTTTCTGTTTTACCCCAACTGCCCATCTGTTGCTCTCACTTCATGCAGTTGTTCCTGGTAGAATACAGCTTGCAGCCCTGGCTCCGGGATATTTAAATAACATTTTTCTTAACAGCGTTTAGCTCTAAACTTTTGAGGAGGTAGGTCAGAAGGGGAGTGATTAAACAGGGCGTGAAGAATGGGCCTCTCGGATAAGACAAGGTCCTTGTCCGCATGTTGCTGGTGCTCACCGGAAGTCATCTGCTCCCCCACACCGCTCAGGTCTGTGAAAGCCACTCCTGTCACAGGCTCTGTTGTCCTTGCGGTGACAGAGGGAAAGGTCCCGCTTTGCCATTTGGCTTTTCTTTGCGTTGTTTGGCACACTGAGCCTCAGTGGCTGACCTCTTTTCCTTGGAACCTTCTCATGCCTCTGCTTCCGTGGCAGTGTGATCGGCCGGTGGTATCTCCCTCTCCTTCCGCCCAGCCCCCAACTCTCTACAACTTTCTGCCGGATCAGGGGTCCCCCCGTGTTTCTCCCACCCCTCAATCACATCCTGGGCCAAGCTGCTGCTTCTGGACATCATCTGCTGTCCGTAAGCACAACTTTTTGTCCAAAATCTGCTGGTTTCCCGCTGTGCATCTTGTCTTTCTGTTCATTGCATCTTGTCTTTCTGCCAGTTACGTGGTGACTTAAAATAAATGTGGAGGCAACATCATTATTTGTGTTCCTTTTCGTCGTTTCTGCTCCTCTGTTCAGACAGTCCCTGAAAATGCCCAACCTGGGATTTACTTTGAGGCTTAAATTCATTCCACCACTAATCTTACTCTCGGGGTGAAAAATGGTATAATTTTGTCTTATCGGGGCTTCTTCAGGATAATCCAAGTTCATAATTATTTGAAATATTTATTCTGCTCCTATTTTCTGACATCCATTTCCATTGATTTCATTTTTATAGTGGCGTAAACATAAACCACTTCTAAGGGGTCCTGACAATTAAAGCAGCTTCTTCACCTTCAGTTGTATTGTGGGTTTTCTTGAAAAAATATTTAGGGTTCTTTCATTAAAGTATTTTAGTACTTAAGATGTGGTTTTCTTATGATATTTAAAAGGATTCATTTTCGGGGTGCCTGGGTAGCTCAGTAGGTTAAGCATTCGACTTTGGCTCAGGTCATGATCTCACAGCTCGTGAGTTCAAGCCCCATGTTGGGCTCTGTGCTGACATCTCGGAGCCTGGAGCCTGCTTTGGATTCTGTGTCTCCCTCTCTCTGCCCCTCCCCCACTTGCATTTTGTCTCTCTCTCTCTCTCTCTAAACTAAGTAAACGTTAAAAAAATTTTTTTAAAAATTAAATGATTCATTTTCCAGTACAGAAGCATTTGATGAATCAGTTTAAATAGGGTTAGTTCTCTTCCACAAATAGACTAGGACATTCTCCTTTCAAGGTATATTTGGACATATGCTGGTAACATGGGTTGTCGATCATTCAGGCCCATTAAATCTGCATCCTGTTTGGAGGTGCCCACAGTATGCTCTTTCTCGTGCTTTACATTAAAAATCCGGTTCCAACCCTTGTAGGGTGACCAGATGTTCTGGTTTCCCTGAAATGCAGGGTGTTGCCATGAGGTTAGACTGTTGGTTTTCACGAAGGTGGGATTCGGCCACACAAACCCACTAGGTAGATTGTCCTTGGAATGCAACAGTTGGCAACTTACCCAGATTAAAAGCACCCTAAGGATTTACTTCTTGGATCACTTACATTTAAATCTGTACATGTGAATATCAACCATGTTGTTAACTCAGAACGTATTTATTCTAATTATACAAGGATAATCCGTCTAGAGACGCCTGGGTGGCTCAGTCGGTTAAGCTCCAACTTCGGCTCAGGTCACGATCCCCCAGTTCGTGGGTTTACGCCCCACGTCGGGCTCCGTGCTGACAGTTCAGAGCCTGGAGCCTGCTTCGGATTCTGTGTCTCCCTCACTTTCTGCCCCTCCCCTGCTCGTACTTTCTCTCTCTCTCAAAAATAAATAATAAAATGTTAAAATTTTTTTTTAAAAAAACAAAGGTAATCTGACTATATATAATTTAGTCATACCTACCTTAAATATTTTATTTAAAAAATAAAAAGTCACACTTTCTCTGCATCAGCTTATTAATAAATGTGGGACTTTGTCCATTTATTCATTCATATAATCTATATCTATTAAGCAGGTGCTCTTTGCCTTGTAAAAAATACCGAATACCAAAGATAACATTGCGAACAAGATCATTGTCGCTTCGGAAAATCCCAACACCTGCTAGATTTTCGTTAGTAACTTGGGCCCCATTCCAGGTTTTCACAGTCCCCAAACATTTTTAGAATTGCCATCTGGTTGGCCCGGAGAAGCCCACTTCTTATTCCCTGGAGGTTAAATATGTGACAGTGTTCCATTCCGCTGACTCATCTCTAGGAGTTAACTTCTTCTGCCCGCATTGCTGTTGTTCGTGGTCCTGTGAGCCCAGTATCTGTTGACAGCTGTCAAACTGAGCTGGGAGACTAAGCCCGCACCAGGAAGGAATTTGGGCACGGCGCCACCCACCGCGGGTCAAGGCAAGAGCAGACCGCAGACTTCACCTTGAAGTTCGCCCTGAGAACTGCTTTGGTTAGCTGGGTCACCTCACCACTGAATGACTCATCTTTGAGGAGGGGACAGATTCTCCTGTTTGCCTGGCTGCAGCTCCAAGTACCGGTTGAGCACCAAAAACTGTTGCACATCCAGCACCGGGATAGTGGCTGACACACAGTAGCTGCTCGATAAAATTTTCTCCCAGAGATTCTGCCATGTTGCGGTCAGCAGCTCAGATCGGGCGCGGGAGACCATCCCCTGCACTGATGTTCTATATGTCACGAGTCAGCACCGAATGGAATATTTTTTTTTGAATCATTGACTTGGCATTTTTTTCCAGCTCGTCTGACTTCTAACTTTTAAAGGCTCAGACTATCACATTTCCTTGTGTCTCTGCATGACACAGGACAGTGACTGGACTCTTGAAAAAATATATTGAATTTTTAGTGATGTTGATGCATGCAAGACATTGATACTTTCTGACAGACTCACTGAATCTCTAGACTTGACATGGGTTTGAAGGGAGAATATGCGAATTAATGTAATTGTAAATGGGGGCGCCTGGGTGGCTCAGTCGGTTAAGCGACCGACTTAGGCTCAGGTCATGATCTCAGTTTGTGAGTTCAAGCCCCGCGTCGGGCTCTGTGCCGACAGCTCGGAGCCTAGAGCCTGCCTCGGATTCTATGTCTCCCCCTCTCTCTACCCCTCCCCTGCTCACGCTCTGTGTCTCTCTGTCTCTCAATAATAAATAAATGTTAAAAAAAATTTAAATGAATTTTCCTCTTCATCTCAAGGTCCTTGCAACAAAGGGCTAGTAGAGTAGGATTTTAGAATAGTGACTGATGTTGTAGCATAAGAATTTGATGGCATTGAGTGATTACGTTACCTGGAAAATGCCTTTGTTGGTCCTCAGTGTCTACTTTATTTGGTCACAGCATCCATATATCAGTTACCAGTAGAAAATAGACATTTTGCTCTCCTCTGGAGCACCGCCTGTGTGGCCTCGTATGGACGTTCACACAGGAAGAGTTTACCTTATGATTTTTCTAATGGTGTTCTTAAAATAAGCCTTACTGATTAGAAATAGAAAAGCTGGCTTGATAAAAGTCTTTCCTCAAAAAAAGAAGTGGGGGAGGGGTGGGAAGGGGCAGAGGGAGGGGGAGGGGGAGGGGAGCCACCATCAGAAAAGAGTCCTTTGGGGTAATAAGAGAGGAAGCCGCCACAGGTGTGCCCAGCTCCACAGCCCCTCACACGGACCCTGTACCAAAAGCCACAGCGGGACTGCAGACCCCGCTCCTCTGATACTGGACTCTTCAGAAAGTCTGATTCTGACAGGTAGAGCCAGACCTGCAAACAAGCAGGGGCACAAAAGCAAGTTTGACTCAGGCTCCAAAGTGAAGACGTTTTCACTTTAAATACCTGGCCAGTGACGAATAAAGTAGTGTGGACCTAATGGCCAATACATAATCTCAGCCCAGTCCCCACCCACCTTATAAAACAGCACTTAAACCCAGGGAGATGTAGTTTTAAAAGCACAACAGAGGGGCGCCTGGGTGGCTCAGTCGGTTGGGCGACCAACTTCGGCTCAGGTCATGATCTCACAGTCCGTGAGTTCGAGCCCTGCATCGGGCTCTCTGCTGACAGCTCGGAGCCTGGAGCCTGTTTCAGATTCTGTGTCTCCCTCTCTCTCTGACCCTCCCCCGTTCATGCTCTGTCTATGTCTCAAAAATAAATAAATGTCAAATAAAAAAAAAATAAAAAAATAAAAGCACAACAGACCTTTAGGGTTTTTCCCCCTCCCCTTGTCCTTGTTTACCCTTTCTTTACCTTTGTTGCTCTTCTTCGGTTTTCCAGGCTCTTGTCAGTCTCCAAGAACCACTCTGAATGTTAGCGCTTTAACAGCGTCTTCCCCAGCGGTGAGTCCCAGATCACTGTCCAACCACTCCCTCAAATGTTTCTTTATGGAATGTTGGATGTCAGCAGTGACCCTCTGTACCAAGTGCCTTGTTCTCCTAGAAAGGCAGCATTTAGGGGCACCTGGGTGGCTCAGTGGGCTGAACCTCTGACTCCTGATTTTGGCTCAGGTCAGGATCTCAGGGTTTGGGAGTTCAAGCCCTGCATTGGGCTCTGCACTGACAGCACAGAGCCTGTTTCAGATCCTCTGTCCAACCCCCCCCCACCCCTTCCCCCTCACATGCGTTCTCTCTCTCTCTCTCTCTGAAAAATAAACATTTTTTTTTAAAGGGCAACATTTAATGCCTGCAGTGCATTAAATTCATACATGCAGACACCCGTTTCTTTTTCTTTTGGGGAGTGGGTTTTCCCCTAGGAACAAGAGAAATTTTACGACCTGGTGCTTTAGGAAAAAAATGGAGGCTGTGTGCTCTCCAAATCTCAGTCATCAGTCTTCTGGTTTAACTGCAGCAGAATGCATTACTGCCTTCTCGAAATGCATGCTTATCGACGACAGTGATTTCCTTTTAGGTAAAACGGGCATTTACATGGACGCTAGGTGAAACCAAGGGATTAATGGATTTCTTTAAATGGCTTGTCATCTTAAACAGGGTTAGGTCAGCTTCCTCAAGTGGCGTGCTTTATCCTGATTTCTAACCGGAAGAAGGAAAATGAAGATTTGTTCCTCGTTTTCCAGGTAGTACATTCCCCGTAGTCGATAATTCCCAACAGCAGACGCTGTAGAAGTTGTATGTTAGCAGCCTGAACTGTAGGAGGAGAGGATGTTTGTTGTCCAGAATCAGTGTCGGTCATTTTAGACATATTGAGAGTGCACTCAGTGGCTTGTTTTTTCTTTTAAAAATACCCCCTGTAATAAGATTCATTCCTTCATTTGCACCAACACATTACACGTCCACCCTTTCTGTCCTCACTTGATCACAAGTCTTTCCCCTGGCTCTGCCAGGCTGTGCTCCCCTTGAGGTCTGGAAATAACTCGCACATGTCCACGTTTGTGAGAGTGTGGCTCAGTGCTTATTTCGTGGGTGTTCAGTAAATAATTGTTGACCCTCTTCTGTCCACTGCTCCTCTGTTGTCCTTTCTGCTGGTGGTGGTTAATTTCCATAGATTTTGTTTTGGTTTTGTTTGCAGAGCAGCGGGGTCATTTATCCGCATTTGGCAAGCATTCCTTTAAGCAGGGGGGGAGCCCAGGTCACCAGTCATATGCAAATTCAAGATGAGACTCTCCGTCTTCCTTACAAGGCTTACTCACGTCCAGTAGCAAGAATCCGAGTTGGTGACATTTTGTGACAATTTTTACTGGTAGCTAGGACTCAAATGTGTCGCATCAAGGAGGTTGAAATCAGAAAGACCTGAACTCAGCAGGCCGGCAGGTCAGTTTTTTCACATTGTGGGTCATGATACCTTGGTGAGATAATTAGTGGGACACGTCTAAATGTATTTTCTTAAGTAATAAAATATAGTTTTTCGAAGTAATAGCCTGGGAAAGGGTAAAACATTTCATATTATTTCAAGAATTTTTTTGTTTCGGAAAAATAGACTTACGTGTGTGAGTGTGCACGTGTGTGTGCGTGTGATGTGAAACTGAGTCGCAATCTAAAATGTAGATTGTCAGGGCACCTGGGAGGCAAAGCGTCTGACTTCAACTTGGTCATGATCTTGTGGTTCATGAGTTCGAGCCCGCCTCGGGTCTGTGCTGACAGCTCTCAGCCTCAGCCTGCTTGGGATTCTGTGTCTCCTTCTCTCTCTGCCCCTCCCCTGCTATCTTTCTCTTAAAAATAAACATTAAAAAAAATGTAGATTGTCGTCAAGAAAGAGTTTAAAGAACACTAAGCTTTGGATATCTGAATGTTTCATTATTCTGAGCCTTGAATGTCTCATCTGTAAAATGCGGTTGGTGACTATTTTGAGGATTTATTCTGAGGATTAAGGGCAGTCATACATGAAGGCACATTGCATAGCATCTAATTTACTTGATAGACATGCAAAAGATGTAACCTTTTCCTAAAACTAATCCATTTAAAATTTAATCGACAAGGATGTATTCAAGTGCACACAGGACTGAGTCAGGATTTCGATCCATGAAACTAATTATTAAAATCCTATCTGATTTGAAAGACAGTGATGTTAAAAATTAATCAGGAAGGACACTGCTTAATTCACCCACTCTGCCTATTGATTTTTTCTTGGAGATCATTGCTTTTTAGCTCAATAAAAGTATTTTTAATTTATCAACCCATTTACTCAAGTAATATTTTTAGAAGCTAGAATATGTCCAGAGGAACATGACAGAAATTTTTACATGGGTCCAAACTTAGGCTGTGAGAAACAGCTAAAAGAACTAAGTTAAAACTTAAGTGACATTGGTTTCATGTATTCAAAGGATTATTTCATGCCAGAGAAATCACATTAATTACATATGTTCTTGGAAGAAGGAAACTTGAAGACCTATTTATTGGAAGTTATGGAATAGTAGAGTTCAGTTCAAAATCAGAAACAGAATTATCCTTGAGACTGGTCCTGAGTCACTGTAGCTACTTTAGAAGGGATGTTCCTCCAAGAAGGCAAGGTGGGTATGTTGGGATGTGATATCGTGCAAACTACCTTTTAGTTTAAAGATCTGATGTTTTTCAGGTTGGTTTTTATGGGTGAGACATCCTGATAGGCCAAATACCTAACTTTTATGTCGAGCATTTCCACATGACATGCACTCAGGACATTCGGACCTGAAAACAGAACCCTGTAGAAACTGCTGAGCAATGTGCTTATTTTTTTTTTAATGTTTATTTTAGAGAGAGAGAGAGAGTGAGAGAGTATGTGTGTGAGCAGTGGAGGGGCTGAGAGAGAGGGGGACAGAGGATGCCAAGCAGGCTCCTCACTGGCAGCAGCAAACCCGACGCGGGGCTCGAACTCACAAACTGTGAGATCATGACCTGAGCCAAAGTTGGACGCTCAACTGACTGAGCTCCCCAGGCGCCCTGGAACATGCATATTTTTATCAGTGAAGGATTCATTGTATTTATTCAGTCAGTTTTCATCACAGGCATTTAATTGATTATCCCTGACTTTACTCTGAATTTCTTCCTTTTGTTAGTTACGTTTGCTGAGTACTTAGGAGCAAAAGTAGAGAAGAGGTCTGTCCATTGCTCGTTTTTAGCAGTTCAGTGGATGCTGCCGTTGGTGCGAATGCAGACAAGGTTGGGGCATCTGAGCATGGGAACATCTATTAAGAAAACAGGCGGTGAACAGGTGTCTGGAAGGAAGAGGTGACTCTTTAGAAATAAGATGGTTGGTGTCACCAAGCAGCCAACCAAGAAAGGCATATGGTGATGACAGGGAGCATTTTGTTTTCCTGTAACTTTTGGGAAATGCTTTCAGTGGCTTTAGATTTTGTTGGGAAATTTTAATTTAATGTAAAGAATGCCCTAGATCATAATGAAGCCCGGGCACCTGACAATGGCTCTCTGCTCCAAAGTGATTTATTGATGAGAAATCTGAGTTGTGTCAGATGCGAACCGATATGCCTAAGTACCACTGAGCTAGAATCAGAACATGTATTTCTTGACTTAGAATCTACTGTTCTTTTTTTTTTAATATATATTTATTTTTGGCAGAGTGTAAGTGGGGAAAGGGCAGAGAGAGGGGCACAGAGGATCCAAAATGGGCTCTGTGCTGACAGGCGCACAGCAGCAAGCCCGATGTGGGGATTCAAACTCATGAACTATGAGATCATGACCTGAACCAAAAATAGAAGCTCAAACTACTGAGCCACCCAGGCACCCCTAAAACAGAGGGTTTTTTTGTTAGATGATTTAGTTGAAATGAGTATTAAGGGATGTGGTCCACTGCCTGCTCCTACCTCCCACTGGCCCCACAGCACAACCACTAGCCTTCCAAGTTGCACCATATAATTAAATTTAAAAAATCTACTTGCTGGCCTTCATTTTATGACCAGGGTTTCTTTGAATGCAAGGGAAAGGGGGCATTATTTTAGACTTCCTAGGAGAAAATTCCATTTTCTCAAATGTGGCAAAACAGCCTTTAGGGGCAGAGTGCAGTGAGCATGATTCCAGGGGAGTCCGCTGGAAGGGAAGATGTAGAATATGAGGAAATCTGCCTTTCTACTGTCCAAAACAGACATTTGTAAGTATTAATCAACTTCAGAGTATAACTGGCTCACCATTTCTAAGACTTTTCCCAAAGAAAACAACATTTGTGAAAATAGACCTATTTCTCTTAATGTAAATAGTTGTTAGTGCTGATTGGAAATTGTTTTGTTACAGATATTCTGTGGGGTCTGTAGCGATGGCTCTTTCTAGGGAATGAGCAAACAGCATGTGGTTTAGACGAGCCACCCAGTGATCTGATAGGACAGTGTCTCTAAAGGAGGAGATTGATTTTCTTTGATGGATTCTCTGGAAATCATGTGGAACCTCCAGAGCCTTCCTGGGCTGAGGCTCAGTGACATTGGGATAAGGGAATGGATGAGGGGCCGAGATCAAGCAATCATGACTTACACGGTGATGGATCTCAGAAGGTAGTGCCGAAGCCAGGTTTGGTTGTTACTGATGTTTTTAATGATTACATGGCCAGTGAGCTCATATTTTATAATTTCTCGGGACCTGAGGCTCCCTCAAGGTGGTGGCATATTTATAACCCATTTCAGTGCTTTTTCCGTCCTAAATCCTTGACCAAACGCTTAATAGTGTCCACTGCTTCCTTGTCTGAAGACTCTTCTTGCCCAGCACTGCTCACCAGCTTGGCACATAGGGGTAACTCCCCCTCGGGAAGGAAGGAAGTCTGCGTGCCCGTGGTGCCGATCACCAGCACGTTTTTCTTCAAGTCGATGGAACACTGATGTCTCCTGAGCATGTCCAGCCCGAGAAGCATGTCCATGGGCTGGTCCTCGAGGATAGAGAACGAGCACTGAAGGAAATCCCCTTCGATCTGAATCTGAGCCAGATGGACCCGGCCCATGATCCTCTGTGTGCCCACCCCCTTGGCGATGCCAGCCCAGCGCCGGTCCACCAGCCGGATGATATTGCACCTCTCGGCACAAGCCTGGCTCATGATGGTCATCTGGGCCCCCGAGTCCACAAAGGCCTTCAGAGGGTGCCCGTTGACTTTGCAGTTGATGTAGAGCATGGCCACTTGCCCGAAACTCTCCGGGGCCTCCTCCATCGCTATGTTCATGTTCTCCTCGATGTTCTGCTGCCGGATCTCTTCTTCGATTCTGGCCTGAGCTTCCAAGTCGAACGGGTCCGCGGAGTAGAGACGAAACCTCTCCTGCTCCCGCAGGGCCCTCTCCCTCTGCTGCTCCATCAGGACGCGCGAAAACGTCTCGAGGTTCCCACTGAGCAGGGCCTCGGCCAGGCGGGGGTTGCGCTCCTTCAGCAGCGACAGGTCGTGGGGGCTGGACAGCAGCATGCTCCGAATCAGCACAGGGCTGTCCAGGCTCTGTGCGGACACCCTCTTCTCCCCGGAGCTGAGGCCGCGGGGCTGCACCCGGCGCTGCAGGTGCTGCGGGGGGTGCTGCTGGCGGCCGCCCGACGTGCCCGGCTCTGCCGGCCCGGCCAGCTCCACATGGGGCAGGCTGGCCGTGCGGCCGGGCGTCCGGGATCCCGCGCTCTCCTTCTGCAGCAGCACCACCACGTCACCATCGCGGAGGCCGTAGGAGCCCAGCGAGCTGTGGTCGTCGGCCAGGACCTGCTCCATGTGGATGATCTGGATCTCGTTGGTGGGGACCCCCGACTCCAGCTCGCACAGGACGCGGAAGTCGTGCAGCTCGAAGTCAGGGCTGACCTGGAGGGAGAAGGTCGCCTCCGACAGGTCCCTCCGCACACAGTACACGGTGACCAGCATGGCATGGGCCCCGGGTCGGCGCAGGGGATCGGCTGCGTGGCAGGCTCACCGGTGTCCTCCCCTGGTGCCCCGGCTCTCGTTCATTCGCCTGTCGGGGAGGCCCAGCTGCTCACCAGCCCCACGGAACCTCGAGGGCACGTGTGTGTTCCAGACCCCGTTTGTGTGGTGCTGCTTGGAACTTGGAACGCCCGCTCCCCCAGAAGCCAGGTCTCTCTGGTCCCGCAGCGTGGTTCCCAGGCCAGCCCTTCCAGCCCTGCCCATCCGTCCTCTGGGAATGATGAGCTCTTCCCAAATAGCAGGAAAGGTTTCATCGGGGCCCTCTGAGAGCTATAGTCCGTGTGCTCTTCGTCACTCTGCAGGCAGGGAGTGCGGTCGCCTCCACGGCCAGCATCTCCCTGTGTGCCTGGGGCAAAAGACAGGGGTCAGACTCAGTGCCTGAGCTCGGGGTGGGGTGGGGGTCAGACTCGGTGCCTGAGCTCCATGACCTCACGCTCTCGGGGGGGCTCAATGTGAACGGGGAAATCGCAGTACTGGAGGCAAGGGCTTCTGCTGAGACACGTTGAGCTCCAGAGGAGACCAGGCAGGTCCTGACGGATGCACATTTTCTGTGGGAAAAATGGTGAGAGTCACTCCGGACGAAAAGAATTAAAAAAGCCAGAATTCATGACGCGGCCTGCTTTCTGTCCAGGGACGTGAGCCATCCAACGTAATAGGAGAAATTTGTACGTGGTTTCGAGTGGCAGGATGTGAGGCTGGAAAGAAGATGACTGAATCTGGTTTATGGAGTCACATGTGAGTCCAAGGAATGGCAATATTATCAATAAGGAAGAGTCCTCCCTCCAAAAATATAAAAAAGGAAGGGCGGGAAAGAGAGAGAAAAAAGAGAAAGGAAGTGGGGAAGATTTGAAGCAGGTGTGTGTGTGTATGTGTGTGTATTTCATTTAATTGACTTAAGGAAGAGGTCTCTAACGCTTCATGGGGACAGGTGGGGAGAGAGCCAGGTAAAGGGTTCTCGCTGGTGCAGACAGGAGACTGTGGGTTGAAGGAACAAATACGAGGAAGGCTCCAGCCCGCTCTGTGGGGAACAAGAGTGTTCCCTGACTAGAATGGACGGCACGTGTCTACCCGTCGGATGCGGGGAGTGGAAAACACCAGAATGCGTGGGTGACACGGAGGCTCTCAAATGGAGGCCTGGTTAGAAATAGGCCCTTTCCTCCAGTGGATGCGCGAGATGCTCCTTCGAGGAAACCAACCTGACATCAGTTCTGGAGTCAAACGCGTCATGAATGCCTCTCTGGGGGTGTCTCTGGCTTCCTCTCCGACAGAGGGCCCGTTACCTCCCATAGGCACCTGAGCGGAGGCTCGCTGGGTCAGGGTAGACAGGACCTCCAGGGCCAACGGTGGCCGTGGAGAAGTCCTCGAATGCCACTCTTTGTGTCTGTATTTCAGTGAGGCACTCCTGCCTCCCAGGTGTGTGTCCTTACCAACCACAAGGTAGTCTGCATCGTCGGCCTTGTCCCTCCCCGCCTCTTTATTGCAAGTTCTCTCGGAACACCTGCACCGTTTGTTCCAGATTGCATCAGCCTACAGAAATGTTTTGTTTTGGCCTCGTTTGTCTCGGAGAAAGGATGGCCTCTCACCCGTTGCTCTGACTGTCATTATCTTTCCACACACCTGTTCATTCATATCGGAACGTGGAGTAAATGCCCAGTGTGTGTGAAGCATAAGCTGAGTTCCGGGGATAATGTGAAGTGACAACTGTGTTCGTAGAGGACCCCGCGGTCTTTGAAAGGGGGGTGTAGGTGGACACACACACACACATACCCACGCTAAGTCAGTGGGTTGAAAAAACACCAGACAAGTCCGCACAACTCGGGAGGAGTGAATAATGTCTGGGGAACAAATGCAGGATGCGGAGAGGGGGTCGGGCCGGGAAGGCTTCCAGAAAGGTGGCGAAAAGGCAGCCGCGTGGGGGTGGACATGGTGGAGAACCGGGGGCTGAGAAGTGTGTGGCCTCCCTTCACACCTTTAACCGGAAAGGGAGCGGCTCTTCAGGATGAGGAGGATTTTGTAACAGTTTGGGGGGGGAGGGCGGAATCTTGCATTGTAATTTTCCTGTAGAAAATTGTGAATTACTTGGGGCTATTTTCCACTCTTTGTGGAGAGGGATGGCCTTTTGACTCAAAATGTTAAGTTCACAAACTCCTGTAGTTGTTGATGTCCTGGTGAGTCATCAGAGATCAGCCTTGGTCGTGCTGACCTTGAGAACAAGTGTAAGGTGAGACCCAGCCAGCAAGGCACAGATTCTACGTCCTACCAACCAGCTTTGGACGGTTGGTTGTCAGGGAGATAATGCTAGGGTTTTGTGTTTTATAAACAGTGGGCGAGATCATTTTTGCAGAGTAAGCTTTTGATTTTTTGGCACAGCAAGGACCCAGGGTTCACATCAAAAGAAGAAGCTAATGTTCTTTTTGTTCACGTTACCATTGCTTTGTTACCGAACATAATTAACCTTCATGCCGTGTGTTCTGTTAGCTTGCTGTGACTCTTTACTTTTGGTGGCAATTTGCATTAATGCCATTTTTACTATTGTAGCCTTTTCTGAGAATACACGGTGGAAACAAGAAGCCCTCAAGGTCTGGCCAATTCAGTGTCATCATTCCCCACAGTATCACACAGGATGTCAGGATTAGCTGGGGTCTTAGGGTCCTCCAGTCCAGCCAATCATGCAGACCTCGCCTCTGTTGCAAAGCAAGCATCCTGGAATCTAAAACGCTAAACACAGCCTTCTGGGGCTGCATATATGTGGTTTGATTCTTTCATTTCTCTCAGCACCGTGGGTGTTTGAGATACCATATGTGTAATTATGTTCCCTCAAAACTGTAATGACAAACTTACTCTGATTGTATAATAAACTCAGGGATCATCGGGAGTCTATATAAATACGCCTAAATATAAAAATGATCCCACAGCATAAATTCCTGTTGCACAGCCTGGTGAGAAATGACGGGCGCTCTGAATTCTCTAGGTGCACAAATCCAGGTAACTGGGGGTTCTTGTAACTTCTCCTGACGAGTTTCCGTGAATACATTCTCTCGCTTCTCCTCTTTCATAAGTACAGTATGGGAACATAATTGAATCTTCCTTTGATAAGTGAGATTCCCTACAAGGTCTCAGGGCGATCACTCAGAAAATCGATTCTCCTTGTACAGCCTAAATACCCAGAAAATAGAAAAGATGATGCTGATTTCAGGCCAGCCCACTAAACAGCCCCCAGGTTATTTTTTTGGAATAAATCCACAACAATTCCCTTTATAATTTGCCTCTTGATAAAACCTTAATGCAGTAAAAAAAATCCAGATAATTATGGTGTCACTTAGTGAAGTCAGTTGATGTTTTTTTTTTAAATTTTTTTTTTCCACGTTTTTATTTATTTTTGGGACAGAGAGAGACAGAGCATGAATGGGGGAGGGGCAGAGAGAGAGGGAGACACAGAATCGGAAACAGGCTCCAGGCTCTGAGCCGTCAGCCCAGAGCCTGACGCGGGGCTCGAACTCACGGACCGCGAGATCGTGACCTGGCTGAAGTCGGACGCTTAACCGACTGCGCCACCCAGGCGCCCCAGTCAGTTGATGTTTAAAGCGCTATGTCTTGCTCGTTACAGAGCAAATGTCTTTTTGTGAAAAAGGAGTAGCTTCGTAAATGTCTAGTATGTAGCATATATAATAATTAAACCACATTAAGCACACATATCAGCTTGCTGTGTTTGGATTCCTTGCTTGAAATATGTGCCTGGTATCACTTTAAAAATAAAGTACTTATTAAGACAGGGCAATTGTTCCTTGAAATTCTCAAAGCAACTTGGGAAAGATGCAGAATTTTCAAAGCTGATTCAGAGGTTAAACCACTAATTTTCTTTCTATTCTTCCATTTTCTTTACAATAATACAATAAATTGTCACAAATGAACAACATTTATTTCCTCAGATAATTGTTCGGTACACACATTAACAGTACTCCGATGAAAGTTCAGGCTTTTATTCGTACGTTGGAAGGTTTCCCCTTTGAGAGGTTTAGCATTGCCCATCTTTGAGGCTTAAACACTGTGATAAGACCTCTAACGTAAATGTATAAACAGATACGTAATTGAAGAAACTCATGAGACCTGAGAACATAATCTGTATCAACGTGCTGGCAACTCAGCTGGTGTTTTTCTTTATTGTGAGGAGACAGAATATGGACAGAAGACCCGCACTGCAGAAATATACACGTGTGAGGAGAGAGCAAGTGCACATGTAGTGAGGACATGTTCTCCATCACTTAGAATGTGCAATTAAAAAGATATACAATTTTCCAGCAGGGAGCACTTTTATGGCACGTTGTATTATTGCTTTATTTTATAGATTACTGTTTTAACATTTAATCATAAGAAATATGTTTTAAGTATATATTGCATGTTGAGAATAACACAGTGTCTTGATAGCTTTTGGCTGCTTCAAAATATAGACTTCCCAAATCTAAATATACATGTGATTTACTTATTTTTAAGAAAGTTTGCTGCTATAATTTTGTGCCGTATGATCCCTTCACTGTCTTAATCATTTAAAAATTAACTCAGATCTGTAGGATGCACACCTTATTACTGAAAGTCTGAAGATCACTTGTAATTTGTGAGAGAAACACTTACAGATTAAATAAATTTAGGTAATAAAGACAGGATGAAAACAACTTACGATTTCGTGGATTGATACTTGTTTCTTAACTTTCTAGAAACTTAACTAGAAAAAGAACGTTTCCATTTAAAAATTCTTGCTCAGTGGAGAATAACCAAGTTACACAAAATAGTAACAGTAATGATAATAGAGCCTTAAGATGTTTTCATTTGAGCTGTGATTGGGGAAAATCATTCAAACCTTTTTACATGTTTACTCTTTTATAGCAAACTTGTAATCAGCACATTTCAAAAACACTGTAGTTTAGAAATAGCATCGTGACCTATTCATAAGTTCAAATACACCATAATAACTCAAACATAAATTTTCTTCGTCAAAATATTAACACTAGCATCGTCATTCCTCATTACATTTAGGTAATTATGTGTTATCCTGAAAATGAGAAAATAATTTTTCGCTCGTGTGGTGTTAATATTCAATCAACACAGTGTTCTTTTGTAAACATTCTCTAGGTATCTGTCTTTTCTATGGTAGTTGGTAGAAAAGACAGTATGCATCTGAGCGTACTCCTCAAGTTCGGAGAACAATGGCATACATTTGACCAAATATCAGCTAGGGGACAGCCAAGAGTTAGCATTTTTTAAACTTTTATTTTAAAAATTGTATCTTTATGTCATTAAAACTACTGTGTGAGATGTTTGTGCATCACCTGTCTTACTCAACTGTGAACCCTCCCAAATTCCTAACAAACGGCCTCCATCATGATGTATAAGCGAAAGTGCTGGAATGAATGGGGAAGCAGCCACAGATTGGACAAGAGTCCACATCGCAGTGGCACCAGCATCCTGGATCTTCATGAGTCCTTTCCTACTGCTGCTAGGAGCATGCTGCTAAGGCCTGAACCCACTACTCGTATTGGGGTTTTTGGTTGTGTTTTTTTTGTTTTTAGTTCTGATTTACTTGTGACTTCTCTACTCTTCCTCTTTGTTCTTCCTGTAGAGTCATTCCTGGTGGGAAATCTTTGGCAGTGTCTTATCCCATTAATTGCCCAGAAGTATATGTATTTGGAAAGTTACAGACTTGTTTATTATTTACGTGTTAGTTAAGTTTACACGCCATTTGGAGATGAGCTCGTAAACATGTTAATCATTTTTCACAATGAAGATGTCATGGCCACGCTCTATAAGCAAGTCACTGGGCTGGTGGCTTCCGGGACAGACGGATGAGTAGGACTCACTTTCTTCTTTCAAAGAACAAGATACCTAGTAGGAGAGAGAAGACACACATAGGCACCTTGCTTGGAAGCGATCAAGGTTCCTTGTTGGGTTGTTGTGCCGGACGTGGATAGGACTGTGCCCAAAGGCTCACTGCAGAAAGCGCAATGACATTGGGTCCGGAAGAAGGATTTGGTCATGGTGAAGTTTTTCCTGCCTAGGTTTGGAGGGACAGTCCTTTCCTTGAGGTATCACAGCACTCACTTGACTCCTTTCTCCTCACGCACACATCTTACTGTTCACCGTTGTCCTTGTAGATGCTGTGGGTGGTAGGATTGGTGCAGGGAGGGACCAGTAGTCTCCCTGTCCCCAGCATCCGCACGTAGAATAGACACCTGTGCTTCCTTCCGGTCCCAAGCCTTGCTGGGGAAGGGGCAGTCGAAGCTCCATGAGGAAGAGCTTAGGTGGTGCCTGGGTTGAAATCTGTGTGGGTGTTTTTCTCAGTTCACTTCGTCTGGTTATAGTTAGGGAAAGATTCCTTCCAGTCTTCGGCATGACGTTGTCCATCTGTCTTAGCTTACATTACTCCCCAGCCTGTGCAGATGTTTTATTAGAAAATGGGTAAAGGCTAATTCAGGAATATCCAAAAGTCTTTCTGGGGTGGGTGCTTTTAGTGTATGTTTATATAAACGCATATAACTGGTGCATATCATCCTGTAATTTAAAGGTGTTGATGGAACTACGCACATATTGGTAAGCTGATGCAGAACTTTCTGAAAGTAACCAGTGTTTACATTGTCCATACACATTTAGCCCTGACACAGGAGACTTCTCACTGTAGGGCACGAAGTAATAGCACGCAGTCCTACCAAACACGAAGGATCTGATGGCTCTAGCCACCGGCCATGCCACCTCAAAAGCTAGTTATGTGGCAAGTCACTTTATTTAAGCTGACACTTTGGGTCCACCCATCTTTGCAGCAGGATGTATGCTGGTTTTCTGATGGGACAAAGCTAGAGCGAGGAGATCTGCAATAAATACAAAAGCCACTTGTGCCACCATAACATGGTCAATTGGATATTTCATGAAGTGTATGCATCATAGGTGATGTGTCTACAGTGGTTTCATAAAAGACAGAATTTCCAGATTGTTGTTTATGTAGCTTTTTCTATTCCAAACAGCAGCCGAGTTAATTGATCACCATGGTAATTAGCATGGCTGAATCCCATCTGTCAATAGGATTTAATTGTATTCCAACCATGAAAATGAGAAACAAGTCTGGTAAACAAAAGCGTCATTAAAAAAAACAGCAAATAAAAGAGAAATCAACTCACCTTCTGTTTTTCTCAGAAAAATTAAATTGAGCAGCCCAGATACAAGGATTCTTTCTTAGGCTATCTCAATGGCATCAGGTACAGAGCATTTTCCTTCTTACTATTAGAAAGGTTTGGGCGTGTTAGCATCTCCATGGGCTCTCTCTCTATGCTGAGACATGGAGCCGCCCCTGCCTGTCCTGTTCCACATTTGCATTCCACTTAGGAATATTCTGTTCCACTCAGCTCATAAAATGGGCTTCACTGCCGATATGCGCTTGTTTACTGACGTACTGGTGAAACATTTCAGTGCTGGTTACACACAGAATGTAAGTAGCCTCTTTCCGGTGACCTCTGGAGGACAGGAGCTAACCAGAATACTTGGGTACCCTGGCTTTCAAAACCAGACGCCCCATTTCTGATGTTGAAGACAAAGAAGATACGATTGTTGATTTTTTTTTCTTTACAAACTGTAAATGAAATGGAACAGAAATGTCTAGGCAACCCTGACAAAAACTTTTATTTTTCAGTATTAACTCGTTTTTCTTCAAAACAACTTAAGGCGCTGTTCATTTTGAATAAAGTCTTGGTTTTATCTTAGGTTCTTACTGCAATGTTTTTCATGTAGACTTGAGAGTTATGCTGGACCCTTCGTGCCTGTGGCTAAGAGACACGGGACCAAATGTTCTAAGGATAACTCGTAAATTACTGCTTATGCAACATGAGATAAACTGGCATTGAATTAAAATTAAAATGTGGAGCCGCGCTGTAGTCATGGTTTCGGATATTAAAATAGTATCTGAGACTACTTTTTCGAAAAGTTTAAAGCAAACAGGATCATCGTCTCTTGAATTTGCAGCCAACAACCTCACACACACACACACACACACACACACCCCAACAACAACAACAAAACCAGTGATGGCCTCGTGTAGGGGTGTGATTTGTGTTGTTGGGATGGATGTGTAGCACATCTGCCCCGCAATTAACCGTGGTTCCCTCTTCCCTTTCAGAGTCCTAGGTGAGAGCATTCCCTTACGGTAGGGGCTTTTCATCTAGGATAACTGTGACCATCCTAGATACAAAATACCTCAATTACAGGGGAAAAAGCCATGCTCTACTTTTAATAAAATAGGCTCTAAGTGAATCATTTCTTTTTTTTTTTTTTCAACGTTTTTATTTATTTTTGGGACAGAGAGAGACAGAGCATGAACGGGGGGGGGGGGGGGGGGCAGAGAGAGAGGGAGACACAGAATCGGAAACAGGCTCCAGGCTCCGAGCCATCAGCCCAGAGCCTGACGCGGGGCTCGAACTCACGGACCGCGAGATCGTGACCTGGCTGAAGCCGGACGCTTAACCGACTGCGCCACCCAGGTGCCCCGTGAATCATTTCTTAAAAAGAGCTGTGAGTTTTGTTCTTTGAAAATATTGACTCATTCTTCCCTCTGTGACCAAAAAGAAAGTCAACAAAACACAGGCATCTTCAAAAACTAGTATAAAAATTTAATTAAGATATGTTATTCTATCCTTACATAAAACAACAGTGTTTTGTACCTGCAGTTCTGGAAAACAGTCTCTCTCTCTCTCTCTCTCTCCCCCTCTCTCACATACCCACACACACACGCGCATGCACGTGCACTGGTTAAGATATACAGATCAGTAAGACAGAAAGCCTGTTGTAGCTTTTTAAAAAAAATGTTTTCATGTTTATTTATTTTTGAGAGAGAGAGAGAAAGAGTGCAAGCAGGGAGAAGCAGGGAGAGGCAGACAGAGGGAGACACAGAATCTGAAGCAGGCTCCAAGCCCCAAGCCATCATCACAGAGCCCTGTGTTGGGTTCGACCTGGGGCTTGGACCCACGGACTGTGAGATTACGACCTGAGCCAAAGCTGGACGCTTAACCAACTGAGCCACCCAGGTGCCGCAAAAGCCTGTTGTAGCTTTGAAGTCATAAAAATAGGGTTTAAGTTCCCTGAATGTGTCACTTATTATCTGAATGCCCTTGGACAAAGCGTTAATTTCTCTGAGCTTCATAATCCTCTTCTGTAAAATGGGGATGGTGATGATAATCTCTTTTGCATAGGATTTTGGTATGGACTTCATGGATAATTTGAATTTGTCTTGTAAATAGAAAAACACTCCACTGAAGTAAGTTACTGTTTTTTCGTATGAGTAGTAACAGTAATTAACAACCTGGAAAAGTCATAAGAGATGATGCAGGTTATAAATCCCGAAGGAAATATGTACGTTAATTTTAGCCCCTTCTTGACGCGGATCAGATGCCATTGGGTCTTTAAAGCCATCCCTACTCCCTTGGGCCTTGAACTCTGGGCTCCCCAAGATGGTAGCAAGACTTGATCACCAACCTGTTTGAAAACCAGGAAGTGTGCTTCAAAGGTTGGCTAAGAAAATCATTTAATAGTGCATTATTTCAACCATTTGTTCAGTGTCATTTTTAACCATAGCAATCTGCAGGGTGTTCTTGTAGGTTAAAGAAAGTCAACAACAAAGTCCTTGCTCATAACGTGCTTACAGGATTATTAAGCAGACAGAACATAGTGTGAAGATAATCCATCCGCCCTAATTAGGAGTGAAAAAGTGTTGCATAGTAAATAAGGTGAGTAATGCTTACGTCATGTGCAACCAAAGGGTTGAGGTTGATGCTGAGAATGTAAGTGTTGTCTTTCCCCAAAAGTATGATTTAGAATCCCTGTTGTCGGCAGGTATGTGTTAGATGGGACAGTGAGTGAGCCTCTTTCCATAGGACACCTTCCTCAAAGACCTTTAAAAAAAAACCCAAGGGGCGCCTGGGTGGCGCAGTCAGTTAAGTGTCTGACTTCAGCCAGGTCACGATCTCGCGGTCCGTGGGTTCGAGCCCCGCGTCGGGCTCTGGGCTGATGGCTCAGAGCCTGGAGCCTGTTTCCAATTCTGTGTCTCCCTCTCTCTCTGCCCCTCCCCCGTTCATGCTCTGTCTCTCTCTGTCCCAAAAATAAATAAACGTTGAAAAAAAAAATTTAAAAAAAAAACCCGAAAAACCAAATACCCAAATTACGCAGCTGAGGAAGTGAAACCCTTGGCGTGAAAGCCCAGAGTCATTAGCACTGGCCCGTGTAACCATGAGGCCACGGGGTTGCAAGCCTGGGGGCTCCATGGCGTGGTTTATAGCAGCATCTGAAGGTTCCCTTGAAGAACCAGTGTGTTGACAGGGGTCATTGGTCCCGTGGCTGTTGGTCAACACATCCAGTCTCTCGGAGAAGGACCTTCAAACCTTTTTGATGGTGAACCTCATTACTTAAAAAACAAAAATGACTTTGATCACACTCTCACTTTTTTAAATGGATCTGTTAAAATAAATACCAACAGAATTTCTACTCTTCTTCTCCCTCCGTCGCCAGTGCTGGAGGGGCAAGATTCGGTCACCTTGGATGCCATTAGAAGACACCTCTGTGTCTGAGGCTCTGAGGTACGGCCAGGGGACAGCTTCCTTTGAGGATGCAGTGGGGTAGAGTCAAAATCAGAGGGCAAGAGGCATGCGGAGATCCGCACATGTGATGGCACCCTGATGGGCATGTCCAGTTGGGTGCGGGTCAGGAGAAGGTGGTGGACAGCCTCGGGCATGGAGCAGGGGGGGGTGACCTCGGGGACGACAGGGGCAGCGGCAGGCCTGGCCTCCTCCCCTGCTGTACTGACATGTGGGGCAGAAGGGCACGGGGCCTCGGGGGCGTCTGTGGATAAGGATGGGTCCCAGAGCAAAGGGCGACAGAAGAAAGCAGGTTCAGAAAGACCTCACCTCTGCTTCCCAGCGGCTAGAACAGTTCCTCCTGCCTTGACCGCCGAACGCCAGGCTGAGATTGTGTGATGTTGTGCTTGGGAAGCAGACCCTGTTGCTCCCCATCTGTGCCCCCTGGGCCCACGCTTGTGTTCCCGGAAGTGCTGACATCTTCCCACACTTGGCACCGTGTGCCTTGGCCTCCCTCCTCAGCCTGGACGCACAGAAGCCTCAGGTCGTGCAAGACGTGATTCGGGGGACACGCGGCCCGGCTTCCCTGTCTGTCTGGGGGGCCGTTCTGAAGGCCGTTCTGGGTGGTTCCTCTGGGGGTGGAGAAATGTGGGTGCTCACAGCGACCTTGAGCTACGCCTTCTCCTGCTTGGTCTCAGTTTATCGACTTCCTCAGCTGCGCCCCCTGCAACGAGCCCCCGAATGAAGAAAACCTGCACGTCGTCTGTATCTCAGGGCACAGCCCCCGCACAAAAACCATTAGGGCCAGTCCCGTATTTAGTATCGTGCTACGGGTGCTGTCCTCAAAGGACTTCTGGAGTCTCAAGACTCATGTTGATTTTACAAAAAGGCAGTGGACTTCTGCCTCACACCATCCGGGCAGGGCCTTGAGACCTAGCTCTGGGTTCAAGATGGCTTTTATGAATTCTCTGTGTTCTGTGACAGTGTTTTCAACCGATGCTCTGAATTGACCGATTCGGATTCGGAAGTGCCCCGTCCGTAACTCTTAGAGTTTAATGTATTTTATAATTACAATATATAACCAAATGTGGCTGGCAGGCAGTTTGACCTAAGTCTGAAGGGCGTGGACTTTGAATATAACAAGGTTCAGTTCCCTCCTTGCACACTTCTGGTACTGTGCATAGATGCTTTTACATTTGAAAGGCTCTCCGTGTTGCTATTCCGTTGACTTCTGAGAAATCCACTTGGCATTGACTGGGGGCTTATTTTAAAGCATCAATCATGGTATGATCCTTGGTTAAGGATGTGCTCCCCCTTCTGCCCACAACGTCTTGAGATCAGTTCTTCAAGCACAGATTATACAGATTTGACACTTATATGTGCAAATAGGTCATTTGTATGCACATTTTTGACAGAAGCCTTATGTTTATCTCTCATTGTTTTGACAATATTAGCAAAACATTAGACACTGACTTAAATATCCGTTCTTTGTATGCAATTCAGTCGACTTATTGTGGTGCTTTGAAAAAAAAATCCTATTCCATGGCCAATTTGTTTTACATGTGAAAGGTGGCTAGAACAGGGGCCTGACAGGTCATTTTGTTTCATTCTTTTGCCGTGCCATCGCCACGCTGAGATGTGTTCTTAAGCGTATACTTGGAGATTTTAATCCTTTGAGTTGCCTATTTGATCATCCTAACTTACAGCCCAAGGTGACAACTACTTCTTGAGACTCACTGCCAAAATGTGCATTTTGTAAGACCTTTTTGTTCACTAGGGACTCAAAGGAAAGCCCGTCTTCACTCATAAGTGATATTTCTTCCCTCACAGCCTTAGTTAATACGACCTGTATGACATACGTTTACATTTCTAAGAGGTTGTCGGGGCACCTGGGTGGCTCAGCCGGTAAAGTGTCCGACCTCGGCTCAGGTCATGATCTCACGGTTCGTGAGCTGGAGCCCTGCATCAGGCTCTATGCCGACAGCTCAGAGCCTGGAGCCTGCTTCAGACTCTCTGTCTCCCTCTCTCTCTGCCCCTCCCCCAGTTGTGTGCATGTGCGCTCGCGTGCTCTCTCTCTCTCTGTCTCTCAAAATAAATAAATATTTAAAAAAATTTAAAAAGAGAAAGTTTCCAAGAGGTTGTCAAAAGCAAAGATGTTGAAGAGATGTTTGAGATCATGTTAACGCAGCCAAAGTGTCCCAGCTTTGCACACACTTTTTACTTACAGTCTCAGTATTTGTGTATTAAAAAATGGCTGATATTAGAGATGCAGGTTGTGGTAATTTCACTGCGCATTTGACTTTTAGATGTAATAGGGAAATAGTCTATAAGAATGTCAACAGCAAATGCGAAAGTTACAATAGGCATTTTGCCAAGCTGCAGAATTCCCCTGGAGAGTTCACGGTGGCTGTAATACCAGCCCGTTGTTGGAAGGGAAATGCTAAGCCTCTGCATAGCACATCTGAAGGTCATATTTACTTTGGCCTTTGTTTCATGGAAAAGATAGGTGACATTTCTATCTTTTTTAAAAAATTTTTAATGTTTATTTATTTTTGAGAGACAGAGTATGAGTGAGGGAGGGGCAGAGAGAGAGGGAGACACAGAATCTGAAGCAGGCTCCAGGAGCTGTCAGCCCAGAGCCCGATGCAGGGCTCAAACCCACGAACCGGGAGATCATGACCCGAGCTGAAGTCGAACGCTTAACCGACTAAGCCACCCAGGCGCCCCTATAGGTGACATTTGTTAACAGCGGGTTATCTTTACATGACTAAGACTAGACATTAGGAGAAATGCAAAGTTTACTAAGAACGGATCAATAGTGTACTTTTTTTTTAAACAAAAAAGCAAGAAGTATTGATAAGAAGAGTCAATGCCATCCTTTTTCCCCTTGTACTCAAAATCAACACGTCTCAAATGTCGCTCAGTAGGTAGGGGCATTTGTAGAATGATAGTATGAGTCTGTCTTTGCTGAATTGAGTGAGTTGCAAGGACTTGGCCTTAACTGCAAAAGGAAGATTGAATTTCTTGAGGCCAAGAGCTTCCTGCAAAGCCAGAATGGCTGACATTCTGTCTGAAACGGACTGGGGCGAAGAACTTTGCAGTTTAGAAAGATGTAAATCGCTGCTCAGAAGACATATTTATCGATCATCTTGCTACTGTTATTTACTAGATCCTGGGTATTTCATTATACCTATTCCAAGATATTCAAGGCCATAGTTGTGGCAGATTTTTGATTGTATACAAAGCTATCCAAAGTGGAACGTTTCACCCCAGGGATTCCCCCCGGAACGGCTGTAGCCACTTCATTAAGGCTGCTAAATCAAAAGTCTGTGGGCGCGTTTTGTTACTTCGGGCTAGAATCATTCGCATTGTTTTCATTTTTGACCAACTGGAGGTACCTACCAATGGACCTTTGAAAAAATAAAAGCAGTTTTTACATTCTTCCATAATTATTACGCCAATAGTATCCAGGAAAATTTAACAAAACAACAAAGTGTCCTATAAACTTAGTGTGTGTGGACATACCTAAATTTAAAAGTTTGTTAAGGTTCAGATGTATACGCTGCATTTTGCCTTGACACTCTACAAACAGAAACCAGGATAAAATATGATCTTACTTTCATTGTTGTAAATGTCAAGGTCAGATTTTCTCCTTCCTCACAGTGTGGAGGGAACCAAGCGTTTTGGGAAGTTGAGGACCTCAGACGGGTAAGAGCTGTGCTTTGATAGTGACGTAGAAAGTACAGTTATTGTACAGTCACACCCTGAACAGTAATTGGGAAAACATTACTCTGTAAGCAGTCCTTTTGTCCAGTCTGTTCGCGAAAGCCACAGAACTTAGCGTAGCTGTCTCTCTGAGGTGTCGAGTCCAGATGTCAGTCTTGAACACTATCCTGATGGGATCCATTAAGTTAGAACTTGAAAATACTAACAATAGTAGGAAATCATTTGGGTCCACACCATGGGATAAGAACTCTACTTTGAATGTAGCCTGACTGTTTTAAGAAGACAAACTGAAGTCTGCAGGTTTATTCATGTCAGCCTACATGTATTCTACTATTAGCATAAAACGCCCCCTCATGGGGCTCAGTCGGTTAAACGTCCAGCTTCGGCTCAGGTCATGATCTCACGGTTCCTGGGTTCAAGCCCTGCATCGGGCTCTGTGCGGACAGCCCAGAGCCTGGAGCCTGCTTCAGATTCTTTGTCTCCCACTGTCTGCCCCTCTCCTGCTTGCTCCCTCTCTCTCAAATATAAATAAACATTAGGATACAATACAATACAATACAATACAATACAATACAATACAATACAAATTCTGCCTCTTTAGTTAATGGTTAAAATCTGTTCTATCCTAGTTTGCAACGTTCCTCTTTAACAAATTTCTGGTCTTTGTGTATTACATTCTGTTTTTGTTTTTTGCTACATTAAGTGGGGAAGAAAATAAGGAAGGATGCTCTCTCCCTTGTATCAGAGCCCTGGTCAGGACTCTGTACTTTGTCTGCACTGCTCATATACTTAGTTACTCACCCCTCTTCCACCATGCTCGGACCCAGTGTGTGACCATAGCTTCTCCAACACTCTCCAGCTCAGCAGCCCTCCTGACCTTGGAAAGTTCCCTACATACATGTATTTGTTAGCTATTTGAAGAATAAGCTGTGTAACAGCCATCCCAAAACTAAGTGGCTTGACTTATTCTCATGTGTCTGGGGTCAAGTGGCTTTGACAGACTTAGACTGGGCTTGTGCGGTGTTGCCTTCTGCGTTAGGTTCGATCCACATCTGCTCCGTGTGTCTCCCATGTTTGTCCTAATAGGCTGCCTGATACATGTGCTTTTAATGGCAATAAAGAAGCACAGGAGTGTTGTATAGAGTCATAGGGGGACCCCTAAGGTCTAGGCTCAGAGTTGGCCCGTCAGCACTTCCTCCTGTGTTCTGTCGTCTCAATCCGTTTGAATTCCCAAGCCCAGCCTCACCAGGGTAGGAGAATGAAGTGGATGACTCTAGGGGGGCTGCTAGAAAGTCATATGGCAAATATGGAGGACCCTGTAGGAGGGTGAATAAGTGAAACGATAGTAACCGTAATGCACTTAAGAATCGACCCCAGTGCCCTTTTCTCTCCCAAAACACTGCTATGCAAGGAGGCTCTAGAATACTTCTTACTAACGCTCGTGATTCAGCAGGTCAGACCGAAGAGAATCAATCCGTTTCTAGTTTTCTTTAGGAAACTCAATGTGAGCCATGGACCTGCTCTCATTCCCAGAAATCCTTTGCTGTTTGTCCACAATAAGATAAGGAACTTGTGCCAAATGTAGATTAACTCTGACCCTATGTGCACTATTAGTCTACTGGTATTGTTTATTGTAGCAAGAAATTTTTGACGAAGGAATCTATATTCTGATTGTCAACCTGGCCCAAGCTACTCATTACATGGCATTTTAAGTAGCCTTACCCTGGAACTTGTCTAGAAAAATGGATCCCTTCATCCAATATTTCAATTCTTCCACTAATTCTCGACTATACGTAAATCCCCAGAACTGAAGTTAAACCGTAACGAATTCAATACCTTTATATTCGTATTAACGGTCTTGTCTATTTGAAACTGTTCCATTAGTAGTATAGATCCACACAGGGAACATTGTAATGTTAGGATAGATATCAAACTCGGCACTTACGTAAAGGCACAGGTAGAATGGACTACGAAATATGACCATATCCTGCTCCGTACTCTTAAAATATAGTTGTTCCCTTAGATTTAAATAGAAAAATATGTCTTCCATTGCCTTTTCAATATACTTTAGAAACAATTTATCATGTTCCTTGACGTGTACAAGGTACCTATCAAATTACAGCGGTGGCAGAATAAAATAATTATTAATACTTTTCTGTTTTGGCATCCATATTATCTCCTTCTGGCTAGATTGGAACATATTTTCCATTTTTTATTTTCATTTAGGAGCTATCAATAAATTATGAGTAATATCTTTGGCACATTGAATGGATAAGATCGTGTCACATTTTGTGGGATTTATGTTTTCAGTGCACAGTCGCAGTCATGTCAAACTTATTAGAAAAAAAATTAATGAAATAGCTTCAGGGCCTAACATTTCTAGAAATAGTCAAGGAAAGCCAAATATAAAATATTTAAGCGTATGTCTCCGTGTCTACATTTTATTACATATGTTACTTCTTCTCTCCGAAGCAATAAATCGGCCTCCAAAACTGCCTCACATTTCTGAACTCCTGAAATGTTTGCTGCTAAAATTCATTGCTCATTTACCCCTTTGTGTTATTTTTCTGCACATCTGCTTCATTACGTGACGTCTCTTATTTCTGCTCTAGATTTTGAAAAGCATTCCACTTTTATTAAGGGGGTTAGGGGAGTTTTGTAACCCTCCCACAGGAAAGCCAATGTTATCACTGTTTTGCAGATGAAGAAAATGCCTCCCAGAATCGATGATTTTTCCCAAAGACACACAGCTAGAAAGGAGTATCAAACAGTCCATTCAAACACACCTTTAAAAAAAAAAAAACTCATTCATATTAGCCCTTTTACAGTAAGGGTAGCAGATAGAACAGGCGTGACTAGCCACTCACCTCGCTCAGTGCTCAGGATTGATCATAATTGTCCTGAGGCTCTGGCCCCAGGGCACACGGCGGTCTCAGAAACATGATTCTCGGTGCACTGCTCCAGGGAAAGTCACGTACGTTTTTGGAGTTGGCATTCAGGATGAAATGCATTTTGGTTTTCCATCTCTGTACCTTGCTTTGTTAGGGTTTATGATTTTTTTTCGTACTTATGCCCCGTAACCTGTATCGTTGTACTTTGCACAAAATAATAAATGCTAAGTAACTGTTGATGGTTTATGGTTAAATCGGTGTAAGTTATAATGGGCCTCATGTCATGCCAGGCACCGCTCTATGTGGTGAGTTTCAGGATGAATCCATTCCCTGGGGCATAAGAGGGAGGCAGAGAAGGGGATATGAGGGCAGACAGGTGTGTGAGGGCCAGGGCCCCAGCTATGCGGTGCAGACACTGCTGTATCTCACCCCTGAGAAGTGGGAGCCCCGCGGGGTATCATGGGAGCTGGACAGACCCCCCGTCCCCACAGAAAACGTTGTAGTTCACAGAGGCAGCCTGGCAGGGGCACAGGTCGGGGGGTTTGCCTGCACGGTTTGTGAATCCGGGCTTCAACACTGCAGATGAACCAACTCGGTCAACAGATGGCCTGATTGCTCCCCTTTTCCTGTACTGCCTCCGTCTAGGAAAATGCGCACAAGTATCTTGCTTTCAGAATATTCTGGATTTCACTCACTTGTTCAGTATAGGGTGGAAGCCTTTTATTATCTCCCACTGGGTGTCAATACCACAGTGAATGAGAACCAGTCTTTATTTTCCAGAAGCTTCTTGTCTCGGAAACGGAGGATAGGAAAAGAACGAATGCGTCAGGCAAAGTCAGTGAAGCAAAACACACGTGAAGTTTTCTGTCACCGCGTCTGACCCGAGAAATGTGATAGTCCTCCCATCATCCCCACTTACCACCTATCCTCATAAGGTCCTCTTGATTCTCTTATAATTAAAAATCCTCTGTCTCAGGGGGAACAGCAGCAGTCGCTACTAGTTTTCAGATCTTTCTCGAGGTACAAGTGACTGTGACACACGTTTACAAAAGGGCCTTTTTAGCAAATGCCAAGCATCCCGTCACCGACACTTGTAGCAAATGTTGTGCACTTTCTTTCTGGGAGGCTCTCCTGGGGATCGCCGGATAAGGCTTCAGCGCTTCTGCCCCCAGATTAGCATCCTGCCAGGTGCAGACAGGGTCTGCCGAGTCAGCCTTTATAAGACACGTGTCGGGAACCCACAGAAAATCCCACACGTGGGAGAAGATATCAAGACCTCTCCGCTTGGTCTTAAACACTTCCGTGTTGAAGCATGTGGGGTGTGTGGAGATTGCTAATCGAAAGGACTACCCTTTTCGTCACGGAGGCAGGTGAGGGGCTGTGCGCTTGGGTTCATAACAGTGAACCCAACAGTGTTATGTATGTTGGTACGTAACAGTGAGGACCGTGTCGAGGGCCAGACTGGAAACCGGGCCTGGAGAGCACAGGAACGGCGGACTACGATTTGACCGTAGTGGCCAGGAGTAGAGGCCATATTGAATTCTGTTTAATTTTACTTTATTATTTTACTATTTTATTGTATTTTTTATTCCATTCTACTTTTAAGTTTATTCATTTAGTTGAGAGAGAGAGTGAGCAGGGGGAGGGGCAGAGAGAGAGAGAGAAATAGAGGGAGAGAGAGTCCCAAGCAGGCTCTGTGCTGTGCACACAGAGCCCAATGTAGGACTCTACCCCACAAACCGTGGGATCGTGACCTGAGCCGGAATCAAGAGTCAGACGCTTCACGGACGAGCCGCCTGGGCTCACCAAGGTTTCTGCTTCCTTAAAGAGAGACTCCTGTGGGGAAAAGCCCTTCCTTGGCCTCTGCACCACCCTGTGAGGAGATGGCTGGTGTTTCTGGAGCCATCTGTCAGACTCTGAGAACAGCCTGCGGTCCCAGGCTAGCAGAGCAGAGAGGTGGGAGCCCATGACGCGATCTCAAAGCCTTGACTTAACCAACCCTGAAAATGTTCTATGTCCAGACTTCTTATTCGAGGTGACACGTTTGCCTTATTGCCAAGTCATTTTTGTGTTTGTTCCTCTGGTACCTGCAGCCTTAATTCGCTTACGGGATCTGAGAATTGATTGCAGCGTGTGGTGCCGTGCAGAATTTCAGCAGGATTCCAGCCACAAATATTTCTGGAGAGCTTACCCCTCTTCAAAAATTGATAAATTGAGAGAGAATGTATTTCTGTGGAGATTGGGGACTCTGTGGCATGAACATGAAGTGAATAGTAAAAACCAGCTGGTATTCAGTGTAGTTTCCACATGAGCTCCTTATATGCATGAAAGGATAGTCTCTGGGTCCCTGTGTTTAACCAAAAGAGAAATTAGAAGTAGAAAGTATGAGAATAGCTACATTGGACACATATGCAAAACTTACACGACACCGTGATTTGGTGAAACATGACATTCTCAATAGTCTAATGCATCTTAATACACCGGTACTTTTTAATTTATTCAGAGGTCTCACTTCCTAAAACCCTGTTTTGTTCTGTATGTGTGTGTGTGTGTGTGTGTGTGTGTGTGTATACATATATATATGTATATATATATATATGTGTGTGTGTATACACATATATATATATATATATATATATGTATATATCTTTAGGTCTAATGGAGAGAACATATACTAGTTAGAAAACCCTGCTTTTGCATGTACTGTTTTATTTAAGGAAAATGTCAAATATATCATTTTCCTTTGTGCACAGGTGCTTTAAAGTGGTTTTTTAATATTCCAGATGCAAAGACAATGCTGTCTTTTATTTTTTATTTTGAAGTACCGAGAGATGACCTATAGTGCTTCTTGCCTCTGCAACTGGTCTTTTTCTAAGATTAACTTTGAAAGAAATGTCGCTTCCTTCACACCTGAGACCCCTGGAGAATAAACAAAATGTGCCTTTCTTTTTCAAGCAGTAGCCTGTCAGTCTGAAAAACAAACTGCACCGTCTTTCCGTCGCTGGCTTCTCCTAGCAGGTCTCTGCAGCAGTCTCACAAAGGATTGCTCACAAAGGATTAGCCAGTGTAAAAGTTAGAATTTTATTGAGTGTGTTTCAGGAGAAAATCTAATAAAGTGTAAGAGAAATTGGTCATGGTTTATGAATGAAATAAACAATATCGTAATAGGAGTTTAGAACAACAGATCCAATGGCAATATCCTTGAAGCCTTAGATGACAGCAGAGGAAAAGTGTATTTTTTCCTCTTTTGCAAAATCCACCATCACAGAAGAACCCGGAGGTTGCGCCTTCTCCCACAGGGCGTCCTACTTAGGGTGAAAAACATCGACCTGGTGCACGGTCTGAGAGTAACTCCTGGTTCCTGGCAGGTGCTCTCTGAGATCTGGGTAAATGCTTAAAGATTGATGGGCTGCTTTGGGTCTTGTCCCAGAGAATAACTTCAGATTCTTTTCTGCTAGTTGTGGGACAGACTAAGTATTTTTAATATATGCACTCCCAGGGAAGCCAGACAGATGCTGGTATATCATTCGTCATTTTTTCCGTGTAGCCTTCCAGTTTTGTAGCGTAAACCACAGTACGAAGATGCCCATGTGAGTTCACAAATTGATTCCCTTTAGCAATGCATGTACACACCATTAGCATTCTCAATACTCATTAAATGCTCGGATGAACTGTCCTTTATTAGAGCGCAGACGTTTTTTTCTATCACATCTGAAAAAATGATTCTAGATGATCCCAGGTGTGGTCCAACGAGAGAGCGAGCTTGCCTTATATTGCCATATACTTCATACGCTAAGGGGATATTGCAAGTGTCTTAATCTCTAAAGGACAATATGTATTAGAGTATTTACAAGTTTCTAGTTTGACTTTCTACCCACCCCCGTCTCTCTCTCATATATACACACACACACACACACACACACACACACACATATATATACACACATACACACACACATACACACACACACACACACACATATATACACACACACATATATGTGTGTGTGTGTGTATATATATATAGTATGTATATCCATATGTTAATTGTTTAACTTAGTTTGCCCTTTCATGGATGATGTTATTTGCTATTACAGTTATATTTTAAAATGATGGTTACAGAGAGTAAGCAGGGTAATCCTACTTGAGATGGAAAACAGTTTATTCTGCAGTGTCATCTACCAACTCCGATAATTCCTGTACTTGTTCATTCATTCGCTTTTGTAACAAACACTAAAGCAACATCCACTTGATCACAGGGACAGCGGGTGGTGCTGAGGACCGTCATAAGCTTGGCGGTGACCAGCACCAGAGCCACTGGACGTGCACAGCCTTGAGATGAGGGCGGAATAAAATCCAGGGGATATTAACACACGCGTTCCCGTGTTTCCCCTCAATCGGCTTACTGGTTACAGACATCTGATGTCTACTATTTAAAGAGTTGGTTGATACAATTAAGATAAGTCGTAGAGTCAGTGAAGAATATAGAACAGAATCGTCTCTGTTACGTCTAAGCAAGGCAGTTTCTGTTTGTGAATATGGGATCATAATGAGGACCAATAAGGCTTCCTTGAGCTCTGAATAGACCAGTAAACGTTCAGCACTTGTTGTCGTACCTGGGACGTGTTTAGTAAATACTAACTCTTTGTGAAAATTATTATTGTAATCGAACATTTACAGATATTCTGAAGAACGTGTAAATAACGTGCTACACAAATTTAATTTGCCCACAAATGTCTTTAACCTAGACAGGAAAACCACCCAGTGTTTCCGTGTCACTCCCAAGCAAATATTCACTCAACAAGTATTTGTTGTGTATAATCTGGTTGAACAGGTAAGAGGAAGCCTAAGTGTAGAGTATGAGTCAGTGGTGGAGTGGTGCAAACCAGGATTGGCAAAAACATGCTTCTGTCCCTGTAATTCAGGACCCGTGACAGACGTTGTTCATCATTTCCAACGGATGCTGGCTCAGAATCCTAAGAGAGAATTTCAGGAAGTCAACACCATTTAAGTTTACTCACTAGGTGAAACTCATTTGCTATCTCTAACAAGACAAGTTCTAAAGAATCAAGGTCACTGGGCGTCTGGGTGGCTCATTCGGTTGAGCTTCAGCTCAGGTCACGATCTCACAGTTCGTGGGTTCGAGCCCTGCATTGGGCTCTGTGCTGACAGCTCAGAGCCTGGAGACTGCTTCGGATTCTCTGTCTCCCTCTAGCCCTGCCCCTCCCCTACTTGTGCTCTGTCTCTCTCTCAAAAATAAATAAAATGTAAAAAAAAAAAAAAAAAAGGTCAAGGTCACTTACTCAAATGTATTTTTCTGGCAACTCAGCAACATTTTTCTTTTTCCATAGCCATCTAGGGATCATCTAGGAACTCTCTGCCCCTCCCCATTTCTCTCCCGACTGCATCTCCCACCACCGTTACAATGATTTATCTTGAAAAAGCAATGGGATGTTATTCCATGTATGGATAGATCATGCTACTGGTTGGGCAACATAGACACAAGTCAGGCCTTCCCTTCACCATGGGGTAAGCAAGAAGAGCCTTGTGGTGGTCACTTCCAGGTCACTCCACCTGCTGGAGGTTAGGTCTGGCCACATGAACACCAGTGGATAATTCTTCACTCCCCAGGTTCCCCCTGCTGTGACTGGTAATATTACAATCGTGATGCCTCATTAGCTGGGGCCCCTGAGTGTGAAAACAGGAAGCAGGGCCCCCCCCCCCCACCAGCCCAAAGTTGATGGGTGTGTAGTATGAGCAAGAAATAACCTTTTATTAAAACCAGTGAGACTTTGGCTGGCGCAGTCTAACCTTTCCTGAGTGTGCATGGGATGAGGGAAGAATCTGGAGGAGGCCCACCAGCTCCGGTAAAGGTACTGGTGAGACTTGTTTGCATGAGATTGGACGAGAAACAGAAGGCTGGCTCCACTCCCAAGCTCCACCCGCTGTAAAACCCAACGTGGCTTCATAGCAGGAGCTTCTGTGGGGAAAACACATCCGCTTTGAAACAAAGCTTGTTTTAACAAAATGGTAATAGCATGAATTGATCCATAAAAGTATAACCTCTTTTGGTGCATTATCCCCATGGAAGTCCCAAGTTCACGCCTTTTCTCAATTGCGTCTCGAAAGTCTTCAAAGTTATTTCTCTCCTTCAGTATTGAGACGGAGAGCCAGTGACCTTTCTTGTAACCAGTGTGTGTGTGTGAGTGTGAGTGTGTGTGTATGTGTGTGTGTGTGTGTGTGTGTGTGTGTGTGTGTGTGTTTTCCTGATTTGCTTAGCTTAGCACTTTTGGACTCAGAATTTTTTTAACGTTTATTAATTTTTGCGAGAGAGACAGAGCATGAGCGGGGGAAGGGCAGAGAGAGAGAGGGAGACACAGAATCCGAAGCAGGCTCCAGGCTCCAAGCTGTCAGCACAGAGCCCAACGCGGGGCTCGAACCCAAGAACTGTGAGATCATGGCCTGAGCTGAAGTCGGACGCTCAACTGACTGAGCCACCCAGGCACCCCCAGGCCTCAAGAATTTCCAGAAAGATTGAGGAATGCTGGGAATCCGTGTGCATTTCCTGCTTAATTAATTGTCCTCTGATTTTTGGCTCCTGTGAGTTACTGATCTCTAGAGCAAACGATTCTCTTGAAAGCTATCAGCTTTTGACAGATAGATGTTTATCACCATCACAATGTATGAATTATTTGCATTAATATGTCATAGCTTTGACAATTCTTTGACCTATTCTGAGATATATAGTAATTTCTACTGCCTTTAATTTTATTGTCTGAGGTAGGGAGGGAATTTATTTTCTTAAGGCCCAGTGACAGGTCAAAATTTAGCTTTATGTACTTGTATATATCTTCTCAGCTTTGGTCCTGTAAACTGCTTGATTCTTTCTTTACAAGAGAATATGGATGAGCTATCATTTCTCTGCTTTTTATTGTATGTATATTTTTCATTTCTTTTTCCACACTCATTTGTATGCATAAAAACCCTTTAATTTTAGAGCTCCATTTTAATGCAAACTTTATAAAGACATTTGAAGTGACAGTTAGATATCCAAATGTAAATTATACTTCATCCATAAATGGTGCTGCGCCTGAAAATATATGAATTTGAAGTAGGGTGGATAGTTCTCTCTTAAGCATGACTAAACTTACACAAAACTCTGTCCCAACCTGCTCCATTTCCTAACAGTTGGACCGTCCTACACTATTTCCCTATTTTGAAATATTAATATTTGAGGGGCACCTGGGTGGCTCAGTCATTTAAGCATCTGCCTTTGGCTCGGGTCATGATCTCATGGTTCACGAGTTCGAGTCCCACATCGGGTGAACTTGAGCCCCACTTTGGGTGAGCCCCATTTCTCCCTCTCTCTCTTTCTCTCTCCCTCTCTCTGTCCCTTGCTCATTTGCTTCCTCTCTCTCTCTCAAAAAAAAAAAAAAAAAGGAAGAAAGAAACATTAATATGCAAAAAAAGTGTTTTTTGGTATTGAAAAGTGACTCAATCTGTAAACAGCACCAAGGCCATGCAGCTTAATCAACACATAAGCATAATTATAGATCTATGTAACGTCTTCGTGTGTATTACATGGGAGGTGATTAATGCACATATCAAACATAGACATAGGTATATACAGAGCACAAATCATAAGGATCCTTATATTAGCTCCCAGTTTTCTTCTTGGATTTGATGAATCTTTAGTCACATGTGATTAGGAAAATGCTTTCTCTTTGTCACATGAATCGCGTTTTTATTTATTTTTTTTTTTTATTTTTTTTTAAATTTTTTTTTTTCAACGTTTATTTATTTTTGGGACAGAGAGAGACAGAGCATGAACGGGGGAGGGGCAGAGAGAGAGGGAGACACAGAATCGGAAACAGGCTCCAGGCTCTGAGCCATCAGCCCAGAGCCCGACGCGGGGCTCGAACTCCCGGACCGCGAGATCTTGACCTGGCTGAAGTCGGACGCTTAACCGACTGCGCCACCCAGGCGCCCCATGAATCGCGTTTTTAATCTCTGGGCTTTTTCAGAATCATTGTCTTTGTTCCCCCCTGTTCAGATTCCGCGGTGGTTTTGTTGGACTGACTGCTTCCTCCTGAAACTTACCCTGTAAAATAACTTCAGAAACTTCTTACTCTCTGTGCATACCCAGAGTTCATACTTCAGTCTTCCTGACAGTGTAAGGATACGATTTTTCATATAATTAGTGTTTCCTAGAGAAAAGGCTAAAACTACTTTTTCCTGGGTATGACTTTCCTTTCTGTTCTGTCTGTTACCTTTCTATGTCTCTGAGCTGTGTTGCCAGTGATTAAAGAAGATAATTTTTGTCGTTACGATTGTCTTGTTTTCTTTTTTTAAATTTTTTTTTTCAACGTTTATTTATTTTTGGGACAGAGAGAGACAGAGCATGAACGGGGGAGGGGCAGAGAGAGAGGGAGACACAGAATCGGAAACAGGCTCCAGGCTCTGAGCCATCAGCCCAGAGCCCGATGCGGGGCTCGAACTCACGGACCGCGAGATCGTGACCTGGTTGAAGTCGGACACTCAACCGACTGCGCCACCCAGGCGCCCCACGATTGTCTTGTTTTCTAGGTTCACATTAGGATAAGTGAAAAGTTCCCTGATTCTGTATTGCTTTCTGTCATGCCACTCAGCAGTGCCCATCCCCACCTACCACAGTTCTGAGTGGTATTATTCATTTCTCTTCACATCCTTCACGTGTCAACAACATCAGAAAACAAAGGTCTACAGTAGAAGAAAAGAATTACTGGGGAAATAATTAATGTGAATTATCCTGTTTTAATTTTTATTTATTATTAGTTTTTTAAGCTTATTTTTAAGAGAGAGAGAGAGAGAGAGAGAGAGACAAAGCGTGAGCAGGGGAGGGGCAGAGAGAGAGGGAGACAGAGAATCCGAAGCAGGCTCCAGGCGCTGAGCTGTCAGCAAAGAGCCCGACGCGGGGCTCGAAGGCACGAACCGTGAGATCATGACCTGAGCCGAAGTTGGACGCTTAACCGACTGAGCTGCCCAGGTGCCCCTTTAATATGAATTATCCCAATGTGATAGAATACAGTATGGCTGTTTTAGGGCAATCTTTAATTTCACTGACTTTAATTTTCTAAATCTAGACCAAAAATAATTTTCATTTGATTATAATTTTACAATCACTTCTATAATATACCTATAAAGTAGAGGCCATTTTGTAGGAATGAGTATAGAGTAATCCCCCCACCCCTTACTTGCCATCTCACTTTCCACGATTTCGGTGACCCCGGGTCACCTGTGGTCAGGAAGCAGGTGATGTAAAGTTGTAAAGTTCTGATGTAAAGTTGAAAGGTCAGGAGTAACCTCATGCTTTATTACAAGCCTGTGTCATTTACCTCGCTGCGTTTTATCACCTCACATCATCATGAGAAGCGTGAGTACAGAATAAGATATTTTGAGGGAGAGAGAGAACGCCCACATTCATTAAGTTTTGTCACAGTATCTTGTTATAATTGTTTTGTTTCATTAGTATCTGCTGTTGATCTTTCACTGTGTCTAATTAGAAAGGAGGCTTTATCAGAGGTATGCATGTTTAGAGAAAACATAGTGTAGATAGGGTTCAATACGATCTGTGGTTCCAGGCATCCATGGGGGTCTTGGAACATGTGGCCTGTGGCTCCAAGAGGCTACCGAAATCGCTCACCATTGTGTAATGACCCAACAAAACCTCGTGTGTTAAAAGATCTCGTGAGGTGAGGAATAATCACTCTCACATGGTACTTTGGCCATCGCCGCACTCCTGGTGACGGTTTCTGGCAAACGTGCAAAAAAGAATTCACGGTACTTTGTATTTTCCTATGTTGCTCGACTCAGATTCTTCAAGAAGAATAATTTTGAGCTCAGGGAATTATCAAGTGAGGTTAGTCTCCAGAAACACTCTCCAAATTGTTACTCTGAGGAAGTTTGTTTACAAAACATTAACACTTTGGCACGTGCCAAAAGGAACTGTAATTAAAAAAAAAAAAAAAAAGATGCCGAACTGGCAGACAACCAACTCCCTCCTCCCCGAACCTTCGTAATTAGAAAGGTTTTGTATTACGGCTGGAGTTCCTAGAAAAATCTCTGCTGGAGAATTGAAAATAAACGGATGACGTTTAATCTGCTTTGTGCCCTAGTTGCTTAAAAGCAGAGTGAGCACCGGTGACTTGTTGGAGAGCTGATCGGGGGTCTGGGGGGGCCTCGTGCTCACCAGGAACATGGGACAGGTGTGCCCGAGTCTCCTTCGTGAGCATGGCCCCACCAAGACACCTGGCAAGGCGTTAGTTCAGTGATGGCACGCTTCGGTGCCTTAGGAAACACGGAGGGGAGAGATGTTAAGAATGCTCTCATGCTGATTTTTAAACTAACGTTCCTAATGAAGTCTAACTTACACCTTTAGCACCACAGCCCTGTGCTTTTGAAGTTAGATGGTTTTGCATAAATTGTCTCCTAATTAAATTCCACTTCATCCCCATTGTGTGTCTTAGGGTCTGTCCTACACATCGACCTACTCGTTTTAGAATTAGGGACTCCGTGCCCTACACTCTTCCGTACTTTCCACCTCTCCCTCTTTCTTGTTTGCGTCTTCAACGTGCACCGCACTGCCTCTTGCTAATGAAGGTACTATTTTGCATTCTAGGATGTTTTTCTATCTTTCTATACTGTGTTGTTAGCCACTGAGGGAGAATGCGAAGATAATTGTGGTAATCCCGATCTTAACACATTAGGCAGAGCTGAGCTCACTGCTCTAAATTCCACGCTTACATCAGTCACCCGACTCTGCAGGTTGTCAGGTAGATCTGAGCGTGGCCCCCACACGCAACAGCAGATTCTCCTGCTTTTTTTTCTCCCAGTGTTGTCCTTCTTTTTCTTGGTCCCTGGCTTTTTCAGCGTGGTACAGCCTGCTTGCATAGTCAACACGGTGGCACAGATTTTGATGGAAATAGTACAGAATAGGAGGAAGGACCTTTCGGTGGAGCTCTCCCCACAATGTAGCCCCCACAATGTCAGGCCCACTGGCTACATCAAAATGGACGTCTTAGAAATACATTTTTCTGCTTTATTTCTGATAAAGCTCCCTTTTATGTGTTGTCTTACTTCGAGATACCCTTCAGTTTTTAAGAAGTCCGAATACACATTTTATGCAGAAACGTTCATCCGTGTGTGGATGTAACGGATACATGTTTTACATTTTTTAAGGTTATGTATTTATTTTGAGAGAGACAGAGACAGCATGAGCCGGAGAGGGACAGAGAGAGGGAGAGAGAGAATCCCAAGCAGGCTCCATTCGCACTGTCAGCACGGAGCCGACAGTGGGCTCAATCCCACGAACCGTGAGATCGTGACCTGAGCTGAAATCAAGAGCTGGACACTTAACCGACTGAGCCCCCCACACACCCCTCAGATATATTTTGAGAGTCTCCCCTTGCCCACACTAGCAGGCACTGGCATTCCTTTTCCTCAAGGAATGTAGCATTCTGCGTATGATTTTTTCTTTCTACTCTCCTACGAGACCTTCAAAGAAATTATAAAGCACCTTTCAGTATCTTCAGTTTTTGTCTCCTGTACCTAACCAGCCTCACTTAGCTTTAAAAAGGGCTAAACACAGAGTACATTGTTCCCGCATTAAAAGATTTACTTAAACTCTTCCATAATGTGTTCAGCACAGATTGATGTGTGAAGGGGCTACTTAGATGCCTGGAATACTTTTCTAGTATATAAGAAATAAAAATTTTCCGGGTGCCTGGGTGGTCAGTCGGTTAGGGCCTGACTCTGGATTTCAGCTCAGGTCATGACCTCACAGTGTGTGAGATCGAGCCCCACATGGGCCTGCTTGGGATTCTGTCTCTCCGTCTCTCTCTCCCCCTCCCTTGCTCACCCTTTCTCTCTCTGTCTCTCAAAATAAATAAATAAACATTAAAATAAGAAAAAAAAAGAAATAAAGTTTGTTCTAAATGTGTGTTGGAACAACTCGTTAGAGTTACCCACTTGTACTTTTATTTTAGATGACAAGGTACAACTGTGTATAAAATTATGATCAGACAGAAGTGTCTATCCCATTGGAGATTTTGGACTTGAGATTCCATTTCCCCATCTCTGCCTCGCCCTTGACTACTTAGTCATGGTCAGACCACTGGCAGGTGCATCCTCTTGAAAGAAAATGGTCACGTCACTTGGACCCGAAGTGAGTCTTGAGTGCCACATTACACAGACCCTGAAGTATGAGTTTAAGAACGAGGAGCCACAAAGAGGACATGGTGTGTGGAATCCTGGAGTTCGTCATGGTGGGAAAGCCACCAGGGTGAGAACACCGACCGTGGGGTTAGACTGAAGTCCACTCTTACACACACCGGCCTCTGCAGCAAATCACTTTAACTTCTCGTTGCTGGTTTCATTACCTGTTGAAGTCACAAAGCAAAATTAAATTTAAAAGAAAAAGCAGAATGAGAGCAATGATATTTACTGCCTCCTTTTTTGTTACATAAACTTATATTTATGATGGACTTACAAAATTGGATTCTTACAACCACTGTTGCTCCCTGCAAAAATCAAGTAGCCTCGTTGTGGTTGTTTAGCATTGGAAGTGGGACTTCTTCGTTTGTATATCATTCAGCTATAGTCTGGGCCAGCGCCATTTCTGTGATCTAGTGCATAATTACAGAGCAGGCATTTTACAAATGAAGTTTTGTAATATATCCCTTTGCAAGTTAGGACTTTCCTGACTCAGTGACCGTTCTTTGTTTTTGCCTCTTGGCTGCAGAATAGAGTTTGGGACATCAGTCGTGCCTCTGGCTCCTGGACTGGGACAGTGGGGCAAACGGGTAGGCCTGGACTATTGTGCTGAATTTGTGTGAGCACCAGGTGCAGTCTGTAATTCTACCGTTGTGTTCCGATGGAATCGTTGATCAAGCATTTTCATCCTTATGTAGCCACTGAGCATTTGGCCTCTGCATTTTAGGTTGTCATAGATAACATTACGACCTGACAAGAAATAAAAGCATTAGCATTATTCATGATTTCATCTGTTCTTAAACATTATGTTATGGATCACCACGTATCTCTGTTGGGACCAGGAAGGACTCGATTCCATGAAATGGAGAAAGCTAGGTCGGGGGTTGACCCACAGAGTCGGTGGATAGGTGACTCAATTCCATGAAATGGAGAAAGCTAGGTCAGGGTTTGACCCACAGAGTCGGTGGGTAGGCGACTCGATTCCATGAAATGGAGAAAGCTAGGTCCGGGGTTGACCTGCAGAGTCAGTGGATAGGCGACTCGATTCCATGAAATGGAGAAAGCTAGGTCGGGGGTTGACCTGCAGAGTCAGCGCGTAGGCAACTCGATTCCATGAAATGGAGAAAGCTAGGTCGGGGGTTGACCCGCAGAGTCGGTGGGTAGGCGCCTGTGGACCAGAAATGATGAGGTGGAGGAGGCTCCGAGGTCAAAGACAGGAAAGCACGTCCCAAACAGGTCAGCAGCTGGTGAGGTCAAATGGAAAACTGAACTTGAGGTGTGGAGTCATAGCAAGGAGGTGCAGGAACCAGGAAAGTCAAGAATAAGAAGCAAAGTAGTAGACCATGTGAGATGGTCCTCAAGGTGAGTGGTTCTCCAACTAGGGAGAGTTTGCATCACCTGGAGGGCCATTACAACAAATAGTGCTGGTCTCTACCCCCAGCTTTGCTGCCTCAGTAGGTCTGGGTAGGGCCCAATCATGTGCATTTCTAACAAGCTCCCAGGTGATGTTAATGAGTCTGATTTGGGAACCCCACTTGGCTGTTCTAGATGAATCCCAGACAGAAGTGATGAGGCCTGCAGTGACTTTTCATGAGCTCCTTTGACACTCGGTTGGAGGAGTTGAGTTTGTTTAAAGGGTTGGGGACAGAATCAACAAATACAACATTTGGCGTGGGTTTTTTTCCATTTTAATTGGTTTTAAAAAAAGATGAAATGCATAACTCAGAGTTTATGAGGATGTAAACTTCCTTCTGTGTGAGAATATAAAATAAGTTACATTCTTGCCATATAAACTTGCATGGAAACTGTTGTCTATGAAAAGTGATGTGTTTCATATTTTTGTGGCTCAACAGCTCCCACCACGCTCTGGTTAAAGGTGTGTGCTCTGAAAAGTCAATGACTAGGGTCAAATTGTGATTCACCACTAGCTCTGTGCCCGGAGCTAACAAGTTTCTTACATGCTCTGAACTTCCCCGGTCACGTGGGGGATATTTACTAATATCATAGGGTTGTTGCAAGATTGAGTGACTATCATATGCTTACTGGGGTGCCTGGCGCGTAATAATTGCCCCATCAATGTCAGCATGATTGCACACCACAGTAAATGCTCTCATTCAGAAGGGTGACTTCATCTATAAGACTTGGTGGTAATTCGGGGTAAACCCGGTATGTTGGGTCTGTACTGTAATTCATTATAACTCTTCTGCTAAAAAGAGCCCTGAGTCGGCATGAAGTTATACACTATATGTAAACAGTGCGATTCACAAGTCAGAGCAGATTACAGATAGCAAAGAGTCTAAAACTGCGTCTACCAAATTTAAGACTAAGGAAGCGTGGTTAAAAGCATCAGGTCTGGGGCTCTAGAGCCCGGGTTAGTGCTCTGACTCCATCCTTGACCTGCTCTGTGACTTTAAGAAATTCCTTGACCTCTCTGTGCCTCAGAATCTTCATCTGTAGAATGGCAGTGATAGCCACGTCGCAGAGTTGTTACAAACGCTCACACACGCATACAGTGTCCTATTTGTAAACAGTTAACATGCAAAGAGCTTCAACAATGTCTGGCCCAAAGTGAGCAGTATAAATGGGGTCACTGTCATTCATGTGTGTGTATATGTATATTTTGGCAGGATTTTGATTTTTTAAAAAAATTTTTAATGTTTATTTTTGAGAGAGACAGCATGAGCAGGGGAGGGCAGAAAGAGAGGGGACATAGAATCTGAAGCAGGCTCCAGGCTCTGAGCTGTTGTCACAGAGCCCGACACGGGGTTTGAACTCACAAACTGTGAGATCATGACCTGAGCTGAAGTCAGACGCTTAACTGACTGAGCCACCCAGGCGCCCCAGGATTTTGATTTTTAAGGGAAAATAAATCAGGAAACTTGATAAAAAAAAATTTTTTTTTCAGGTTGATATAGTTCAATACAGTGCAGTATAGGTCTGTGGTAAATTTGTAATACTGGAAACCAGTTTGTCTTAACCAAACTGTATCAGAAGGAAACTGCACCCCACCACTGCTTTCTTAAAAGTGGAATATGCATCTCCTGGGACGCCTGGGTGGCTCAGTCAGTTCAGCAGCCGACTTCGGCTTCAAATCTCACGGTTTGTGAGTTCAAGCCCCGCGTCGGGCTCCACGCTGGCACTCTGAGCCTGCTTGGGATTCTCTCTCTCCCTTTGTCTCTGCTCCTCTTGCTCTCTCTCAAAATAAGTAAACGACCTTAAAAAGTAAAAATACTAAGTTAGAGAACTATTAAGCAAATAATACTACTGCAGGAAACACGGCACGGATTATGACGGTGAATCTCTAGTAATGCAAGTGTTGAAAACACCGCAAAACATCATGTTTAGATCCTGTGCTCGGTGACTGACTGTTGATTGACTGGTGGATGTCTGACATTTCTCTTCCTCGCCAACAGCCCTCCCCCATTTCCTACAAGCCCCACATGACAGTTGAGCAGACAGGCAATTTTCATGGCTACATTTGCCATGTCAGGTGAAGGGAAGAGAAGAGGGGAAGGCCAGCCAGGAAGAGTGTCTGTCGTTCCCGGGGAGGGCGTGTGGCTGGGCTCACCGGAGGGGGCACAGAGCTGTGCCCTCGCATCCTGGGTTCAAGTCTGCAGTTCCCATGCAAGACGCTTCTGCATCTCGCGGGCTGTGTCCTCCTCCTCCCTCTGGTACGTGGGGAGCCTCCAGCCGCATCCCAGCCTTCCCGTGGCTTCCAGCAGCGACGGAAGCCTCCCTGGCCCGGCTCGCTGAATGACAGGCCTCGAGTAAACGCTCTGCGGGCAAGCACAAACGAACTGTGGTTGGATGCAGCACCGGCAGGGTCCGCACAGCCAGAATCCAAAGTGCAAAGAACTCTGCGTGTGGGAAGGATGTAGACACGGACCCGCTTGGGCTGTCAGGCTGACACAGGTCTCCCAGCCTTAGGTCAGAGTTCACGGCTTATGGGCACGGCTCGTACCCCCTGCACTTCAGACGCCAGCTGCAGATTTTGGGGTGCCATAACCAACAGGCTATCAATTCAGGGTCCCCCGTACACCCGTCAAGTTTGATGATTTGGTAGAACAACTCGTAGAACTCACAAAGGCACTAGAGTTACAATGACAGTTTTACTGCTAAGTTTTATTGTAAAGAGTGCATTTCAGGACCAGCCCAGTGAGGACACACAGGGTGAGATGTGGGGGCTGGCGGCGGGGGGGCGGGGGGGGTCCCAAGCACGAAGCGCCCTCCCCAGCAAGTGCACGTGCACCAACAGCCGGGAGGTTTACTCAAGCTTCCAGGACCAGACTTTTCCCTGGGTTTCATTGTGCAGGTGGGACTGGGAGAATGACTGCTGATGGGACCAGACTCCATCTACAGTGCTCCTTTCCTCCAGGGAGGTTGTGAGGTCAGGCTGATGTCAGGGCTCCAAACCCTCTGCCTTTCAGCACACGGTTGGGTTGGTCTTACTGTATAGCCAGCCCACTTCCAGAAACTGTTGGGGAGGGGGCACAGTTAATTGCCTCATTAGTGTAAACGCAGATGTGGCCCCAGGGCCCATGGTGAATAACAAAGACCCTTCAGTCACCTGGGAAGTTCTAAGTGGGTAGGATTTCCCGGTCAAGAACCCAGCTCAAAGACCACACAAGTTCTTTATCATACGACACGTGGAAAATACAAGAATTGGGCCCATAAGTCACCGAAAACTAAGGCAAAGAACTAATGATTTTTGTGATACAGAAACCACTGGAAAATGTCATTTGAATAAAAAATGAGTAGTTATTAGGGGCACCTGGGTGGCGGTTGGTTAAGCGTCTGACTTCGGCTCAGGCCATGATGTCACGGCTCATGAGTTCGAGCCCCGCGTCAGGCTCTGTGCTGACAGCTCAGAGCCTGGAGCCTGCTTCCGATTCTGTGTCTCCCTCTCTCTCTGTCCCTTGCCTGCTCACACTCTTTCTCTGTCTCTCAAAAATAAACATTAAAAAAATTTTTTAAAAATGAGCAGTCATTAAGCACCATTGGATCCTTTCATGTTTTTCACTCCCTCGGTCATTTGTTCAGGGATATTTCTGGAGTTCTATCTGTGCTATTTGCTGAAGCTATAATGTCGATGCTGTAAGGGTAGAGAAAAACAGAAAGTTGTTGTTTTGCTTTTTGGGGGACTTTTTGTGTCGTAGGGAAAAATGGAAGGGTTAATGAACTATTTGAAATTATTTACTCATTTTAATGTCGATCTAAACGAACCTGAGTTCTGAGGTGACTTCATGTGCCTCGTCGAAAACTATGTTAAAAGAGGTCTCCAGTCACAAAATATCGCCAGCAAGTGCAGACTTGTGAGGACTCAGGGGACTGGGGGTAAGAGAAGGAGTCTGTCCGTTCTGCGTAGAAAGAACCAGAAAGCGGCCGCTTGGTCTCAGGTTGTTAGACGAAATCGCGACGTGCTTTGAAATGTGATGTTTTCAACTGCTGTGTTTTTTTTTTGTTGTTTGTTTTTTTGTTTTCTCGTAATTGGAACAACATACTAATTTCTACAAGTTTGTGACTACTAACAGACAGCAATCACCTCACAGACTTGTACCGAAGAGACGAGACCATCCAGGTGACAGGAAACGGCCATGTGCAGAGCCCTCGCTTCCCCAACAGCTACCCCAGGAACCTGCTTCTGACGTGGCGCCTCCGTTCCCAGGAGAAAACAAGAATACAGCTGGCCTTTGACAGTCAGTTCGGATTAGAGGAGGCGGAAAATGATATCTGCAGGTGAGTGGGGAGAAACGCAGGTCAGGGGTCACGTCCAAGGGGAAGAAACGATGGATGTAAAACCTCGCATCGTGCTTTCCTTTGGGGACCCGCCCGGATCCGAGCGGACAAAATACAGGGGGCACAGGCTTTGTCTGCAGAGGGCCCGGTCACAGAACCCCAGGTACGCACCCGTCAGAGCCAGGCCACCGGGCTGCTGGGGAAGGGCCCCTGTGTTGGCCGGGCCTCGAGCAGCCTTTGGGAGCACATAGATGCATCCAGCATCCCGCGATACCCGCAGCCACGTCACGTGGCTGTAAGGAGCGTGTAAGGAGCCCCTGTAGGGCTCCGGGAACTGACCCTGGCCGTTGTAGCCCGCGCACTGGAAGGTGGTGATGGTGAGGACCATGTCAGGGCCTTACCCTGAAATCCTGGGCCTCAGAGAAGAAAGAAACATCACCCCCCCCTCAGATGGTCCGTTTGCCGTCCTTTTCTGGGTCTGCTCGATCATCTTGTCCCTTCTAAGCCTGTGTATCGGAGAGCGCCCTGGCTGTTCTGCAAATTGCCTGCTCACAGCGTCGCAGTCACTGAATTAGCATGTAGGGGACGGGAGGGCTTTGTTTCCTTTCTGTGCTTCCCACACGCACGGGTTCTGCAATGCCAAATCCTTTCAGCAGGTTTATTTTCCTCTGAATAAGAAGAGGGTGCCTCAAATTTGGCTGTCCTTTGTCGCATGTTGATTATGCTGACAGCTTTTGTTGTGTGGCTGTTTCTTCCAGATTAACAGCAGTGCCTGTTACTTTCTAGGACCACAGAGGGTAATGTATGCCAGAAGGCAGACACAAATACGTGCCCCAAGAGCCGGCTCACGTTACAGAGAGGACACACTCCAGCGGGTCTTGTGTCTTGTCACCCTTGAAAGGGAGAACTGATTTTCTGTGCTGGAGAAAGAGTTGGTGCAGGGAAAAAAAAAAAAAAAATGTTTTTTTGAGGACTGTTCAGGGGTGATGGCATGAAAGGGAAGCCAGGTCTCCATGATGAGGTGAGGTTTTGATCCGGGTAGATGGGAGCTGTGTCAGCACCCATGCCTTGAAAATGAAGACACTAAGGGTAGTTTCCTTTCTGGACCTTTCAGCCAATCCAGTTGTGTCTCAAAATTCATGGAGGCAGATAGAGGAGTAAGAGGCAGGGAAGGGGACAGGAAGAAGGAAAAGACAGACTGACTTCGTCTCAGGGAAAAACTACGCTGATGGATTTAAACCACAAGAAAGTGACCTTTGGTGGTATTTACGAAGTTTCGAGTACACTCATTCTTTGCGCGGTAACTGTGATTTACACATATTGTATATAAAATGCAATGCGCGGGGCGCCTGGGTGGCGCAGTCGGTTAAGCGTCCGACTTCAGCCAGGTCACGATCTCGCGATATCTCGCGTGATCTCGCGTGAGTTCGAGCCCCGCGTCAGGCTCTGGGCTGATGGCTCAGAGCCTGGAGCCTGTTTCCGATTCTGTGTCTCCCTCTCTCTCTGCCCCTCCCCCGTTCATGCTCTGTCTCTCTCTGTCCCAAAAAGAAATAAACATTGAAAAAAAAAATTAAAAAAAAAAAAATGCAATGCGCTTGATTTCCTGCCATCTGTTCCCAAGCCTCCTTGATGTTTACATTGTAATATTTTATTGCTTGAATAATGATTCTTTGCGAGTGCTTCTCACCTTCCAAGCACCGCATAAACATGAAGTAATTAATTTACACACCACCCAAGAGATACCCAGCCGGTGAATTTGTGTAAACCTCTTACTATGCTCAGAGGGAAACTGAGGGAAAAGGACGGAAGGGCCCCAGAAATCACCGTCAACGAAGTGTAGTCGCCCAGTCGTTACACGATCCCGCCCGGTCCAGTAAAAGCTCTGTGCCTCCTGGTGGACTTTCTCCATATTCAGCCGCCATGTTTCTCGTGCTGATCCCGCAAGGGCAGTTGTGAAGAACATATCAAGCGGGTTGAGTCTACGACCGCTGTTCGCCCAGAGTGCCCATCCTTTGCGTTGTGACTTTAGCATTCAGAGACATTCGGGGAGAGGCAGAGTGACTGATGGCCGGAACTGAAGGGCAGATAGTTCAGCTCATAAGTAGAATGTCCCGAGATTTGGGGTGTCCTGAAAGTAAAGTCACTGATCCCTGGAAGATGTGCACTGTGTCCCTGAAGAGAGTCTACTGTGTGATGGAAAGGTTATATGGAACATTGAAAGAGGCCTTCCCCACCTCCTCAGTCCTGGCATTCTGTGTTTCTCTGACCAGCATCAGAGCCGAACCATCCATGGTCGTCACCTCATCCACACCCTGGTTTAACCAGATACCTCCAGTATTTCTTAGGGCACCTCCCTCCCCCAAATCATAATGCTTTTCACTTTGATAACCATCCTAGTTTATTATAGGATCCTTGCAAAAGACAGTTTCCAAAAGGGAAGAGAGCTTTTTATTTTATTTTACCATCTATTTTCTGTAATGAGATGATGTAACATAATGCTGATTCCACATGCTGTATAGATACGGATCATTTCTTAAGGGACCACTGGATGTGGCGAATTAATTAAAAGTGGGAATTGGTTTGAAAACCTTTATATAGTAAATATTTGCGCATGTAATTAAAGCTGGGTCTCCAAAAATAGGACAACAGATTATAATTATTACTTTTCCTAGGAAACCCTTCCAAGCCAGATGTTCAGAAAGTGGCCCATTTTGATGACTGTTGATTTGGGAATACTCATGGCTAAATGTGCATAAACGTTCTTTCAGATTATTGACGTTTGAATTTGAAAGACTGAACCCAAAGACTGGCTTTCCTGTAAAAATTTCTGTAGGCTTTAATTTTCATGTTAGGTGATAGTCATGAGAAATCACATATGTTACTTTTAATTTCTCCGGGGAAGGATGAATGTCAAAGCGTGCTGTAATCAAAATTTGTTTATTTCTGTCACATTGAAACTAGGTATGATTTTGTGGAAGTTGAAGATGTATCTGAGACCAGTACCGTAATTAGAGGGCGGTGGTGTGGACACAAAGACGCTCCCCCCAGAATAACATCAAGAACAAACCAAATTAAAATAACATTCAAGTCTGATGACTACTTCGTGGCTAAACCTGGATTCAAGATCTATTATTCTTTTGTGGTAAGTATCCTAACCGCCCTGTGATTAAAAGCAGACACTGGTTTCACGAAGTACAGAGATCGTTTTCTATGATGAAATGCAGTGGTGTGAGGGTGAACTGTGTTAATTCTCCGTGGGATGCTCCATTACTGCCCTACGGCCAACATGGTATAAAGCTTTCTGGAGTAAGGAGCACTGTTTTGATCTATTAGGTCAACCCTTGGGTCTACGCATAGTAAACAGAAAAAGGGAAATGGTTGATATTAGTAACGCAGTGTTACCTCTGGTTCAGCTGATGCAAGGTAAATGCAGAGCCAAATAAAAGGCATGTGAGAGTTGAGTATCTTTAGTTCAAAGAGTTGTCTGTGTCATTCCAGCCACAGAGAAGAGTCTGGACGATTTCAGCTGAAATTACCCAGACGTGGGAGGGGTCTCTGTCATGATCATGGAGCCCTAGCGTTGTCAAGAGTCGTAAAGTTCGTGAACTTCCTCAAGTAGACCCAGGAGTGTGGCACTGTTGTGTTGGCTACACTCCTGCTTAGTCGTGGTCTCACCTCTGCTTAACACCTCCACAGCCCTTCCCAGGTTTAAGTGGATCTAACCGTTGGAAAATGCTCAACCTCTTGTTGAGTCAAAATCTGCATGGTAGTCAATTCTCGTTGTTGGGCACATGCGATCAGGTGTCTCCTTTACTCAGTCAGGTATTGATAAGACTCTGTAAGGTTCCTGCTCACTGTCAGCCTCTGTCCGGTGCAGTAGATATCACGGTGAGCAAGACAGACAGGGTTCTCGAGCCCCTGGGAGCTCATAATCTCGTAGGGATGGCAGCCTATTAAAAAGCTGTAATAAGGGAGAACAGTGAACAAAGGCGAAAGTACCGGGTTCTGTGAGTTCGGCTCAGGGAGACATTGCCATAATTTTACCTGTCCGTGACCTTGGCTATCCCTGAACCCTTCTTGTGTTCGTAGCGTGTGACCTTTTATTCTCCCATGAGCACGCTTCATTCCCGTTCAGTCTGTCTTTATCCGTCTTCAAAGCATGGATGTCAAAATCGAATCCAGGGCTACGGATGGAGTCACTGTGTGTTTTGTCTCCCCTCCTGTGGGTTTTTTTTTTTCTTTTTCGCAAAATAGTGAGCTATTAAATGCTAAGTGAATTCTACATCAGAATAAATGAAAAAATAGCATGAGGTGACACCGCTTCCCGTTTTAATTTGAAAATAATCCATCAGGCATGATTTACGTTACTGCAAACACATCAGTGCTGCTCAGTGTTAAAACTCAAGGGCGAACCTTTGGTTTCTCTGTTTCTGTCTTTTAATGTGTGCAGTGCTGTTCTGTTCTCCACTGTTCACGGGCTGCACAGGTTGGGCATGTTGGGATGGTGATGGATAGGCTTAGGGAAAGACCTTTTTTCCCTTAAAACATCAAGAAGTGTTAGTGCTGACGGATAGACTTTCTGTGAAACTTGACGACTAAACTGAACGGTCCGTAAGTCAGTTAGAAACACCCTAACTCTCATACAGTGTCATTCAGGCAAAATAACTCCTTTTCTTTTTTTTTTTTTTTCAACGTTTTTTATTTATTTTTGGGACAGAGAGAGACAGAGCATGAACGGGGGAGGGGCAGAGAGAGAGGGAGACACAGAATCGGAAACAGGCTCCAGGCTCCGAGCCATCAGCCCAGAGCCCGACGCGGGGCTCAAACTCACAGACCGCGAGATCGTGACCTGGCTGAAGTCGGACGCTTAACCGACTGCGCCACCCAGGCGCCCCAAAATAACTCCTTTTCTATGGAAGAGGCAGCACAGGTATGGATTTGGGGGGAATGAATAGTCCTTTTTGGAGGTGTTCGAGCTCACGGTGCCGGCCCATCACCCATTGAGTGACCAGCATTAAGCGGCATGTTGAGTGACCTCTGAGTCTGGCTGGAAACTGGCGTCACTCACTCGCTCACCTCCACCAGGACATTAATTGTGGGTTTTAGGAGCGAGAATACTCATAATTTTTGGTGTATTTCCCTACTGATCTCTTGGTCTGCATTTTTGAGGACAGATCCAGGCTCCTTTTCGGTTTCTCAAGGCGTCTGGCACCAAAGAGCATCAACTAGAGCCAGAGAGCTTTGGTGGCTGAACTCCAAGAGGGGGAATGAGCTTCACCTACAGGGGTGTCTGGACTACAGATAGGTGGGCTTTTTTTTTTTTAATGTTTACTTATTTTAGAGAGAGAGCGTGCGTGAACAGGGGAGGAGCAGAGAGAGAGAGAGAGAGAGAGAGAGAGACAGGATCCGAGGCAGGCTCTAGGCCCTGAGCTGTCAGCACAGAGCCCGACGCAGGGCTCAAACTCAGGAACTGTGAGATCATGACCTGAGCTGAAGTTGGACGTTTAACCGACTAATCCCCCCAGGCGCCCCAAAGATCTGTGTGGCTTTTGATAAAAGCCTGTTTCTTGCTCAACAGGGATAGAAGGTCACTATGGCTTGACCGGTGTATTGGAGAGATCATTTTATTTTACTTTTTTAAGTGTATTTATTTACTTGGAGAGAGAGAGAGCATGCTCTGGGGAGGGGCAGAGAGGGGCAGCGAGGGGGGAGGGGAGAGAGAGAGAGAGAGAGAGAGAGAGAAAGAAACCCAAGCAGACTGCACTGCCAGCACAGAGTCCGATGTGGGGCTCAAATTCACCAACTGGGAGCTTACGACCTGAGCCAAAATCTAGAGTTGGACGCTGACTGAGCCACCCAGGTGTTCCGGGAAGATCATTTTATTTGTGTTTAAATTGTACTTGCAGAGACTTTAAAAGGGCAGTGTTTCTAAAGCCAGATGCTACAGAGACTGGGCCTAAAACCTAAAGTTGACCACCTTTAAGCTGATACAGAGACAAGGGATTAAACACAGCAGACGCTCTCCGAGTATATCTGAGCGACTATTTTTACAATGTTACGCAGCCCCACAAAACTTGTAACGGTCACAGGCAGCTGTTTTTTGCCATGCCTACCTTCAGGCTAGATCTAGGGAAATTTGAGCAGAGAATAGTTCCTGAGGAGTGAGTGTCCTCTTGGAAAATGGCAGCTAGCTCTCTGGGTAGGTCGGGACCACCTCCCTTCTCATCTCTACCTTTTCACCTGTCTGCTTCGCATGGGACATCCTTCTAACTGGTACCTCAGTGACTCTCCGGGTGCAGAAGGAGTTGTCCTAGATGCAACTCGCAGGTGCACGGGACCACAGGAGCCCTGTGCCCTGGAATCACATCTATGTGATCTGTACCTGTCGCATCTTTGCAGTACCCAGTCCCATGTGCATATTTGCTTAGGTTTTCATTCCACCAAAGTGTGAGTGACTCATGGTTCACATCACGATCACTTATTTGTGGTCACAAGTGGTTCACAAGTTACAATTTTGTGTGATGTGCTTGGGATTCGATCTTGTACCTTTTTTTTTTTCACAGTACCTGTCTCAGTCTCTCCTAGAGCACAGCCTCATGGGACCAGAGTTTTGCTGTAAAGCTCACTTTGGATCGACTAAGGTTTCCCTACTTACCAATGGTCTGATATTAAACAAGTCTCTTCCCCTTTCCTGTCACATGTATCAAATGATGATAATTGGCACTGGTGTGAGGCTTTTAAATGGTACCAAATACTTCGTGCCGTGCCTAGGATGTAGTAAATGGTCAATAAATAATGGTGCTAATTATCCCACCTTTACAGTCACTAACTGTGTATATATATGTGTCTTCCAAGTTAACGGTGTTTAAAAAATTCAGCTGAGTAAATTTTAGACGTCTTGTTGGCTGTATTCAATGATTTGCTCATGAGGCAGCCCCCAAGCTAGCCGACAGGAGGGAGCTGCAAGGAGGTATGTGAACAGAAAGTCTGATATACGCAGAAGGGAGCGGGAACAAGGGAGTTCTGCTGGGCAAAAAGCTGAGTGAGTTAGTGCAAAGTTACTTGTGTTTAGAAGACAGCAGGGATCTGTCAGGTAGATTATGCACTAGAGCTGATGAGGAGATTCCTGACTGACTGCTTTAAGAATCCATTTGGGGGGAAACCAGAACTGTAAGTAGGTCTCAGTTCGGTCACATGGGCCTTAGCATGAGTGACTCCATTTTAAGCCTGTTGTCTTATTTTCAGCATTCATAATGAACTATTCAAGGGTCTTCTTGCTGTGTGTATTCTACACAGTGCCTTATACATGGCTAGCTAGCCCATTTGTTGAGTTGACTCTTTCCAGGTAAAATATGATTCGTTAGAACTGCCTGATTTCAGTTTTTGCTCTCCTGCTCAGGCTTTTTTCCTTGATTTCACTCCACTGTGGAGAAGAGGTAAACGTCAGAGGGCATAATTAGGCAGAATGGATAATGTTATCAAATCCTTGTTAGCAAGATGTGGTTGTCTAAATAAATCAAGCTCTCCCACCTCCAACTCACTTTGTCGGGGAATGTCAGGAATCTGTTAAGTAGGTCTTTGGAAAGGTATCCAATTACAAGGCTCCCATTGGATTCCCAGAAGGCACCCGGCATGAGTGTGAATCTCAGCTCTACCCTTTACTACGGTTTGTTCATCCATAAAGTGGTGGTCATACTGCCTGAGATGAAGTAGTCATGAGGATGAAATTAGACAACTTTTGTAGAGTGTTCTGCCTGGAACTTATTCATTCCTCAAATATCTGCTGTTCTGACTACTCTCGTCGTCACTGGTGTTATTGACACATCGGGTGACAGGTGAACTCGACATTCCCACGCAAACGGCCCAGCTGTCCTGTGTAGGTGGGCACGTGCATGCCCACCTCAGGCCGTAATCCGCTTCCTTTGTCCACGGTAGAAATATTTTCTTGTACGTTGTAACAAACCTAAAAACGTTTATTGGTGTGAGTGAGTTTGTGCACGGCGCACACGTGTTTAATGTAAGGGTCATTTTTTTTTTCATTCAAAAACAAAAAATGAAGTCATTTTAAAGCTACTCAAAAACCTTCTTTTTATTAAATAATTCTAGTTTATTTCATAACTTGAAATCCGCTAGTGTCTATTACAAACAATTAAAAAAGCAATTTTATCAGATCAGTTGCTTAAGTACATATCTCTAGTTTGAATTTCTAGCAGTGAAGTTAGGATTTCCATTGAGATTGAAACTCTGCATGAAGCATGGTTTTGCCTTGTAAGTAATTATTCCAAATAGAAAAAGAAAAGGAAGAAGGGAAGGAAGGAGAGCAAACAGGAGGAATAAAACCCAGGAACTGAATAAGATAGGGTTCCCAATTGTAGCACCTTTTGCAGATTCTAATTTTGTTTAGTCTAAGGCTTACCAGTTGCTTAAAGAAAAACAAACTAATGGTGTGGGCAGTTCACTCTGTTCCCCTAAGCCGAATTCTCAGAAGGAGCTGGAGAGCAAAGGACGCCTTCACTTTCTCTGTAAAATGTGTGGAAATGCTGTCCTAATTTTCACAGATGAAATCGTTGGACATCCTGAACGTGTACGGCTGCTCTGGCCACACAGCCAGGACTATGCGTAGATCAAAGGACTGTCGTGGTCAGGGTGGTGACCACACAGCAGCTCTCCCCGTCAGTTTCTTCCTTTCAAATAGATCCTACTGAAGGTTTGGGGGCTGTGAGATTGTTCATTGAATACCTACTGTGAGCTAGACCCAGCTACGTCCAGCGCCCTGGAGATCCAGCCTGAAAAAGGCAGTGTGTCTGCCCTCAGGACCTCGCCTGGTAGTGGGCACAAATGGGCAATAAATGCCTAAGTAACTAGGGAAGTCAGGACGCGTTCACAAACCACAATTACTTGCAGTTCGGTAAAGGCAGGAAAGAAGATAGACATGGGTAGTGTGATGGAGAGTGATGGACAGCTAGAGTGTCATGGCGGGAGGCACTGTGGGAAGCCGTGGGAGAAAAGAACAGCAGATCCTAAGACCCTAACACAGAAACGAGAAGATGTCTTTCGCGTGACAGTCAGTAATAGTTCTCTTGCTGTCTTGGGATGCAGGCTGCTGGAAGGGAGCAGACGTAAGGGGGGGAACACAACAGCACCTAACGGCCCTCAGTCAAGAGTGAGAAAGGAGGTTTCCCATCTCCGCCCATCTTCTCGTGCGTCTCTCAAGGGTCCCAGCGCTTGGACCAGGGGTCAGCTAAGTCCAGACACCGAGAAAGTGTCAGCAAGGTTTCAGACAATGTGTGGGGCAGGGACAGGGTCCAGCAGGAGGGGAGCAGAGCAGGAGGGACAGATGTGGGCTCTAGAAGCCCGAAGTTGCCGGGGCCTGCCACGTTGGCGAGCCTGGCAAGGGGTTCAGAGGCTGTGGGGCGAAGCACATTCTTAAGGACAGAGTCTCCCTTTTGTGGCCCTTCGTAGGCAAGGGGAGATAAATGTTCTTAGTGAAATTTTACAAATGTCCTAAAGTGTCACTAATTATATAGAATGTTTTGAGGAACCAGGAGTCTCTTTGGAAAGGGTGAGTGAACTCGTTTTAATCAGATTGCTTTCCTAAAACCTGAACACATAATGAGAACTTTAATAGAACTCGTGAAGGACTGAAGAGCAAAATTTAGTACAATCTCGGAGCGAAGGATGATTTCTGAAAGGGTGTGGCTAGGTCCAGAAGCACATTGTGGGTGAAGGGAATGAAGGGCAGGTTGAACTCTTGCAGGAGGTGGGGGTAGGGAGCAGAAGAGGAAGAGATAGATTAAAAAAAAAGTTTAAGGAAACAGGAGGAGACAGAAAAGTGAGGTGGAATGAAGTCCCATGATAATAGCACGTGGCCCTGCCCAACTCTTATTTCAATGCGTTATTCAACAGGCTTTTTACTGAGCGCGTATTATGTGCCGTGCAGTAGGGTCCGTACTGGATAGAGCGTAGTGAAGAAATGCTTTATGGTCCTGCTGTCCTGTCATAGAACTTATAATTTGGCACAGTCCTGAGGTGGAGGAGGAGAATATATTTTAAAATAATAATAATGAAAATACAATAACGATAGCATCCAACCATCTGGGTGACCGTGAGGATTAAACGTATGAGGCATCGCGTGTGCAGAGTCTAACTCAGGCCCTGGCACGTCCTCAGTAATCACTATTCTGCTACGGACCTATGCACTACGGGAAGACGGGTTTCAAGAAAAATGTGGAAGGGAGTCGCAGTATCTTAGATACCTAGTGCTTGGCCAACCGTCTTATTTTTCAAGTGAGGCGGTGAACACAGGTGACATAACTTTGCGAACGAGAGAGGTTAGGAGTTTGCCTGTGGTCACAGAGCTCACACATAGGCGCCATCCATGAACTATGAAAGCTGTGGACCCTCCAGAAAAAAATAGATGTGTATAAAATTGTGCATAAAATCTCAGGGAATACCCATGTTTCATCCACGATGTCCTGTGGGTCCATGGAGGCAGCAAAGAGCTCCATGCATATTATCTGTAGGTGTTATCTGACTTTGGGGTTATTTTCTTCCACGCTGACGAGTCCTTTCCAACACAGTGTTGAAATAATCCTTTACTACTGTAATTAATTTTCCTCATAAACCCCATGTGCTAATCACATGAGCAGATGACTCCCCATGTGCTGAGTAAACACATTTTCAGCTTTGAGAGAGAGGCTGTTTAATGACACTTGGACGGTCCAGCATCCTGTTGATCTAGTATTTAATTATGCAGGCACGCTACAGGTCGACTTTTGTCCTTGAGAACCAGAAAGTCGTCACAACTTTAAATGGCTGTGCCTCTCTATATACCCATAACTTTCTCTCTATAACCAGGCTCTTTGATGCACTAATATTTTCGTAGCTGGAGCCAAAAAGAAAAATGAAGGAAAAAGCCATTTGACTAAATTAGAAAAGGCTTGCATATTTAAGACATGCCTGAAACAGAGCAGTATTTCTTCCCTGAAGAGCTATGAAGCGATCCTCAGTAAAAAATATCTCTGCCTAATGTTCCCTTATAAATTCAGGAGATATTTCTGAGACCTTGGTGTGGCTAATAAGAAAATGATAATCCTGTGTGGGAGAAAGGCACACCAGGATGGCCCTGGGCATCGCAGTGATGACGTGTGGGGGGCATTCGGGGCCCACGGGCAAGGGGAGCACTTGACTTCGTGCAGACGGACATTGTGGGTAGAAGAGAATGCCCCCCTGTCTTCCGAGGTTCTGGGTCTGGGGGCCCCCAGGTTACACCAACAAAAGCGACAACAGCGAGAGAAAAGCACTGTATTAACACGGGCATCTCGCATACACTCGGGAGCCCTCAGTGATGAGTAACTCAGAGGGGCGGTTCAACATCTTAACGACAGAACAGCACATCTTTGGAGAAGGAACGAGACAAAGGAAAAGGACCCTGAGTCTGCAGGGCAGCAAATTGTGGAAGATGAATACTCGGAGACTCATGGAATGTGAGGGCCAGTGAGTCAGGTTTGATGGGTAGATTGCTCTGGTGCTGCTCTAGGGTGATAAGGGTCTAGGGTTATCGCTGGTGACGGACCTTGTCCTTTCTGGTAGAGAGGGGAAGGGGGACACGTTTACAAATTTGTATCCTGCTTCCAGGCATATAGGGGAGGGCAGAGAGCTTGCCCTTTGTCTCTTCTGTTCAGCTGCCTTCAGCTCAAAATAATCTTTATGCCAAAGCGACATATCTTAGGGTCACATATTCTGTTCCCCTTCACTGGACTGGGTCAGGCGGGGTGTTGCCTAGATAAAGGCACAAAGACAATAAAATAAGGTAAATAAATAAATATGTACGTACATACATACGTACATACAAGGCATTTCAGAATATTGTGTGGCATACATTCAAAGTGTTGGAGGTGAAAGTTGCTAACCCCTTAATGTACTTTCTTTATTCTAGCCAGTACAAAAGAGACACAAGAAGCCAAAAAATCACCAGAAGACCAGCTGTATTAATGGTGAAAGAAACACCAAAGCTCAAGGCTGTCTTGTAAAACTAGAGTAGACAATGTGTCTGGAACCCAGAGCCAGAAGGCATGTGTACTTCTGTGATGCAAATTCACACCCAAAGATTCTTTTAAGGAGTCCAGGGTCCTTAGAAGAGACCAGGGAACACTTACAGGCCCCTCCCCCTGCAGGGACGATGTAGGTCTGGTCACAAAGAGTCGAACGGGCAGGAGAGCCGGTGAGGATGGCCAATTCCATGCCCACCCATGCTTAGCAGGTGGGCCCAGCAAGTGGAGGGGAGGGGAGACGCTTCCTGATGGTTGGGGTCCAAGGCAGGCAGCCCAAGAGAGAAACGAGGAAAGGGGATGTGGTGGAGGAAGAATAGGAGGAGGGAAGAAGCGATGAAGGGAAGAACTTTGGGATGAAAGACACCAGAAATGTTTGTTGATATCTCCATATCTGTGAACTGAGGCAAGAATAGAGACAGAAGCGTTTCCCCTACGGAAGAGCAAGCAGAGAGCTGTGTGTTCCATGAAGGGTTCAAGCCCACAGTGATTAATGCTTTGGTTTTTCAGTCGGGCATCTCCGGTAACAGTCCTTGGGAACTCAGTCTCCCCTCTGCTCTGGCTCTAAGGAGAGCTGGTCGACCTGCTTCATCTCTGTAGGGATCAGCCACTTTGGCAAGTTGAAGGTCCCTGGAACTTAAGGGAAACACCAGCCTCCCGTCCTAGCTGAACAAAGGGATTAGAAATTAATCATGTAGACAGGACTCATGTAGCATTGAAAACACCTGCCCTTGCTGTTCCCTTTATCCGTGGGAATGTGACCCATGAAGGCTGCCCTCCACTCAACATTGCTTCTGTCACCTGTGAAAATATTGAGCCACCGGTTCAAAGTGACTCGTCCTTATTTTGCGATGGAAAATTGGAGTCAGGCAGGCAAAAAAATAAATCAAAAAGATTAAAAAAGGCATGGAGGCACCCCTGACAGAGAGAGATACCCGAATAAAGAATCAAGTAATCATTGCTTCTTGGCTAGGCCCTGCTGATCACTTCCTGATTGGTCTTTCCACCTCCTGTCGCTCACCTCCATTCTGTCCTGAGTGTGTTCCTTGCTAAAGGAGAACTGTGGCCAAATCATTTCCCTACCTAAAAACTTGCGAATGACCTCCAGTTTCCTATGAAGCATCTCAAACTGAAAGCCTTCCGTGTTCTGACGCCAGCCTGACATCCAATTCTCTCTTCTCCCTAACTAACACCAGATTTTCCGCCTCTAATCCCTGGCATTTAATTTTCATATCTGTATCATATCTGTCCTCAGAACTCCAAGCCCTCCTCTGTCAAAGCATATTCATGTCAAAACTACTCCTCCTTAGCTCCTCAATCATATATACTGCCCCCCCCCATCAGGCACCCAGATTGTTGGTCTTTATCAATACTATGGTTTTTCTTTTCTTTTTTTTTTTAATTTTTTTTTTTAACATTTTATTTATTTTTGAGACAGAGGGAGAGAGAGCAGGGGGAGGCTCAGAGAAAGAGGGAGACACAGAATCCGAAACAGGCTCCAGGCTCTGAGCTGTCAGCACAGAGCCCGACACGGGGCTCAAACCCACGGACCGCGAGATCATGACCCGAGCCGAAGTCAGACGCTCAACCGACTGAGCCACCCAGGCGCCCCAACACTATGGTTTTTCAAAGAAAAAATAAGATACACACATCCCAGATACTTCTGGACATATGTAGAATAGTAATAAAGAAAAAGAGAAAAAACAAACACCAGAAGTTCCCATCACCCAAATATAAGTACTATGAATATTTTGATGCCTTTCTTTCCAGTCTTTTTTTTTTTTTTAATGAACTGTTGTACAGGCCTCGCTGACTCTCCTTGAGGGCAGGGAATTGGCTTATTCCTGAAGGTTCTTCACAGGGTGTTGTTCTAAGTAGGTCTGGAAATGTTTAATTGAGCTGAACCAGCAAGTATTGAGTTCCTATGACGCATCTGATAATTTGGAGTAAAAACTATAAAAGCAGTTGCCAGAGATTATAAAGATGCCCTAACAGGAAATTGCCTGTGTTTTTCCAGACTTAAGTCTTAAGTTGTACCAACCTACCGATGGCCCTTAGCTGTTGAGGCCCAGGATTCACTGGGCACTGGCGGGGGGGATGGGGACTGTGAGGATGGAAGAGTGGGGGCCATTGTTGGGCTCAAACGTCAAGGGAGCTGTGGAGGGGAGGCGGGTATTCCGCTTCTGAAGTCTGTCTTCACCACGTTGGCACCTCAAGGAGCATATAGTTGCATCCGTAACAGCCTGACTTCAGCAGCTCTCACTTCGGACTATGTCATTGTGACATCAGAGCAGACATGGCTTGGTCCTCTGTTGATGCACTTGCTGAGGTGGCCTCTCTCATGCAGAATGTCAGCGGCCTGGAAAGACTAAGGGCTTCGTAATAAAGGCAAAAATGGGGGCGCTCGGGGAGCTCAGTCAGTTAAGCGTCCAGTTTCAGCTCAGGTCACGATCTCACGGTTCGTGGATTCCAGCCCCACATCGGGCTCTGTGCTGACAGCTCGGGGCCTGGAACCTGCTTTGCATTCTGTATCTCCCTCTCTCCCTCTGCCCCTTCCCTGCTCACACTTTGTTTCTCTGTCTCAAAAATAAATAAACGTTAAAAATCTTTTTAAAAAATGCGGTGGCAAAATGTCTTTGAGGTCTTGACGGCCTCTTATTCGGAGGGTCTCTGCAAAGGCCTCGAGAGCATTCCAGGTTTTCAAGACACTCCAAGGCCCCTTGTTTGATTTTTTTTTTTTTTTGAGGTTTTCTGTATAGGATAGAGGACCTGTGAATCAGAAACACTCAAGTTCACATCTGTGTATGATCTGTGAGACCCAGGACATACATTTAAACTGCCCCCGCTGCTGTTTCTTCATTTGCAAAGTCAGAAGGAACCACCTGCATCGTAAAACTGTGTGAGGATTACCTGTGAGACGTACGGGCTTGATGTGCACTTGGTGTGCACCAGGTGGAACTATTATATTATTACTACTGCTACTGTTACCATTCAATGCCTTGGAAGGTTAGAATCGAATTACGTAGTCCAAGGTTAAGGGCTCTTGCGTCTCAGTCCAGATGTGCCGCCGTAACAGAACACCATAGCCTGGGTGGCTTAAAAAATTTTTATTTTTCACAGGTTTGGAGCCTGGGAAGTCCAGGTTCAAGGCCCTGGCAGATTTGGTGTCTGATGAGGGCCCACTTAATTCATAGTTGGCCGTCTTTTTGCAATAACTTCACATGGCAGAGGGGTGAGGGAGCTCTCTGGAGGCTCTTTTATCAGGGCACTAATCCCATTCATGACCTCGTCACCTCCCCGAGGCCCCAGTACATCTCACTGGGGGTCGGGTCGCAATATATTAATTTGTAGGGGGGACCCAACAGTGAGTGTGCAGCGTGTTAAACCAGATGAACACCGGAGATCTTGGACTAAGAGTGAGGTCAGACCTAGGAGCAGCCGTGTGGTGTGATTCCGGTGCCGGGTTGGAAACCTGGGTACGCCCTGAGTCGGTTGTGGGAAAGTAAACCCTTACTGGCTCTTTTCCGTTCCGCTGTTTTAGATACACAATCCCTTTGTCCCCCTTGAACTCTTCCTGAAAATATCTGGAAATATACTTTCAATATGAAGATTCTAATTTTAGTAGTATATTTAGATTTGAAAAATTCCTTGAGGTCACGGCTGTAGGAAGACATTCATTCCTCACCGAACTCTACAAAACACTCTGCAAATAGCACCTAAAATATTCCTTTGGCTCAAAGACAAGTCAGATGTCTGAAGCGTTGAGCCGTTTGAGGCCACAAGTACCCAATGTCATCTTCTGGCATTCCCCTCCCCACCCTGGCCCCGAAATACTAAAACTGGCTATTTTCCTGGAGAAAAAAAATACTAAACCACCAAGTATTTTTAATCTCTACAATAAATATCTTTAGAACAGACAAAAAAGAAATATGAATTTGTAATAGAAACTTACTTCATATAGCAATAGTCGTAACCTAAAGAGAGAGAGAGAGAGAGAGAGAGAGAGAGGGGGAGAGAGAATCTTAAGCAGGTTCCACACTCATCTTGTGCCCAACACATGGGGCTCGATCCCACATGAACTTGAGCTGAAATCAAGAGACAGTCAGACACTTAACCAACTGAGCCACCCAGGTGCCCTGGAAAGGTTTTTTTAATTGTTAAAAAATATTTATAAATATAAACGCATAGTCTTAAGCAAAAAAAAAAAAAAAAAAAAATCATTTCCAAAGAAAAATCAGTTATAAAGGCAGAGGTCTAAATTGAAATTTCAGACCAGCGCTTTATTTTTGATTTCATTAGTTAGAACAAACAACTGTAAATGATCCATTTTCTTCTGTGCCTTTTGAGAGTTTCCCTTGTGTAACAAAAATCTATGCTATCATCAATATGAAAATAAAATGGCTATTTCTAAGGCCGGGTGTAGGCAGAATGACAAAGATCTTTTTGTGCCTCCAAAAGGATTTGGAATTGTCTATAGCCCGGACTCCCATGTCATCTCACCTTTGCCCCAAAGGCTCTTTCCTCACAAATTGAAACCACTGCCAAATCTTTCACGTAGGCCAGGCTCAAATTAGTTCTCTAATGAACTAGGTCACTCCTTTATGCTACATGCATTTGGCAGATCTCTGTCTCTCCATCAGGTTTCACAGTAGGTCCTGGGGGTGCAAAGAAGATGGGAACTCTGCCCCCCAGACAGTATAGTTAAGACAGGCGGATAAGCAGTGACTGAAATGCAAAGCCCAAGGTCGGGGAGGGGAGGAGAGAAAAGGTAACCGTGTCTGATGGAAAGAGAAGGTGGTCAGGAAATGAGTCACAAAGGGAACAGTCCCAGGACCAAGACAGAGGTGGGGAATCATTCAATCCAAGCAGAGGGAACAAAATGAGTCACTGACTGATAACGGCTTAAAGCCTTACCCGGCCCAAGTTATTTGCATTTAAAAGCAATAAATCCTAAAGCTAAAAGGAAGGAAATCAGCCAAAGGCAGTTTAGGCTTAAGCCACAGAGAATGATTTAGACAGCTTGAAGCATCCAGGTTGGAAGGAAATGACCCCGAATCAAGTGTTTGCGTTAGAACCATAGAAGGATTTTTATTTCTTTGAATGTAGGTGCTCAGAACTTAGCCCAGACTTACAGAACCAGAATCTCAGGGAGAGGGTGTTCAGAACTCTTCTCCGTGGAGGCCCTTGGGCTGATTGTGGTGTATCCTTTTGCAAGAATTCTTACCCTATCAGCGGAGCTCCAGAATTCATACTGTTCTCTGACGATACCATCCCTGAGTTTGTTCCGGCTACTCACTTCACTTGAACGTGCCGTGTGATTTTGCAGTGCTTATGCCTTGGGGGTGGACACATCCTGTGTAGGTGTCACAGGACTCGCATCTCACTTCAGAGACAGTGATAAGCCTTAATCGTACCGTGTCTCCCCCCACCCCACCTCATCCTGTGATAGGAAATGTCCCTAAATTTCCCTAATGTCACGTGAAACACGCTATGAACATCTATGTAGCCAGCCCATAGTAGGATGAGATGACATAAGACATGGGAAAGCACTTTGTAAAATGTAAATGCACCACGTAGTTTTTGAGGTATTATAACAGAGAGTGCTTCTTCATTCTGTTAAAATTGAATTCGCACTTTACATCACTGTAAATATATTTACGCCGCATAAAAAGAGACCTCGTCGTTAATTAGTTCTCTTACTTCCAAATCAAACTGCCGGCTCGTTCGTGTCTCCCGTTACTTCATCACTTCATTTCCTGTGGGGAGGCGTTGGAAGAGGTGCCACTTTAAAAGACGATACTCCTCTTGGGGTAATGTCCACGAGAAAGAAAACAAAACAGCTGCGTACCTTATAGACGCGGTCCTGATTCCTCGCCCATTCTGCCGGTAAACCGGATTTCATTCTGAACACATCGTTGTTCCGACCCTGACTTAAGAGAAAATGTCTTCTATTTTGCCATTTAAAAGACTTCCGTAGACGTTCCACTTCTCTACTTCTGTAGGGAAAACGCACGTACCGGTGTGTGATGTTTTGGGCCGGCACCTGCCATGGTCCCCTCTCCCCACCACCTCCTTGCTGGGAGCGCTGGGGGTCTGTCGGCGCTCGCGTGTGGTACCGGCCTCCTTCTTGCTGTTCGCCTGATTGTATAACCTTGACGTCCTGTAAACTCTGCTTCTCCCCACGTTTCAGTTTGAATGGCTCCTGCCTCTTATTTAGGCTGGCGGTCTCGGCAGCCACAAGTTTAAAGGAAAAGACAAATCTCTAGATGGAATGTGTCACATTGTCCTCGTGTACGTAAGTGACGCTTGGCCCGCCCAGCCCTGCCCTGATTTTCTAGGTGGAGGACACCTGCCTCTAGGCTGCCTTTCTAGACACGGATAGTATATAGGAGCGAAAATATCAAGGGGGTGCCAAGCACTTCGCATACTGTTTGGCTCCTCTGTGATGCTCACACACGCCAACTACCGAGACGATGCGAGGTGGTTGATCCAACAGAGAATTGTGGGTAACCGCTGTGTGCTGGGTACGTTGGGGGCTCAGGGGACCCGGTCGAACTTGTGAAGGGCAATTACAACAACACTTTAGAGGGTCACCAGTGAGGACAGAACAGGGACGGTGAAGGAAGTACAGACGGAGCCCTGCAGTCACCCTTGGACATGGACAGCCTTCCCTGCGTCCCTGGAGGCCGCGGGTCCTCAGGAGAGCACGCCCCTCCCACAGAACGCTCAGGGCCTGCCATTTGGAGTCCCCATTCTGTCCTGTACCACATGGGCTGCCAGAGAGAACATTGGGAGAGTACAGGCTTTGCATTTTCTCTTTTTGTTTGGGGAAGTGCAACCCCCTTTTTAACATTTTTAAAAAAATTGTTTAATGTTTATTTTTGAGAGAGAGAGAGAGAGAGGGAGGGGAGGGGCAGGAGGGGCAGAGCAAGGGAGACACAGAATGCGAAGCAGGCTCCAGGCTCTGAGCTGTCAGCACAGAGCCCGACGAGGAGCTCCGACCCACGAGTCGTGAAATCATGATCTGACCTGAGGTCGGACGCTTAACTGAGACACCTAGGTGCCCCCCTTTTAACCTTTTTAATCTATTTCTCCGTGAGCCCCTTTTTCTCTCTTTTCTAGTGTGCATATGGCTATGTCATCTCTTCGCTGGGCAACACCCAAGAATTTCTCTCCTTCCTGTTTCTCTGCCTGCAGGATTGTCTTTGAACCCCTCCTTTCTTCTGTACCCCAGCTAAGAGACCTTTCTGGGTCTCAAATCCAAACACATACACCATTCTCCTCCCTTAAACCTTGCACGGTTATCCGTTGCCTGTGGGAAAATCCAAACCCGAGCCACAGAGCACTTGGGTTTGGTCCATACCCGCTTCTCACCTCCAGCCTGGCTCCTCTCCTGGGTCTCCAGCCACCCCGGGCATGGTGGATTTCTAAGAAGAGCTGCAAGCAGGCTCCGTAAGGTCTCTAGAAACTCAACGCAGGCTCTGCTACTTACGCAGCATCGACGTTCAGAGAGACTTTCACATCTCCATGCTTGAGTTTTCTCAGAAAGTGCGAACAGCGTCTTGCCGAGTCTGGGATGGTACGTGCTGGTGCAGAGACTGGGGCACCGTGGGTGTGCGGGGCCGTCCCCACCTTCTGGTCTTTCCACACTCCTTTCCCAGCACCACCTCTGCAGGTGGGGCCCTTCCGCCTTCCCTGCTGGAAGTGACCACTCCTCCTGCCTACGTGAGACTCCTTCTTCTAATTAGCACCCCCAACCATTTGCAAGAGTTGTTTACGTATCATCTAGCCCAAAAATGTAACAAAGGCAGGAGTCCTGTCTTACTCATTTCTGTGTGCCAGCCCCATGGCCAAGTTCCTTGTAGTGTTGCTGCTCCCAGTGTTTATGATCAAGTGAATGGTCACCGTCAGGCTTTTGGGACCGTTTGTTTTGACACTGGCCAGTGCGTTGAAGCTAGACGGGCAGAAACTGGGCGCACCCTTTAGAACATGCCCGTGTTGCATGTGGTGTGTGAAATAAATGGAGGCATACCCACATTTATCCTCCTAGATAGTGGACTTCTTACCCTAATTGATAATGTCTTAACATGTGTGAACATGTGCACCAGTCCTTTTCACCTCCTGTCATTGGCTCATAGTATTAGATGTGAACCTGTCACTGGAACATTCTCAATAAGGGGTATAGAGTGACTCTTTCTGGGGAGAACGGCCTTCTCCATAGGACCCTGGGGATGTCCAAGGCGGGGAGAACCATCCACAGGACCCTGGAGATGTCCAAGGGGGAGAACCAAAAGGCCAAGCGTCCATTGCCCGCCCCCCGCCCTCCCGGAGCTTGCCCACCTTGTTCCCACCGTGGTTCTCAGCCAGGTGTGTTCTTTCCTCCCTCCTGTCCCCCAGCCGTGAGATATTAGTATCTGGAAACATTCCCGACTGTCACAGAGGGTGAGGACCGTCGGGTGAATCCACTGTCATCCAGCACGTGAAGGACCTGGAATGCTGGTCACTATTTTACAGTGTGACCCCCGCCCCAGCTCAAGGGGTCAGTCATGCTGAGTTTGAGCAACTCTGCTCTAAGCCTCATGTATACACTTTACTAAGCCTCCCTTGTGATTTCCCGGAGTATTTTAGACACAGGGTTTTGAAGAGAGATGGGGCCAGCAGAGAACCTGTTAGGACTTAAACCAAAAAGCAGGAAGGGGATAGGTTATGCAATGTAAGAGAACCCCGGGGACAGTGGCACAAATCACAACCTCCCTTAACCATTTCTTCACTCATATGACCCTCTTTACCGTGAGCGTGCTTTATGCAATATATTCATGCCGCGAGTTTTCCCAAGGTGGGCAGTCTGAGGCTGAGAGAACTAACAGGGGACCCGGGGCTCCTAAACATTACAATCGAAGCGCTCTTTGCTGTGTCTTATTTGTGACGTAAGAAACCACTTTATGGGCGGAGAATTCCTGAATAGTTCAAAAGGGTCTTACACGTGAGATGGAATACAGACACAAAGATAACCTGCTAGGCTCTTGTTCCTTTGCCCAAGTGTTTGAAACGTACAATAAATGTTTGCTTAGCCAAGGGTTCCAGGAGATGTAGACGTATGTGTAATATAACTGGGTATAAACTATTCAGCAGTTATTTTCAGTGTGTAAAGCTATCACATAGCTCTTCGTTTCGCCCATAAATTGTCATGTCAGAGAAAATGAGTATTAATAAATGCCCATAGGGGCGCCTGGGTGGCTCAGTCTGTCGGGTGTCCGACTTCAGCTCAGGTCATGATCTCACGGCTGGTGAGTTCGAGCCCCACATCGGGCTCTGTGCTGACGGCTCAGAGCCTGGAGACTGCCTTGGATTCTGTGTCTCCTTCTCGCTCTGTCCCTCCCCTACTTGTGCTCTGTCTCTCTCTCTCTCAAAAATAAATAAACATTAAAAAAAAATGTTTTTAAATACCCATAGCAAAAGAATTAGGGTTTAGTAAAATACAAAATAGTGGCAGATCCATGAATGGTTAAAAGAGAAGATTCTACGACAGGATTGATACCAATAAAAAAAATAAGAAAATTCCTTTCTGCTCCCTCATCAGCTTTTAAAGGCAACGAGTTTACAACTGGATGTATACACTTCCACGTGCTTTGTAAAATGGATTAAAATTCTGACTGTTTTATTGCTTTTTCCTCCGAGCAGTTTCCTTCTAGAGAGCTCAGGACATTAATTTAGAAGCGATGTTCATAAAATATAATCCAGGCAAACCAAAGGATTTACAAACTAGAGTTCTTGTAGAAAAATAAAATCAAAAGAGATTGAAATAATAAACATAAAACTAAAGCCAGGATAGGAATATATTCACAACAGAAGACAGATGCTCAGTGGAAAACACGTAACGTTTCTAGAGGCAGAAAGGGAAACCCCAGTGGGTCGTTCCGTATAGTCTCCACCCCAGCAGTTGGGTAGATTTCTTTCCAAAGGTGTATCTGTGAACACTTTGTCCACTCTGGTGTGAAATGACTTACAGCATGGCGTTCCCACTCCTTTCACTGTGAGGCCATTCTGCAATTTAAGAGATGTTACTATTGGGAAAACTTTGTAGACACGGAGCTTACATTTCCCGTTACTCAATTTCATGCCCTGACTTCTCGTTATTGCCCCCAGGGAGCATTGTAAACAATTCTTTCCCTTCATGGTGATGCATTTTGAATTCTTGGAAATTTGTATCGTCTCCCCCTAAGTAAGCCTCTGAAATATTTTATAGGTAGTGTACATCGACTACTTAATTCCTTTGTCAGTGAACAATATCTTTCGTTTGTATAACCTTGTCTCACACGTCATTTTCCTCAGTCCATTAATGAGTCATCTCTTCTCACAATTCTCACAAGTTTGTCAACACCTTATAGTAAAGTACTCACGAAATGATTTAGTAATCTGACTCCCATCTTATCAACAGACCAACAGTTGATTCCAAGTTTCCTTTTTTTTTTTTATAAAAAATTTTTTTTCTTAATGTTTATTTAATTTTGACAGAGACAGAGCATGAGCAGGGGAGGGGCGGAGAGAGAGGGAGACACAGAATCCAAAGGAGGCTCCAGGCTCTGAGCTGTCAGCACAGAGCCCGACACAGGGCTCAAACCCACAAACCGTGAGATCATGGCCTGAGCCTAAGTCAGACACTTACCCAGCTGAACCACCCAGGCGCCCCAATTCTGAGTTTCACGCTGTAGCACTGTTGTGTTTTGGCACCTTGGAGATATCTCAACAGTCCCGTCCACAGCTTTTTGTCACTCGCCCTGTTTCACAGTGGAACCCTCCCCTTTAAAATGTCAGGTAAAGTAGGTACAGTTCTAGACTCAGTGATACCAAAGAAGTCGTAACTTTTTGTAAAAGCTCATTTACTCCATATAGTATGTGATCTATTGTAATAGGGACTTGGCATCAATCGTTGATATTTACAGGTGATTTCACTGATTTCTGTGTTCTTTCAAGTATGAGATGTCCTACATCTAACGTAATATTGACATTTCCGTGTAAAGAAAGTCTGAAATACACTGCTAACTCTTCCCCGCGCGAGGACCCTACCCATGCGCATTTACAAGTTAGCGAAGTTACTGAAGGACCTTTGTCGGATGAATAATTTAATTCCTCTGAAATATATAGTGTGTACAATTAGCACAGCCATTTGTTGTTTTTGTTGCTCATTTCTTTAAAATTGATTAAGCACCGGGTGCCTGGGTGGCTTAGTAGGTTAAGTGTCCGACTTCAGCTCAGGTCAGGATCTCACGGTTTGTGACTTCAAGCCCCGCGTCGGGCTCTGTACTGACAGCTCGGAGCCTGGAACCTGCTTCAGATTCTGTGCCTCCCTCTCTCTCTGTCCCTCCCCCACTCATGCTCTGTCTCTCTCAAAAATAAATATACATTAAAAAAATTTTTTTTAAATAATAAAATTGATTAAGCATGATTATCTCTGTCAGGGAAACTCTCTTTTAAAATCTTAAGACTCTTTAAATATAAATATTTCCTGTTTTATAAGATGATCTTGTCTTTTTACAGCATGTGAATTTTAGAGTTCTCAAGTTCCAGAATTAACATTATTTTGCAAACCATGGTTACTGTTTTATGTTAATATTTTATTGCTACCCGGATCTATGTTTTTTCCCTTAAAAGAAACCAAATATGTGTAGTGAATAAATTTTTAAAAAGACTTTGACCCTGTTAGCCGAGTTAAATCTATGAGAACCTTTGCAGTATCTTGAATTTCAATACCAAAAGCCCCTGAAGGAGTAACTCGGAAATCAAAGGACAGAAGTATAGAAAAAATATTCTTTTCACACGGCCTTAAAATAATTGAACTAGTCACCTGCTACCCTCACCTTCGTGGCATTCATTTTAAGGCAATACCTTGATAGTTTAATAAAAAGAAAAACACTTTTGGAGATAAAACTAAATGTCAGCCCCCGTCTTGCAGCCAACACAGTGACTGTATAGTTGTCACACATTTGGAAATGTTTACGAAGAGGTATAATCATTAACCCATAAGCCAACATTTACCTTGAAGCCACCTGCATGAATACAAATAGCTTAAGAATGAGTTGGCCACTTGAAAATGTGATCTCTCAATGTACTCATCGAATTCCCATTGCATCGATGAAGGATTGTCATTAAGAACTCGAGAAGGACAAGGGTCCCATCATGCCTGTGGAGCTCAGCCATGATTCAGGTCTTTGTGGAGAGCCTGGTATCTTCCAGGCTCTGTGTCTGCTCCTGTGACAGCAGGACAGTTGATGGAAGGTACGCGGAAAGTCCTTCTGTACTCTGGGAACATGGAGGAGACAGACTCTACCTCAGACCCTTTAGTGATCCTCCAAGGAAGTGACTTCATTTGTGTTCCAAATGATAAGGCAAAGTCAGCTAGAGGGAAACCTCCCAGCCAAGGGAATAGCCTCTACAGATTTAAAAGGGCTGATAAGGCACGAAATAATTCTGGGAGCCCAGAGAAATTCGAGTGACTGGCTGGAAATCATGTCGCAGAGGAAGAGGGAACCGGATGCCGGAGGTTTTGCCGTACTCCACAACAGGCCACAAGCTGTGGACAACCTGAAGGATTTGGGGCTTAGACATCGCGTGGGTATTGTAGCACTTTCTGTCCTGATTTTACTTTTGAAAACCCATGTGACAGACCAGCAGAGGATAGACTGCACTTGGGCAAGATAGAAAAAGGCTTGGCTAGGCAACTGTCATAGACATCCAGAAGAGATGTGATGAACGTCTGAATTGAAAGTCAGGTAGAGCACCTGGTTTTGAAGGATTAGAAAATGATGATCTGAAGAATGTAGTGACTAGGTTGATGATACGCAAATTAGGCGAAGGTGGTTATAATTTTCTAGGAAAAGGGACACAGGAAGATGAGCAGGTTTCGTGGGAGTATTGGCGAATACCATTTTGGACATGTTGAGTTTGAAGAGCTTAGGGGACCCACCGGGGGGTGGCCAGAGGACTTTGGCAAAATGATCTGATTCTCTGGCCAAGATTTCGTGGCTTGGGATGTGCAGTTGGGTGTCATTCATGTACGTATTATTGCTGAAGCCAGGAAATAATAGTTTTGGCTTCTCTACATTAAATATTATTGCACAGTTTACTCAGGTCCTAAGTATCAAGTATCAGAATCCTGGAAAACACTAACACTCAAAAAGGTGTTAAAAGACAGGAATCCAGGGAAGAAATACCTGGAGAAGTAAAAGGAAGAACACCAGGGGCCCCCAGGCGGCTCACTCGGTTAGCGTCCAACTTCAGCTCAGGTCACGATTGCACGGTTCTTGAGTTCAAGCCCCGCGTCGGGCTCTGTGCTGACGGCTCGGAGCCTGGGGCCTGCTTCGGATTCTGTGTCTCCCTCCCCCTCCCCCACTCATGCTCTGTCTCTCTGTCTCTCAAAAATGAATAAACATTAAAACATTTTCTAAGTGTTCGTTTATTTATTTTGATGGTGGGGGAGAGGCAGAGACAGAGGGAAGGAGAATCCCAAGCAGGTTCTGCACTGTGAGCACAGAGCCTGTCATGGGGCTTGATCTCATGAACTGCGAGATCATGACCTGCGCTGAAATCAAGAGGTGGGATATGGGGCGCCTGGGTGGCTCAGTCGGTTGGGTGTCCGACTTCAGTTCAGGTCACGATCTCGCGATATCTCGCGTGATCTCGCGTGAGTTCAAGCCCCGCGTCGGGCTCTGTGCTGACAGCTCGGAGCCTGGAGCCTGCTTCCGATTCTGTGTCTCCCTCTCTCCCCCTGCCCTCCCCCGCTCACACTCTGTCTCCCTTGCTCTCTCAAAAATAAATAAACATTAAAAAAAAGAACATCAGGGCATACTATCACAAAAGCAAAGGAAGAGAGGATTATGGGGGCATCATCGACAACAGTAAATGCTAGAAAGATGTCAGGTAAAACAAGGCTGTAGGAGGGCTGCATTGGCTTTGGAAATCATTGGAGCAGTAGAGCAAGAACCAGGCCGCCGTGGGTTGAAGAGCAGACCATAACTGCAGGCAACACCAAGTGCAAACTACTATTTCAAAAAGCTGGGGCGTGATGCGATGAAAACGTAAGCACATGGTACCTAGAGACGAGATTGGAGTCGAGAAAATACTTCTAAGATCTAAAGAGACTGAAACTTTTTTATGGGTTGTATGGACAGATAACTGCGGGAAAGGGGTACAGACACACGAGGAGAGGCAGCGCAGTGCGCTGAGTCGGGCATGTTTCTCCAGCAGAAGTCCAGATGTAGGAGTCCAGATGTTGGGGAAAGATTGGAGTGCTCCAGAGGAGGGCTGAGTGCCACAGGACAGCTGGGGGGCTGACGAGCAATGATGAGAGAGGATTTGAGGTGATGGACAGTGAGGCCCCTAAGGTCGACGGAAGGCTGAGCCCGTGGCAGAGTATGGAGGTAGGAAGCATCTAGAGGGCTCGCTGAGGTTCAGGAGAGAGGGGCAGCAGCAAGAACCCAAGGGCATGTGAGGTTCCAGAGGTCATGGCCACAGACTGCACCGTGTCCTCAATAAGATTGCAGGTGGACAGGGGCTGCTCAAGTGTGGGCACAGAAGAGACGCAGGAGTCACTGGGTACTCGCCCTGCCGTCCACGTGGACACGGGTGTCATTCAGGATGCCAGTAGCAGGAGGTGAGTGACTACAGATGTGGGAGCACAGGTGCCTCCCTAGTTACTGACTGTGGGGAGGTGGCCGGGTCTCCAGCAGAAGCAGCGATACAGAGAGCCACAGCTGGAAGGAAGAAGAATTTTCTTACTGATAACAGCCGAGCTTCCTGCGTTTCCGAGGGGGCGACTGTATATAAAGTGGCTTGTAAGCCTACGGTATCTTTCCTGATAATGTTGATCGCCTCTGGCCGGCACCTGTTACGGATTCAGGGCCATAGGACTGTCCTGTGTAAAAAATCACAGTGGTTTGAAAGTGCCAGAACGGAGGCACCCGCACGTCCCAGCCTAGCGGGGCCTTCCCAGCGGCCGCTGTCGTGATGCAGGCCCAGAGGGAAGTAGGGTCTTCAGAGGACCCTAAGTGGGGCGTCAGTGAGGTTCTTGGGGTAACAGCACTGTGGGTCCACAAGGCGCCTACCAGAACATTTTGAAATTATTCTGCTCAGTAGTTTTTAGACTGAGAACGCTCAACCAGTGTCAGAAAATCAATTTAAAGTTTCCCTTTTATTTTTGTGGAGAGTACGGAGGCCAGGCTACAACGGTTCCCAAAAGCAACATTCTTGGCTACGTACAGTAAATCGTCCGCTCTCTGTCCCGTCCGTGAACGAAGAGGTTGGCAGAGGATAATGTAGTGTTCTCCTGGGAGTAAAGATTCTTCTCCACTTATATCGTTATTTTCTATAAAAGTTTATGGCTTTTTTGTTGTTGCTGCTGTTGCGCCTAAAAGAATACTGTCTTCCCCTTAACGCAGGAGAGTGAAGGATTTTTTTTTTTATTCTGATGAAATCTGATCTCTGCATTGCCTGAGTAGTGACTGTATATTAAATATTATTGCACAGTCCCCCCCCCCCCCCCCCCCCCGCATCCTGTTTTCTCTCTGAGAAGAGCTCAGTGCTAGAGGGAGCACTCAGTACCGTCACCTTGCAGGGGCAGGTTCTGTGCGGGAGCCCCCAAGACCAGCCATGCCTTCTGCCAGGGTTTCCTGTGCAGCCTCTGCTGGGGGAAACGGTGTCTGGGGCGGGGAATCCCTTTCCTGCAGCCTGGAAGGCAGGAAGCTGTGAAGTGTCAGGCAGAACGAGAGGAGTTCACCAAAGACTTCTTGAAAGGGAGGTGAGGGTGAATTTCACCTTAGAGTGGAGACTGCTGTGGTCACCGTTTGCATACGGTACAGAGCTGGGAGATGCATCATTAATCCCACCCCCACCCCCACCCCATCAGGGTGCAGGTGCATTTCTGCACAGAGACAAGAGCTTTGCATTTCAAATGCATTATTTCTACGGTAAGTATTCCATTAACACAGCACACAACAACGTTGTACAACTTTCATCCAGTTCAGATACAACCAAAGGGGGACTTTGCAACTCTTGGATTTATATCGATTTTATAATGTTTATTTACTTTTGAGAGAGAGACAGAACGCGAGTGGGGGAGCAGCAGAGAGAGAGAGAGACAGAATCCGAAGCAGGCTCCAGGCTCTGAGCTGTCAGCACAGAGCCCGACGCAGGGCTCGAACCCACAAACCACGAGATCGTGACCTAGGCCGAAGTCAGACACTCAACTGACTGAGCCAGCCAGGTGCTCCGTGTTGGATTTATTTTAAAATAGAACTCCCATAGCTAGAACTAAAGACTAGTGGCTGACCACTTTGGATGAGAAAAATAATTGTGGCAGTTTGCAGGGCATGACCCCTGGTGTCCTTCCTAACTTCTTAATGCTTTGCATAGAAGGAGAGATAACATGGGGCACCTGGGTGGCCCCAGTTGAGCGTCCGACTTCGGCTCAGGTCATGATCTCACAGTTTGTGAGTTCAAGCCCCGAGTCCGGCTCTGCGCTGACAGTGTAGACCCTGCTTGGGATCCTCTGTCCTTTCTCTGCCTCTCCTCTGCTCACGCTCTCGCTTTCTCAAGATATATAAACATTTTTAAAAAGGAAAGATAATATGGTTATAGAGTACATGTTTACTATAGCTTCAGAAGATTACTTTAAAAGATGGCTGTTAAAGAGTCTTCCTAAATGATACAAAGTTTCCTCTTGGTTCTCACATGTCAAATGCAGAGAGAGCACAGTAAATGCAGTTTGTGCATTCAAGGCTTCTGTATCCTTTCATATAAAATAAGGTTTTCCTTTACAGACGATTTATTTTAAATGCCAGTGATTCTTCCTGGGGAGAACTGATATTAGAAGAAGAAACATTGTTTTGCACACGCATCTAGCGTGGGATTACCTCCCTCTGTATTCCACCACCCTGTGGGCTATCTGTCCCTTTGAAAATCTAAATATACATATTACGTGAGATAATAGCAGGTGACGCGTTGTGAGAAGTGCACACCGCACGGCAGGTGTTATTTGTCTCAGAACACAGGCTGGGATACATTTTGGGGTAGACCTTGGATTCAAGGTGAATGCATACCTCACTCCCCCCCAGGGCCAAGAGGACCACGGCCTCTGGACATCCGCCCCGTGGGCCTCCCCTGTTCCCTGTGCGCATCAGAGAGGGCACCCACTCAGCCTTCCAGGACGGTCGGTTGCCTCTGAAACCGAGCTGATTTTCCTTCTCTTTCTTCAGCACCGACGGAATTGGGCCAAAGCTGAGTAGATACCAGAAGGGCCCTTGGGAGTGGTATGCGTCGTTTCCCACTGGGGGGTTTGGAGAGAAAATGAAGAGTGACCAGAATCACCCTGGAGGTCTGCAGAATGATGGAGACAAGGGCTCTCCTTTCTTGGAGCGTCCTTTCTTCAAGCATGCACTAGCGTGGAGAACACCTTGGACCAGGCGCCGGGAGACGTGGAGTCTAGCTCTGGCTTTGTCACCAGTAGGCTGTGGCCCCTTTAGAATGTCGTGGCTTTGGACACTTACTCCAGCAATAGCTATGGTTCTCTAAGTTAAGCTGCGGTAATGAACATCCCTGAAATCCCAGTGGCTTCCCACTCGTGTAGGCGCTAATCTCACTCCATGTGGGAGTCCAGGCCGAAGGGTCAGTCCCCCTGGAGACAGGCAGCAGTGGGAAAAGAGCAAGGGTGAGCCACACAGTGTGTCCTAAAGCTTCTTCTCCCATTCAGTTGGTTAGAGGAAGTCACGTGGCCTAGCCTGCCTTTCCGGGGGCAGGAAGTACCCTCCTCCCATGTGGGGGCGCCGGGACAAGCCCTCAGATGACAGGCCCAGTACCCAGGGGCAGCCCAGTGCCTCTGAGTTGAAGGCACTGCTCAGGGATTTGTAAAGTCTCGTTGAGCTTCAGAATTACAAGCTTTAATTCGTAAGTTAGAAATGGCAGTAAGTAGTTTGGATGTAGAGATGTCTTACCAGGAGATCGGAGCCTGCGCGAATTAGTGGCTTGCATATGCATCCATAGTTTTGGGGTTTTTTTTAAGTTCATTTATTTATTTTAGGAGAGAGACAGAGAGAGTGAGTGGGGGAGAGGGGCAGAGAGAGAGGGAGAATCCCAAGCTGCTCTGCACTGTCAGCACGGGGCCTGATGTGGGGCTCTATCTCACGAACCGATCATGAGATCATGACCTGAGCCAAAATCAAGAGTTGGACACTCAACTGACTGAGCCACCCAGGCGCCTCCCCCATCTTTAAATGTTTATTTATTTTTGAGAGGGAGAGACAGAGACAGAGACAGAGCGTGAGCAGGGGAGGGGCAGGGATAGAGGGAGACACAGAATCTGAAACGGGCTCCAGGCTCCGAGCTGTCAGCAGAGAGCCCGATTCAGGGCTTGAACTCCCAAACCACGAGATCATGACCTGAGCCCAAGTCAGAGGCTCAATCTAGTGAACCACCCAGGCGACTCTGCATACATACCTTTTGTCTACAAATTCCTTCAACTATTTTAAAGCAATTTCTTGCCCTTTTGAAATTTTGTGTTTGCTGTTGTGAAGAATGCATGAATAATGGTCCTTTAAATAGGTATAACAATTTGTAGTGGGCAAAATACATACACCTGTTTCTGACGTGACTGTATTGACCGTATTTGGTTTGTTGACTCTGTTTTTCCAATGCCTAGAACCATGTCGAGCAAGTAGGAAGCACTCGGTAATTTCCTGGAGGGTGGGGTAGAACTCCTTTGGTAGAGAGACTGCTGGATATAGTCAAGGGGCTGGAGGAATTCATTCCATCCCCTTGGGGAAAGTTCCAGAAGGCACAGCCCTTGCTTGCTGGTTTTACAGAAATGACCACTCAGGAAATCAGAAAATCTCCTCTCAGAGGCTGCAAACCTTTATTTTATCGAAGGTATCTGTGCCATACCGGCTCACGCGGTGGTGGTGAGAGTGGAGTGAGATGAGGGATGTTAAAGCTTCCTGAAGACTTGAAAACCTCAGGGCCCACTTGAGGTGAAGAAAGGTTCGGCCGCTATAGGTTGGATGGCCCAATCAGCAATGTTTCCTAGGACAGAAATGTGCAGACGGGTCCCGTCTCCACCTTTCGATGCATCCGGTGTTTTTCTTGCAGCTTTCCATGGAATGATCTATTTATATTCAAAACATTCCTCTGAGATAGCGATGGCTACCGTTTTGACAAGAAAATATTGAGGCCCAGAGAGACTAAGTACTTGGTGCAAGGACTCCAGCTGGTCAGGGATGGAGTTGGGATTGGATCCAGAGCATCTACTCCAGAGCTAGTGGCTCGTGGCTCCCCTCCCCCCTGCCTACCCTTTGCAGAGGTATTAAATTAGCATGGCCGTCTTTTCCGGAGACAGATAACATATTGGAAAGACTGTACTAGTTTTGGAAAGAGTGCAGTGAATGTCCACGTGGGCCAGTTAGTTTCACATGAGGTGTCTAATTTAATCCCCAACCACCCCTGTGGGGGATTAAAAAAAAAAAAAAGGTGCTTTTCCCATTTTATGAATCAGGAGCCTCAAGCGTAGAGTCTACTTTGTCCAAGGTCACCCAGTCAGCGTTCCACGTGGAATTCAAATGGGAGTGCTCTGTGTCCAAAGCCGGGATGTGAAAATGCTTTAGCCCACGGATCATTAAACCCCTGCCACCAGCCAAAGTGTTGCCATCCTTATTCAGCAAAGGAGGCTCACCACTCCCTTCCTCTTCATTTACTTTGTTCTCAGAGACCCTCTGATGAAAGCCATTGGGCCCATTTGTATTCTGGTGTTTTGATGATCCCTGCTGGGTTGCGAGATAGCTTTTAGTAATCCCACCAAATCAGCCCCTGCTGACCGATCTCAGGGGTCACCATAAAGTGCTTAAGGGATCCTCATCTGTTGGAAGTTCTCATCAGGCAAACATTCTAACTCTTCTATGAGGAAGAAAGGTAATTTTGTACCCTGCTGAGAAACGAGATAGAACTAAATTATATTTGAGTGGAGAATGCTGTTATCATGTTAGGGATCTGATTACCAACATGAGGAAGGACTCTTAATTCTGAGCTTGCTCTAGAAGACTGTGGACATCCCAGAACGGTTTTCCATGCCAACAGCATTGAATTTCTTGGTTCCAATTTTTTCAACTGCTCTCGTCTCTCCGAACAGTGATCTGTTGTTTCCTGTGCGTTTTCTAGGAACTCCATTGTGCTGCTGAAGATCACAGAATTCGAGAGGATAAAACGTTGTTCTTTTTTCTTGTTTTCACACACACAGAAAGGGAGGCACGTCAGCAGGGGCCCGAGAGATGTGGTTGTGTGAAAATCTGACTCCCTACGAGCTAGGACAGGTGCGGTCCAGTATGTCTGGACACGTAGGCTCCAGGCACCAAATCTGACCGTGATGCTGATGCCTGACTTTCTGGGAGCCTGGTTTCCTTGTATTTAGGTCAAGGGTGGTCAGAACGAGAACGCCCTGAGAGCAGTGACCTTGGTGTTCTTTTCTGGATCTCCACCACTTTGAACCACTTGGTCAGAAATAGTGGAAGTCTTTAAATGTCTGGTGAAGGAATGGTTTAATGCCACACCAAAAAACAAAAACACAAAGCAAAACAAAACAAAAACATGCTCAGCATGGCATTCAGGACCCTCTGATTTGTCCTGCATGGCCTACTCTTAGTAGATTCTCACTCTCCTGTCTACCTGTCTGCTCTCCTGACTGTCAAAATCCCTGATTGTCATTTAGGGTCAACTCCAAGGCCCCTTCTTCTGAATCCTTTCTCCAGTCTGCCTGCATAGACTTGAGCCATTCCTTCCTCTGTAGACCTACAGGACTTTGCTTATGGCCCTAATAGAGCATTTATTTCCATAGGTCTTGCATTATTGGTGTATTTATTCCACAAATATTTATTCACCCTCAGCTGCGTACCAGCCAGTATGCTAGGGCTTTAGGTGAATCCTCTCATTTGCCCCTCAAAGCAGTCCACTCGGTATTCATTCTTTCATTTAACTAGTACTTACGAATGCCTCTTAGTTAACAGACTCTGTCGTAGGTGCTGGGGTTGAGCACTGTGCAAGTTAGAAAGCATCTCACCCTCCGAGGGCGTTTACCCTCTACCTAATGGAGAGACGCAGACTTGGAAACAGGTCCAGAAATAAGTAAGATAATTTCACGTAATGGTAAGCCATTCAGAAAAGTAAATGACGTTAATAGAAGTTGCTGACCTGAAAGGGAATGACAACAGGGGAAGGAGAATTAACCTAGGTGAGATCTTCCTCCAGGGCATTTGCACCTCTCACGCATCCGGGCGTTGCCCGGGGCCCAGCACGGTGAGGTCCAGCTTGTTGTCATTCAGAAGTCTTAAGGTTGTGACTAGAACGGTGAACTTGGTGATCTGTCAGCACCTTCCGTCCCCAGAGCGTGCCGCTGAGAATGAAGGAAGTAGGAATACGGTGTACGTGTGAGATGGCAGGTGTTCAGGGGCTGTATCAGGCCGCCTGGCGACTGAGCCGCGGAGCGGTCAGGTCTGACGTTTCCCTTCAGCGGAGCAGAAGCCGTGGTTTACCCAACCCCGGGCGTGTTCTCTCCCTTTGCCTTTGGAGCGCATCGTACTTTTAATTCTTCCGGCAGTAGAAATCACCTTGGTAATTCTGTTTGGCGTAGAGGAATGAAGCCTTGAACTTGCATTCTGTACGGGACGCAGCACACGATCCTACAGAAATGGTCGAGCAAGAAGCAAAGGAGGGCCGGTCTAGGATTAAAGCCTTGCTGTGCCCAGCCTCGTGTTTTCACTTCCGAACACTGCCGCCGAACACGGCTGATGTCATCCCAGGCAAGAGGAGAAATTGGTGACAGGCCAGAGTCCGTAAACATGAACTACTGGGACTGAGATCGCGGGATCTCTCATTTAAACGCCTCTTGTCCTGCTCAGAAGTGACTTTTCGCACCTGTAGGAAAAGACGCCCGTTGTTCACTCGGGAGTCATGATGAAGTTATGTGGACCCAGGGACGTCTTCACCGGCTTCAGCCGCGGAGCCTGGCCACAGGATCGAGTGTTCCTCAGTGTGGCGCTTTCCCAGCCCTTATCAGAAAGACACCCACGAGGAACTCAGCACCAAGAAGCTTGGCTGAAGGCCTGCTTCTTCGGGATCTGGCACCTGCCAGCTGCTTTCCTTAGTTGCTAGTTGAGTGGGGATGGAAAGAGGAACCTGGAGGTCAAGCATGTGCTAATCTCACCTTTTGTCACGAGTGATTTGCAAGTGAAGGGTGCCCTTCCTTTTCAGACTAGACATTACCCAACTTGCTGGTTTAACCACATAGCTGTGTCAGGTCAAGTGGTCAGGTCAGGTCAGGCCGAGAAGAAGGTTGTGCTTTTAATTAACGGTTAGTTCATTTCCGTGCTACTGCAGGATGAACACGGCTATTAAATGCTTCACATCCGGGCAGCTTGTAGGGCCACGTGGTCATTGTGATGGGTGGGGGTTCTGCTGAGCGCATGGGGTCCAGTGTGGGGACAGGGTGACTGCCCGCAAGGAAAATGTTTCACCAAAACACCAACCCACCCGCCTAGGCAATATTCACATTTTTTAAATAGAGCAACTAGCTTTCTGAATGCTTTATGACTGGCCCGTCCCTGGGCCCCTCCTTAGTCCCTGAATCCCTCTTTAGATGTTCTTCTTTGCTTTATAAACCTGTCCCTTGCTGAACAAGGTTTCATGAGCACCTTTTCCTGCTGGTATGATGGGTTGTGTGGACTATGGCTTTGTCTGTTACATTTCAAAGGGCGTTTTCTCCCTGCTGTGAGATCTTAGAAGTTTTAATTAGCAGTGGGATAATTGGAGTTTGTAAAGGAAATGATTTTAGCCAAGGGATTTTGGTGATGCGTCCTTAATCTTCATTGTGTGTGTGCGATCACCGTTTTTCCTAATATTTGTTGTAATAATATAATTAGCTTCTGGCCAAGATGAAGATAATCCGTTCATATAACGTCGTCCTTGGGAGTGTGAATTTTAGCACAGTTATCCAACCGAAATTAAATGCTTTGTTGGATTCTGAGTGTGACACGGTCTTTCCTCCTCAACGAGGGAAGCAACACGGAGAATAAAACGAGTGCCTTCTGTTTACCAGGAAGTACGCCAAGCACAAGGAAATGAAAACATTAATAATTGCGGCCAGCATTTCTTCTTTTCACTTCGAACCTGTAATTTTTCATATCCTCAGCCATCCATTTTGGCTTGGGCCTGTAACTATCTGGAAGATTAGCTTAGCGATGTCCCAAGTACCGTCTTTAACAATTTTCAGGCTCCTGGTGAACTGAACCAAATGTTCTTTCCAAAATACATTTAAGGAATGTATGGAAACCTGTACCTAGCACAAGTCAAGGGTTGTTGTTTACTGTATGAAAGGACTCTTGATAACTGAAAGGGTGAGCCCAGGAGCAGAGACAAAGGCGCGGTGGGTCAGCCTGGGGTCCAAGTAGCTGCAGCCTGGGGTCCCGGTCCCTGCAGACCCTCTTCCAGGACAGGTTCCGTCCACATCCTGTCTCCCTGCTTCCTCATGTCCTAAAGCTGCAGAAATGATGGATGGCATGGTGTACTCAAAGCGTTTCATACAGTGCCCGGCGTGTGATCGGTGCTCCATAAAAGGCAGCTGTCACTGCAGAGTGATGAGTCGTAGAGCTTTCTTAATACCAGACAACTTGATCGTGTTCACAAGAACCGTTAACCAAATTGAAATATGCACCTAGCTCTCCAGCAACACGTTGAAGAAAGACCTCTGGCAGGATCTTTCTAGATGAAAATTAAATGTTCGTTTATCATTTGGTCCGTATCAAGCACAGCGAAAGCTATGAGCAGAGTTGCATTTTGTCCTTGTTTGGGTAACACAGAGTTAATTTCATCACGCTTCTAGCCCGTCCATCTCTCCTCTCGAGGCTTATTATGTTTTCATCTGGCCATAGTGCACAAGCACTAACTGGAGGCTGTTCATCGTTTTCTATCACGGTAGATTCACTCTCGGTCTACAAACACACCTGCACCCTTCTCTAGCTTTGTATTGTGGTCCCCATGACCCCCTCTCTGAGTTGATGTCTTCTTCGCTGCCTGCTGAAGCCTTTCCTCTTTGGCCATTGCACTTGAGTTTGGTCTAATCTTTGCTCATCTTGTTGTAATAGTTCGCCACACTAAGTCTGGTCTAAAGAAATCAGATATAGAAAGTACCTGGTCTTACAACATAGGAGGAAAAATGACTTTAAAAAAAATACTTGGACGTTGGCATCAGAATTTCATGGATGATTTGTTGATGAATCCTAGATCTAAATTAAACCATTTTACTGTATTGTCAGTAATGGGTGTAGGATTGAGCTCTGTGTCAGGCTCTGTGGTAAGCATGGAGCCTCCTTGAGATTCTCTCGCTCTCTCTCTGTCTCTCTCCCTCTCCCCCTCTCTCCCTCTCTCCCTCCCCCCCTCTTTCTCTCCCTCTGTGTCTCTCCACCCTTGTACACTCTCTCTCTCTAAAAAGTAGAAATTATAATATGGTTAAAAAGTTGTGAAACCAACTCTTGAATTAGTGGAAAGCTGCAAGTGTGTCCTATCTGTGGGGGATATTTGTTATTACAGATTATTTATTTTATTAACATTTTATTTCCAGTAGCAGATGACTCATACCCAGGACTTCTCAGAGCTCTAAGAAGTTATGTTAATAATTTCACAGGCCAATTCTCTAACTTTGAAATACGCTCCTTGATTCTTGTTAATTATTGATTCTTGAACTCTCGATATACTTGTACTAGATGTTGTTGCCAATAAAAGCTGGCCTTTCCCATATTACTTAGAAAAGAGCTGATTCGATGATGAGCATATAATGAGATACACTTGTAAAGGATTGGTTGGATCACAGACTAGGATTGAACCTAAGGATTTTCATTTTTGTTTTATTCTGTTCCCATAGACGTTGAGTCATGGACGTGTCATTATTTGCATGCGCACTGATGGCACTGTGTGCCAGAAATTCATGTACTAAAGTCTCAGAAGTCTTTCTTCTAAAACAGCTTTCCCATAGAGTCATCTCAGGGCACAGCCTCCAATTTTATCTTTATTTGATTTTCCTCAGTGGGTCATGAACAGAGTATGACGAACAAATGAAGAATCACTTAAGGAATAAATTGTGATAGTGTATTTGTTTGTTACCGTTTTGTGAATCCAGACAAATCCCTCTGTTTCTTTCACATTTCGAAAGAAAGACCTCTACGCACGCACTTACCCAAGAAGCACAGACAGAGTTAGGAGAGGGAGTTCTCTGTTCTGTGTCTCTGAGGAAGAAATATGAAACCTCACACCCAAGAAAAATTTTCACAATAAAAGAAAATGCCCTGACAAATGTCCTTCAAAACTTTCCCCAAATAAGTCATCCTTGGTAAGTTAAGCATTGTTTTGGCTGAAAGCTGTTTAAAATCTCCAAGTAAGCACATATTTTTTGCTCTAAGAGGTGGAAGAAATCATCCTCCCAAGCAGTGAACCGGTTATGGCTCATCTACTCACATACAGTGTAGCCACCCAGGCTGAGAGTGAACAGCCGTCCCCTGTGAGATCCGGGAACAGGTGGTACAGCCAGTTATCTTCCAGGCTAGAGTCCTGGCCTGCCAAGAGCTGTCTCCAAGGCGCTTGTTCCCAGATCCACTGTCAAGGTTCAGGACGGGGACTCAACGTGGACACCCACTGCCGGCATTCCGTGACTGGTCGCCTTGGTGAGCGAGGGAGGGGATGTTCCCCGTGTCCACGTGGAATATACCACCTCGCTCTGGAATGACCCCAGGGTGACTGATGGCCAGGAAGGGTTATCCGGCCATGTCCTGTCTGGAATGAAGTTCCCAATCATGTCTCAGTCTTTGATAGTGAAGATGATCGGTGAGAATACCCATGGCCTGTAGTGTTATCAGACTTGCGGCTTGATTGGTCTGCAGCCTGTGAGTCAGCCGTCCTCACACGGAGCTGGACGGACGCCTGTCCGGCCCTGAGCTGATGGCTCCCTGCCTGTTTCCCTGGCCGTTTTTATATCATCAAAAGTTGGTGTTGCATTAGCCACATTTTAGGTGGAACCAAAGGTCATAATTCTAGAACACTTCTTTATTGTCCCACTTTGAACAGTTCTCTGTCGTAACTGATGAGAATTATCTCTACCAAAGATGCTTCTATTTTCCACCGGAAAATACATGGGTAACACTATTCAATCTAATAATATAACATAAGGCTTTTAGAGGTAAGTGCTCACACACGCTGCAATCCATTGCATTGTTTTTCAGAAATGTATCGTTCTCTTATTAAAAGTAGGTATGTATTGTGAACATTTTAGGACACATAAGGAGACAAAAGGAAGAAGAAAGCAAGCAACATTTAGTGCCAACAATGTCAGTATTGTTGTGAATGTATTTTCAGTCGTGCTTCCATCAGCTATCGGTACATTTTTCTAGCAGATTTGTATGATATGAAGCATACTCTCACAACCTTTCATGTATAAGAACTCGTTTCATTTTAAGGATGTAACGATTTCATGTAAGGGTATTAACTGTTTCTCTGTTATGTCTGGTACAAGTATATCTGCTTTCAATTTTGTTGTTGGTATTTTTGGATTTGTGCAACGTTTAGTATGCGTGAGGTGTATCGACTTTTACGCTTTCTCACTTTCGCTCTCATGCTTAGGATTATATCTCTTCCACACTGCAGTTACACAAATACCCATCTATGTTTTCGTATACTTTTAAGTTTTTGTTTTTACATACCTCCCCAACTTCCTAGTATGTAACTGTTTTCTCACACAAATCAATCTTTCAGAACCAAGCCATTTAAAAAATACAGATCTCAGAATCATGTCCATGTTTTCAAAACTACTCCAAATAGAGTCTTAAGGGAGCGGGTTTCATTTCAAAATCCCAAATAATGAGTTTCACTGCCAGAATGTGGTCCTGAAGTATTATAACGTGAGGACGTAAACTGAGAATAAGTTATTTGTGATGCCATAAACGAATTCTTAGTAGACTCAGATGGTGCTGACAGGATGACGCATGCCGTCGCTGGGCGGCTCAGAGATCAATAGCTTCTTGGACTGTAGTCCTGACTGCAGTCATGATTAGCTCGGAGATGCTGGACAGTCCCTCTGGCTCTCGGGACTGCCGTTTGCTCTTCGGTCCAGGGAGGGCTTGGACCCCTAGATTCCATCTTAATGAGTCACCCACGGCTGTCCCTGCAGGGACTGAGGGAACCAAGTAGCCGAAATAGCATCTCCTTCCTTTTAGGATGAAACAGACTCCAGTGGAGCAGCAGGAGGTAAGGAAACGAAGCGCTGAATTGGTACCTACCTCTTAGAGCCAACGAATAGTTCCCTCTCCTTAGAAGGATGGGACACGGCTTCTAAAGCATGAATCCCAATTTGTTGTCACAAAGGACAGAGACATGTTTTTGTAGGCTGGACCGTTGTGATACATTTTAAGTGATGATTCACTGTTGGTTCTATTTTAGCATTTAAGTAATGCTAAAGGCACTGCTCTGCCAAGAGACCCCACAGTAGAGGAGTTCGTCTCGTGTTAGCCTGGAGCTTGCAAAAGCAAGCTGTCTACCCAGGATGATACTAAAAATATGCAGCAGGCAGTGTGACACAGGCACAGCTGATCAGAATGGGCTCTGACTGGAAAGTGCTGCTTTGCCCAGACGGGGCGGCCGGGGAAGCGGACGGACGTCATCCCTGAATGTACCCTGGGGCCCAGTGACATTGGAGCATGTACCCAAACTCAGCTAAGAATTTGGCATAGAGCACAGAAGAGATCAGCTCCCTGCCATTCTAGAGCGTGCACTCTAGCTGGGGAAAGAGATAATGAACAGAAAACCAAATACAACACCATTTCAGACTGTCGTAAATGCTTGAAAGAAAATGAAGCAAATGAAGTGACTTGAGTGGCCAAGAGTGGGGGTATCTTAAATAAAATGTTCAAGGAGGGTTCTCTACAGATGTGCTATCTGAGCATAAAATAATGAGGAGCCAGTCCCTGTAACACTTGCAGAAAGTGCATTCCAGATGTAGGGAACAGCAGCAGATTTTGACCTAAGGGAAGACCCCCGGAGTGTTATTTGAAAGATGGTAAGAGGCCATTTTGGTGGGAGTGGAGTATGTGGGAAACGTGGAACCTCAAATCAGAGAGAGACGCTGCGGATGAGGCAAGCAGGGGCCACCTTGTACAAGACCAGATCCCAAGTACATTGGAAAGCTGTTGGAGGGATTTAAGCAGAAGAGAGAAGTGAGTTGGTCTACACGTTTAAAAGATACCAATAGAGTCAAATAGCCCAGAAATAAACCCATCCATCTACAGTTAGCTAATTTTTCAGAGTAGCTAAAAATACTTGATGGGGAAAGGTACTCGGTTCAAGAAATGGTGTTGGGAAAACTGGATACTCAAATGTAAAAGAATGTAGTTGGACCCGTATCTTAACACCACTCACAAACACTAACTCAAAATAGAGTCAAGTTAAATGTAAGACCTGAAACTGGAAAACTCCTACAAGAAAGCATAAGGGAAAAGCTCCTAGACATTGGTCGTGGCAATGATTTTCTTTGGAGATGATATCAAAAGCAAAGGCAATGAATAAGCAGTGAGACTACATCAAACGATAAAAGCTTCTACACAGCAAAAGAAACAGCAGAATGAAGAGGCAGCCTATGGGATGGGAGAAAGTATTTGCAAACCACATATCTGAAAAGAGATTAACATCCAAAATATATAAGGAACTCATGTAACTCAATAGCAAAAATTAAATAAATAAATAAATAAATAAATAAATAAATAAATAAATATCTGATTTAACAATGGGAAGAGGACCTGAAGAGACATTTCTTTTCCAGAGAAGACCTATAAATGCTCAACAGGGACATGAAAAGATGCTCACCATTACTAACCAGCAGGGGAATGCACATCGTAAGCACAATTAGGTATCACGTCACACCTGTTAGAATGACTAGTATCCAAAAGACAAGAGGTGACAGATGTTGGTGAGGATGTGGACAAATGAAACCTTAGTGCACTGATGGTGGGAATGCAGACTGGTCCAGCCACTGTGGAGAACAGTAGGGAGGTTCCTCAAGAAATTAAAAGCCTGTCGTACGACCCGGCAATCCTGCTTGTAGTTACACAATTGAAAGAAACTAAATCACGGTATTGAGGAGGTACCTTCACCCTCCACGTGCGCTGCAGCATTATTCACAACGGCCAAGATGTGGAAACAACCCGGTGCCCACTGGCAGAGGAATGGGTAAAGAAGATGTGAGATGTATATATTCAGCCATGAGGCAGAAGGAAATCCTGCATTTGAGACAACACAGATGGGCCTTGAGGACACTAGGCTGAGTAAAGTAAGTCAGGTAGAAAAAGACAAAACTGTATAAATCTCACTTATATGCATACTGTAAAAAAAAAAAAAAAAGGCTGTCTCAATTGGAGGAGCGTGCAACTCTTGGGCTTGGGTCGTGAACTTGAGCCCCACGTTGGGCATAGAGGTTCCTTAAAATGTTTTTTAAGATTAAAAGAAAGCCAGACTCACAGAAATAAAGTCATGTGGTGGTTTCCAGGGTCAAGGAAGTAGGGAAGCGGGCAGTTGTTGGCCCAAAGGCACGAACTTCCCATTATAAGGTGAATAAAGTCTAGGGGTCTAATGCACAGCATGCTGATGTAATTAACGATGCTGTATTATATACTTGAAAGTCGCCAAGAGAGAGTATTCTCAAATAGTCTCACTACACACACCCACACACAATTTTAATTATGTGAGGCCTTCAGTGTGTTAACCAACCTTCTTGTGGTAACCATCTAGCAACATATACACGTATCAGATCATCTTTTTGTACACCTTAAACCTACATGGTGCTATATGTCACTTATTTTTCAGTAAGGTGGCAAAAGACAAGGCCACCGTGGCCATCCTGTGGAGTACAGACTCTGGGCTCTGGAGACAGTGTAGCCTGGAGAAAGCTAGTGACTGAGAAGCCCGGCCTTGGGAGATTATGGTGGAGGAGATCATCATGTTAAGGATAGATTTAGACAGCAAATGGTTATGTTCCTTCCCCTGCCAAGACTGACCTTTCAGCTCTAAAATTCATAGGTTCTACATTTTATTCCTTGGAGAGGCATTTTTCCTTTTTGTAAGCTCATTTTAAATATGCCATTTATAATTAATGGCAAATTTTGAAATAACCTAAAAGAAGGTTGGTTTCTTTTAAGTGTCTCATAATCATGTTGCTAAGAGAAGATAAATTTACTTTTTATCTGGAGGTTAATGAAATCCTCTGTCATTTTTACATGTTAAAGTTTTTAGCTGGAATCCTGTAGCCCAGACAGTAAAGAAGAGAAAAGTGTTTTTGTGTAGTATTTGTCTAGGTGTGTGGGCATAAAGACACTTTATATTTAAAAAGTGCTTAACAGAACATTTTTACCATATACCTATGCAAGAAAATGAAGTAAATTGAAGTCACAGAATTTAGCAAGTATAGATATAAAATCTAACTAAGAATACCTCAAAGGGTATCCCCATAGAAGCTTCCACCAATATTCTGCTCTATGCCTCTCCTGTTTTTCTTTTAACTTCCCTTTGGACACTGTTTCGTCCAAGCCAGCTACAATGATGTGAAAGATCATCACCCAGCTCGTACTTAGAAACGAGTTCTAGTGCTCCTAGTTTTGCAAGAAGTTGGCCACATGCTATGGAGCACACCCGTACCGTTTATGTCTCTGAGAATTGGTTTTCTGATCATTAAAATGAAAAGATTGCACTAGATAATAGTAAACGTCTTTCCAGCTACAAGATTTTAAGATTGTCACTCTTGTGATTTTCATGCATGGTCAACATAACCCATCACTGGATTTTTGTGCTGGTGACTCTCAAATCTCTCTCCAAAGTCCTGGTCTCCCTCACATGGCCCACTCTCATTTAGCAAATGGCCTCCTCAACATCTCTACCTGGATGTTGCATGGGCACCTCAAACATGCCGTGCCCAACAGGACTCATTAACTTTCCCCAGGAACAACTTTTTCTGTGTATGTTCCTCACCCTTGTCTAGACATCAGTCTCTCCTTGAGTGTTGTACCCCACCTTTCTTACAAGTGACGCTCTCCTCCCTTATCTACTTACCTGCGTCTATAAGACTCAGCTCAAGAGTCACCTTCTTGGGTCATATTTTTCTAAGCCCACTTCTTCCCAGGTCCCACATGAGTTTATTGCACGTGTTACTTACCTGTTCGTTTATGTGTTTACCTTTTGACATCCTGGAGGGAAGGTGTCGTTTCTTAGTTCCATGATTCTACCCTCTGCTTAGAATGTATCACATAATTGGTGATTAGCAAATATTGAATGAATGAATGAATGAATGAAAATGAAAATCCCATGATGTGAGGGTTGCTCAGGTACTTATCCTACCTGGTATCTGTCCTCCCACCAGGAGCCCCTTCAAGACATGGAGAAGCTGTTGTCTCTCTTGCCCAACGTCACCTGCTCACCTGCTCGGAAGACTTCCATAAATACCAACCTTCATTTGTTTGCATGCATCCGTTTCCTGTGGGATCTCCATGTCCTTTTTTATGAGAATTCTGTCTTGCAGAGTGCAGAGACCCAATTTCTCTTTCTGTCTCACGTTTCCTGAAGTTGAGACCAGAATAATGACATCTAGCCAGTTTTTAATAGATGTTCATTCCTTGAACCCCACGCTTGACTTAGTTCTCTCTTGGTAAACACCTAAATTTTTCTAACACAGGCATTTATACATAAACCAGTCTCATCATGAGGAATTAACACGTGCATTTCTAGCTCCTCAAAATGTTAATGAAATTTAGACCTGATACTTGGCTCTCATTCAGTAAGTATACTTGGGTAAATAAGCCGGCAGATTTGAGTATCAGAATTTTCCTCAACATCATCTTCACATACTCTCTGGTCTGGCTAGGAGACCTCACCTGACTCGCTTTATTTTAGCAGGTTCAAGAAACCGTCTGTGATGTGTAAAAATGGTAGAATCAGCTTTCCTTCCCACTCTGTTTTTTACAGTTACTGCTGCTAGAGTAATTAGCAAGACAGTCACCAATTGGAGACCCATTTGTCTTTTAGGAGAAGTTTCTTTCTCCGAGATCCATTGCTGTCACCAACCCTTTGAGGTTTCTCTGAGATAACTGTCTCAGGTCTGCCCATTACCTTCTTTCCTCGGGTAGCACTTTGTCACTCCACGGCCATTTCCTTCCCCCTGCCGTTCTGCCTGACATTTCTTGATAGAGTCAGGAATGGCCCGTTGTCGGTTAATTTATCTTTGGAAAGATCGCTGATACCGTAGACCAGCTCAGTCGGCAGGATTGAACATGATGCAGAACCGAGTTCAAACCAGATAAACAATACTGATAATGACTATTATTACTCTTTATGAGGCACCTTATTAAGTGCGAGTTATAATTACATAATTAGTGCATGCAGCTCTCAAAACTACCCTCTTCTTGGAGCATCCCGCACCAGCCTTTTACAGATGAGGAAGAGAAGGATCGGAGAGGTTAAGTAGATTGCCTGAGGTCACACAGCCTGCAGGTGACCGAGTTAAAATCTGAACTGCTGTCTGCACGTTTTCCATTTCACCAGCCCTTATGAGTGAATGTGACTGTATCCATTATGTCCATAAATGTCCGTGTCTTGAATGAGAAGGGTTCCTGAGGAGAGGTGCCTAAGACAAATGGTGACCTGTCCAGCAAGACGGTACCCTCATTTCTGTTGTCACTCAGTTGGAAGAAGCTTTAGATGGCCGAGATACTGAAACTGTGCACATAATGAACGAAACAGAGGTCTGATGGACTCACATGGATGTTTCTTGCCTTCTAGGAAGATTTCCAACCCGCAGCAGCCTCAGAGACCAACTGGGAGTCCGTCACTAGCTCTATCTCCGTAAGTAATTTAGTTTTCTGTTGCCAGGAAAAAAACAAAACAAAACAAAAAACGGATGGGGAAGCTAAGGTCAAGCCCAGAACAGCTCCAGCTGTGGAAGGATCTGTTAGCTTCACCAGAAGCCATGTTGCAGTCGCGATGAGCTCTACCATTTCACGTAGATTATAGCAGGCGATGCCACGCGCCAGGAAACCCCAGTACCCACTGCAGGAACAAGGGACGGACAAGGACTTCAGTATCTATCCATTTCAGAGCGGAAGGTTCCAGCTGGAGGAGCGTCCAGGCAGAGCAGACACATCAGACTGGTCCGTGGCATAGGCTCAAGTGGGGAATTTTGCCAGAGTGTTTCTGGATAATCCAGGAGACACTTGGAACCTTCGCCTTTTCAGGGATCTTTTCAGATGTGAGAAATCCCAGTGTTTACAGCAAGATAGCTTAAGTGCAAACCAGGCATGTGCCCTCTGACTGGGAAATAAAACATAACCCGCCCTGAAACCGTAACGTGGTCCACACCCCCATGTTCTTCCCCGCGAATGTAGTCATTCCTCTGTAAGCTACTTCCCTTTGTTCAGAAAGAACAGACCTTGTTTTCGCCAGTCCTGTGAGTAGCACCCATGTAGCAGTAAAATACAAGGTCATAAATGCAGGTGTTCATTAGCGGCACAAAAGCGTGGCGAAAGCCTGCCCGTGGCTCTCACCTGGGTCCGTGCGGCTGAGTCAGAGTTGATTCTTTTTTCATGTGATGGGCTATCCCTTGCTCTCTGGGGGATTTTTGAGAACCTTCCTTCAGATGGCAGGATTTCCTTAGCTATGGATTCTGTGGCTCTTTCGTTCACCTGGTGTGTCCACTGGACTAGAACAACATGACCCATTCAAGAGGTCGGTGAGGCTTCTAATGGCGATATTGAGAGTGTTTTATTTGTTTGTGATAGTCCCGAATGCACACTCTGAACCTAGCTGAGTGCAGGAGTCTTTGTCAGCCAGGCGAAAATGGAACCGAGGCAGGTGATACCTTAGTCCTGGGAGCAGGCTCGGTGGAAAGCTTGGCCAGGTGGCATTCTGGGACTGGCAATTCCAAGTGGATGCCGGTGGCCGCTTTTGCCCCTGGACCCCAGCGTGCTGTTCTGTCAAGTCCTCTGGCTTCTCCAGCATCGTACACGTGATGGCTCGGAGAGGCATAGACATTCCTGCCCCAAGTGCGGAAGCTTACATGCTTCAGGGACCCTTAGCGAATTCAGGATAACCCGGGTCCTCTTGAGAGCAAGATTGTGCCATCCATCGGGAGGATCTCCAGAAGCCCATTGCTGGGTCCGCATCCCCTGGTCACTTTTCTGGGCCCAATTCCAAGGCCAGGTGCTGCTCAGCCCTCTGGAAATAGCAGGGACCCAGAGTTGTGTCCCTCAGCGTTCTGGTTCTCAGGAACCCTCTGGAATAGGAGTAAGGACCCTTGGACCCGCCATGAACTTTGTATAAGCCATATTTTGTGTTTCTCGGATGGCTTATCATCATTTTCAGGACATTTTTCTTTTTTTTATAAATGGTTAACATTTTAAAGTCATTCGGTTGTAATGAAATCAGATCTATGGTGCCACGGAGAGGGGGCATACCCAGTGAGTTCTCTCCCATAAAAATAATTTTTAAACGATTACCCCAGAAATACAAATATTCCGGTGGGTTTATGAGGTCATCTAGTCGTCCTTCACCTCATTTCCTGACCTGGTGTTTCTGTCACACGAGGACGGTTTCACATTTTACCTACGGTTTGTTGAGACTTGCTTTTCAGACTAATGTTGGGAGACATTAGATTCCCATCCCCCTCAGGGACTAAGAGCCCCCACCCAGGGCTTTCTCCTGAAGCGATGTCTAGGGACACACAAGCTCTCGGCACAGTCAGGAGCAAGCCCAGGAAACGTTTTGCCCGGAGCCCCCCAGATTCATCGTAAGAGGCTTCCTTCCATGTGCATGAGCATGGCTTCTTTCGTGTTCCTGCTTTGGTTTCAGAAAAAAGGGAGGCGTTTTAATTCCAAAGCTTTTATATGCTGCCCTGCACCCAAATGTAGCCAGCTCTTTTTGAATTTTTGGATTTTAGACCCACATGATCATGATGCAAGGCTAAATGTAAATCACCTGGTGAACTGAGCCAGGTAGACTGTAGATTATCCAGATAATACAAAGTTGGATGGGAATTTGAAATTTTGATACGGAAGCATAATATCCGACTCTAGCACCTGACGCCAGGAGGGATGGAAACAGGAATGATGTGGCATAGCCGGGATGCAGTTTGTATCAGACACACACACCCATGCACACACACATGCACACGTACCCATCCACACACACACGTGCACACGTGTACCCACACAGACACGCACATACATACCCACACATACACGCACACACACAGGAAGACAGACATGCAGATACCCACACATACATGTATGTACACACGCATGCACACGTACCCACTCATACACACACCCACATGAGCGCACACACACACAAACACACACACACACACACACACACCTGGATTAGAGAGCTGGCCTCCTACCTTCACCAGCGGAGCTCAGGTCTCGCTGCCTGTTCCCCAAACTCCACCTCCCCCCACCCCCTTTCCGCTACAGGACCTATTTGAAAACCGCTCCTAAGATGCACCAGGGGCAGGTTCGTGCTTTTACAAGACCCCTTAGTCTTGCTGAAGAGGGACCACCATTCCTCTGGAGACAGGCGGTCATTCATCATTGTTGACACACCTTGGACCTTGACTGGCTAAAAAGAGACAACATTACCCGAAAGGTTTTTGTTATTTCCCCTTTTCCAGAAGTGATAGGAGATGTTTGCCCTTGAGGCGTCTTATTTGTCTGGCAGTTTCTGTAAGACACTTTGAAACCAGTTGAGGCTCTGTGCTCTCTATGTCCCTGTTAATGGGTCATGAGTCTTTACAGAGATGTTTGAATCATGGCTCATTTGCCTCTGGATTATACAAGGGTTAGTGAAGTAAGTGCTTGGAAACTTCTGTGGGGACATAACCCATGGCAAAATGCGTGATCGCTTCCAGACTCCCTGTGATGTTGTAGTCCCTATTTAAAGAGTATTTCTGAGAATATTTTAACGACAGCTGGGATCACTAGCAAGCAACAGCACTTTAAAAATATATATGTGTGCTTCCCGTGAGAATCTCCCAGTCTTGGTGAAGACTGACTATCCTTGTTGACAGTAAATAACCTGGCTAAAGTACCACAGTGTATCAGATGGTCTCCATAGGACATTCAAACCCCGCTCACACAACCCCTGTCATGCCAGGTGACCTGTGCAGGGGAGACATGGAGGCTAAACATGGGGGAATAGAATGGATTCTGCCAAAGTTGCCACGGAAGGAGTTCAGAATTGAAATCCTGATCGTTGTTTGTTGATGCCAACATGGATGATTTGGGACCTTGAACCAAGAAATGGGATGGTGTCATTTTGATCTTGCCGTTTAGTCAATACCTTCGTAATGATTATATTTCAGATGAACTAGAAGTTTTATAACCTCCCTGGTTGTGATTTGCAAAACCGTGAATGACTCTCACTTCCCAGTCAGTTGGTGTCATTCAAGACTCTGGCAGAGCACTTTCACGTGATATTTACGCACATAACGTCTTAGGATCAAAAGCCTGTCGATGTTCCTCCCGTGTAGTTGTGTGACCGCTGTATTTCGTAGCACTGGACTTTTTCTGAGTACACTGAGCTGTGTGTCACTCCTAGGGGGTATCCTATCACTCTCCATCAGTAACGGACCCCACTCTCACTGCGGATGCTCTGGACAAAACAGTCGCAGAATTCGATACCGTGGAGGACCTACTGAAGCACTTCAATCCAGAATCGTGGCGAGAAGACCTTGAGAATCTCTACTTGGAAACCCCCCATTATCGAGGGAGGTCCTACCATGACAGGAAGTCAAAAGGTAAGAAACGCGGCCCCGGAGGTTCTTTGTAAGCCGATAGGAACATAGATAGCAGTACTCAGCGAGGGCGAAAAAATGGAATCTTTTTAACTCACTAAAATGAGTGGATTCCTGCCAGATTTATCACATACATTTTCCACAGTACCTTCTAAGGAAGTTCCGTGTTTAATCCCAAACTGTGTTGTGTGTATGCGATTACAAAAGGTTTGGTTCAAAGACACGTCGTCGTTAGGAGCTGGGAAAAAACCCTTGTAAAATCTTCTGGACCAGCTTCTTGCTTCTCGGCAAGCAAGGTATGACTAGCCTCACCGTCAAGGGAGGTAGATAATTTGGCACAGGCTGTGTGGCCGGTAGGCAGCAGAGAGTAAGTGGGAGTCACAGTTTCTTGCCTCCTGTGCCTCTCTGATGGATAGGAGTCTTTTCACTCAGGACTCAGCCAGCAGGATAGGCTCCTGGTTAAGCAGTGGTCAGAACTTCTAGAGGATTTCACCCGTCCCCATTCAGTGTCTACTCTAAAAGGGGTTTTCAAGAGGGTCTCCTGTGTGCTCGGTACTCTGGACTCTTCATAGGACATAAATGTCCCAAAAAAGAAACAGAAGACCTGGGACGGTTTGCACAAGTGTGGGTATGCGTTCAACTGGGGGTTCCAGGAAAGTATAACGAAGGGAGGGGAGAAGAGCATTCATGAGAAAACATCTTGAGTTAAAACCGTAATACTGAAACTCAAAAAAATCATATCTTCCTCGTAGATCTGAGTGATGTGATCTGAGAATGTTTCTTTGAATGTTTAAATGAAATTAATAGAGAACTATCTTGTCGTTACCTTTTTTTGAATAACATGGTAATTTCTAGCCTATTACGTTCTTGCTTTATTTGCTAAAATTTGTCGTGAAAGTTTTCTCTCTCAAAGTCTCGTCTGCCTCGTTTGCATCGTAGATGTGAAGGTATTTAGCTAAAATAGGGCTCGTTTGGTACATTTCAGAATGCCAGGGGTCCTTGTAAGAACTGTGAGCCTGGCCAGCTGGCACAGGTAATGTGTGTGTTAGTGGGCACAGCCCCTCAGAGCATTGGGGCTGGATTGGCCAATCCGTTAACCGCCCGCTGGGTCTGTTGCTTATGGCTCACGTCTGACATCCTGGATACTTGAAAGGTAGAGTTCAAGGGTGGGCAGGAGAGTCACCGGTGCCCCTGATGTTACAGAGATGTGCCCTAATAGGCAGGTCACTGTAGCTCATACAGTGTCCCCGGGGCTCAGACGCCTCCCACCTGAGGCGTCTCTGTGGTGGTGTTGTCTTTGAGTCTCTTCTACGGTCAACTCGAAGGAAAGCGAAACGTTCACGGTGCTGTGAAACCTCCAGAAGAATAGGAGCCATGGTGTCAGACAAGGGAATGATAAGCTCCCACTCTGTCTTCAAGGGTCTTAGTCACCACGGCTATCTGAGGGGTGGTTCTTCTTGACACGTGGTTGTTGGATTCTTACAGTTTAAAAATCATCGAAATCCATTACGTTCTTTCCCTCGGAAGTTATGTCGTGTTGGAGGCAGAGCGTCTGGGTTCAGATCCTACCACTACCACTTACAAGTTTTGTGATTTTTCAGTGAGTCCCTGGCCTTCCCGTGCCTCAGTTTCCTCATTGGCACCATGAGGGTGATCACACTGGCCTCCAATGATTGTTAGTGGTGCCGTCGAGAACAGCCAGCCCCGCGCGCTTGTTCAAGAAGTGTTGGCTCACTCTGGCTACGTAGAATCCTGAAGGATGTTAGTATCACGTCACAGGCGAAGCCTTCCTTGTCCCTCGTCCCCTCCCTGTGCAGTCCACCACCCCAGCGTTTGGAGTACTTGGGACGTCACAGCATTTCTGTGTCCTCCTCCTGCACTGTTACTGTGGCGTGGGGTTTTCTCTGAGGGAATGGGAGATCCCAGGACCTAAGGGTCTCGTCTCCACTCGGCTGGGGAGCTGTGAGAAGCGGCAGGTGGCCAGTCCCAGACACCCCGACTCATGCCTCCCGGGGGGAGGCCAATGGAGATTGATCCTGAGAGGCCGCCAGTGTTGAGAGCCACCGTTTTAGGCATTGTTCATCCCGTTATGTCGGGTACTTGGCATAGCCTCGGACACGTTTTAGGTGCTCAGTTAATGTTTGTGAATTGAAGATACTAATAATCCAGCATGAGCATATTTCCAAAGTTTATAGAAACCCACCCCATAGACTGATGAAGGAGGCTTTGTTAAGAATGCCTTTGGTTACTGATAGAACCTTGTGAGAGCATTCAAGGTGACATTCCGGTTATTTCTGACAGAGTAAACAGTTCTTTCCGTTGTTGGCTCAGGTCTGACTTCTTAAGCTCTTGTTTAAAACGGCTCGAAGGCAGATCTGTGCTTTGTCACTTAACACTGGTGAGTCACCACTGTGTGTGCACTGTTCTAAATGTGCCGGTTGGTTGTTTATCATTCCACTGATGCTGGGCCACCTGTGTGTATCTCTCACACACACAAAGACAAGTCCCGTTTAATATTCCAGCTGTCGTTCTCAGCTTTGAGAACTTAAAAATACAAATTCATGGTTTATATTCTGATGTAGAGAAAAGGGAGCGCTGAAGGAACAGCAGGAACAGGAAAATGGTTACAGACAAGGGAGGTCCACTGGATGTCAAATAAAGAGTGAACTTGCTAGGATTCCTAAAAACGTTCCCTCTCGTGGATGTGATCATTTTTTAACGATGTTTTATAAAAACAAACATCAGTTCTGGGTAGCTATGGAATTTCCATTCTTCCGATTTGCCTACGCTCATCAAAGGGGCACTTCTCTTGATACCCAAGAGAGGTGCTCAAAGATGAGCCTTAAATGTGAATGTGCAAAACACAGAGTTTTATAATTCTAAAATAAAGCACGCACACACTGGGTGAAGAACTGTTATAATAAAGTAGAAACGGTTAATATTGGGTAGAAAACTGTATGCTTTGTTTCTATGGTTTATTGGAAGGCGGATTTGGTGACCTCGCTGTCTACATTTTTTACATTGTTTTTTAACGTTTGTTTATTATTGAGAGACAGAGAGAGACAAAGCATGAGCAGGGGAGGGGCAGAGAGAGAGGGAGACACAGAATCTGAAGCAGGCTCCAGGCTCCGAGCTGTCAGCCCAGAGCCCGACGCAGGGCTCGAACTCACAAACCGCGAGATCATGACCTGAGCCGAAGTCGGACACTTAACCGAGTGAGCCACCCAGGCGCCCCTCACTGTCTACACTTCTAAAACTCATGGGTAATAGGTAAGCTCAGACTTGCCTGTAAAAGCTTCTGGACTGAAGATAGTAGAACAAGTTAACATATCTAACGTTAAGTTTCTTAGAGGGTATGGAGAAAACGGTAGCACGGATAATCGAAATCTGTACATAACTGCAGTTCCGAAACCCAATTTTTACCAGTAATTTCAGCCTCATACTTTCACCTCAAAGCTGCCTTCAAGTTTAAAAAAAAAAAGTTGTTTCAAGTTCAAGTTACATTACTTTTTCTAACGAATATGCTAATAATATAGCAAACTTGTCCCTAGTTAGGTAAACAGCTGTATGGATCTTCTACAAACTGTATAATCATGTCGTAACTATTGTGGCCTAACTGAAAGCTGTGATTTCTTTAAAACACAATCCTTTAGGGCTGCCTGGCTGGCTCAGTTGGTAGTGCGCGCAACTCTTAATATCAGGGTTGTGAGTTCAAGCCCCACACTGGGCGTGGAGCCTGGTTAAAAACAAAACAGAAACACAGTCCTTTACCTTTAGGGCAGTGCCTCTTTATCCCAGCTCGTAGCATGAAATTGGACGACTTTAAATTCAGAAATGATCAGTCTCAAACTCTACCAGAGCGGGCTTTGAGAGGCCCTTTATAAATGGAGATTAACAGTGTAAAAGAGATCTGTGTTTTTACTTGATTCCAGGAGAACTTGACTTTCCCAAATGATAGTGTGTTTGTCATAGAAAAAAATTCAACACATGACAGCAAGGGGGAAGGCTGTTGTTACAACATTAAAGGTTGTCATTAGAATATGGGTATAATTGTTCAGGCACCCCAACTTAATAGGTTTGAACTACAGTTTTAGTTACCAGAAGTAAATTCTTCCCCAAAGAGTTGGCCTTTTTTTAGTGCATGTGCCAAAATTGACATGCACTCCTCTTTAAAAAAAAAAAAATCACTATTTCCACACTGAGTGGAGCAAATATATTGATACTAAATTGATTCAAAGTGACAGGGTTTGAAATACATCATTTTTACAGTCTCTAAATGGTTAGATGTTCTAACTCTGGGACAGTTATCAGCCCATCTCATAGGCTCCAATACCAGTTCTGTGAGTTCTTATGTGACATTGTTTAGCTCTAAGATCTCAAACACTTGCCTTTTTAATTTGAAAACTATTTATAGGTAAATACCAGGCATAGTAGCTGAGGACTACATGAAATAAATATGTTTACTATCAAACTGTTTGAATTGGTTCTGAATTCTTCTAGGTCGTAGATCAGAATACTTTTTATTTTTAAATTACTTATTGCTGCTTCTATATATGTTCTTGTGTAGCGACTAGGAAAATACAGGTTTTGCTCTTTCAAACATGACTTAAGATGAGGGAAATAATTTCGAAATATATTAGGACGTGAACATAGCTTAGAACGAGCTGAAGTCATCACACGTTGATTGCTTGGAAATTTCTCTGTCTGCCTATCTGATGTCTGGGTAGGAACTTGCAAAAGGCTTTTGGCTGACCCTGGCAATGAACCAGATAAATCAGTCTTGAGATAACATCCCCCTGTAACCACCTCTCTGGACATTAAACAGAGATACTGGGGACATTAAATCAAAATGGATTTATTTTTCTAATTTCTAACCTCAGAAGAGGGATGGCTTCATTCAGCTTCCTGAACCACATAGTTTGCACCAAGTGAAAGCTGTCTTCGTGATTGTTAAAATTGTCTCCCACAAATTTGATAGAAATAGAACAAAGGAGAGGATGCTTTAGTGGGAGTCAGGGACACTTGCGATAAAATTCTCACTCGTGTGCTAAGAACAGGGGCCTCGGGGAGGTCACTTGTAGACCCCCAAGTCCCTGCAGAATGGCTCTAATTATAACCGCCTTGCAAAGTTGTGTGAGGATTCGTGAGAGCAGACTGTCCAAGCCAGTGGGCCCTCAGGAGGCGACCCCTACTGTGATTACTCAAACAACACTGTGCAGAAGCAGGATGTTTCTGTGCACCCTTTCGCTCCCTTCCCTGAGGCCATCGTGAGGAATCTGGAGAGCCTCCTGCATCGGAGCCAGATGTCATCAGATTGAAGTATCTGTGAAATCAGTACACTCCTTAGAAGTCTAATCAGCAAGCAGTCAACTTTTCTAGGATACTGTTTACCCAGGAACTTTCCTGGCCCCGTTTTGCTTGGTGCACGTTTCCTTTGCAAAGCTTCTTCTACTTCTTCTTCTTCTTCTTTTTTTGTTTTTTTAGACTCTAGCCACTGTGTATGACCCACGTGACTTGTAAGCATCTGGATTCCCTGCTCGGTTCGCCAGAGAGCATTAATGGACACCGTATTGTCCCATGGTGTCGTGTGCGTCTGGGCGGGCACAAGCGAGGCAGGGAGGGGGAAGCACAGGGACGGCGACCCTTTTAGTTCTTTTCCTCCTGGTGCCCCTGCTTTTCTCCTTTTGGCCCATCTTTGTGGAAGCCCTGACCCATCGTCCTCCCAGCCCGCTGCCCCGCCCCCCCCCGCCCCGCCCCCGTCGGGGCAGGTGACTCGATTCGCGTTGGTCGGCAAGCTCCATTTAGCAGTGGAGAGCCGGAGTAAGTGTGGGACAGGCACACGTGCCTTTTCCACATCAGTCGCTCTGGCTCGTGGTGGATGTTTCGGCCTCGTTGTTCCCTTGCCGGCTCTTCCTGTGAAGCACTGGGGACCCCCACCCGGCCTCCATTTGCTCCGTGCCCCCGTGGACTGAGGGAGAAGCGCCTTCTTCCTAGAGCGCAGTCCCCTGCCGAAACTACCTGTCCTGGGAAACCCAGCTTTATCCTAACTCCACTTTGTCCTAAGCAGATCACCACCCTGCCGTGCCTGCCCAGCCTGGGAGGCACGATACAGGCCTACGGCAGAGATCCCGCAGGTTCGGCTCCGGACCGGTTGGTCCACAGCCACAAAGCAAAGACCGTGATAGGGCAAGTCACACGAATGCTTGGGTTTCCCAGTGCGTGTGAGAGCTTGGTTTATGTGCTGTGCTGCAGTCTGTCAGGTGTCCCACGGGATCGTGTCTGCAAGGCAGTGTTCATAGCTTCGTTAAAATACGCTTTCTTGCTAGAAAATACTAACCATCATGTGCGCTTTCTGTGACTCATAACCACTTATGACAGATCACCAAAACAAATATAATAATAGTGAAAAACGTTTGAAGTACCGTTAAGAATTATCAGAATGAGGGGCGCCTGGGTGGCGCAGTCGGTTAAGCGTCCGACTTCAGCCAGGTCACGATCTCGCGGTCCGTGAGTTCGAGCCCCGCGTCGGGCTCTGGGCTGATGGCTCAGAGCCTGGAGCCTGTTTCCGATTCTGTGTCTCCCTCTCTCTCTGCCCCTCCCCCGTTCATGCTCTGTCTCTCTGTCCCAAAAATAAATAAACGTTGAAAAAAAAAAATTTAAAGAATTATCAGAATGTGACAGAGAGACATAAAGTGAGCAAACGCTCCTGGAAAAATGGGGCCAGTTAGGGGCACTGGAGTCGTTCAGTCGGTTGAACGTCTGACTCTTGATTTTGGCTCAGGTCGTGTTGTCACGGTTCATGGGATTGAGCCCCATGTTGGGCTCTGTTCCGACAGTGTGGAGCCTGCTTGGGATTCTCTCTCTCCCTCTCTCTCTGCCCCCACTCTCCCTCTGTCTCTCAAAAACAAACAAACAAATGTTTACAATGCACCAGTAGACTTGCCCGACTCAGGGTTGCCACAGACCTCCAATTTGTGGAAAATCACAGTATCTGCAAAGCATGATCAAGCGAGACACAGTAAAACAAGATATGCCCGTCTTGGCTTTGTCTGTCCTATAGAAAGAATCTCTGCAATCCCAGCATTGGTTGCCTCTGAAGGCAAATAATTTCAATCCATTCAGCTCTTTGCATGGCTTCCGATTGGTTTTCATGGCTAAGACTGCTTATAGGTGGGAGCAAGAAGGAGGTCAAGAAGGCGTGGGGACAAAACGAAGATTGTGAACAGACATAGGTTCCCTCACTTCAGGGAAGGAGATGATACTCAGTATGCTGTTCAAATACAGAAGAAGAGGGAGTCTGAGTAGCTCAGTTGGTTGAGCGTCCAACTTCGACTCAGGTCATGATCTTGAGGTGTGTGAGTTCGAGCCCCGCATCGGGCTCTGTGCTGACAGCTCAGAGCCTGGAGCCTGTTTCGGATTCTGTGTCTCCCTCTCTCTCTGCCCCTCCCCCACTCATGCTCTGTCTCTGTCTCAAAAATAAATAAACGTTAAAAAAAATACCAAAGAAGACAGAGGCTCTCTGCCGTTTGCTAAAGGACGGTGTACTTTTCTAGCAGAATCTGATAAATGGGTGTGTGGGTACGGAGCACATGCTCGGGTGTCTGTCATTGGCAACGTCTTGAAAATGACAGGTCGGGATCGACCATGCGCCTGGGAAGCCCGGTCACTGGGTCAGCACGCAGTCCCCCAGTGGGAGGCTCCAGCATGGCTGGGGGGAGGTACTCTTTGCCTGTCCCTTCAGATCTTCGGGCTGCGGCTCCCAGCGCCCACAGGCTTGGAAAAGCCTGGATTCAGGGTCCAGCTCCCACACTGACTGCGGGTGTGGCTGTGGACCTGACAGAGGCTCTGTTTCCTCCACGGTGGAAGTGAGACCGGGAGGGGTGTGTAATTCATAGCACGGATGGCGAGTGCGGCAGGCGTGCGTGTGACGAGATGTTCACGCTGCCTGGTTCTTGGGCTGCAGTGGCCGGGATCCAACAGGCCAGCCTGGCTCTCCGTCTTCCCGCACCTGAGCCTCAGCAGAGTGCAGAACGAACACCGTGCCTCCGCCCTCCGCCTCCCCTCCCGGTGCTCAGCCCCAGGACCCATCCCCGCGCACGGAACCGCTGCACCCGGCCTGGGCTGGGAGGCCAGGGTTGCAAGAAGACGGGGCTCCCACCGTAGGTGCGGTGCCCCACGCTGGATTCACGTGTGCAGCTCTGTGTCCACGTGTCAGCCTCTCCAGCAGGTTGTGCACACAGCCTGGAAAACCGAACTGATGTCGAAGACCCATGAAAAGACCGGGCCCAAACTCCCAAGGATGGCAAAAGCAGGATTATGACGTGACGCACAGCAGGTGACGTGAGGGGAAAGGGCTGAAATTAACGGGGCCCTTGAATGAACCCGGGAGCATCCTGGCCGCCCTCGGTGCTCCTCTGTGGAGACTGACGTGGGAATGGAAGGGGCGGCCTGTCCCCGGGCCCTGCCTCCCTGAGGCTCCACGCCAGAGCCCCCTCCTCGGAAGCCCCACGCCCCCCGCCAGCCTTCCTGGCCCCTCACCCTCCTGCCTGCCTACCAGCTGCACAGCCTGACCAGCCCTTGACTAGAAGCTCCCTCACCCCGCAGGACGGCTGCAGTCACGCCTTGCAGTTACTGGCATCCAGCCAGAGGAACCTTTATTGCTGGCTCTAAATCGAGGGCCGTGGTGGCCTCCACGCCCCGGGAAGCAGGGCGGCCGGAGTCCACGGCAGCCTCCCAGGGCCGCGGGTTCTAGTCCCGTTGGCGAACCGATGATGCATAAACCTGAGTGAGCTGTGAGCCCCTTTGTGGCCGGGGCGGGGGGACTCTGCCAGTGCTGTCGGGGAAACGGTCATCCAAGGACACAAAGAGTCTTGCTTCCAGACGAGGAAGGCAGATGTGTCCGTCACCCTGAGTTGTGGAGGGCGCCTTGGGGTTTGGCCGAATCCTGCTAGGAAGCGTCTGCTGTGCCATTGCCCAGGTTATTATTCTGCAGAGGCCTGAAGCTGCTCACCACGCCTCCCCAGTGTGGCACAGGCGGGCCCCGGCTTCCTCCTCCGGCACCTGTCATGCCCCCTCCCTGCTTGATGTGCTAGAAACCCGAGCGACGGGGAGAAGAGCTTCAGATGCTAGTTTCGCACTCACTGCTCACTGGGAAAGCGTGGGAACCACGAATGCGGCCTCAAGTGTGAGGGGACCCGCGGGGGGCCGAGCTGCAGACCCTCAACGGCTCGGTGCCCATGCTGACTTCCTATCCCCCTCAGCCCCCGCACCCTCCACCCCCTCTCTCCACTAGGCCCTCTTCACTCCTCCGGGGCGGACCACACAGACCCCACCATCGCGGGCTGCAGGTGCAGCCCTCCGCGTCAGCCCTGGCCACCGCACAGCGATGCCCAGGCCGGCGTCATTATTGATGTGAAGGTGACACTTGTCATGGATGATGGCCGCACTTCCTAATGCATTTATGTAACCCTTCCTGCTTGGGTTGCACTTATTCCCAGGGCTTCAGCAGCAATAAAATGGTTCCTTTCCCAAGACGGAGTTCATTCGATTTAAATCCGGATTGATTGTGGCTAAACTTACTACATGTCTTCACTGAGGAAGGAAGAAACAGCCATGAATTATGCACGGAAATTATTCAGCATGTCTTCACCACCACCCCCCTGCCCCCTGCCTCCCGTGCCGCAGGCTCAGCGCACCGCAGTTGGGGGAGGGATCCCTGGCCTTGAGACTCAGCACCTACTTGCCCAGGTGGAAAGCCTCTTGGGGCACCTCAGTGCCCTTTAACTCCTTCTTCGAGGGGTCCCCCGGCCACGTGGCCAGATTTCAGCTGACCTCGCGCCATTTGGGGGACCCTCCATCCACTGTGAGCTTCTTTGGTTTCCCGCTGATGTGTACTCCGGACAACAGCCTTGGCCTCTGCCCCCAGAGAGCACGTGAACTGCTCCTCAGGCCCTTGGGGTTTAAGAATAAGACCCCGGGGGGGGGGGGGGGGGCTGGAGTCCAGACTCTGTGGGACTCCTCCCACGCGCCCCTGGCCGGTGACAGGAGCACGGTGACGTGGTGTGGGGGCCAGTGTGGCCGGAGGACTTCCTCCTCCCTGCGTTCTTGGGCCAAGCCAGCTGCGGCCGTGGCCTCCAGCCCGCGGTTTGGATGCCGAGCACCTGGAAGCTCACGTGGATTTTTGAGGACGTTCACTGTAACTCACGTGACCCAGTGATGGAACTTTAATTCAAGTAAACGTTCGTGACTAAACTGTGAGAATTTAGGGCGATGCTCTTAATTCATGGAGGTCCCAATAACCACACCCCCTTAGCAATCATTTACCCAGAGCCACGACCAAAAGAGAGATAGAGGAGAAAGGCTTGAGCCTTTTTTTTTTTTTTTAACCTTGACTTTTGGGCCTTTGACTTTAAAGGGAAGGATGGAGGGAAATGGGAAGCGAGTCAGGATGAATAAGGAGAAGCGAGTGCCGGGGACCCTAGATTCAGTCCTTGGACTATTGCTGTGAAATAGGCAATGTTGTGCTGCGGCAGCCGAGGCTGCCAGCACGTAGGTCACTTTCCAGCTACCAGGACGCACAGTCAGCGCGGTTCGTGCAGAGCCCGGCCCTTAACCACTGTGCTGTACTGCCCTCCAGGATCCGGTGCGAAATACGCATCCGGTGCGGCCCGAAGACGCCATTTTCTTTGATGTTTTCGTTGATCTTGGAGTTAAAATGAAGCCAAAACCTTTCCCTGCGTTACACTTCCTTGTAAGATTTCATTACCAGCTAAATATACTACAGCGGTTGTCCTAATGCGTCTCTGATAGAATTCAGGTCATATGTACATAGTGGTTTCTTTACAATCAGGAGGGGATCTATTTTGTTGTTAAGGTAAAGGCAGTTATCTTAGATGGCTGAACATTTCATTTTATTTCCTCAGAAAAAATTTTTTTTACATTAAAAAAAAGATGCAGTGATGGGGCACCTGGGTGGCTCAGTCGGTGAAGCGTCTGACTTCGGCTCAGGTCATGATCTCACAGCTTGTGAGTTCGAGCCCCACGTCGGGCTCTGTGCTGACAGTTTAGAGCCTGGAGTTGCTTCGGATTCTGTGTCTCCCTCTCTCTCTGCCCCTTCCCCACTCACGCTCCATCTCTCTCTCTCTCTCTGTCTCTGCCTCTCTCAAAAATAAATAAACATTAAAAAAAATTTTTTTTAAAAAGGGGGTACCTGGGTGGCTCAGTCGGTTGAGCGTCCAGCTTCGGCTCAGGTCATGATCTCGCGGCCTGTGAGTTTGAGCCTCATTTCGGGCTCTGTGCTGACAGCCTGGAGCCTGGAGCCTGCTTCGGATTCTCTGTCTCCCTCTCTCTCTGCCCCTCCCCAACTTGCACTCTGTCTCTCTCTCTCTCTCAAGAATAAACACACGTTAAGACAAAAATTTTTTTTAAGATGCCAAGAAACTTGAATCAAGGTAAAGATTGAGCCAAAGTTTCCGGAATCTTTTTGTTTTCTTCTTCGTTGTCGTTGATCATTCTATTTATTGTTATTACTATCATTGCAGGGCAGATTGGATCAAAAGAGAATTAGATTTTCCCCCTTCAGTGTGTGGGCTGATAACTGAGATCCCGAGGGCAGATTTGATCCCTGGAGTGAGGCTGTCCTGTCCTGGCAGAACCTTCCGGCCCCTTGCCCAGAAATGCCTGCCGAGAGGGTGCTTGCTGAGGGCGGTCTGCCGCCTCACATGGTGCCTGTGTCTCTTACAGTTGACCTGGACAGGCTCAATGACGAGGTCAAGCGCTACAGCTGCACCCCCAGGAATTACTCCGTCAACTTACGAGAGGAGCTGAAGCTGACCAACGTGGTTTTCTTTCCACGCTGCCTCCTCGTGCAGCGCTGTGGCGGTAACTGTGGCTGTGGGACCGTCAGCTGGAAGTCCTGCTCCTGCAATTCAGGGAAAACTGTGAAGAAGTATCATGAGGTGAGTCGCCTTCAGCCATCTTTGTTGCAGTCCTGCAGCACTACCACACGGAAGCTCTTTGCAGCTGCAAATGTGATGCAGGCTCCAGGGTGCACACAGTTGTTGGGGTTGTTCCCTGCACAAGGGCACCCAGCCGGAGGGACGACGGGGAGCTGAAATTAGACGTGTGCTAACCTTGCCAAGCCACGTGCCTTGGGGCGGGGCTAAGTCATTCCTGAAGAAGGGACTCTTTTTTCCTAATCACATAATACCACCTGTGGGCGACAGCCCCCTTGGTAGATTATGTAATCAAATGTATGATGCCGTGAGGCACAGCTTAACTAGCCTCCTTGTAGTGGTATGGTGGTATTCCTAAAGGCCATAACTGAAAAATCCAGGCCGCTTTAAGAAAATTCTAAGGAATTGTGGTTTATATACACAATGGAGTACTACGTGGCAATGAGAAAGAACGAAATATGGCCCTTTGTAGCAACGTGGATGGAACTGGAGAGTGTGATGCTAAGTGAAATAAGCCATACAGAGAAAGACAGATACCATATGTTTTCACTCTTATGTGGATCCTGAGAAACTTAACAGAAACCCATGGGGGAGGGGAAGGAAAAAGATCAAAGAGGTTAGAGTGGGAGAGAGCCAAAGCATAAGAGACTCTTAAAAACTGAGAACAGGGGCGCCTGGGTGGCGCAGTCGGTTAAGCGTCCGACTTCAGCCAGGTCACGATCTCGCGGTCCGTGAGTTCGAGCCCCGCGTCAGGCTCTGGGCTGATGGCTCAGAGCCTGGAGCCTGTTTCCCATTCTGTGTCTCCCTCTCTCTCTGCCTCTCCCCCGTTCATGCTCTGTCTCTCTCTATCCCAAAAATAAATAAACGTTGAAAAAAAAAATTAAAAAAAAAAAAAAAACTGAGAACAAACTGAGGGTTGATGGGGGGTGGGAGGGAGGGGAGGGTGGGAGATGGGTATTGAGGAGGGCACCTTTTGGGATGAGCACTGGGTGTTGTATGGAAACCAATTTGACAATCAGTTTCATATATTAAAAAAAAAAGTTCTAAGGGCCAAACTTGAAGTCAGTCAAGTCATTAAAAAATTAAGCAGAGGGGCGCCTGGGTGGCGCAGTTGGTTAAGCGTCCAACTTCAGCCAGGTCACGATCTCGCGGTCCGTGAGTTCGAGCCCCGCGTCGGGCTCTGGGCTGATGGCTCAGAGTCTGGAGCCTGTTTCCGATTCTGTGTCTCCCTCTCTCTCTGCCCCTCCCCCGTTCATGCTCTGTCTCTCTCTGTCCCAAAAATAAATAAACGTTGAAAAAAAAAAAAATTTAAAAAATTAAGCAGAGATAGGTGCACCTGGGTGGCTCAGTCAGTTAAGCGTCCAACTCTCGCTCAGGTCATGATCCCACAGTTCGTGAGTTCGATGCTTGGGATTCTCTCTCTGCCCCTCTCTCTGCCCCTGCCCCAGTCTCTCGGTCTCAAAGTAAATAAATAAACTTTAAAAAATTAGGCAGAGTAGGGGCTGCTGGGTGGCTCAGTGGGTTGAGCATCCGACTTCAGTTCAGGTCACCATCTCACGGCTGGTGAGTTCAAGCCCCGCGTCGGGCTCTGTGCTGACAGCTTGGACCCTGGAGCCCGCTTCGGATTCTGTGTCTCCCTCTCTCTCTGCCCGTAACCCACTCGCATTCTGTCTCTGTCTCTCTCAAAAATAAATAGACTTTAAAAAAGCAATTTAAAAGATTAGGCAGAGTGAAGACAACAAAATGTAAACTGGCAGAAAACATATATAGTTGGAGGCTTCTCAGTTCTCTAGGTATGATAATACCTTTCTTCTAAAAATACCAGCTTTTCCTGACTGCTGCTGGGTGCTCCCTGGGGCGTCAGCTCTGAAAGGAGGCAACAGTGAACAAAAGGTGAATATGAGGGTGAAAGAGGGAGCAAACCTTTAAGGAGAGCCGAGTCTGTGTTCCTGTCCCCCGTGACACTGTGCTTTTTCCTTTTAAACATACGGCTCATTACTGAGCATCAGAGTAAGAGCAGGCTTGGAGGGCGTTGGCGGTCCTGACCGTGGCGGTGCCCCGTTTCCTCCCAGTCGTGGGGACCCACATCACCAAGCGTAGAGACTCAAGCGTTCACACAGGTGACACGCGACAAGGAAATCTATCAGACAACCGCTTACAGGGTGGTTCGCGGCACGAAGGAAACGCACCTTGGCAGATGCCAAACATCACGCGGGAATCTGAGAACGGAAACAATGCAGCAGACGTTATTCTTAGACATTATTGTTTGAGCTACTTTTCCCCGGTACCCACCCAAACAAAGGAGTCGAGGGTGGTCCCTAAATAAAACGTCCAGCTTTGTGAAGCTGTTTCTTTTTTCTCCTGCCCGCACAACAAACAATAAGAGCAGGTCGAAGGAGGCAGCCTCTGAGCTAAATGAAAACGGCTGCGTCATCCGTGGTATTTCCGACTGGGGAAGTGCAGGAAGTCAGCTGTCACAATGACCGTGCTTACCTCAGGAGGAAAACACATTATTTTAGACCCACACAGAGCTATTTCCTTAAGCGTAAGAATTTCTTACTCCACCCTGCAGTTTTCACGGGGGAAAATAATGTCCTCATGGCCAGAGAACGCTACGGTCCGTGTTCATTGTGTTTTATTTTTGTATGACCCGGTGAAGTCCAGATTGGACGTTGTCCTTTGCATCTCAGAACTTTGTAATGTTTAGGCACACCCTGAGGGTCCATGCAGAATGCAGTCATCAGAACAGAGTTAAAATAATCTAGCAGGTGACACGATGTCTATGCAGACATCATGCCACGGAAGAAGACTCGCGTCCAGGCCCTTGATCTATCTGTAGAGTGCTTTATTTCCTTCTGGACTCTGCTCAGATAGAAGGTACAGCTTCATTGTTTAAGTGGTTTATGGCAGAAATGGCAGAGTTAAACATATGCCCCCCCCCCAGCCCCCAAACCCCTCACCTCCCAGACAGTTCACACTGTAGAACTCTGAAGGGTCCTTCTCGCCTTCTCTTCTTGTCTCTGTCCCCGGGAGCCATTACCTGTACATTTCTGTGCACAGTTAACATTGAGAAAGGGAAGCCCTTGGTTCTCTGCCCATCACGTGAGTGGGTCTAAGATGTCAGCATCTCTGAAACCTCGTCTCCTAGTGTTTTGACATCCGGGAGTCTGCAGAGCTCTAGACAAAATCGCTCTGCCAAGCGCCGGACCAAGGGACCAAACAGCATCAATCACTCACTCGGCCACTGCACAGCCAGAACCAAGGCGCCTGGCGTATTGCCCCGGGCTCCTAAAACACCCTTGAGATGTGTCCCCGTGACCACTCTGTGGGCTGCACCGTGGAAGAGAGGAGAGGCTGGCTCCCTTTCCAGACACGGGGGTTGCTTGAGTGGGGCTCTTTAGGGGAAAATCCCTGTTCTTGTTCTCTTCTGTGACTGTGTTCTTACCCCAGAAAAAAGAGACGCCAGGGTCCCTAGCTTCTGCTGGTAACCGATGAGATGTGAAATGAGTTTCTGTGGGGCACGAACTGCCTTACGGGGGCAACTGGAACCCATCACATAAGCAGAACTGTGCGACTCTGCACAGATATTTCAGCACTCGGCGTTTAGGGAATAAAATCTGAAAAATTATGAAGCCCCTAATGGAGCTGATATAATTGCTCTTTCCACGGGTCATGCTGTTTCTCCGGAGCATTCTTCTCTGTGCGATGCAGTGTTACCTTCTTTATGACTTTCTGTTCTCAAAAGTACTTGTAAGTATCCTGTTAAGGTGTTTTTCCTTTTTTGCTAATAGTAGGTCCTTTATGCCTCTTGGAATGTATAGGATACAAAAGATAACTTTGAGGTGGTAATTTTTTCAAAAGGGAAGGTTCCAGAAAACATATTGTGTAGACAGTGAGATGATGTTATTTCAGTTCTCATCTGCCTTGATAATGTGCATGAAGGGATAGGATCTTCTCTAGAAATACAGTGCCTTTTAAAAAATTGTTTAATGTTTATTTTTGAGAGAGAGAGAGAGTGTGAGCAGGGCGGGGGGGGCGGGGGGGAGACACAGAATTGGAAGCAGGCTCCAGGCTCCAGGCTCCAAGCTGTCAGCACAGAGCCTGACGTGGGGCTTGAACCCACGAACCATGAGATCATGACCTGAGCCGAAGTCAGATGCTTAACCAACTGAGCCCCCCAGGTGTCCCAGCGACCTTTTAAATTAGATGACGGTTTTCATCATCTGGTCCCCTATCTGTGTCCATTCAGGCAACAGCCAAAAACTCACGACGTAGCAGAGAGAGAAAGAGCAAAGTCAGTTTTCTCTGGGCTGCTTCTCACGATTTTGTCACGAGGCCCCCACAACCACCTGTATGATGTGGTAGAATTTTCTGCAGGGATGGACACGTTTCCAGCCTGCGCCATGCAGGGCAGTGGTCACTGGCAATGTGCGGTTATGGGGCACTTGATGTGTATGCCACACAAATGGGGGACTGGACTTGTCATTTTATTTTATTTTAACAAATTCAAACGTAGATAGCTCCACACAGGCAGTAGCTACCACACTACAGAGCACAGCCTGGACCAGCCTCTGTTTCTGGCACAGTCGTTCCTGTCTCTGGACAAAATGGCAGCCAGGCGGGGGTGGGGGGCAAGACTTTAGAGCATTACTCTTATTTCACTGTAAAATTTTATATTAAAAATTGCTTTCTGTTAGAGTTTAAGAGTCAGAAAATGCAGATATTTATATATGAACCAAAAGATTGATTAGAGGTTTTATTTATTTATTTTTTTTATTTTTTTTAACGTTTATTTATTTTTGGGACAGAGAGAGACAGAGCATGAACGGGGGAGGGGCAGAGAGAGAGGGAGACACAGAATCGGAAACAGGCTCCAGGCTCTGAGCCATCAGCCCAGAGCCCGATGCGGGGCTCGAACTCACGGACCGCGAGATCGTGACCTGGCTGAAGTCGGACGCTTAACCGACTGCGCCACCCAGGCGCCCCTGATTAGAGGTTTTAAAAGGTCGAGCCTCAGACTTGGGAGAAAAGAATAGTACTTTGAGTTTGGCGTGTTTTAAGCATCTGCCGTAGAAACAGATTCAGCTAAAATTGCAAGTTGAGGGCGAGGAGACCGAGAAAAGATTGGTTTCCAAAGACTTTCTCCTCTGTGGCAAAAGCGGTGAGGTTTGGGGTTGTGAGGATAGCCAACGTAGCAACAGTCAAGAACATTTCTCTTCTGTTTCTGGAAATAGCATTTCTGAGCTGGTACAGAGCCTCCCTGCTTCCTTCCGTTTCTGTGTCTTTGGGTGAGCCGTGAGCGCATTCTGCAGACCTTCCCTGCCGTTGAGGCTGGAAGGAAGATACGGCCTCCGGTTCCTGCTTTGCCACATGGGAGGCACCCCAGGGCCAGGCACCTGAAGCCCCGTGGGGCCTCGGATTTCCTCCCTTCGTCCCCACAATCACCTGCAGTTTGGGGTTCCCCGACCCGAGATTCCCCGGTCTCTGTTAGCCGTGACACCGTCCTCCCGCCAAAGTCCTGCCTGCCTGAAATCACGTGAGGACTCTAACAAATTGGTGGGGGGAGCACCGGGCACATGCGAGAGACTCAGAGATACGATCTGGGGCGGTTAATGTGTCTAGGATGGCCCGTCCACCTCTCGGACATCATGCCGGGATGCTCCCCTCCCGGGGATGCCGATCCATGAGAGCATCTGAAGGCGTAGAGTGCGAAGCGGAGTTGGGTGGGGTTGTCTGGCCTCCGTGTGGCCCGCTGACTCCTCGCTCATCCACTGAGAGCTACAGAATGTGCACATTCCTTCACTTCTGGATTGCGCTCCGGGTCCGGCCTTCCTGCCTTGGGGCGTGCCGCCCTTCAGGTAGACCAGACCCGTTGGCGACGTGACCCTCGGTGCTGATTCCCTGCTCGGAAATGCGGTGCCTGGTGAGGCCCCTGTTACGTCTTCCACAGCACGTAGGCTGAGCACGCAGTCTTTCAGCCTGTATGGTGCCGACACAGTGACTTCTTTGTTCTTTAGAGGTGGGACTGTGGCTGAGTGCTCCCAGAGGAACCCCAGAGTGCTCCCAGAGGAACCCCATGGCGCTCCCACAAAACTCCATGTCTCCAGTAGCAAGACTGCATTTTCAGTATTGAGGAGAGCTTTACGGACCCTCACTGTCACATCACCTTCAGACTTACTCTGCCAGGGACACACTGTTAAACGCTGTCACCCGTGTCTTTCTTAGCGAGGACCGTGTCTTCTGACCCGGTACCAGTCCCCCCACCACAACGCTCTGCTTCTGCTGGGACCACTGTCCACAAGTTCAACAGTTACCTGGGCAGAAAATAGTACATTTTCCCTCCTCCACATACTTTTGCTTGTAATCACCGAGGTTTCATCACAAAACTTGACTACCAGCCCTTAAAAATCTTAACCCTCTGCACATCTTTCATAAAGTCTTATGAGCAGGGAAGAAGTCAAACTGAAAGCAAAAATAGGAAGCTTTTTTTTTTTAAGATAAACTCTCTGGGGGCACCTTGGTGGCTCAGTCAGTTAAGTGTCCAACTTTGGCTCTGGTCATGATCTCAGGGTTCATGAGTTCGAGCACGGAGCCTGGAGCCTGCTTCGGATTCCGTGTCTCCCTCCCTCTCTGCCCCTCCCCCACTCGCACTCTCTCTCTCAAAATTAAATCAACATTAGGGGCGCCTGGGTGGCGCAGTCGGTTAAGCGTCCGACTTCAGCCCGGTCACGATCTCGCGGTCCGTGATTTCGAGCCCCGCGTCAGGCTCTGGGCTGATAGCTCAGAGCCTGGAGCCTGTTTCCGATTCTGTGTCTCCCTCTCTCTCTGCCCCTCCCCCGTTCATGCTCTGTCTCTCTCTGTCCCAAAAATAAATAAAGGTTGAAAAAAAAAAATTTAAAAATTAAATCAACATTAAAAAAAATTTTTTTAACTCTTAATGATTCTGGTTTATACACCGCATTTGTCCTGGAATATGCCCTTATATTCCTTTGTCAGCCATTAATTTGAGAAGTGTTACAAGGCCTTAACAACCTCTTTTTATCTTCCCAATAAAGAAGGACCCAACTCAGCACATAGTTTTCCTGCCCAGTGTTTTATTAGTGTTAATAGCTTCACGGCAATGATTCACTCAGTGGTTTCTCGGCTACGAGGCGCGTAACTGTAGTGAAATATCTTTTGTGATATGGTAATTTGCAAGCGGAGCCTCTCTGACTTTGTGTCGTGTTACGAAAGCCACCAGCCGGCTCCGGCAGAATGTTCTCCGATTAGCAAAAGTCAAGTCCTCCCGGCTTTGTGTGGTTTTCCAGGTGACACAGAGGGGTCAGGATTTCCGTTCTCACCCGCAGGTGACAAGAAGTGGCTGGGTCCTCCTGGCTGGATTTGTGTTTCTGGGTGTCCCACGGCTCGGGGAACAGGCCCATTCGTGAGTGGCCTCGGGCGGCTATAATTCGTGCGGTGGCTCTTGCCTTGAAAAGTGACCAGACCGCCCCCGAGCAGCCGGGCTTCCTTCCCAGATAAAGGCTTTCCGTCTCCCTCTTCGCCTCCCCAGTTCCATCAGGTTGTCTCTGCTTTCTTCTCCCTCTGAGCGCCGTGTGCCTGAACCCAAGACCGTTAACGCTTTGAGCCTCAGCGCTGCCATCAGCCGGCGAAGCAGGCCAGCCTCCGCTCTGTTCAGACGCGGCTTTTCCTGCCTTGTCTGGAAAGGCATCTGCCAATTCACTTTTCCCGGCTTATCAGCAAAGCACGTGGCCCCTGTGCCCACGCTACTTAATATAAAACACCGGGAAAGTCCCCGAACAAGCAAGAGAGCCGTTGGAAAGTGCCTGGTCTCTGCCGTCAGCCGAGGGCACGCACTGCTGTCTGCCATCAACGAGAACTCAGCACGACAGAGCAGTGAGTCACAGGCGCCGGTCGGAGTGGCCTGAGCAGACATATTTGTCCCCTGCGCATCGTCTCAGAAGTCACTCCCCTGCCCTGCAAGCCCCGGGGTGTGCTTTCCGTGCGGTCTTGGGTGATAGTGACCGGCTCACAGTGGAGAAATTCTCGGCGAAGCTGGAGGACGCAAACCTCTGACTCTTTCCGAGGCCCTCTGACCAAATACGCACGGGTGGGAGTGTCAGCTGGTCCAGGAGGAGTCACGTCCTGGCACCAGCGGATGTCGGCTGTGTAACCAGGGGCAACTTCGTGTCTCTCTTCCCTCATGGATGGAGACCTAGGAGAGTACCTAAGAGGGCTAGAGTGAAGTGCAAATAATTTGTCATTTGCAAAGTCCCTTACAACAGCGTGCAGCATCTAGAACATCCTCACTGACATTAGTAATGCCTTCTGCTTCTCTGTTCTCCACGCGCTTATGATCCAGCGAGTAGAATGTGTAACAAATCGTGGGAGAGCGTGTCATCCCTGCTGTACGTTTCCTAGAATTGCAGGAGGAAAAGGATACGATATACGTGGTCGTCGGAACTGCCCTTTGGACCAGCTTTACCGACAGCAAGCACTTGTGAGTCTCTGTGCCTCGGGGACGAGTCCTCCTGGGGGTCCCCTGCACGTGGGACTCTCTGCCCCACTTTAGGGTCCAGGCTCTGCGGCTTGACTGAACACTGAGCAAAGGAGAGCATCCATTCTTGTCCTCGCTGGAGCCCCCGTGGGCGGCATGGCTGAATAAGGGGTGCCAAGGGCTGAGCAGTCTGGACCCCCGTTTCCTAGTAGATGGTTTTGGTTTATGACGTGAAGCTGGTCATCCGAGAAAACTTCTGGGAAGAGAATCCATAGTAAAGACTTGCAGGGATGCCAGGAATAGTCGCGCAGACACTGAGGCAGGATTTTGCCACATCTGGCCTTCACCCGGGATGGCAGTAAACCAGGCAAAGCATATTGAGTCCCCACTCAGTGCACACGTGGAGCCCCACACCCCTTGGAGACGCAGAAGGAAATCACAGGCATGCTGAAGAGGCGGTGGCCCCCAGGGGCAAGGATGCTGGAGGACAGGACCCTGTCCTTGGACCTGGCTCTCGGTGCCCAGAAGACCCTGAATGGGGCGCACGGCCTCCTGGAGCATCTCAGTCCTCCAAGATGGGGACAGGGTACCTCCATGAAGGGACAGTAGAAGGGAGGCAGAAATCATGGCTAACAGGAACCTGAGGGCATAAGCGAGAGAAGCAATCGAACCTACCAGACAGTGTATGTGAAAGCGACAGTAGGACTCTCCAGGGGATTCTGCCTGCGATGGTGAAGGCCCGCCTTCCCGAAGGCCGCAGCAGGAGAGGAGGAGAGACGACAGCTTCTCTTTAAACTTCGCTGAAGTTCGGTTTCACCTTACTTTTCTAAGCGTGTATTGAGACTCCAGTTAACTAACGTACAGAGTACTTCGAGTTTCAGGAGTACAATTCGATGGTTCCACACTTCCCTGCATCCCTGGTGCTCATCGCGACAGGCGTACCATCTCCCCTCCGGGCACCACCCGTGTGTTCTCTGTCGTTAAGAGTCTGTTCTTGGTTTGTCTCTCCTTTTTCCCCTCTTTGCTCACTTGTTTTGTTTCTTCAGTCCCACACAGGCGAAATCATACGGTGTTTGTCTTTCTCCCACTTATTTCACTTAGCTTAATACTCTCCAGCTCCGTTCATGTCATCGCAATCAACTTATTAATGTAAGAAATCAAGGATGCACTTCACAAAGAAATGCTGTATTGATACGCAGGTATTAATGTAGAAAGAATATGGTGAGGGGCACCTGGGTGGCTCAGTGGGTTAATGTCCGACTTCGGCTCAGGTCACGATCTCGCGGTCCGTGAGTTCGAGCCCCACGTCGGGCTCTGTGCTCACAGCTCAGAGCCTGGAGCCTGCTTCGGAATCTGTGTCTCCTCCTCTCTCTGCCCCTCCCATGCTCATGCTCTGTCTCTCTCTGTCTCTCAACAATAAACATTAAAAATTAAAAAAAAAAAAAGAATACGGTGAAGTCTGATCTGTTTTAAATCGTAAAAGGCGTTATATATCAACAGATACGTCAGAACGTAAACGTATTTCCGCTTCATTACGGCCACTAATCCCCTTCCTCAGGGAAAAACACTCTGCATCCACCACACTTTCAGTCACAAGAGCATGTGCCCTGTTCTGTCTGCAAGAAGTAATAAATGCTGAGTGTTGGATTTATCTATAACATACGCCTGTTCCCAGGGATACTTGTGACAGTATTTGGAGCAGCACTTGGCCCAAATCAGGCCCTTAGGAAGCTACCGAGAGGCCCCTGTCGGGACACGTCAGCTCCCCACAGTGCTGAGGGTTGGAAACTAACACAGCAGGCATTACCCTGTGACCCCAGACCCCTCCACATCAGGGAGCCGATGACTGCAACAACATTTACACGGGTGCCTCAGGACAGGCAGCCTGTCGTGTTCCTTGGTTTCTCCAGGGGTTGGGAACCGGTTGTCACGAAGAGAGGAAGGGGATCTGGTGACCGCGAACCCAAGGGCTTGCTAACGGGACACGCGCTTCTCGCCCTAGGTGTTACAGTTCGAGCCTGGCCATTTCAGGAGGAGGGCCAGAGCCAAGCACATGGCTCTCGTCGACATCCAGCTGGATCACCACGAGCGCTGCGACTGCGTCTGCAGCTCGAGACCGCCGCGATAGGAGAACGTGTGCCAAATCCCCTCGCGTGCGCGAGGGAACCTTTCGTGTCGGGGGGCGGGGGGGTGTGAGAGGCCCTGTTCCACCAGCAGCCGCACTTAGGACAGGCCCGTAGAGCCGTGAGCGCCGGTGGGTGCTGAACCACCGCCTGGCTCGCTCAGCCGCAGCAGGTGGAAAGGCCCCTCGTCAGCTTCTGTCCCCCAGAACACAGGATGGCGTGTAATGATCGTGTCAGAGAGCGTGCACGTGCATACATACGTGTGTACGCCGTCCGTGTCTACGTGTAAATACATCAGCTGGTTTCTTCCGTGTACCCCAGAGCTTACGTATGCTGCAGGTCTGTAGACCCTTAAAATCTTTTGACACATTGAGGGACAAATTAAACACGTGAAATGCGTCCTTGGAAGATTCAGAAGATTACTTTGTTTACTTCTAAATTTGAATCACAAAACAGTTTTGGATCTTGGTCTCTTAGAAAAAGCGCTGTGTATACTAAAAAACCAATAAATGGGCTTTTCTTATAGATACATCCTAATTATTAAAAAAAAAGAAGAAGAAAAAGAAGGAGAAGAAGAAGAAGGAAAAATACAGTTTCTGGGAAAAAGGCAGAGACCTGACCGTTTTTCCCGAGGGACGCACTACACGCTTACCTATGTAGGCAGTAATTACCTGTCTGCAGAAGCATGCGGCAATAATATAGATGCCTTAGAAATTAAGTCATTAAGTCTTCTTTTTATGCATCCTGCTGAGGCATGCAAATTCATTTAACACCTGTCGCAAAAAAATCTCTCAGAAGGTTTATTATTATAATCCTTCCAGAGACCATTTATCAACTGTCGCAGAACTTTGAACGCTTTCTTTCTGAAAGCCCGTCCGCAGAAATGACGCCTTTGGAGAATGGCCTGGGGAGTCCGTAGGAGCCTTTCAAAATGGTGTTCGTCGGAAGATTTGGGTAGTTGAAAGCAAAAACGGTGAACACAGAATTACTAACATAACTGGAGATTGGATGGAATATTTAATTGGCTCCCTGTTTAATGATGGATCCAAACTCTCCGGGTTAGGCCAATTCGTTTTATGTATCTTGCTTTTCTGTTCCTGTCTCTCTGATACACAAATATGGGTTTACGGTGGCGTTTTATATCTGGCAAACGTCACAAATTATTTACAGCCTGAAATCTTTCACGTATCAGAACAACCCAATTTTGTTGACGTAAATTCCCGATCACATCCTCACTCCCCAGGCTGAATTCCGGCTTCCGGACTAAGCGAAGTCGGATCTGGGGGCTGTGGTTCTTGCCACATCTGTGGAGCTGTGTTGTGAGAAGCCACCTGCAAATCACAGGCCCACGAAGGTGGCCTTGCTCCACCAGGGTTTCCTTCCTGGGGTTTCGAGTCATTTTCCCTCCCCGGCTCCTCAATGTCTGTTTTCAGGGAGACTGAATCCACAGAGTAGTGAGTGACTCCTCATTCTCCAAAGCAAGACTCTTGGAAGAACGCACTGGACTCCAGAGAGCCGTGGGGCTGTTCCGAGAGGGCTCTGTTTCTGCCTTGAATCAAGAGCTGATTTCTTCTGTGAGTCTGGGGCCCTGTGTGCTAACACCGTTTGAGTGAGGGCTGTGTGACAGGCTGGGTTAGCGCTGGGGTCAGGCGAGTGGCCTAAATATACTTGGACTTCTGAGCCTGGACCAGGTTCTCACTCTCCTTAGTGGTAACTTCATCTTTTCTCAGCCCTTTGAGAGGGAAGGCTCATGGCAGGTGCACCTTGAAAATGTCCCTAGAAACCTCCAGTGTTTGTACCGCGACGGCGGAGTGGGAAGATCGCTGTATTGGTCACTTGTCCAGAATCCCAGACACAATCACAAATGGCCGAGGCAGGCGCACTCGTAGTGAGGGCCTGTGTCCCCATCACGGCCACTGGCAGGTTGCCCCATGAAGACGTTGGCCTGTGCACCCCAACTCAAAGTGGTTGCACGTGGCGTCATCTTGGGCAGCTCCCATCGTAGCTGTAAGTAGGAAAAATCAGTGTTTTACCCAATTTTTAATAAACCTTCCAGGCTGCATCAACCGGGTCGGTTTCCAGTTAAAGCCCTGTCTGCACTTTTTATTTATTGGCTGAAATGCAAGCAGTCGTATTCACTCACGTTTCTTTCCTCTTTCCTGAGTGTTTTATTAAAACGTCTCCCTCGGTTATCTGTTATCTCTTGCGTTTCCAACACGGAGCAGATAAATGTTTCATTGCCATCAAAGGAATAAAAAGCTCGCCGTACAAATTACATTTCAAAACAAACCCTAATAAATCCGCATTTCTGCATGGTTCACTCACCTGGAATAATGCCTTCCATTCCGTGTGTCCTCACAGGGCAGAACACTTTCGTAAGTAGAATTTTTTATGCTTTTTGTCATATCGGCAGCACGCAGCTTTTTCGTCTCGTAGCATTTTTCTGTAGCAAATGTAATATGCCTCTTATCTCCATGAAAAATATATATTGCTTTTGAACAAAACTCCTTCATCATTTCCTCCCCAGTTGCAGCTCCCCAATGTGCAGTGTTACACATTGACTTTCCGGAACGCCTGCGGCTGTTTGGGGTGACCAGGCTGGGTGATTTCCGAGGGCCGGGGCTCAGAAGGCAGGAACAGGGCAAGGCCTGGCCTTGGTGGCAGGTTCTCACCGGGTCCCTGTCCCCGAGCTGGGCAGCAGGGCGGGACCGGAGGCTTTGCTGTTTTGCTGTTTGCTTCTTGGACTGTTTTCCACGCTGGCCTTTTAATAAAACACGGTCTCGTCTGACCTCCATCCCTGCAAGCGCACGGCCTGTCTCTTCCTTAGGGGCCGACGTCGGTACCACCCAGACGCCTGGGAACCTTTTCCCATAGCAGGGTCAGGCCTACCCGCTCCAGAAGACCAGGCCAGGGGCTACAGGCGTGCAGACACTGGTTTCTGAGCAGGGGCGGGTGAGGGGGCAGAGGCGAGTGGAAGGGGAGCTCTTCTCACTGCAGGATCTGGTCCTGTTGCTGGCAGCCTATCTTTGGCCTCGTGGGTTCGAGCCCCGCGTCGGGCTCTGTGCTGATGGCTCAGAACCTGGAGCCTGGTTCGGATTCTGTGTCTCCCCCTCTCTCTGCCCCGTCCCACCTGCGTTCTCTCTCTCTTTCAAAAACAAAAAATAAACATTAAAAAGGATCAATTTTACCATCGGAAGTACCAGTAACGTGTGAGTCAAAGTGTGGGGAAGGGGCAGGAAGGAATCAAATACTGCTGTGCACAGTTGTTCACTCAGATAACTTGGATTTTTACATAAAAATCATGGTAGCTGTGTGTGTGTGTGTGTGTGTGTAAACAGTATCTTAATGCAAATACATTAATAATCTAATTTTATTTCCTGAAATGTACATGTGTCCAGTTTTACTCCGAGAATAACTTAACAGATGTCCAAATTGTTCATAGCCTCCCAGGGTCCTCTGATAGCATATTAAATTAAAATTCATAGATTAGTATTCATGCCTGAAATTGCAGGAAATACAATGTTGTTTATTGACAGCTTTGATCAAATATGCTAGAAGAGAGAACATTTGTAACTCACTGGTTTTTACTGACACCCACTTAAATTTTGCTGTTTACAAAAATCGAGTTGAAGCCTACAGAGGTCTGCAAAACTTACCATAAAACACCGGGGTATCTCCTGAACATGATGGCCACGCACTTAATTTAAGACTTCAGGCTTGTTCTTCGTGTTACAGTCCTGAATTTGCAAGTTAACTTGTATCTTTTTCAAAATAAATTTCATTTCTATAGCGATCTGTAACAATTCTTTAGCAGACCACATCAGAAGAGAGTGGGGCTGAGTCGGGAACCAACGCTTCGTGTTCCTAGGGCAGCAAGTTACGGGCCAAGAAATCTTCATTTTCTAATAAAACCATTTGACTTTCTCATTATTTTAAACCGTTGGATACCGGCTGCCAGGTTTAGTGGCCAGGAACCAAGTGTTAAAATTACTCTTGGATTCAATTTATATTTTACATAATTCATGTAATACCGATTCTGTTTTGAGAACGTGTCCTGGGTCATATTCTCTAGTCTTTGGGAGGCCATATTACAAATTCCTTCTCTTCCAGTGTTTTCTAGCCTTTCCTCTCTCCCTGTGACTTCCACGTTCCTTCTCGTTCTCACTGGTCTCTACACACCAGTCTTAGGGTCATAATCAGGGTCCGTGTGTGCGTTGGGAAGGCGCAGGAGGCAGGGGCCGTTCGAGGAGACCAGGAGAGCAGGTGGTTTCCCGAGGGAGCACTTCACAGGCTTAAATGGCCACATGTTAAGAAATCACTGCTCCCTGAGCGTCGAACACATCAAGGAAACGTTTGCCATTATGGCCCCTTTTGGTACGAACTTCAGAGTATTTATCGCCTTCTGGCCGCCATCAGTATGGGGAAAACTGACTATGTGCTTCGTGCATTCATTCAACAAAACGTGTTAAAACACGCTACGTATCAGGTGTGCTTTGGGGTCCCAACCCAGGGCCCACAACGAAAGGTAGAAGTAGAGACACATAATGTAGGTGGGATTCACAAGCGAAGTGGCAGGAAGGAATGTCTAGAGGCACAACCGGAGGGAAGTTTGAAAAGGTAGAAAATCCTCTGGTCACAGAGGAATCCTCTTGTGTGGATGGCTGGCAGGGAGTTGAGTCCTTTATGTGGAGGAGAGGAAGCGTGGGGCTGTAAGCATACGGGCCTGCGGGTGTCATAATGGAGGAGAGAGAACCTCCGAAGGCCCTCCCTTTCTGGACCTGTGCGTCCTTGTTTACAAAACCAGAAGGGCGACAGAGAGCCTTTCCGCACTTTGGCAGATTCTGCACTTTGGCAGATGGCCCCGTGCGGGAATGCGAATTAGGAAGCTTCTCCTCGGGCTCAGGCCGCAGAGACGGGAAGGGGTGGATCCCCTGTGGGTGCACGGACCGTCAAGGGCAAATCTCTAGGAGTGCTGTGAGCAAAGTTCTCGAGAGGATTCAGGGTCTTGGCGACGTGGTGGGAGAGCAGTGCAGGCTCCAGGCGCGTCCCAGAGGAAGACGTCGTGTGGGCTGCATGCTTGGGAGGACTCTCCTCACTCAGAACTCTTAGGGAGGCAGGGAGGGGGAGGCTCATTTCGAGAGAAGAAATCACACCCGTCTGAAGAGCCAGGGCTGGTGACGCTGAGCGGGCACCGTCCTTCGGGCAGCGAGGGTGACCCCGTAAGAAGGATGATAAAGGGCGGAAGCTGAAGGACACCCGTGACCGCAGAGGAGACGAGACAACAGCAGTTCGCAAAGCTCACAAGTGAGTGCTCCAGAATTCGGAAAACACGTCGCTGAGGGCGGTGCCAGGCGGACCAGATTCAGAGAACGACGAAGCGGCCGCGTCTAATGCTCTGATCAAACGAGAGAGGGCTGGTGGGTGTGGCGCCACACAAACACGTAAACACCCCGCTGTGTTCGTGAACAGCAGAAGCCTGACGTGAGAGGATGTCAAAAGGTAGAGTGTAGGGGCGCCTGGGTGGTGCAGTCGGTTAAGCGTCCGACTTCAGCCAGGTCACGATCTCGCGGTCTGTGAGTTCGAGCCCCGCGTCGGGCTCTGGGCTGATGGCTCGGAGCCTGGAGCCTGTTTCCGATTCTGTGTCTCCCTCTCTCTCTGCCCCTCCCCCGTTCATGCTCTGTCTCTCTCTGTCTCAAAAATAAATAAACGTTAAAACATTTAAAAAAAAAAAAAAAAGGTAGAGTTTAGAGCAGGGGCAGGAAGAGATCCTTTAAGAATTGGTCTTCTTAAGACACAGGAGCAGGAACCGAAATTTGAGTACCCGTCAGCCAGCGGGAAAGGGGAGGGTGACTGAGGCATCAGGATTTAAGTTGGGGGCATCAGAAATGACAACAAGATCATGGCTCGAAGAGGAGCGCATTTTGAATGTTTAATTGGCCACGGTTGGTATGGATCGAGCGTGGAGTGGGAGGATGTCACGGGATGTTCTGGGGCTTCTGGCATAACGAACTAGGCAGACGGAGACGCCATTTATTGAGATGGGGAGCCGGGGGGCGGGGGGAAGAGGTTTGCATTAGATCGAGAAATCCATATGAGATACCAATGCCAAACGGCCGGAGACATGAGGTAGGCAGTTAGGTCTGTGGGTCTGGAGCTCAGAAGAGGGTCTGGGAACGGGGCGGAAGCATGTAGCTGCTGAGCACGTGAAGTGTGGCTGGCGTGGCCAAAGACACCTTCGTTGTGCCAGCGGTAGGGAGTCTACGTGTAAGGGTAAACAGCCACACGTGACTGGGGGTCTAGGGCTCCCCCCACAGGCCTGCAGCCCCAGTAACACTTCACAGCACACACACACACACACACACACACACACACACACACACGCCTCAGCCGAATAGCCAGGTTAGCCGCACCTGACCCAAACTGGGACCTGAGTGCGTGTCAGGACGTACGGAACTGAGAAGAGTCGAAGATGTCTCCCCCGTTATATGGCAGCCGTGATCCGTCTACACCGATCGTAAAGCCCGGCAAGGGTCAGACCGCAAAGGAGGGGAGAGAAGAATGACCCCACCATGCAGAGGGGCCGCGAGGGAGCCCCTCGCTCCGCTGGGTCCCGAGGTCCGGCCAGATCCCACTCTTGGCTCCTCTGGGAATGTCAGATGGCAGAGACGTGAATCGGGGCGTCGGGGAGGGAAGAAGCATGTGGAGACAGGATTTTGCGTGAAAACCGCCCGTTGGAGAAGCTGATTGATCAGGGGGCGGGGGGGGGGGGGGCGAGGGCGGATCCTCGTTCTTTGCCGTCCCTAGCTGCCCCAGCACCGCCACACACATGGGATTAGAGAGCACTGATCGCCGCCCCCGCGGCCAGGAAACGGGCTCGTTCTGGGAGCCTCTGGTCCATTTCCCTCCACCGGCAAATGCATCACCTTGTTTGCAGGAGTCTCTGCTTAGAGACACCTCATCTACCATGGATTACTGAGCCACGAACGTTGAGCTGCCAGCCAGAGCGCTCCAATTCGTCACCGCAGCCTCTCACACTGAGGGCACACAGCACTCCAGCACCTGCCTGGGCGCCTCTTTCAATGGCAACATGCACCACCAAAAAGCACAGACCTGTAAAAGACGGGACGCTGAAAAGGCCACGAAGACGGTCTGAGAGCTGGGGCAAGAACACAGAGGCCCCCAGCTCAACCGCAGCTGGGACCGTGGGGGACACGTCAGGTGCTTCACCGCTCTCACCCTGTCCCCGAATGACTGCACAAAAGCGCCACGTGGATTTGACTTTGGAGTTACGTATAAATCGTGCGGAGTGGGCACGTTTGCAAAGACAGAAGCTACAAATAATGAATACTGACTAATCATAGTGTCTGTTGGGGCGCCTGGGGGGCTCAGGGGTTTAAGCGTCTGACTTTGGCTCCGGTCATGATCTCATGGTTCTCAGGTTCGAGCCCTGCGTCAGGCTCTGTGCTCACTGCTCAGAGCCTGGAGCCTGCTTTGGATTCTGTGTCTCCTTCCCTCTCTCTCTGCCCCTCCCCTGCTCGCGCACGGGCTCTCTCTTTCTCTTTCAAAAAGAAATAAACATTAAGAAATTTTAAGAAGATAAATAAAAAATAATAGTGTCTGTTCATTGAACGCTTACAGTATCCCCGAAATTTTCTGAAGCTTACCTATATTTAATTTTCATAATAACCCAATGACAAATGAGTTTTCTGAAATTGAAGAGTGAGTATGCATAAAGTTTTTATTATGCAACCCTGTTATTGTATTTATTACGGTTCATGAAGGTGAAAACGTGAAGTCCAGAGACTTCAAACAAAGTGCCCGAGGTCAACCAGTGGTGACCTCCAGGCCATTCCTGTGCGGCCAGTATCCTTAATCACAATGTACGCCTGCTGTCTCGGCCAGTGGATGGGGGGCAGCGGTAAAGGATTTCCTCATAGAGTCTTGTCACCCACAATCCCGAGCATGGATCCAGAGGTCATCATTGACTATTCTGGTCAAGTTTCATTATTTAATTAATAATAATTGAACATCCATTATAGGACAGGCACACTTTTAGGCACAGGGGCCAGTGAAGAGGACCACCGAGAATACAATGTTCTAGATTTTGTGGAGTTTGCAGCAAGGTAGATACAGAAAATAATCACACATGTAGCTTCATATAATGATCAGTGCTGTTAAAGAACAAAGCTACTGAGAGAGACGAAGGAAGATCTCTCCTAAGGAGGTGACAGTTTTGCTGAGATCTAAAAGAAGTGAAAATAGGTGGAAATACCCTGGGGAGGAGCACTCCAGGCAAAGGAAATAGCACGTGCAAAGGTCCTGAGGCAGAAGCAAGCTAGGGATGGTGTAAGGAACAGCGAGAGGACTAGGGTATTGTGGGCAAGGAACTCAGTGGCAAGAACACGGAAGGGAGAGAAGTAGGCAGCACTAATTCACGTGAGTCTTCTAGGTCATGGCAAGGATGGGGTTCGTCATGTGTTGAGAAGTCCTCGGGGTTTTTGATCCAGGGAGCGAAATGGTAGGACAGGCAGTTAAAAGGCCTCTTACTGGGTATCGAGTTGATGTAGGAAACCAGAGTAGAAGCTGACAGACCCATGAGGCCCCAGACTCGGGAGGCGGAGCGAGAAAGCCGTGTCAATATCTGATAAAAGAGAACTCCTGGCAGAATGGACAGCAAGTGCAAAGGCCCTGAGGTAGAAGTTTGCTTGGTGTGGGGCTGGAATGGGGTAAGCGAGGTTGCATGGTCGGAGATGAAGGGAGGAAGCTCACAGAAGCCAGATTTTATTGAACGTTTTAGACCATTATGAGACTCTAGTTCATACCACCGAAGATCCTTACTGGTGCCCTACAGACATTCCGGAATGTCCTAGCACATGGGAGGACTACATTTCCCTGCTCCCTTCAAGTTGGGTGTGGCCATGTGTGCCAGGTTGGATCACCCACCCCAAGTCTTCACTCCTTCTTTCATCTACATACATGTCCCGGCTTCACCATAGACGGAGGAGACCTCTCCTCATGTGGTTTTGGCCACGCAGTCTGCGTCAGACAACGGGATATAAGTGGCTGTGACGCCAGCAAGGACTTGTCGAGTGGGGCTCGCCCTCTAGAGTGAAAACAAAACAAAAGTCAAACCACGTGCCTTGGCCAGTCTACTGACTGCAGGAGGAGGATGAACCTGCCTAACAGAGCTACCCCACTCGACCTGCAGCTTGAAGCTGACCCTGCTGGGCCCGATGGAGACCAGCTGACCCCCCCCCCCCCTCCGGGCCCCTGCCAACCCAGTGGAGACCAGCTGACCCCCATCCAGCCCAGTGGAGACCAGCTGAACCCCACCCCCACCCACCACCCCCCCCGCCCCCATCAACCCAGTAGAGATCAGCTGATCCCCCACCAACCTACTGGAGACCAGCTGAGCCCCACCCCCCCGGCCCCCACCAACCCAGTGGAGACCAGCTGACCCCCACCAGCCTACTGGAGACCAGCTGAACCCCACCCCCCCGGCCCCCACCAACCCAGTGGAGACCAGCTGACCCCCACCAGCCTACTGGAGACCAGCTGACCCCCAGCCAGCCTGGTGAAAATCAGCTGACCCCCACCAGCCTACTGGAGACCATCTGAACCCCACCCCCCCCCACCCCTGCCAACCCAGTAGAGATCAGCTGACCCCCATCCAGCCCAGTGGAGACCAGCTGAACCCCACCCCCACCCACCACCCCCCCCATCAACCCAGTAGAGATCAGCTGACCCCCACCAGCCTACTGGAGACCAGCTGAACCCCACCCCCCCCCGGCCCCCACCAACCCAGTGGAGACCAGCTGACCCCCACCAGCCTACTGGAGACCAGCTGACCCCCAGCCAGCCTGGTGAAAATCAGCTGACCCCCACCAGCCTACTGGAGACCAGCTGAACCCCACCCCCCCCACCCCTGCCAACCCAGTAGAGATCAGCTGATCCCCCACCAGCCTACTGGGGACCAGCTGACCCCCAGCCAGCCCAGTGGAGATCAGCTGACCCCCCCCCCCCCCCGCCAGCCTAGTGGAGATCAGCGGACCCCCGCTGGCTTGCAGATGCTCGACCAATGAAGGCCGACCGTCCTCATGCCACGGAGATTTCAGAGCAGAATTGTGCTGTGCTGCCACACACCTGGCTTAGCCAGTGAGACGGAAGCGGACAAGGAATCTTGAGGAGACCCTGCCCATCTTCCCACCCCGCCCATACTGCAGGGACAACGTTAGCACACGCCAAGGCCGAGCGTGTATCACCCTGGTTCTGAGGGATGTGCTGAGCAGAGCCCCTGATGACGCATACTAGTTGTAGATCCTGAGAAACAAAGAAAACTCCGTGGGAATAGCTGCTGTGGTTTCCGATTGTGCAGCACATCCTGGCTTGGCTGGTGTAGGGAGCCTCCCCGGGGTTTGAGGTGAGGAATTGTGATTTCACCCCGCGTCTGTTAAGGATGGGCTGAAAGGGGTGGGGCAGCGGCTCGGACACCAGTTAGGGGGTGGCTGATGCCACCTTAGCACAGGCAACAGGTGATGGTGGCCCAGACACCGTGGGAGAGTAGCAGGCTCTCCGATCCTGGAATATTGGGGAGACAGAGCTGCCGAGATTTGTCTGTGGATGGGATGCGGGTGTCAGAGGACGGGTGGTTGTGCTCCCACAATCTGGGGCTGAGTGGAGGTGGGGGGAGCTGCATGAACCAAAGTCTGCAACCTGACCGGACCAGTCGTGTGGAAGTCGGGAAGCAGGTGGAGAGCGGGTCCAGGGCTCTGGCAGAGACATGACTCTGAGTGGGTGTGCAGAGCCAGGAAACTGCAGGACGTCACGATGGGGGTGACAGCAGATGGAAAAGAGGTTCGAGCCCTGGGGCGTGCTTGACCTTGGGGTCAAGGGACGGCGAAGGACCGGCAGGAACAGTCGGTGAAACAACATGTAACGCGTGCGTGCTGGTGCTGAATGCGTCACCTGCGTGCCTTCAGCTCCTCCGAATTCTCCACCTGGGTCTCTGTCCCAGGAGGCAGATCGATCGACTATCTATCTGTATTTTTTCTTCTTCTTCATTTGGAATATTTTTATCTGTGTAGGATGTACAGCTGTAAACACTTTCACTTCCAGTTAGATTTAAAATAGTTACCTTACTGACCGGTATTCTTGGAAGTGAATCCAAGTGAATGAAGAAGAAAGAAATGACAGGAAATCTCCCGAAAGTGACAGTGCCACCAGCAAGTGGAATTTGGCTGGGCCCCCCCCCCCCCCCCCGCACTGGAAGTGCCAGGAGCAGGTGACTGTACTTGTTTGGTGTTGGAGTAGGGTTGCCACCCAAGGTTACCTGAGTTTCAGATGTACAACGTGGGGGCCGCCAGTCTGCGTTACCCTGTGCTCAGCGCACCTGTGCTCACCTGTGCCCACAGAACGTGGTCCCAGCCTGTGCCGCCTGGACTGAGTAGTTCAGTGCCCTCTGGGGTTCCAGCAACTTCCTCCTGCCCTCCACTTTTCGCAGCTGGTGGCAGCTTCCGTCCCGATGGCCCCAGGATCCTGCCCTATCCCCTGTCCGTCCCCAGCACCCTACTCAGAGCTCGGTAATTAGTTTCTTTGAATGTTCCTGATTGGAGTGAGTCATCAGGGTCACTGATGTAAGAGTCTCGGAGAAAAGTGAACACGCGGCTTTAAAAGGCATGTGTGGCCGATTGTGCCCAGAGCTCCCGCAGGGACAGACAGGGTGAAGATTTAGAAATGGCCATCCCATTCAGCATTTGGAGGCCACTGTGGAGTGTCAGAGACAAGCCAGCCAGGGTGCATTTGAGGAAGAGTGGTAGGAGGTATGTATCTGCAAATACATCCAGTCCCCTTAAAGATCCTAAGTAGCAGGAGGCCGGGGACTCAGGACTCGGCCATCGGTGCCTCAGTTAGCTAATGACTGAACCAGACACTCACACCTGGGAGGCCTCCCACACCCGCTTTCCTAACATCTGGACAGTTCCATACCTTGTGAATCGAGCCGGAGTGGGGTGCGGGGGGCAGGGGGTGGAGTCCCGCAACTTCCTGATGTGTTGGGATCACCTGGAGGGCTTGTTGACCCAGAGTTCTGATTCGATAGGTGTGGGAGGGAGCCCAGTCACTGGCCCTTCAGCAGGGCCCCAGGTGATGCTAACTTCGCTGCTCACGGGACCACGCCTTAGCTCTCACTGCTCTGTTGGAGGAGAAGTCTCCTGTTCCACCTTCCCTTTCCGTCCTTCGCCAGTCCAGGCTCTCGTGACATGTCCCTCAATGGCCACCACATCGTCCACACCATCTTGTCACAGGCAGGTGAGTCCAAAAAGTCAAGTTGTGGGAATCTGATGGCTTTTGTGCTTTAGTTCTTTGGTTTTCTTCTATGTGTGTGTGTGTGTGTGCACGCACACATGCGTGTGCAATTTCTGACTTCACAGGCCATGGGGAGGCTCATCGCCTGCCTGGGAACGGTATGAAGGTCAGTGTTCAGTCGCCTTTAGGAAATGGAAGAACAATGCTAGACTCGAGCTGTTTATTTGTCTCCCAACGTGGTTTCGAATCTCTCTGGAGAACGATTAGGCTTAAGGGGTTTTTTAAATCATTCTAAGTCCTTTAACCATTTTTCGTACCAGCTACGTGGTTCTTCCCTGTTTCAAAGTTGCTCCTTCAGAACCCGCCTTGTACAAAAAGGTGCAATGTTCCAGTGACATGGAGCTTGGTGTTTCAAGGGAATAAAAAAACAGTCAGCTTTCTGCAAGGCCCCGAGCAGCGTCACCTCTCCAGGGTTACAGCCCGCTCCCGTGTTGCCCATGGAATGCAGCCATTACTCCGATAGTCAGCCAATCTTGTGCGAACCTGGCTGCAAGTCCTCTGAGAAATCGTCCACCTTCCAAAATTTGTCTTTTGACTTAGGATCATTCCTCCAATTGGCCAAAACCAAGCCTGGAATTAGTACAGAGGCGGACGGTTGTGTTAAAAGTCAACCGAGCAGAGCCAACAGCCAGGGACCAAAATGGGGGGCGGAGGGGTGACCCGTAAAAGGAAAGTTCGATTATCAGGTTCCCAGGTGTCCTGCCCAGAGAGGGAAATTATCGTTGGTAAAAAAGTAAATGTTTCCTTTCAGAAGTAATTTGCGTTTCCTTTCATGGTAGATGGGTTTATGCAAAACCTAATGATTTAGCACAAGTGGTTCCATCGGACGTACCTCACCCGCTACAGGGAGAGGATCATCAGCATAATTTTTATAGGCTGTGTCTTTGGTCAGGTGGCAATGTGGGCAGGCACGTTGGATGGTGATGCTGGAGGCAGTGCTGGATTGGGGGCTCAGTGCACAGACGCGAGAGGGGGCTGGTCCGGGGAGAGGGGCCCCACATAGGCTTTGGATGGCAACCCGTGAATGCGGTTTTGCTCTCAGGCCGAGAAGGAGCCCAGGGCTCTCTGTCAAGCTGACAGAAAGCTTCTTACGTTTCATGGACCAAAAACACCGGGAGGTGGGACAAGGATCCCACACAGCAAAGCTGTTGGGGGCGGGGAGGGAAGGACAAGGAGCCCCCGGGGAGTGGGGCTGGTACCATTGCCACCTGAGCAGAGTGGACACGGACCTCAGGAGACCGCAGATCATTTGCAGAACCTTCTGGTGGGTGGACCCAACTGCCCACAAATCCTACTCAGTGTTTCATGCATTGTAATAGATGGTGGTAAAAACAGCCAAAATAGAAGTGGGGAAGGGGAAAACCCATTTCCACCCCCAGCCCCACCCCGGGGGCGTGGCAGGCAGCACACAGTTTTCAGGAAACATTTCTACGATTTTCCCCACGGAGCGTGTGGCCCAAGCCATGATCGCTGCAACAGCGCCTCGCCCTTCAGGGTCCCTCAGGGTCCCTCAGGGTTCCGAGTGGAGAGTAGGACACCTGCTCTCTGAACGGGAGCCTTTAATACCGCAGTTCTCCCTGCAGTCCACGCAGTAATCACGAACACACATCGAGGATGTGCCCACAAGTGCTGTAAGGCCTTCACGCCAGGCATTCACTGGACTCCTGCAGAAATCCTAGGCCTCTCCTGTGCACATTTGAAAGACGAGACAGGTGAGAGAAAATTTGAGATCCCAAAGCAACAAAGGTTCCAAGCCGGAACGTAAGGACTGCTTTTAGGGCCTGTGTTCCTAACCAGGGAGCATGGGACCCCACGGGCCACTGGGGAGAGCTGGTCCTCACTCGGGCAGGAGTGGGTACCGGTGGGTTCAGAACCGCACAATTGAGACCTGCACCAGGGGCCGAGAGCACGCCTCCTGCCCGTACAGTTCGCTCATGCTGTGCACTCTGGTTTGGGGCCCGGCTCACCCCCAGTACGCCTTCTGTGTTTGCTGAGCCACAGCGCGTCCTCCCAAGGCCACCTGAATGCCACCACCTCATAGGTCTTATTTGTCCCCTGCCCTCCACCGCTGACTGGGCTTTCACTGATGCTCAGAGCACCGCCCCCCGCCCCCCAGACCTTTCACCTAAGACAGCGTGTCACAAATAAAAGGTGTCCAGTCAACTGACTTAATGAAACAATCAGTCGACCGTGCTGAAAATCCTGGTCTTTTCAGTCGACCATGCTGAAAACCCTGGTCTTTCCTGGCACTTGCACTGCGAGGACTGTGTTTCCCTAACTGGATACTTTGTAAGAAAAACACATGGAGGAGAATCTTCCCCTCCCTCGCTGGCAGATGGAGGATTCCACAACGAAATCGGCTCCTTTCAACGGTTCTGATCATCTGTGCCGTGATGGTGATGACCCGTGACCAGTGTCTGTGCTGCGGGGGGGAGGGAGGGAGTGTCTTTGAAAAAGCTCTTCCGGTTTCTGTCTTGGTCACTGCTGGGTCCCCAGTCCCGGGCAGTGACTGGCCCATGGTATGTGCTCAAGGCCACTTAGATGGTGCAGAATGAGCTCTAAGAATGAGAGCCCTAGGTTTATATCCAAATCAGCCACCAATGCTCCACAAAACCTCAGGGAAGCCTTCGCCATTCCGGCCTCACCTTTCTTCCCCTTACAGTAGCGATCGAGATCGAGAAAGGTGTAGGTTTTACTTGGGTGGGTGTACGTCCTTGAGACTTGAAGCAGATGCTGGGGGTAGAATGGCCAAACGTGCCTCTGGCCACCGAGGGTCGGCGAAGCGTGGCCCCTGCTGACGGTGTCCCTGCTCCAGCTGTCACCGAGGGCACCGGACGGTGGCAGCAGTGGCCAGGTGAGTGATCGCCCAGAGATGATGACCCATCGACAGGAGTACCCTACGTTAGAGCCCCAAAATCCATTGCAGTGCTCCACATCTCCGAATCTGTGATCTCTGCAGCTGAAATGAGCCAAGAAGTGGTTTGGAAGGAGCTAGATAATTCAGCCGCTCAAAGGTGACTTCAAATGGGTGCTGAGTGAACATATTACCATTTCTGCTTAGTCCAGGCTCTTCCTTTTCACTCGAAGTCCCCCAATGCTTAGGGCAGAGGGAGACATTTCTCCTCCTCTTGTTTGCATATCAGAGGGATAATGTGCACAAGCCTGGAACAGCACAGGGCACCTCAGCCTTTATTCTGCAGGAACGGCAGCTGGAGGGGCCGGGGCCGGAAGGGCATTCGGGGACTTGCATGCAAATGAGCACACGTGAAGTGCAGATTGTGTACTTTGAAAGCAGTGCTGAAAACTTGTAAGAGGTGCCAGTGTGATGCCGTCCGTTCACGTTCCACACCTGTTTTCTCGAAAGCCAGGACCCGAGGACCCGTGATGTGTTGCATAAGCGTAGTGCACACTTGAGTGCCGCCTCGTTTCCGGCTGCTCAGCCCCGGAACCCGCAGCCGTCCCCGGGTTCCCTCGGCAGAGCCCTGGGGACAGAGCCGCTGCAAGTCTGCCCCACCTCACACCCTGCGGGGAGGTGACACATGATCACAAGCTGCTGGACACACGCATGCACGACTACACATTTTGCAGCCTCACATACACGGACACATGCACACACGCACGCACACGCACACACACGTGCACACACACACACGCACGGTACACCTTCAGCAGCCTCAGCAGCATCTGGCACCACCCCCCAAGGACCACAGACAGGAGTTTGGGTCAGAAACAGCGCGACCCTGGTTTAGGGAAAGCGTGTTCGTCAGGTCTCCGCTCTGAAACAGAGGGTGTAAAGTTCAAATCCCACGCCAGCAGTGCCGACGGGGCTGATGTGATGGAGAAATACGGCTGCGGGCGGGGCGTTAGCGGGTTGGCGTTTTCCTTTTGCTGGGGGAGCTGGAGATGCCCGGCGGTGTTCCAGAGGGTCAGCGTGTGCATGTGGCGTGTGGCCCAGAGGGGAGTGGTGAGGAGGACACGTGGGCACTTGCCAAACTGGCCCCGAGGGCTTCGTGGCGGCCGGTGCATGGCGGGGCCACCTGGAGCAGAAGACCGTGTGGCCACATTCTGGACTCCTCAGGGACGGTGCGGGGTCGGGGTCGGGGGAATGTCCCAGGAACTCCCCGGAGCTACTGCTTTTGAGAGCCGAAGACGGCAGTCTCACTGCCGAGCAGTCCGGTTGCCCAGGAGAGACCCTCTGGGACCAGATGGCAAATGGGAACTATTGGAAGTACATGTGAACTTGGGGCCTGTGGTGGATGCAACAAGGTGTTCCACTCCCTGGGGCCACCGTAGAACAAGGCAACAAAAGCCACGCAGAGAGGCGCGTCCGAGGTGTATGCAGAATCCAGGGAGAAACAGCCTCAAACACACCCACAAGTCGTCTGCCTCCTGAATTTCCAGAGTGGGTCCCGGGGCTAGAGGGCCCCGTTCTTAAGTGGAAAATGCCAGTCTCCTCTTCTTGATTGCGATTGTCCTGAGGACGGGGGTCGTGCCTTTCATCCACCATGAAAAGGAAGCTGGTGACCAGGACGGTTGGTGATCCAAGAACCTGGGGTGGATGTCAAGGTTGTGAGCTGGAATCCACCACCCCCCACTGGCCCCACACATTCCTGGTGGGACAGGTGTGAAGAAGGATTAAGAGATGGACTGAGAGCCTTTTTTCTGTTGTTAAAGGAGATCATTTCAAAACAGAAGTGACTTTGGAAAGTGTTTAAACATTGCCAATGAATCCTACCCTCAATAACATCTAACGCACGCTTAAAGAACATTGGAGAATGACATCAGTAGTGTGGAAAAATGCCTTGCACCAGTTGGGACATAGTCACATGCTGTCCTGTCATTTACTTCGGCGAAGGGAGCCCAGCCAAGGTTTTACGTCAGCCTGGGCTAGAAGAGCTCTACTCGTGACCCCAAGTACCCATCAGTCAATTAAATTATCGTGTCCTCGTCTCATCTGCCAAATTCAGACTTTTAAAATGTGTAACAAACAAGACCGCCCTTCAAGCCCTTATAATTTCATTGCTGTATCCTACTGACTCTCAGCCTTGGCTCTGCATGAGTGTTACCTGAGCGGCTTTGAAAAATACAGTACTTGTCCCAGAAATTGTGATTGAGTTGGTGAGTAAAGGGCCCATACATCTGTATTTTTAAAGCACCTCAGGAAATTCTGGTGTGAAATCTGTCAGTCCTGCCCCTCTCTCACTCTCCCATGCTACGTTTTCCCTGTACTTGGCCACCGGAAGACCTTTTCTTTTCAGTTGACATCAAAGTTTCTCATTAAAACTAATGAATAGCTTTCCATGGCTTCATCAGATTCTAACCTGGCATCTGAGAGCCTTAGAAATCTACTTCACCCTCTTTTCCTAGTTCTGCGTTTTGCTGTATTGTCTAAAGCTGTGCCGCCCCATTTAATACACCTTCTGTTCTCGCCAAAAGCACGTGCATTTGCACGCCTCGACGGTGACCCCCGCGCTGTTCCCCGTGAAAAGCGTCCTTCCTCTCTCCGGCTCGTCTGGCAACGTGCACCTGGCTCTCAAGCCTCTGCTTTACCATCCGCTGCCCCACGCTGTCGGCAGATTCGAATGACGGCAATCCCCTCTGGTCCCTTAGCGCCGCACGCACACGACCTCCAGCATCACGCTTCCCGAGCGCATCGCGTGGCGGGGACCGTGTGAAGCAGCCAGCACGTTCTATCCCATGTTGCTTCTTCCCGGACCCTCCGGAAGAGCGCATTTCCCGGCTTCTTTTATTGCCATGTTGGGGTCATGTGTCTCTTTGCCAATGTGGCGCATGTGGAAGCTATTCCCGAACGCGGCCCTTGAGGGTATCCCGATGAACCTGACCGTTCTTTCCTGCCCGTGATGGCCTCACAGCTCTTGTGAATTCTTTAAGTTCATGGGCTGTGCCTTTGTCCTCTCTGCATTCTGAAGAGACTGGTAAGGTATCTAACACACGAAGTAGGTCCTCGGTCAACATCTGCAAGTTGACGCTAATCTGCAGTAAAGAAAAGTAAGTGGAATTAGAAGCTTGCAAACCAAGCTGGGAGCTGATCACCGCTGGGGAAGGCAGGGCACCATCCAGCAGATAGGGAATTTGATAGAGCAAGACAGGATACGGTTTTGAAAAGGTCACAGTGTCCTCTGGGAGAGAAGCTGGGGTATGTGGAGGTCAGCGTGGTGCATGTCTTCAGCTCCAAGGCTACTGAAGCTTTATCCTGATGGTGACGATGAACCGTGTAATGCCTCGTGGTTGCCTCGTAGGCCTTATGTTTTCTAAAATATGGCATTACCTACCTCTAATTCGTTCCTGGAAACGGTACCAAGACAGTCGGAGCAGGCATCACCATTTCTATTCCAAACGATGAAATTGAAGTCCAGCCAAATTAAGACTTTGCTCGTGGTCTCACCTTACCGACTGGTGGGATCAGAGCCCACTTTCCCACGGTCGGTAGGCTGTTTTTCTGCACCGTCTCGTGACTCAGACCTGTCGTCTGTGCGTCTCAGGAGATTCTCAGCACATGGAATAGTCTAATACAGTGAAGGGGGCTGTTGTGCCAGCGTCCAATCCAGCTACACTGGTTGGTGGATTCCTAAGGCTCTTACTCTTGTTGGTGGGATGGCCCCACCTCTGAGGTCTGAGAGAAATGGCCAGTGTCGTAGACTCCAAGTCTAAAGTTCTCTTTTGCCCAGCAAAAGAGCGGACCCAGGATTCAAACGAGAGATGGCTCATGTCCGGGAAAAAGACAAGAGCCCCGAGTGAGGGTCCTTGCCCTGTATTTATTCTGATCAGAAGGCTTGCAAACGTGATGGGCGTGTACAAAGAGACAAAGAAACTAGGAACATTAACTTGTGGATGTGAGCGGGGGAAGGGGTTTTGAAGATACACAGTGTTTGGGGTTTCGGTCAATATAAAACAAAATCCAGGCGCCGGGCAGATGGGTAGATGGTTGTTAACAGCAGACAGGAGGCCGCATGCCTGTTTATCTCTGCCAGCCTAGGGGATGAGACAGACGGGGAATAACCTCAGGGTTAATAAGCCACCTTTTCTTTTGTTAACCATCTCCGCTCAAGGCTGCTTTGCCTGCGGTGCAGTGGTCCATAGTCCAATTAACCAGTTTACCTAACCTGGTCCTTTCCTCCTATGAAAGCAGCTTTCTGCTATAGTACTAAATTGGGGGTGTTTTCACCCTGAATATATAATCTTGTTATTCCTGTGCATTGGGCTCCTTTGTGCCATTTCTATTTCAGGCCTTTGCCTCTCTCTCTTTTGGGGAGCTCAGCACCCCCTCCTTATTGTGGGGTGCCTTTGCACCTCCCTATTCCTGGCACCGTTGTGCCTCCCTATTCTCAGGGTGTCTTTGCACCCCCCTCCCATTCTTGGAGTGCCAATCTGGTTTACCTATACTTGGGTGTGAGCATTATATTGACTTTGTATTTCTTTGTGCCTTGTTAAGCCATCGGTGTAAGCCCGGGGGATTCCTAAGCTTATCCCCACAGGCCAGGTTAATAGAAAACAAAGAAAGCCAGACTTGCAGTTCTGAGCGACAAATAGGAAACCAGAAGCAGTTTTAGCTCCTAGGACTCCCTGACCTGGGATGAGCAGAGACCAGGGCTTTATTTATATGAGGGTGTTGGCAAGCTGAAAGTGCTACGAGGCTCCGTTCAGCGTGTAGATGTAGCCTGTCCAGCCGGCTGGTGGAGAAGATGAGGGGATGTTGAGGGTCATTGAGACAAGGTTCGAGTCACAAGCAATCTCAGTGAGAGGCCACCGCATGACGATGCAGGGGTCTGGTCAACCCAGGCCCCTAACAGAGGGCCAGCTGCCCAGGGCTGTCTCATTTGCAGAGGCTGCTTGTCATTAGCAAGGTCAGCAGAGTGGTCCTCAGTGAGAGTCGAGCAATATGCATATTTTACGTTCCAAGTGATTCTGTCCGTTGCTCTCCAAGGCTGCCTGTGCATTGCATTGGGACCTAACACAATAAGCTTAAAGAAATAATGCATTAGTGAAGCTGCCTGCCTGTGCAAACTGTCCACGCTTTCAAATTCCTGTACAATTTAGTAGGAAAAGCATCATTGTAATAACATGAGTGTGAATTAGTGCCAGATAACCGTTATGTATTACAACCTGCCGTGTGACGAAACACAAGCACCAAAAAGGTAACTAAGGTCTCCCAAGTAGAAAGGGAAGGTTTCAAAGTCTCTGTTCTTCCAAAAATACCCAAGATAACACGGAAAGACAGGAAAGGAGAAAGAAGGGGAGAGTCCTCACCATTGTGAAAATCCCAGCACCTGTTCCGTGCAGGAGAGCTTGCTTTCCTTGTACCGGTCCTCCTGACTGCTGCTTCAACCCCCAGCTTCCTTCGGAGCCTGTTCCGCTGCCCTGAGACCCAGCTGAAGGACCCTCCAGCCAGCATCTAACCTCCTCCTTGGGATCCCACATCCAGGGACAAGGGTTCAGGGCTGGGTGCCAAGCGTTGGCCCCAGAGAGCTAAGACTGGACAGAGGGCCACTCACTCAAGACTTGGGGTTTTCGTCTGTCTGATTTCACCTCCGTCATGGGTTTGCAAGGCCATTGTGGGCTGGGCTAGGCCCTGAACTACTGTGGATGATGCTGTTCTTATGAGCAAGTAGTCCCAGACTCCAAAGAGGTGACGTACAAGTAAATTTGGGGGACTCTTCCGTTTATAAATTTTGGCTAGCTATATAGGTCTGACAAGAGCATCTATTTTTTTTCTGCCTTAATGAAAATCTTAGGGTGCGATCACTCCATGAATCCTGCTCAGAGTTAGGAAATTTAAAGATTCCGTGGGCTTTTACCACTCACACGAGGGTAATGTGCTTTTTCTAAGACCCATAAAACTGTAGTAGGTATCACAGAACTCGATCACCAGGAACGCTTCCATTAACCACTCCCCTTAGCAAGTGTTCTCCCATGGACTCGAACTGGGTGAGGCTTCAGTTCTTTTTTTCTGTCTTTAACATGAAGAAAGTGAATACATCTGTTGCACTCGCCCCAGCCACACAGGAAATGCTCCTGCATGGCATGGTCCTGATGCCCCGCAGTGCTGTGCGGGCAGATCACGTGGGGTCACTGCTGCCCACAGGTGCCTGAAGGCACAAAAGTGGGGGAGTGTGGTCAGGGGAGAGGTCAGGGAAGAGCCTGGCCGCCCACATACAAGGGTGACACTAATGGATTTAGTCACAAGCATTTATTGAGTACAAGCTATGTGATCTTCATGGTGCTTCAGAAAAATGAGTGGCCAAGTCTCTGTACAGCGTGAGGCATGAGCACAGCCTGCCATTCCCGACAATGAATTTATGCCCTTGATGAACGCAGATCTCTTCCCAAGACCAGTGTCGTTTCTCACGTGCCTTTCATAAGGCGAGCATGTCGCCGAGCTGAATAATACTAGCTGTTTACGGTTATCGTGTTTTTTCTATAACATGTGTCCTAAGCTCAAGCCAACGATTTCATCTAGTTTCCAGTTAAAGAAAAATAGGAAAAATGATTGTGAGCTACTGGACAGGGGGCTGTGGGTCAGGGCGACGTTTTCTGGGAAACGTTCCTCATAGTTTGCACCCTACGTCCTGCCTCTAAAACCCAACCCCTGTGTAAAATGTGACTATGCTCTGCCTGGTTTGAGGATTGGATCCAGGAGCCAGGTGTCCATTTGGACACTTGCTAATTGAATTATCAGGAAGCATTCAGAAGAGATCCTGTCACTTTTTGCTCTTTGTGCTGTTGTGGCATTGTCATCTTTCATGGTGGCTTGAGGCCATTTTTGTCTTCTTTTTGCACACGACAAGCTCACGGTCGCTATTGAATATGCCGCCGAGACATCGGCGTCCTCATTGATTCGGGAAGCCATACCCAAAACACCGTAAACTGGGTGGCTCATACACAACACAGACGGATTTCTGATAGTTCTGGAGGCTGGGCAGGCCAAGGTCAATGTGCCAACAAGTTTAGGCGCCTGATGAGAGCTCACTTCCTCCTCTTTCTGCTGTGTCCTCACATGGCAGAGGGGCAGGGGATCTCTCTGGGGTCTCTTTTATAAGTACAGTCATCCCATTCTTGGGCTCTGCCCTCATGATCGACTCACCCCCGAAGGCTCCACCTCCCGTACCACCATTTTCAGGATGACGTTTCCACATAAATCACGGTGAGGCTATAAATATACTCCGTCGGTAGCAGTCAGGAATTCCGATATCCAGCTGCGAGGCAAGTGTGGGGTCCCTTAGGGAAGACAGAGGGCTAGGGGGAGGAAGAGTGTATGGATTCGCTTATTGGGAGCAGTGAAGTTGTGGTTAGGAACTAGTGTGGAAGGGGTTAGTAACACACGACTGAAAATCGTGAAGGCAGAGAATTGATCTTCTGTTTTCACAACGACCCGAGCAAGTAGAAATGTGACACCAAAATGGGCAGTGGCTAAACTGGGGGCATCAAGATGAGGGGCGAAATGAGGAGAGCGTCGTTCACCCAAGCAACACGTTATGAAGCATGAGCCATTTATACAAAAGCAGCGAAAGGTCTTATGTAATTTATAACTGGTGGTATCAGCTCATACTCGCACACGTGTTCAAACTGCCGAAGCAGCGGCGATGAAGTCAAGAGCCAACCCAAGCATGAAGGACTGTAAATGGAACAAAGCATCACAGACGGACGTGCGTCTGACTGGGATACACTGAGCAAATTAAAATGGGGACAGATCAGATGCCGGCTGCTCTGTCTAGGTGAGGTAAAAAGAAATTAAATTAAGATGACAGCCTTGGAAAAAGAAAGAGCCAGTGGACAGAAACATTACGGAAAAAAAAAATCGTGATTTACGGATGCATTGGAGGTAGGCGGGAAGAAAAAGAGTGTAGGAGACTCCGTGTTAGTGAGCCTCACGGAAACCAGATCTATCATGAGAAAGGAAACATTGTAGAGGACGCAGGCAGTGGAGTTCAGGAAGTCGTTAGTCCACACTATGTCAAGTAACATGAAGCCGTCCACACACAGATGCCTCATGGGCAGTGAGGATTTGTTGGCAAGATGCGCCCCGAGAGGGATCTGCAGTGAGATCAAGTGTCGATCAACTGAATGCAGCCATCTGTACGGAGAGAGTTTCCAGAGCACAGAGTAAGGAAAGTCATTAGGGGTCACGGGGATCATAAAACTTTTTAGAAGATGGGGGATGAAGTGTAGTCGTCAAGGATGAATGTGAATTGAAATGGTAGGAGTTGGAAAGGCATTTCACATTAAGGTGTTACTAGAAGACCAGTGGTCCAGAAGTGGCAAAACATGCGGACTGTCCAACGTGAATTTGTCATCCGCCTTTTCCAGTGAAAAGTTTCTAAGAAAGAGGAAATGGAAACACAGGTTATATAAATGGCAGACAGGAATCTGGCGATGGGTCAGCCATCGGAGACTTGTGAGAGGGCTGTGAAACAGCCGTCAGTTTGTTGGGGAAGGTCCCTGGGGAAGTCAAGTGGAAGGAACATGGGTGTGGTGAAATGCAAAACAGCAGACTCAGATCCAGAGTCACATTCAGATCTGCCAAGTATTAGGTGTGGGACTTCGAGTCTTTTACGCAATTAACTCTTCTGAGCCTTAATATTCTCAGTTAAATGGGGATACGATATGTGTGCATGGGAGAAATGCCCAGCGTCAACACGACTGCTGTGGTGAGTTAAACGAATGGATTGGAGGAGTGAGTCTTAAAGTAGGAATTCTCTAGGCAAGTTGTTTCAATAATGTAGGTGTAATTCTGGATTATCATTTCACTAGAAGGAAAGGAAAAGTAGGGGGTAGATGGGAGAGATGTTGTGGAAAGGAAAAAGTGACAGGGGTTGGCAGTCGGAAATAGAATGATGTTCCATATTTCTAAGGTCAGTCTAACCTTTCTTTGTTTTTAAAAGATGACAGCCTTTTGTTTGACTCTCTCATTCCGTCATTCCTTCTCCTGCATTGGCCAGGAGAGGAGCTGAGGGCAGAAGAGAGAGAGAGAGACACCTGCTACCAATGTTCTGTGACCTTTGGCAATAGTCGCTCTGCCTTCTGGGACTCGAGATTGGTTTTCCACATCAGCGTCGGTGGAGGCCAGTTGCCCAACAGCTGAAACTGATGGTCTATCAAAATGCGGTAACTTCTCCGGAGAAGGAGTCCACAGGCAGAATGTCGTAGGTGATAATAAAGCGGTTGCTTCTTCCCTGGCCCAAGGTGACAGAGCAAAGGTGTTCCCTTTGTGCACATTGGAAAGTAATAACCTCAGCGTTCGTGTGGTCGCTTCCTGCCAAACAGTTCAGAGCATTTGTGCTGTGTCTCCTCGCTCTGTTTCCTCTCTAGGACTCTATCGAAAGTGACCATCTTCTCTCCCGTAAAGACTGAGTTAAGGACACCGCCAAAGCCTTGCCGAGGGGCCATGGTAGGCTCTGTTATCAAGGATGGGTTGGCCATTCTTCCCATCACCTACGTGCTAATGTTCACAGATGTGACTTTCGAGTGGGGTTTTGTAGCCATATCCTACCTCTGACCCCGTCTCTCTCTGGGTCCAAACCCCAAAGAGTTGGTTGAACGAGGAATAATCGCCAAACCAGAAGGAAAATACCATTTTATTAACATCTGTGCTGGAACGCACAGCCCAGATTAGGAAGTGTGACCGGAAAGTCTTCTTTATCCTCCCCTGAATTTAAGAGAGTGTTTGCAGAACAGGCTTGACTCTGACCTGCCGCCCTCATTTCAAGGCAGGAAGGGACAGGTAGCTGGGGTTGGGTCTTCCCAGAAAGGCAGTTTGCAGGTTTGAATTTTCTCTCAGGTATTTCATGAAATCGTATGTGGACCTGAACCGCGAGTCTACTTAAATGTCACGTGAAACCTTCCTGTGTGCGAGGCACCACAGCATTTTGATGGCTCATGTCCTGCCACATCCTCTCTGGGCTTCCAGGTAAAACCCACTGGCTTATTCTGAGGACTAAGCGGCTGTGGGGCGAAGTGACCAGAAATGCAAATGACAGTGTCTCGAGGAAGGAGACGAACAGATGGTACACCCAGGCCAAAATGACCTTCCAAAGCTCCAAGCCAGTATGGCTCCGGGCACGTTCCGGCCACACGAGGAGGCCGATCACAGCACGGAGACTCCGGTGACCCCTGGGTTTGGGGCCCAGCCTGGCCTGTACGGTAAGAAGCTGCAGAGAGCCAGGCCCTGCGTAAGCACCCTGAGTAAGTGCACGTGGTTCAGGGCAGAGCGCCTGTCTCGAGGCAGACACGGGAGGGCCCGTCAGCGAGGCGAGCCTCCGTGGTAGGAATGAGAGAGAAAAGTAAGACGTGGTCAGTGAAGCCGTCCCGAGGGCTCGGCTTAGGGACCCTGGCAGCAGGACGAGCTTTTATTTTATTATTTTATTTTGTTTTGTTTTATTTTATTTTATTTTATTTTATTTTATTTTATTTTATTTATTTTATTTCATTTCATTTTATTTCATTTCATTTTATTTTATTTCATTTTATTTCATTTTATTTTATTTTATTTCATTTTATTTTATTTTATTATTTTATTTTACAATTTTATTTTATTTATTTTATTTTATTTTACTATTTTATTTATTTATTTTATTATTTTATTTTATTATTTTATTTTACTATTTTATTTTATTATTTTATTTTATTTTATCTTATTTCATTTTATTTTATTATTTTGTTTTATTTTATTTTATCTTATTTCATTTTATTTTATTTCATTTCATTTCATTTCCTTCCTTTCCTTTCATTTTTTACTTCCTAATTCAGCTACCTTTTGGCATTTATTGTAATCATCTTTCAGTGTGACAATTTGGATATGATATTTGTTCATACTTCCTACTGTGTGTGTCTCTTCCCTACCGAGGTCATTAACTTTGTGAACACAGAAGCTGTGTCTTGCACCTTTTTTTTTTTTTTTTGAAGCAACACCGATGTTGATGGTCTTCAGATGTTTACTTAGACCTGATTCATTTTATAGGAAAGGCAGGTGACTTTACAGGGAAGAGGCAGGAAGACACAGGCGTTCCTCACGTACTGCGCAGAATTACTGGTACATGTGTGGGCTGGGAGTTGCTACAAAAGCCTAAGTCTTCTTCCCTCCTGGGATCCAGAAACGTCTGGTCGTCTGGGATCAACTAGTGAAAAGTGACCATCAGGAACGTGCTCTTACCAGGAGCCAAGGAACCTGGGAGCAAAGGGCGTCTGTGAGAAGAGAACAAAGGTGTTCCGTTCTGCCCCTTCACCAACCCGTGGACGGAGTCGGACAGCAGGTAGGCGTTCTGTTTCCGCACCGTGTCTGCTCCTTGGGTCTGTCTCCCGTCCTTGTCCTTCCGAGGACTTCTATCTGAGGGGCTCAATTCTAAAACCCAAGGATGGTTTTACCATCAAAGCAGATAAAACACTACTTTATAGCGTTAATATGTAATGAAACGATATCCAACTGAGGAGAGAGATGGTCTGTGTGCCAGAGACAGATGCTCTCTGTCTCCAGAGAATGCCGCTGGTCCCCTGCCCCCGAAGGACTCAGGCGTGAGAGCAGAGGTCACGTCCACGACTAACCACAGGACTAACCACGGACTGAGCACAGCCAGCTCTCTCTGCTTCCTCTGTTCCTGGTCTTTCTAGAACAGTGCTTCCCAAAGGGAAGTCTCTGATTACTTGCAGAGGAAGCATCAGATGCTTGTTCAAAATCTCTTCCAGGGCTGGACCTCAAACGGGGCCTACAGACTAGCAAAGTTGAGGTGAATATCCTGAGAATTGTTGGCATTTTGTATCAACTATTAGATGATCCTTGAATGCGCTCAAGTTTGAGACGTGTTATTCTAGAAGTTAGATTTTACCCTGGTGCCCTCATACTCATTTTTCAGTGGTTTTCTGTTGTTTGCAAAACAAATTCTACTTGGTAAATACATCTTTCTTGGTGGCTCACATCCTGTCCAGCCTCCTTTCCCCTGCCTTGTGGACTTCACTGCTCAGCCACACGGAGAAATGGCCTCTTCCTAGAGCACACTGTCTTTGCCTCCATGGCTTTCTGGCTCCTTCTGAGAGGAATTTTTTTGCTCTCCTTGCTTTCTTACAGAACAAACTTCCACTGTTTCTTAATGACCAAATCTTACATATTACCCTCTCTGTGAGTTTTTATAACCACCCCATGCAAAATTAGTCACTATTCATTCCTGCGACGATGATTAATCTTATGTGTCCACTTGGCTAGGCTGCGATGCTCAGTTTGGTCAAACACTAGGCTAGATGTTGCTGCGAAGGTATTTGTGAATGTGATTAATATTTGTGATCGGTTGACTTGAAGGAAATCAGATTACCTTCTGTAGTGTGGGTGGGCCTCCTCTAATCAGGTGAAAGTTTGAGAGCCAAAACGGAGGTTCCCCCAAGAAGGAATTCTTCAAGATTTTAACATAAAAATCCTGCCTGAGTGTCCCGCCTGCAGGCCCTCCCTGCAGATTTCAGACACAAGACGGTAGTAACAGCTCTCACCTGAATCTCCAGCCTGCTGGCCCCCTCTATGAATCTCAAACTTGCCCCACCTTCGTGAACCATTTCCTTTCTCTCTCCTTCTCCCTCCCGCCTCCCTGTGGGCCGTTTCTCTGGATAACCCTAAGACACCTGACTGACACACTGCCACTTTCATTTAGCTCAAAGTTAGGATGATGAGGAGCTCACGGGAGCGGGAGGCTTCCCAGTTAGTGGAGGCGTTTGCCTTATTCCCGGGGTGAAGGGCGGAAGGCGCTGCTGAAGGCCGCTGGCCTGTTCCGCAGGACAGAGACGGAAAATCTCTAGCTTGCCCAGTGTGTGTCTCCTCTGAACTCCATCCTCAAACACCTGTCCGTTCAAAGGGCAAGGCCGCCCTCTCTGCAAGCGCCAGCGGTCCCTCTGGACCTCCCCCGCTCTCGGGCGAAGCCTCTTGGCCCCTCGCCGCTCGCGCCGAGCTCCCTTCACCTCCCTTGCCACAGACTTGCGCGAACAGTCCCTGTGTGTGATGTTTCAGGATGTCGAGCCGCGTCCCTCCGGAGCCCAGCTCAGGGACCCGCAGGGTCAGAGCTGTTCAGTCGTTGTCCGCTAGACTGCTCTCCCCCTGCGGACCCTGGCATTGTCCCCGAGTGGCCCCGCGCTCCCTCTCCTGGGGACAGGTCAGCCGAGCCAGGCTGCACGGTGGGGCCTTGTAGTGTTCCCCAGAAGAGTGTCTCTCGAACAAGGTGAACTTCATTTCAGAGTATTGTCGCTGCGCCCTCTCTCCCTCGTAAATACAGGCTGGCGGGTGGATCTTCCCTTTGATTGCAAAGTCACAGTGGTGAGTCGCCATTTAACCTTTTGCTGGTGACGTGGATCCCTTCAGAAGGAAAGGTCTGGATTTCCCAAGTGGCATTTTAATCAGAGGCGATGGTGACGTGAATGTGGATCTCAAGCCTCTCTTGAACACCACCCCCCGCCCCCGCCCCACTGCTGTGTGCACGGGCTCCCTCCTCCCGGTGCTCTGAGCCCTTTCGCTCACGGCACTGGGGCCTCTGTGCTGTTAGCTGCCCGTCTCCTTTAATCCTGACGGCAAACCTGGGAGGTGGCGATTCATGCGCCATTGTGCAGGTAGCTCAGAGAGGAGAAGGGATTATCGAAGGCTTCAGAGCTAGTAACTCGAGGACGCGGGTGTGTATGGACGTATACGGAGGGGCCACTGTCTGTGATCCCGAGCGGGCGTTCAGAGGTCTGCAAGCATTAGATCCTCTCATTCTTGCAAGAACCCCGTGACATGGGTACGATCGTTACTCCCATGCAGTATCGGAAGAACTTAACACAAAGAGGTGAGTACCTGCACAGAGTTGCACAACCAGTGGGGGTGGACCGAGTTAGCCCCAGGTCCATGTGGGTCCAGGGCCCCCCCCCCCCGCCGCCGCTTCTGTGGCCTCTCCCACTCCACTGCTTATAGGAGCACGCACGTGTGCACACGGGTGGGTGTTCACGCGTGTGCATCGTACTCTACTGTGTTTCATGCAGCAGGAAGAAAGCTCGTGCAGTTGGCCAGAGGCCCCTCCAGAAGCTGAATCACGCCTCGTGTCCTTCACGACCCCTTTCCTGAGGGCCCTGCATCACCCCAGCTTTCCATCAGCTCTGAGGATGGGGCCCAGGGAGAACACAGGTCGCTTGAGATCCGAAAATAATCTGTAAAATGTATTTGGTGCAAGGTCCTGTGTTAAGATACCCCGGCGTAACTACTGCGTCCCTTCCCGTCCTTCCCGGGACGGAGTCTCAGCCCAGCTGCCCCGTGACCAGGACTGGGACCAGCTCCCAGGAGGAGCTCTGGGGGGCAGGTGCTGAGGACAGGGGAGCCTGACGGTAGCCGCAGGAGGGGGTAAGGGAGGAGTCCCGCCTCCGATACGTGAGGTCCTCAAAGGCTGAGAGCGGGCAGGAGAGGAGCAAGGGAGGACAGGTGTGTGCGGAGACAGGACAGCACAGGACAGGTGCTTCGGCTACGCCCACCGCCTGTTTGCTGGGTGTGTGATGGGCTGCCGAAGCGTGTGAAGGACTTGAAACCATTCTGCCTTGGCTGATTTCTCGTCTATACACGCCTGATGTATCTTCCCGGTGCCCCAAAGGGGGTACTGTGGGACCTTGGTCAGTCTGCGACTGTCTAGCATCCGATCCCCATTCCTATTATTGCCCAGGACCTCGTAATAATCCCTCACTCCACTCAGTGTCGGCAAGGCCCCTCTCTCCAAAGGCAGCCCGAGTCCTCTGCTCTCTGCTTCCCCTGAGCCGGCGGCCGGGGCCAGACGTGCTGGCCTGTGACTGTGTGTCCCTCGTGGGTGGCCTGGGGTCTCCCGGCTGGTGGAGGTCATCTCCTTAGCAGCCGTGGGCTGGTGTGTGCCTGCCCTTGATGTCGGCCGCAGGGTCTGCAGACCGTGTTCTGTGAGCCTCTGGGCTCCGCCTAGTTCTGGGGGTCTGCGTTCCTCTCCCAACACACTCCCTTCCTGGCTTACCCGTTGGAATCAAGAATTCTGAGGGTACAAATTGTGCAAGTCGCTGGGAATGGAGGATCAGGGGAAGAAAACTCTCCGTATTTAGCCCTCACCGGTGCCCCAGCCGTAAAGGCTGCACCCCAGAACCCAGAGCCCCGCATTAGTGTGTATGCCCACTATAGCAACTCTTCCAGAAGCTTCTACCTCAGTAAGTGTGGTACTGAAATCGCTGTGTGGTTCCTTCCTATAGAAATCACAGGGTTGGGGCACCTGGGTGGCTCAGTCAGTTAAGCATCCGACTTTGGCTTAGGGCATGATCTCACGGTTCATGAGTTCAAGCCCCGCGTTGGGCTCCTTGCTGACAGCTTAGAGCCTGGAGCCTGCCTAGGATTCTGTGTCTCCCCCTCCCTCTGCGCCTCCCCTGCTCATGTTCTGGCTCCCTCCCTCTCTCAAAAATAAATGAACGTTTAAAAAAGAAAAGAAAAGAAAGAACAGCATTCAGCACCAGAGTCTGAGATGCTGATTTCCGCCTCTAGAAAACCATATTGCTTACTGACTCAGAAATTGGAAAATTTTTATTTGCAGCTGTAAGTGAACACAGTTTGACAGGAAAGACTTGTCACGGGAGTCTTCCGCAAGCTCCTGGCAGGGATCACCTCCTACAAGCCATTCCTGGAATGTTTAATCGTTTAATCAGGGATTCGAATTGGGGCGACTTCACATGCAGAATCTGAGCCAGCAACCCCCCACCCCTGCCCCTGCCCAGCTCTCTGGGAGCGACATAATCAGACAGCCAGTATTAGGAGAATCCCGCATGTTAAGTTGCTAACGCTCCCACAGGCCATCTGGGAACCAGGCAACTTGCAGCCATCTCTGCTGCAGATCAGAAGGGATTGGAGACACAACCTGACAACTGTGTGATGTGTGATATGGGAGGAAGGGGAAGAGAGCTGAGACCACAACCACATGCTTACCCGGGACCGGGTCTCAGCATCACCCAAAGAGATGATGTATTAAAGAACATAAGTGAACGTGTTGGACTCTCTCCCTCCATCTCCCCCTGGAACTTCCCCTCTCGGAAAACCTCAGCAGCGGCTGTAGGTGGTATGTGTGGCCAGACTCGGGCCGCAGAGGAGAGGAGAAGGGAAGCAAGGAACCCAGGGAGGGTGGGAACGGTCAGATTCAAGCAGGAGATGGGGCTCAAGGACCGGGATCTGTGCCAGGATCCCCGGCCCGAAATTCTGCCCCCATCACCTGCTTCTGCGACGATGGAACACGTCCCTTGTGCAGAGAGCACGGATAGGCGTTTCAGGAGGGAGGGCTTCTCTTTCTGACACTGGAGTGGTCCTGACTCCTGGTGGCGGCCGTATGTGTGAGGAAACTCCATTGGCACTCTTCTCCAGCCGGTGTTCTGGAGCCCCGGCCCCCTGTGGGCTTGTAGCCCCAGCCCTGACCCTGGCCGGGCGGTCACCTCTCTGTGGACCGCTCCGTGTGGCCCTCCCACCCTTGACTCCCCCCGGGTACACGTCACCAGCATCATGCAGCCACACCTCGGAGGGCTGTCTCCCACTTTCCCGGTCCCGCAGCAGCCCAGGGAACTTCTTTTCCATTCGGAGGACTGACGTGCCTCCAGCAAGGTCTAAACACCAACTTTACACTGGGTCCTCCTCTCTAAGTGTGTTCCTTCTTCAGGTATCGTCTCTCGGCCTCTGGGAATTCTTTAGAGTCTCTCCCCTGTTAATAAGGTTTGATATTGAACTTCCCCTGTGTGTTTCTGTCTCCAAACGGGAACCTGACTGATATGGGATTGGGAGAGGCCGCAGCCCCTCAAAGATGGGATCCAGAGATCGGTTTGGTCCTGCCCGTGGACCACAGTGCCCTGCTAAGCCCCCTGATAGTGGGGACAGGGATACCGGTAACCCGTGGCAGACGGCGGCATTAGAATTAAGCAAACTGTAACCTGTGTTTGATTCTGAGGAGGTGCCAGTTGAAGTAAGTGCTTTGGGCACCAAGTGGTTGCTGCACGTGTCTTTATGGCTCAAATGACAACTATGAGCCCCGCGATCTGGGAGTGATTTCTTTCAGGGCACTTGAGCATTTCTGAAAAGAAAATGACACAGTCGCTTCCTTTAGCTTTCAGCTTCAGTGGCTGTCCGAGAGCTTCCACGATGGCCTCGGAAAGATCTCGGTTTTCTTACGGCAGCAGGGCTAAGATTGCTGGAAATAAAAATGGAACATTTAATTGTGTGGGTTGCTGAATTACAGTGATTCTTAAGTTCCCAGTCTCATCAAGTGTCTCGTGTGCATTTTCGGACATGGGCTAGAAAAGAATGGAATCATGAAACTTTGGGAACAACTGGTTGGACCCAAATAAAGCTGCCAAGTGAATTGCTGTGTCATTCGGAGCCTCCCTGAGCCAGAAGTAGCTTTCCCTCTACTGCCTGAGGAGGATATCCTGCCTTTGCTTGGAAGCCTTGTGACCACTCACCTGGGGCAAGCCTTGGGAGTAGATTCTCCTGTCCCTCAACACACCAAGATGCTCTGCTGCTGCTAGGCCCAGGATCAAATCTCACCATCTTCTTTTTTTTTTTTAATGTTTGTTTATTTTTGAGAGAGAGACACAGTGCGAGTGGGGGAGGGGCAGAGAGAAGGAGACACAGAATGGGAAGCAGGGTCTAGGCTCCACAGCCTGACATGGGGCTCAAACCCCCAAACCGTGAGATCATGACCTCAGTCAGAAGTCAGACACTCAACCGACTGAGCCACCCAGACGCCCCCAAATCTCACCATGTTCTAAGGGACCAGAACACACTATAACCCAGGAGAAGGTAGCTTGCATACTCAAAGAATTGCAAGAATTTTACACATGGACAGAAAGCCTGGAAAAGACAGGCAGGAGGGAATTCTAAGGGTGTTAGACCAGGTGCAGCCCTCAGCTACAAAGGTAAAGCAGAAATAGTTATCGTAAAGGGTGGCATAAAGGGTCCCAGTCACCAAAATGCTTTAACCACAAGGATATCCCCCAGGAGGCTGATTGATCGTAGTGTCTGTAGGAATTACATAGATTTGTAACCCACCAGTAACTTCCTTGACTGAGTTAATAAACTCTAGATCTGGAGCCACAACCCTGACTTGAATCACCACAGTGAAGAATCGTGGCCTCTCAGTGAGTTTCCAGACCTCAGTCGGTTCACAGACCCAGAGCTCTTCGACTGAAGGAGAAGCCAAGTAACCTGAGGAAGGACCCTGTGCCGTTGTTGCAAACACCCAGTGTAACAAGAGTCTCATAGTCCTTTATGAGAGGTCACTGGGGCATAATGCGATGATCCTTATGGGATTATTAGGTCGTAGTTCCGAGCTGATGCCACGATGACTCAACAGTCAAAGTGGGGCTTACAGCAGTGAAATAATAGAGACTTAGTTCAAATCCGACTCACAGGGGGCTTCATTTGCCCCCAAAGTAACTCTCTGACCATGGGGTGCTGTCATGATGGCTGGAATGTCCAAGTGAAAGTCCATGGAATGTCCTCTCCTGATCAGGATTGTGAACTAGAAGCAATACCTCCTCTCTGGAAGAACTGCAGTGATTGATATTGCCGCCAAAGATTTGAAAACATAAGGGGTGATGGCATCTGGCACGTTCCCATCTGACTCACCCTGCGATCACGTCGGATAGATCTTGGAGGATGATGGGGGCTGCTGCAAACTTAACTCAGATAGTGACTGCAGGTGCTTCTGTTTCCAGTGTATCATCTTCACTGGAACAAATCCATGGGAACTCTGACACTTGGTACGAGGCTAGGGACCCCGCCAAGCCTTTATTTCCGCACCAATTTGGAAGGAACACAAAATGATCTCTGCTTTCACTTGGCAGGGCAAACGGTATGCCTTCACAATCCTGCATCAGGGCTCAACCAGTTCTTCTCTGAGTATGAATTCCCAGAATCAACGAATGAGGATGGTTCTTCTCACGATGATGCTTAATCTCTGCTTATCGTCTGAGAAGCTTTGGGCTGTGTGTGTTCGGATGTCTTAGTCCCTAAAGGGGACATATACTTCCATCAGAGGACACAATGGTGCTCCCCCTAAATTGGAAGATGAGACTTCTACCTGACCGTTTTGGGCTCCTGATGCCCCTTGAGCAGACAGGTGGGGGAGTTACCATGTTTGTTGGAGTAGTTGATCTTGAACGCCAAGAGGAAACTGAGTCACTGCTGCACAAGGGAGATTTTATCTACAATCCACTGGACTCTCTGGAGTGCCTCTTACTACCTCCATATCCAGTAGGAAAGGTTAATGAAAAGTATGGCAACCAAAAAGAGACACATCGATTGATGACCTAGACCCTTTGAGAATTGTTTGAGTCATTCTACCTGGTAAATAACCCAAATCAGCTGAGATCCTGGCTGAATAGGGGGAAATACAGAAATCATATTGAAAAATGCAATAATACTCACTAGAGTCTTATAGTAAATTACAGGAATAAGAGCTAGAGTAGCTTTGCATATTTTTCTTTCCTCGTTGTATGTGTTCACTTGCATAGATTGTTTTCTTCTTGTTCTTTTGCCCAGTTTTGATTTTATATACAAGTTGTTCTGGGTTAATTGTAAACCATGCTCATTAGCTCACAGAATATGCAGTGGGAATGTGATGGAATTTGGGAGTCATTAATACAGCCAGACGTAGCTTGTAAAGGCAACTCGTACAGGTAACCTGTAAAGATGACCGTGTCTTCCTAGGGCGGAAATACAGCGTTGTTGAAACGTTGCGTGAAATGTGTATAGCGTGTGTGCATGTGGAATCTGAGTCACCGAAGAGCGGGCTGTGACACCAATCTGTTGTTCTTCATCTCCAGGTGTGTCCCGTATTGCCCGCTCTGTGATCATTGGGCTGGACTCCAAGCGTTTCGCCTCTATGGCAAGTGTGTGAGGAGAGGGTGATGGGATGCAGCAGGACAGAGATGCTCTTTTTCTTGGTTCCAGGAGGCTCCTTGTTGTGTCTTTCTTGCTCCCACCACTTGGCCTCCAGCCTTGCATGTGGCAAAAGTAGGGCGGGGCTCCAGTCTCGCTGCTCATCCAGGGCAAGCAGGTCCTTGAAAGCTCACATCCATTGCCCTGGGCCCAGTAACCACCTCAGCATGCCCCACCTCCCGACAGACACTACACAGCTCAGTCCTCACACCGTCCTGCCGGAATGTGGGCTCCCCGTTCTCTGACTCACACAGTTGCATCTTGCCTACCTGAAGGGAGTGTCTCCTGACCCTTGTGAGGAGTCTGTCCTGCTAGTGACTTTTCCAGCTCTCCATAGTAAATCCACCCTAACACGTGCCCTTCCCTGAATCTTGTGTTCACTATTCTATTGTCAGCCATTGCTACTTCATTCGGTGCATGCTGGTACTTTTGCTAAGCTTCCAAGAGCCACTCTAGGAGTGCGTTAGCACATCTCATAGGGTCCTTGCTAGGGTGTTACGTCCTACAGTGCTCCACATCTCAAAACTCTCCTGTGGCCAGCCTAAAAATAGCCAGAGATGTTTTTTCCAGTTCCTACCAGAACACATTAGCCAAATTCCACAACTCCTTCAGTGGATAGTTTCTCTCTTCCCACCACAGGCCCAGCACATGGCCCATTTCACATCCTTGTTCTTACTCTGGTTTCCAGGAGGACATAAGGGGACCTTATCTTATAAGGTGCCTGCCTCCCTTGAGGCTTCTATATTATCTTCACGTGAAGAGTGGGTCTCTTCCTTAGGCCCAGAACACTCAGAGGAATCTGGGATGTCAAGATTTTCCCAGATGCATCTACCCAGCTATCCCTGTTCCAACTTTCAGGGTCTCACTTCCTTCGCTATTAGAGCCCTAATTTTGGCACCGGAAGCCTGCTACGGTAGAGAATTCAGTTTTCTCTTACGTGTTTCTCTTAAGTATTTTCATGACTAAGTCTTCAACCTGGTCTTGAGTCTGAACCTCTTGCCACAGGAGATACCATAAATGTTGCAAACAGTCCTTTCTTGCCTTCCCATGCCATCTTGACTCGGTGACTCATCACCCTGTGGAGTAAACCACGGGTCCTCAGCACTAACCACCCGTTCCATGGTTCTTACGGCTATCAAGCCCCAAGCGCCAGAAATGTCACTTAGGCCGTTGCATCCTTTGTGACCCAACTCTCATCCCAGGTCACTGCCAGTGAGAGTCTGAACACGTGCACTGCGACAGCATTCCAGGGGCTCTTTGTCGTCTCCCTGCCACTTGCAATGGGGTCCGCCTTGCCAGTCAGCCAGCATCGGATCTATTTCCAAAATCCCGTTACAGTTCGCGTCCTAGAACCTTGCCTGATAGTCACGCTGAATTCCATGAGAGCAGATGCCGAGACATCGCTGAGAGATGGCCGCTTGGGTGGGGAGAGGCCGGAAGTCTCTCAGGAGTCACAGCTTTAAGGAAGTGAGGGAAAGAGAAGCGAGCAGAAGGAGACGCCAGTTTGCAGCTGAGGCCTCAGCTGATTCTGTCGAGCATTTTGGAGCTGGGAGGACTTTCACAGTGTCCCAAATGGGGTCCTACAGGGGCCGGGGCTGGGTCTCCCTGCCTCGGCATATTGTTGCTTGTGGGACGCCTTCCTGGAGGTGGCGTAGCTTTGGGTGAGGCCGATCCTGATGGCTGAAGGCAATTCCAGTGAGAGCCGCACCCTCGAGGCATCACCCTGAGAGACCCGCAGGTCAGGGACTGGGGGCCTCATAGTTGCAAAAGGGATATGGGGATGTGCTGAGTCATGTCCTGCCAGGCAGGCTGCCATCTTGGATCAGAATTTGTTCTACAGCCAGCAGGCAGTCTCGATGTCCTCCATGCCCGCAGATGGGCTCAGCTGAATAGAGGACTTGGCATCTATTCCAAAATCAAAGCTTGTGCAGGTACTGACTTCGTTTGATGAAATCATAATTTCTGTACACACAGATTTTGTACTCTCCTTTTTGCTCCTGTGGTTTCAGAAGCAAGAGTCGTGGAAAGAAGGAAGACGGGAAAGAAGGTGGTTGGTTTGTGGACCACTGTGGCATGAGGCCCTGTCCTTGGCACCTCTGCCCTTGCGTAGATACAACCAAAGGTGGGGACGAGCTCCAGACCCACAGCATGAATTCCTGCCCTCTTGTTGCAGGGCTGTGAGTAATCCACCATGACGGGAGAAGAAAATGGAATGTAACTGTGGGCCCGCGTGACACTCAACGTTAAATCGAATTAGTTCATCCTGATTAACATGGGTTCCCTCAGAAGCCAATACATCAGTCATCGCCTCTGGCCGCAACTGTGCTCACAACGAGAGAAGTCCCAGGACCACTTCTGAAGGGGTTGTTTAAATCCCTGGAATGGAAAAATATCTTGTGACCTTGCAATCCTACAGAATTTCCACCCTCTCCACCCACAGCTGGGGGCTGCGGTGGGAGCCCTGCACGTGCCCTTCTGGATGACGGTCCTGCTGTCCCTCAGGACCCGGGCGGCAGTGAGCAGGCTACTCTCTGCTGTGCATGGCTTCTCAAAGGGCAGGACCACAGCCTGCACTTGAGACGCCCATCGTAGCCTCAAACTTTAGGGGATTGCCAAAAGCCTCCGTACGAAGGATGGGTATTTTCAAAACTCCGAACAAAGGCCAAAAATTTATGATGGACAAAATGCCTACCTTCTAAATGAAGCCAGGATTGATTTCTTGATTTTAACTTTTACCTGAAGCCCTGCCATAGCTCCTCATTGTCCTGCCGAGGGGGACCAATCTCCTTTCCAGGGATTACGTGACGCAGACTTCCTATCTGAAGTTTGTGGTCTCCAGAAGCATATGGTGGTTCACCGTCCGTACTGTGCATCAGAGTCACCTGGAAGGCTTGGGGGAGCACAGATTGCTCAACCCCAAGCCTAGAATTGCTGATTTAGCAGGTCTGGGTGACAGGGCTCCTGCTGATGTGGGGACCACATGTAAGAACTATCATGGTGACAGCTCTCTGGATAATAAGCCAATAGTACCCATAACAGGAGCTCATTTAAAGGAAAATGCTTTTGGTCACTGAGTGAGTAAATGAAATGTCCTAGAGCCAAGGTCAGCCGGTAAGTATACTGAGGGGCATATTGAAGAGGAATCTCTTATCCTTTGTCTTTTTAAGGGGCACTTTATCGCTCACGTTGGGTGGGCTCAGCTCTCTGTTGCTCGTGACAAGGTGACATATTTGAGGCAGATGTTGGGGTCACTGGGGCTCTGATGTCCATTTCCATGCTCCAGGGGCAGGGCACAAGCACAAAAGAGGTTCAATTTCAGTTTGGTTCGAGAGGCCTCTGTTCTGTCCTCCACCCATCCCCCACCATTCTTAGCATCCTTGACTGGAATGCCACCCAGTCTGTTCCTATAGTGATGCCACGGGACCCGGCCTCCTCAGCCCCCCTCAGAGATGGGTGGGAGTGAAGGTAATAGGCCTTTTGGCCCATGAGGCCCTGTGTGAACAAGCCCCTCCCCCTCCACCCCCACACCCCTCAACCTGCTGCTTAACTCTACTCAGTTTCCATTTCCTTCCTCTGGCTAAGGACACCTGGACTTTCCTCTGGGGAACCCCTCTAAGGCCAGCTAAGGTAGGGGCCTGACCACTCCAGAGCAACCGTGACTGCTTCAGGGATGGTCACATGACTTCTCTGGGCCAATAAGAGCCTGTCTTGGGATTTTTGAGTCAAGCAAAAGGACGTTTTGACAGCTAGCCATGGGTTAGGGGCTAAATTTCCCAACTCATTTCCCGAGTCATTGCTCCCAATGGAAAACCCATTGTGCAGGCTTTATTGAGAGCCGTCCCCAAGGTGCATCAGTCAGGGGACCCAGCAAGGGGTTATTTACAGTTGTGTGCACTTTAAATAATGGTCTGCTTTTGATTTAGTCTGACAGTCCATGATTCTGTGACACAGCACAACCTCAAAATGATCAACGAAATTAGGTAGAAAGGTCGAGGCATGAATTCGGGAAGGTGAGAAAATATTAGCCTTACTGCTGTGTCAAAATTTCTGTTCTTTCTCCTTAGATGGCTAGCTGCAAGTCAGTTAGGCAGTGGACTTCTGTTGTTAGGTTTTCTATTATAGCACCACAGAGAATGGATGTAACTCTGTGACAGTCATCCTGGAAAGGAGGCAGATAGCCATTTGCTATCAGCAAGCAAATTCAGAAGAAGGCAGGAAAAATAGACAAAAATACTCAGTTCTTTCCCCCCCAACGCTTACCTCTTTTTTCCACCCCCACCCCCATTTGGAGGAAGGCACAACTTTTCTGAATCCTGAGGCTTTCTGTGTACCCCAAGAATTCCAGAAAGAAAGAATAGGGAGTTGGAAGAAGCCCTGGAGAAGCATCCAGGGAGTCATCTGGTGCTATAGTTGTTCACGCACAGGCTGCAGGTGTTAGTGAAGATGTGAATTTGACATAATGCGAAGTTGCAGTCAAGGAATGGAACCAGTAAATGAAAAATGGTGGAGATCCAGGAAGTACTGTCTTCTCCATGTCACAGCTCTGTTCCCTGCTGTACATCTGCCTTGTGTTTCTACTTCTGCAGATTGGTAGATAAACGTACCCTCACTTCCAATGTGATCAGCTCCATCCAAGGAAACAGTCCAGGCTGATGCTATAGTAGCTTCATTCCCATTTTTGCTCTGGAGGAGGGTCGTCTGATTGGCCCAGATTCCTGCCGGTGTCCAACCTGAGCCATCATTTGGGTGTCTTCACCTCACGACTTCAGTGGATAAAACGTATAGACAGATGGGCAATTCTTGGTCCTTGAGCTTGGAAGATCCTCCAAAATCATCCCCCACACTGGATGAGCACCTGGCAAAAATGTTTGTGACAATCAGGCATCAGATGTGATTTTCAAGCAAATGACCTTGCAAGTCTCCTCTGATGCCACTCTAACAACATGGCGGACAAGGAAAATTGAAGGGACCGCAAGAGGAGAGGACAGCACTAGGGTTGTGCCTACCTTAGTGACATGTTGAAGATTAATTCCATGTTTTAGTAAGAGCTTGAAAGATGAAAGGGGCTGGAAACGGTTTTGCATCTTTCCTACCAATTCCTGGGAATGTAGGCTGAGAGAGGAATTTGTTTCAGGGCTGTGATTTGTAACAACATTCACTTAAAAACTGCCTTCGCTGTGTGTTACGGGGTATCTTTCACCTCAGAGGAAACTTATATAAGGCCAAGAAATTGGATCTCTGAAGGGAGAGGTAACGAGGTTTTAGGATTACCAAGTGGCCCCGGGTTAAGCTCACTGTACTCACTCGATACATAACCAATCCTTCACAGATGGGGTGTCGGGGCTGGAATGGTCCCTGGAAGCGATCTGGTCTCCCTTCCTCATTTTACAGGTGAGGAACTGAGAGCCTGGAACTCAGTGCTGTCATAAGGGTCTTATTGTGCTCATTTGGATCATAGAAAGCACAGGAAATCTCTCTACATGGTGTGATTTGGGGGATTCTGGGAAGCCGTTTCTCAGCGACTTGAAAATATCTTAGGTACTAGGCTGTTACCCATGCTAGGAAAGTTAAGTAATTCTTAACTTTCCATTAGGCACTACTTGCTACTGCACATCCTCTTGTAACATGGAAGTATGTGGAAGACAGACATGAGATGGATTTAGCAACCATGGAGGTGTTTATTGAAATAATAAAGGAGATGGACTCAAAAGTCACACAAATGGGATACTGAGTCTCCACTCTCTCACTCACGCGCTGTGGGGCTTCTTACAAATTATTTCCACCTGGGAGTGTCAGTTTTATCATCTGTAAAATGGGAAAACAGAGTATCTGTCTCATAGGATGGATAGGATTGCATGAAATATGGTGCAAAGCCTGACCTGAATCAGCACTGAGTAAATAACGTGCGAATGGTGAGCACCGAATAAATAGAAGGCACTGTCCTCATCGTCACCACTGGGGTCCTCATCATTTCCGGACATGTGTCTACTTGAAACAGTGTCTTCCAGTGAAGGATGGGTCTTCCTGGAGCAGGACGTAAGAAGGAAAGCAGGAGCAGACAAGATCTGGGGCGTCAAAGGCAAACCTCATACTTCATAGTTAGGTGGATGATCAGTTCTGGCTTATGTATCGGCCAAACCAAGATGCTTATGGATTCATGGCTCAAGAATTAAAATGTACATCCCTGAGTTCAAGAAATCCTCAGTGATGGTTACACTGATATCAAAGTCGCCACCAGTCACATTCCAAGCCCTTGATTCTTAAGAGGTCTTTCAAAAAGAAAACAATACATGACCAATGGAAGCAAAAGTGGCTGTATATTCTTTTCACTGTTTTGACCTCGTTTTTCATTTTGAGCGTAGAAAGTTTTGAGAGGCTCTTGGATTCACTTTTAGCCAAGGATACGAGGACTTATGAAATGGCCCTGCCATTTCAGTCAACTGCGCCTGACTTTGGGAGCTACAGATAATTCCTGAGGCCGGTCTGAGGTCAGTTCCTCAACGTGTCATGGAACCCAACTGACCAATTCTGGTGTTGAAGTTAATGCACCTTATTTATTTAGTATTTGCTGACTCGTGTAGTCAACAAACTTTTATGATCTACACAACCCTAAACGTGGCTTCAATCAGTTTTGCAGTGTGTTCTGGGCTTTCCCGCTGGAGCACGAGGTCTGCAATTGTAAGCCCCCCATGAGGCAAACCGCTACATCCTTCTCTGCTGCATTTTCTTCCTGTAGGTCCAACTACTTCCAGAATTTCCAAAAAGGCAATTGTGCACAGAGGGCATTCAGAAATGATGGAGCTTGTTTTATTTCTAGCTCCCTCGTGGTTCTTACCACCCTCTGTGTTTCCCAAACCCAGGGAGCTCCTGTATTTCTCAACATCGATGTGACTCCTTTTGCTCCTTTAGCAGAGTCTATAAGTGGAGGTGGACTGAATGACCTTACCTAGGGCCCTTGCCTCAAGCTTATACCCTGATCTTGGTACTCTAGACTTGGCCATCCTCTTAGTGAGAAAAGAAAAGGCAAAGGAATGGAGAAAGAGAAGCTTATTTATTTATATTCTCTGTGAGAGCCAGTAAAAGCGTTCTAAGATATGTTCTCCACGTCTTCTCTCCTAGATACTGTGCTGGTCCTTGTAGGCATTCCAGGTGTCCACTGTAGGCAGAGTCATATCTTTCCATCTTGGTCAAATGTGAACAAAACATAGTTGAGAACATAAGGCTAACCCAGTAAGCATTGCTCAGTTGTGATAGTAAAATCCTTGTTTTTCCTGCTAGAAGACCGCTCCCAAGGCACAGGGTCCGCTATTGTTCCTGGAAGGCCATTCAGTTATTGACTCATACAGAGGCCTTTTTCTTACATGGGAGAGGTGACGAGGTTGACAGAGTGTACAGAGAAAGAATTGAGTTTACCCTCAGATTGCATCCTTGACCTATTTAAGAGCATCAGGTGAGAAGGAGAGACAGTGGGTTGACAGTGAGTTGTGACCAAGTGATGAGGGCTTTGTGAAGCTTGCTCGGGAGGCTGGACTCCATCCTGCATGCCAGCCCATGGGCAGTGTCTATGGACGGGAGTGACATGTTCGAGAAGGATGATCTTGCCAAGAGAAGTTTACTTCGGTGAATTACATCAATGAAAATGACCCGTTTAATTTAGGCTGTAGAAGCCACAATACTCCAATTGGCAGGTACTCCGAGATTCAGTAGCTGAGTTGCTGGGTCCTCCAGTAGAGACGACCTTACCTATCCATCATGCCACCAAGGAACCTGAAGTTGTACATCAGGAAAATCCGTGGCAAAGTGGAAAATGTACTAGGCCTGGGGGAATGTGAATTTAAGCCTCAGCTCTACTATTTATTCCCTTCATGACTGGAAACAAGTCCCTTAAAATTCCTGGGTCTCAGGTTTCTCACCTGCAAAGGGAAGATAAAACCTGCCCTATAACACTTAGCTGTTGTGTGAATAAACGAGATCATCAAGTGAAAATGCTCGATCATTGGAGTACGGATGAAAGCCTGTGTGTGTCAGCTCCGACTTCTGGCTTGTTACTTTATCAGCGAAATCAAATAGCCTTTCATTCAGTCTTCTGTGGATTCTTTGGACTACAAAGGTTTGTTGTCGAGAGCTAAAGACTGATTACCTTCTGTGCAAGGTTTATGAGACTTTCACAAAGCAGTCCCAGCAAGAGAAGTCACTAGCTCAGTAATCACTGTAGACTCTTGATTCCTCTAAGGTGCACATTTTCCCACTATTCCCCTTCCCCATTCCATTTCCCTTCCAATCCTCTAGTAATGACTTCCAACCGTGTGGCTCGAATAGGACCTGCCGTATGTCTTGAGCAGGTGGGCAGATGCAACACGAAGGGGTGTCTGAAACATTCCCTTCAACGTGTCGAATATGAACCAGGAGGAGGAGAACCTTCTGGGTGGCATTGGCTGGTGCTGAGAGTATTGTGAGGGTAAGGGTCACAGTGCGTGACAAGTGGCCAACATGCAGAGAGAGGCAGATGTGGTTTCAGGATGAAACTCCCACTGGTCACCACTCTTAAGGAAAGCCACATTCATCCTTTCTTTCCTATGATCTGCCTCACAAACCTGTCACTCTTTTAGTCTTGGCCTCAGTAGCATTAAGTTTCATCATTTGCGAATAAAAATATTCCTTTCCTCTATCTACCTTGAATTGCAATCAGAGGTTTTGTTGTTGATAATACATTTGAGTGAGCTCTTTCTGGCTGTTTCTGAGCAAGTATGATAATTTTAAAATACAGCCCAGGAGAGTCTGACATTGTTTTTACCAAAAAGGGGGTTTATGTGCTTTTCTTTGGAGTCTTGGCAGGCTTCTCAGTGTTCCATCCAGTCGAGTACAGCAGAGTGATGCTATGTGATTCCTGAAGCTGGTCACAAAGGGTTACATAGCTCGGACTCGGTCCTGTGGAGTGCTCATTATGGGGGAAGCCAGAAACCATGTAAGAAGTCCACTTGTCCTGAGGCCACCACTCTGGCTGGAGAGGCTACGTGCGGGTGTCTGGTCAACAGCTCCCAGCTGATGGGAGTCCCAGTCCAGCCTAGCCTTTCAAGGACTGAAGCCCCACTGACATCTGACTTCTACCCCCAAGAGGCAATGAGAACTGCTGAGCCGGGCTTCTTCCAAATTTCTGACAAATGTATCTTGAGAAAGAGAGAAAGAATGTTGTTTTAAACTCCTACATTTTGGGACACATTCTTAGGCAACAATAGTAATTGAGCAACAAGTCACTTAAGAACTAGGAGGCTCTGGGAGATTATCTGTAAAACCCAAGTACCACCTCCTTCACAGGGTTGATATGAGAAATTAAGGACGTGGTGTCAGAACAGTGCCTCACAACATGTCTGTACATCAACAGCTCTCATTAAATGCTCCTTCTCTCTGCCATCCTTCCATTAAGTGATAGGATCTTGGTAAGAAAGATTCCATAGACTCTAGATATGTTGCTGATGCTATTTTTTTCTTTCGGACCCACTATCCCAGAGATAGTGGATTCCCAGAGAATTCCCAGTCAATCATTAGTCTGAGGCATACTTAGAACTTTCTTTGGGTTCATTTATTCAGGATCCTTCTTTGGTGTCCACAAGTTCTTAGTAACTGTCATGTTCGTGTTAATTTTCTGTCCCTTTTAACTCTTTAATGAGTTAACAGCTGGGGCACTATTTGGTAGAATATTCTTTTAGCTCCGTAAGTAGATCAACAGTCATAAATTCTTGTTGAAGTTCAAGACCAGATGTTTGAATGTTCAATGGTAGGAGAAAAATCATATGCCTCATTAGGATGAAGAATACCAGTTGTTTTCCTCATATACAGTGACTTCTTATTCTACTAGTTGACAGATTACTATTATTTTGTTGGTTAAATGATGGCAGAAAAAGCTATCACAATTTCTCTTTGCTTTCAAGTTAAACAAATGTTCAAGATTTCTGGTGAGAAAACCACAGTAGTCATGAAAACTGACAGTAATCCCAGCAACAATATCTCCTTCTCAAGTAAAAAATCCCAGATATTAGAAAAGAGAAAGGAAAAAATTATATAGGCATAGACTAAGGTAACAAATGGTGCATCTCCTGCCTCCCTCTGAGTCTTGGACATTTGGAAAAGTTTGAGCAATTTCATGATGGGGCGAGGGTTTTAGGACTCTATTTGTTGAATTTATTTTTCACGGTTCAGTGACGAAAGTAAGTTCCACAAATAGATTTCAAGTGGATCAGGCATTTTCAGTTTGGAAAGCTAATCTCCTGAGCGGCGAGCTCTGTGCACGCCTGGAAAGGCTCAGAGCAACAGTGACGTGAGACAGCCAAGCATCCGAGTTCTGGGCCGTTCTGGTCCTCGTCCCGCCACGTGGGGTTTGGGGGGGTGGGGGGCAGAGAGGACCAGAGTGATTTTTTGTTGTTGTTCTGTTGTAGCCCTTCTTTCTGTCACTGCTGCCAAACTCTGTGCTGGAAGCACACGGGCTTTTTGGTGTTGACGTAACTGGTCCTAATGGAGGAATCCTCACTCTACCTATTTGCCTCCAGACACCACTTGATGCTGTCAGGGCCCCTGGGTGGAGAACCGAGCCAGGGGGCCCATGGCCCCCTCAGGGATGGAGTCCCAGGGCTGGAAGGAACCACAGAACCCTTTAGTCTCCCCTCTGGGGACCAGCTCTAGCCCTCCCTCTGGACGACCCCCTCACTGTGCGCTCTGGTTTAGATGCTCTCTCCTCTCCTGCCCTCCATGGATTTGTGGCCACACGTGACTTCACGTATGGTCATCGGGCCATCTTTGGGCTGGCCCTTAGATCTCTAAGTTGAGAAGCCCTCATCCATCAGTTGTACCAGGTTCTCTAACCCACGGGGATCTCCTGTGTCGGTGTCCTGCTTGCCCGGACTGCCTCACCACATAAGAATGTCATTCTTTCCACCTAGGCAGTCTCCTCTATTTATGCCTCATAACATACAATAGCAGTGGTTTCCTGGGCAGAATTCTAAGAAGGCTGCCGAGATTCCTGGCCCCGTATGCACCTTGTAGAATCAATCCCTTTCCCCTGAGTGAAGGTAGGCCTGTGGGTGGCAGTCACTCCCGTGACTAGGGTGCATGTTGGCTGACTTTGAGGTAACCGCAGTGGGGAGGATTCTGGTGGTCCTGGCCTAATCAGGTGAGCCCTTTCTGAAGTCACAGATATTGAAAGGATGAGTGAGATTCAATGTGGATGGTGGTTGGGGGAGGTCTCTGTCGTGGACTCTGACTGTGAAGGGGACCCGTGACAGCAACTTGAACATGGCCCCTAGCGGGTGAGAGCAGTCCCCAGCAGAAACCGGCAAGGAACTGAATTCTGTGGAGAACTTGAGGTAGCTTGGAAAGGATCCTTCCCTAGTCAAGTCTCTAGGGGGAAAGGTGTGGAGAAATCAGCCACAAAGAGCCTGGTTATCTTAAACCACTAGATTTATGGTAATTTGTTGTGCATCATAAAAGTAAGTAGGGGCACTCATCCACGTGCTGAACATTGTGGTAAAGATGCTCATTTCATTCCTGTAGCAACCCTGGAGGCCATCACTGTGTCCACCGCTAGGACAAGAAGACTAAAGCCTGGCCCAGTGGACAGAACTGGAAAAGATTGCTTCCCGAAATCCTGCTGTGTCCCCCTCGCTTTCCTTGAATTTGTAAGACCCACTCCCAAGCGATGCTGTGTCCTCTACATTGCTTGGTCTTTCCTTAGAATTTGAATGGTACAGGCCGATGCTGGCACCTTGCCTGAAGGATTTCGACCCAACCCATTTCGTCTCTTATAGGTAGCAGCCATTGAGGGTGCTGCTTTCCATGTAACCGTGCCTTTGAAGAATCTCATTCGGCCTTGAGTCTTCCAACATGAAGCTTACACTCTTTCTTTCACAAAAGACAAACTGAGTGAAGCTATCTCTGGCCTTTGTTTTGAAGAAATGGGCAGTATCCGTATTCCCAGCTTGCCCTCCCAGCCCTCACACTACGTTCCCCAGCTAGTGAGCCCCTACACCACAGCGGGCCCCTCCCTCAGCTCCAATCTCCCACCCAGGCTACGACAGCAAAAGTGCTCAAGGGATTTCTCTATTTTTAGAACCGCCAGAAAGTCAGTCTTTCCCCACCAAAACACAAGATTTCCAGAGAGGTGGAAGAAATTTGCCCTTGCTCCCACATGGGAGGGGAAGGAGGGCATAGTGAAAATTGCAGGACGAATTGACGACAGAGTGGAGGGCAGGGGCCAGTGTGGGGACAGGCAGAATATAGAAAATGACATTACAGCTAAATGAACAGGCAAGATCAGCAGAGTAGATAAGCACAAAACCACTCCCGCCAAACGATGAGTAAGGAAGAAGATTCAGCACAAAGTCCAAGTGCAGAAGACATGGCAGCAAGGGCTCCAGAACCCAGCAGTATTTGAAGTCTGTGAGTTGTAGGTCTCTGCAGCGAGGGGTTGTACAGATGCTTCCTAGGAAGAAGCCAGGAATTAACAGGACGCTGTCAGAGATTATTGTCAGTTCAGGAGTCCAATCATTAGAGACTTCGGGAAAATCAGATGAAGGTAATAAATAGTATGACGGTAATGATACAATATTGAGCATTCAATCTACTGTTGAACTGATTGAATCCTAACAAACATCTTCTGAAGCTCTTACTCTTATTATACGCATTTTACAGACAAGTAAATGGAGGTGCTGAGGACTTAAGTAATTTGGCCCGAGGAAGGGCAGGGACGGGAATGGTGAGGAGCCCCGTGTGGCCGGAAACAAGTGAGAGAAGATGGAAAAGGGATGTAGAGAAACAACAAGACATGATCCTGGAGGGTCTCACGGGGCCATCGCAAGAAATGCGGCTTTTACGCAGAGTGATATAGTAGACCACCGGAGGGTTTTGAGAAGGGTCCTGGGGTGTGACCCACATTAGAATATCATTCTTCCAGCTGCGAGGGTGAGAAGAAATGGGAAGCAGGGCTGGGGGCGACGGGCGAGGCGTGTGGATCAAGAGTGGAGCCACGCAGGAATGCAGCCCAGGGGGGCGGGGCACCGGGTCACCAAAATGATGCCGGGTGTAGACTGACCCTACTCGATGGGCATCCCTGCATCTGTCCTACGTGTGGGGAGGACGTGGTGAGTGATGCCACATGGATTTACGGGACGCTGTTGCAGCTGTGTGTGCTCCCTAGTTACAGTGTACAACATGTGCACGCGTCTCAATGAATGTTATCTTTGTGCGCTTTGGAAAATTCATGGTCAGCCCATGGGGATAAGCATATCTTACAAAGCGACTTCTCGTGAATTGTTTTGGAAGCAGCCCGATCAGGGAAGCCGGTCAGTCACACATTATTCCTGCCACCGGACACAAGAGAGGATGAAAGCGGTGAACACGCAGGCTGACCCGACCCGGGTCACGGGAACTGCGGGTTGGAAGGCGGTCCTTTGTCCCCCACACCCAGCTCCCAACTCAGCTTGTGACAAGCAACATCTGGAGATGACCATGGAAAACGAGGTGACGAATTTCGGCCTCCCCGAAGATGTCGGTGTCATAGCCTGCGCCCGGCAACCCTCTCGGCAGTCGTCTGGGGGGGACACCCGCCTCTCGTAACGGCCGTTAAATTACATGCCTTACAAGTTCAGCTCTGACCAAAGCTGCAAACTACTATAGGAAGACTCGCAAAGACGAGGAAAAGCCAAATAAACTAAAATCTCATTCAGTCGATTCCAACAAAGGCTTTCCTTCTGTAAGGTGATTTTAAGGTCTGACACAGAAGGGCCTTTTGAGAAAGAGTTCAAAGTATTTTCCGCCACTCCCTGCAGCTTCAGGAATCAGCAAAGCATCCGCATCCTATTGGCTTTGGTTTCCAGTTCATGAAAAGCCATCGTTTTTTTCTTTCTGTTCAATATGCAGTGACACTAACTCAGCCTTTATAAATCTTCTTATAAGTTATATAGATGATCTCCTCTCTAATGGCAGGGCCAAGACAAAGGCCAGGTACTGCTCTTGGGCACAAAATTTAGGGGGCAGGGCATTAAAAAACTAGAACTCAAAATAAGGAATATTTTCATCTGATTTTTTTAGCATGTTTATTTTTGAGAGACAGAGTATGAACAGGGGAGGGGCAGAGAGACAGGGAGACACAGAACCCGAAGCAGGCTCCGGGCTCCGAGCTGTCGGCACAGAGCCCAACACAGGGATCGAACCTATAAACCGCAAGATCATGACCTGAGCCAAAGTCAGCCACCTAACTGAACCACCCAGGTGCCCCAACGTTTATTCATTTTTGAGAGACAGAGAGCATGAGTGGGGAAGGGGCAGAGAGAGAAGGAGGCACAGAACCCGAAGCAGGCTCCAGGCTCCGAACTGTCAGCACAGAGCCTATGTGGGGCTCGAACCCTCGAACTGCGAGATTACGACCTGAGCTGAAGTCAGACGCTCAATCGACTGAGCCACCCAGACGCCCCAGTGTGATGTTTTTAAAAGTCGAAATGCCCAAACATCCATAGGGAACGAAGCGTCGCGAGCATAAATGAAGGCTGCATCAGCGCAAGGGACTCTCCCTTCGCCTCAGGCTTCGGGATGGCTCGGCCCAGCACTGGAAAATGTGCTGCCTTCTGCTGTCTTATGCTTCAATATTCTTCCCGCCTGCAGTTTGCAGCGCAATCCAGGGGTGGTTTCTCCCGTGGAAGGCTGAAACAGGAAGAATGAGAACAGAGACAGGACAGGTGTCGCGTCTCATAGAATATATTGGGCCCCACACAATTTCTTCCCTTTCACTGGTTCCATTCCCCTAAAGCCTCATAAAGCACAACCTGCGCGCCTCGCCGTCTCCATCACAGGAGTGGCACCAGGTAGACACGATGTCCTCGCGGTGACCGTGGATGCGCCATAGTGTGACATGTGAAACATAGTCGCTCAGCTGTGTGGCAGCCTCTCGCCTGTGGTCTCGGGGCTGCAGGAGACGCTGAGTGTCTGAGGATGATACTAAGAGGACTTGTGAGTCAACAGAGGCCCCACGGCAGCCATACAGTTAACACAAAGCTGTGACCGTCCGGTAGTGTTACATTCGGCACAACCGCCTGAGCCACTAAGTAGAGTCCAGCGTTGCCTCTTGAGATGATGCTGATTAACATGTACGGACACACTGCTGGAAGATCACTTCAGGGCTGATGTTAAAATGGCCAAGAGAGATTTCAAAGAAATACCGTTGAAAGAAAGGGCATGTTCGTGGAGAGGAAAATGCGGGTCCTCTCGTCCTGCTGGGCGCTGAGTATCCCAGAGCCATTTTGTGGTTGGCTGGGCAAGTTTTCCTGAAAGATGAAAGAGAGGAAGAACCGTCAGCTCGACCCCTAGTAGCTCCTGGAATTTTCCTCGGAGTCAACTTTCTTCTTAATCTTTGGGAATCACGGATACAGAATTCAGTGCGCTTGCATAAAATTTGCATGTCATTTTCCCTGTCAATGGGTGTGAGGACAGACGTCACCGGGCAGCGAAATCCACAGACTCCCTGGTTTCGCTGACCCCGTGTGCATCTGCAAGTCCCTGCCGTGTGAGTCAGCTGGGCCTTTTTGGTTTTTAACAACTGGCCAAAGATCATAGCTAGGTGGGACTCTCCTGGGGGCCAGCTCAGAGGCATTGCTGCGCTGCTCAGACATGACAAAAAATTCAAGGTGCCAGGAAGCCGAGAAGACACCCCCTCTCCCCGCCTCCTTCTGTGTAGCCCCAGACCCTGCTCTGCCAAGTGTGCTCTGGGACCAGCAATGTTAGCAACTCCTGGGAGCCTGCAAGACTTGTAGACTATCAGACCCCACTCCAGACCTCCTGAGGCACAGTCTCGGTTGTGACTAGACCCCTGATGATTCCAATACACGCAAGAGTTCGAGAACATGGCACCCATGAGCCTGGGCTTTCAAAGCCGTCCTCGTGACCAGGAGGAGCTACCGGATACATACGCAAAGCGGAGTTGAGCCTTCAAAAATGGGACAGCCCTTCTCAGCAAGAAGGGGCTCGCAGGGCTCTCTGGCTCGATGGGCACGTACCCTTAGTTAAGGGAGACTTGGTGGTAGATGAAACCATTCTTAGATTTCCGGGAATTTTCATGGAGGGCGTCCATAGCCCTGAGGTTCAGGGGAGGTGAATGCTGGAGGATTCCTGAGGACTGAGCATCTGGGAGGAAGAGAGGAGGAAAGACATCTTCTGGTGTATTTTTGGCTACAGACTGGGCCATGCAGGACTTGGCAAGCTGGCTGATCCCTGTCAGCTTGGATTCTATAGAGCCCTCCTGGTGGCTCCTAGCCGGTGTCTGACTGACCATTTTTACACTTTTTCTATACAGATCATTAAACTCTTGGGTTTATTTTGCAGCATACAAGTTAACATAGGTCTCACGCAAGTAAATATCAAAGCTAAGAACAGTAGCTTCCATGGCAAAGCATCTACTTTATATCAGACACCATCCCAGATGGCCTGAAGTAGCTCTTTAAACCCACATGACCCCCCCCCCCCCTGCCAAGAAGCCATTCTCCCATCTTATAAATGAGGGACCTGAGACACAGGCACTACTTTTTAAATTTTGCCCCAAACCATTTGATTTGTTTGGAGAAATCGGCGATTGTTCTTGCTGGTTCCCCTCCTGCGGTCAGTCTGTCTTCTCCGTCGGTTTGTCCACAACCAGCATCTTGGCTCAGCTTTGTCATCTGTCCCCTGACCAGTTGCCATTCCTTGCCTTGGGGTAACCCGGGGTTCTTTCAAACACACCCTTGTCTCCACCAGACTGAGGCAGACCCCCTCTCTCTCCCCACGGAACATTTCATGGATTGTGCTGTCCCTCCCTTTCTCTTTCGGGAAGGACTTGTTGGCTAAGAACACCTGCTGGTCTGGACTTCTTCCTTCTCTCCGTGCCCACTGCTCGGATAAGAAGCTTCTCTCGCCTCCTGCTAGTGATTCATCATCCAGGTATGCAGAATTTTGGAAGTGAAATGACCCCTGGTGTAGGAAAAGAAAAGTTATTTTACGGGAGCATACAAATGTGAAATTTATTTGAAGCCTAGAGTTGAATCTTTTAAGACGCACGCAAATTAGGACTATTCTAGCAAAATGTGTCTTTGTCTCACTGTCGGCATGATTTGAATTTCAGACCAGATTAAATCACCTCAATTTTCACCTCCACGTTTCTGAGTGAAGTTCAAACTCCTGGATGATGTGCTGTGTTTATTCTGTGGCATTTAGCATCCCCAGCACACTGCCCCGTGTGCTCTGAACAGCCAAACACTTGGATATTATGGTCCCCTGATGATTTTCCTAAATAACTGTTATGGGGAACGGGACAGTCGTTCGAAACAGGACAGGTGGCTAAACACCGCTCTTACAGAAAACACCGGAATAGTAGTGAATGTATCTGCTGCATGGCCCGCGGAATCTTAGCATCCCTTTTAAACGAGAAGAGCCAGAATGGGAATCTGTGTCACCGAAGCAGGTGTTCTTACCGATCTGCAGATCCTCCCGGTGACCACTCTTGAGACAAAATGTCTCACAGTACCTTCCCTCCCCGACCCTTTGAGAAACATCTTGTTGTGAATATCACTGAAAAATTATGTTCCCTGCCTTCTGCAGCAATGAGTGAAAGCTGCTGAGTCGCTGGAGTTGTGGATGTGAGTGCTTCAATAATCTTAAAATAAAAATAAGTCCACACGACTTCAGTATTTTACCACAAATCTTCTTTGGCGAAGGAGCACCTCCCGTCACATAAGAGGGGAGTTGGAACTGGTGCTTTGGGGCCCCCGTTATCTCATGGTGACGTGCACTGTCCCTGGGGAGGCCACACAATGATTTTGCCAGATACATGCCTTTGGCTTAAGGCATTTAAATAATTCTAGCTTCGAAATTAATGAAGAGATTATTGAAAACATCCTGACAGTAATTTGGAAGACAATCTGCTCGTATATTTCTATTTGGAAGAATGGCAGTTTTTAAGAAGCTAAATTCATCTTAAATCTGAAACGCAAGTGTCACACAATGAAAGGCCTGGTGAACTGGAGAAAGAGAAATTGAAAACCAGACCTTAAAAAATCAGTCAGAACATCTTCATGGTATGAAATAAATGAGACAATAGAAATGTAGAAATTTCCCTAATTCATAACGTAGTTCTTTGTTCTAGAGATTTGTACAGTATTGTGAAAATCAGCCACACTGAATCATTAAAAAAAATTTTTTTAAGTTTATTCATTTTTGAGGGAGAGAGACAGAGCATGAGCAGGGGAGGGGCAGAGAGAGAGAGAGACAGACACAGAATCCAAAGCAGGTTCCAGGCTCTGAGCTGTCAGTGCAGAGCCCGATGCGGGGCTCAAACTCACAAACTGCGAGCTCATGACCTGAAACCCAGTTGGATGTTCAACCGACTGAGCCACCCAGGTGCCCCAGCCACAATGAATCTTTTAAATTGTTAGAAGAATACTTTTCTTCATTTCTTTTGAAATATTCCCTGCTGAAAGAAAGAATATATAGACACACATGCCCAGTTTAGAGAATAACATTAAAGACACACTTAACCTACTCGCAGGCCACCAAAAGGAAGAGAACATTATTTGTTACCATGATATCTCTTGTGTCGGATGATTTTACTCCCTCTCCGTGCCTAATAATCATCTGATACTTGGTGTTTGTGTACATCAATCGCTTCCTTTAAAACCTGTTCAACGATGTGTGTATTTTTGCCTAAACAGTAATAAGTTTAGTTTGGCTCGCTTTGAGCTTTATATCGGTTTTAATCTTCAAACGCTTGAAATGTTCTTCTCTCAGAATGAGCTTTCTATGCATCATCCGTGTTGGTGGGTAGAGCTGCTTAACATTCCATTGTGTGATGCTGCAAATGACAAATCCATTCGTACGCCTGCTTTTTAGTGGGTACTCGTATTCTAGTTTCTGCTCTTATCTGTAATCCAGCAAGAAAGACTCTTGCACACGAGTCCTAGTGCACAGGTACCAAGCTGTCCCTGCGGCAAACACCTGATAGCTCAATGTTGAGTCGTAGGGAATGTACATGTGTGGTTTTACCTGCAATTGTGAGACTCTTCTCCAAAATGGCTCTCCCAAATCACCCCTCCACCGGCCATGCGTGGCTCTCAATCTGTATCTCCTCTGGAACCTTCCATTCCTAGACGATGTAAATTCTCCTCCATCTCTTGGGTTTGAACTGGTATCTCATCGTCTTACACATTTTTCTGGTTAATGATCACACCGATCACGTATTCATATGTACGCTGTGAATTCTCTGTTCCTTAGTTGCTCATTTTCCATGTTAGGATGCAGTGTCCTTCTCATGGCCTTTTCTGGGCTAAATTGAGGTGTAACTGACAAAATTATAATATATTAAAGTATACAATGGGATGTTTTGATATACTTTTCTTTCTTTCCTTTTTTCTTCCTTCCTTCCTTCCTTCCTTCCTTCCTTCCTTCCTTCCTTTCTTTTCTTTCCTTCCTTCTTTCTTCCTTCCTTCCTTTCTTCCTTTCTTTCTTTCTTTCGAGAATGTTCCAGATTTCTTTTAGCAAACTTCATTGAGGCAATACAGGATTGTAAACTCTGTTACGTCCAAACTACACTAGACCCTCAGAATTTATCCAGCCATAACTGAAAGTTTATATCTTTTAACAGACCCTCCCCATGCTCTCCCCGACCCCTGCCCTCAGCCCCAACAGCCATCCATCTACACTGTTTCTGTAAGTCTGACTTTTTTTTTTTTTTAAGATTCCACGTATAAGTGATATCATGCCATGTTCGTCTTACTCTGACTGGTTTATTTCACTCAACATAATGCCCTCCACTTTCATCCTTCTTTTTAAAGACAGACTTATATATGTATCACATATCACACCATCTATCATAGATCATATACATCTTACTTTTCCTTACCCATTCATCCATTGACAGACACTTGTGTGAGTTTCACATCATGGCTTTCATAAGTAACACTTCAGTGAACATGAGAGTATAGAAATTTCTTCAAGATAGTGACTTGTGTTTGGATATTTACCCCGACAGCAGATTGCTAGATCATGTGGTCCTTCTGTCTTAAATTTCTCGATGAGCCTCCACACTGTTTGCATAGTGGACGCACCAGTTTACATTCCTTCCAAAGGTGTCAAGGGTTTCTCTTGTCTGCCTCCTCACCATCATTTATTATCTTTTGTGTTTTTGATAAGAGACATCCTAACAGATGTGAGGCGATATGTCATTGTGGTTTTGATTTGTATTCCCCTGATGATGAGTGAGTTGAACTCCTTTTCATGTACCTGTTGGCCATTCATGTGGCTTTTATGGGGCGGGGGAGTGTGTATTCATGTTCTTTGCATGTTTTAATTTTTTTTTGCCATTGAGTTTTATGAATTTCTTGTATATTTTGGGTAACAGCCCTTACTGGCTATGTGGTTTGCAAATATTTCCTCCTATTCCATACATTTGCCTTTTTAATTTTGTTGATAATTTCCTTTGCTGCACTGAACTGAAGCATTGTACTTTGGTGTAGCCCACTGTTATTTGTTTCTTTCATTGCCAATGCTTTTGATGCCAAATCTAAAAATCATTACCAGGGTCAATGTCATTGAACTTACCCCCCCCCCCCCATAGTTTTTTCTTGGATTTTTGTGGTTTCAAGTCTTATATTCAAGTCATTAATCCATTTTGAGCTGATTTTTGTGTATGGTAGAAAGAAGGTTCCTGTTTCATTGTTTTGGGTATTGTCCAATTTTCCCATTTATCAATATTCCCAGCATCATTTATTGAAGAAACTACCTTTTCCACTGTGTGTTTTTGGTGCCTTTGTAGAAAATTAACTGACCATATATACATGGGGTTGTTTTTGGGCTCTCTGCTCTGCTCTGTTGATATATGTGTCTGTTTTTATCCCAACACCATACTGTTGTGATTACTACCGGTTCGTAATACAGTTTTAAATCTGAAAGCGTGTGGGGCACCTGAGTGGCTCAGTCGGTTGAGTGACCGACTTCAGCTCAGGTCATGATCTCACGCTCTGTGAGTTCGAGCCCCACGTCGGGCTCTGTGCTGACAGCTGGGAGCCTGGAGCCTGCTTCAGATTCTGTGTCTCCCCCTTCTCTGCCCCTCCCCTGCTCGTGCTCTATCTCTCTCTCTCAAAAATAAATAAAAAAAAATTAAAAAAAAAATAAATCTGAAAGTGTGGTTCCTCTAGCTTTGTTCTTTCTCAAGGTTCTTTAGCACTGTGGGGTCTTTTTGTGGTTCCATACAAATTTTAGAATCATTACTTCTATTTCTTTCTGCCATTGGAATTTTGATAGGGATTACATTGAATCTGTAGATTGTTTTGGGTAGTATGGACATTTTCAACAATATTCATTCTTCAAGCCCATGAGCATGAAATATATTTCCGTTTCTTTACGTAGGACTTCCAATATTGTGTTGAGTGAAAGTAACAAGAATGTGTATCTTTGTCTCGTTCCTGTTTTCAAGAAAAAGTTTTTAGCTTTTCATCACCAACTATAACGTTATCTGGTAGGCTTGCTGTACATGGCCTTTATTATGTTGAGATACATTCCCTCTGTACCTACTTTGGTAAGAGTTTTTGTTGTGAAAGAATGTTGCATTTTGTCAAATGCTTTTTCTGCATCTGTTGAGATGATGATATGATTTTTATGCTTCATTCAGTTAGTGTAGTGTATCACATGGATTGATTTGCCTATGTGTCAGTCGTGGTGTGTGACCATTTTTCTATACTGTTGAATTCAGTTTCCTCGTATTTTGCTGAGAATTTTTGCATTTCTTTTCATCAGAAGTATTGGTCTGTAATTTTCTTTCCTTGTGACATCCTTGTTTACTAGGGACATCAAGGCGATGCTGGCCTCCCAAAATGAGTTTTGTTTGGTCGTTTGTATATAAAGTGTATTTCTTTTGAGAGAGAGAGAGAGAGCACAATTTGGGGAGGGATGGAGGGACAGGGATGGTATATTCAGATTTCCTATTTCCTCATGATTCAATTTTAGTAGGCTGCATTTTTCTAGGAATTTATCCATTTCTTTCAGGTTACCTAATCTGTTGGCATGTGATCATTCCTAGTAGTTTCTTTCGACCCTTACTGTTTCTTTCTTACAGTTGTAATGTCTCCTCCTCCCTTTTTGATTTTGATTTGAGGCTCTTGTTTTTCTTAGTTACTCCAGCTAAAGTTTTGTCATGTTTTTAAACAACCAACTCTTATTGTTCTGATCATTTCTACTGCCTTTCCAGTCTCCATTTTATTTATTTCTGCTCCGACTTTCTTTGCTGTTCCCCCCTCCCCATAATAACTTTGGGCTTCATTTGTTCTTTTTCTAGTATTTCGAGTTGTGAATTGAGGTTCTTTATTTGAGAGCTTTCCTTTTTCTTTTTTTTTGACTCTGTGCTGGTTTCTGTGTATTAGATAAAACATGCACCTGTCTTAGTCTTGACACACCGGCCTCCTAGAAGACAGGAACCTCTTCAGCAGCCCAGCCTGCACTGCCAGTTGCCTATTAAATCTTTGTAGTTATCCAGGCCACCATCTTTGTTTTCAGTAGCTCCCAGTAGATGAGGGTGTACCAAGAGTTTTCAGTGATACACAGGCTTGGGAAATGCCCGTATGCTTGTTAAGGCTCCCAGAGGACCCTTGACTGCCTGACACTTACACTCCCCAGTGAAGGCTAATTTGAAGGTTGACCTTCAGTAAGCACATGGGAATGTCAGAAGGTTAGATATGCATCTCGTTGCTCTGGGGAAGAAGCTGGAAGCTGAGTGTTTTTGCCTCCTCACTCTGTACAGAGCTTCTGGAATGGCTTTTGTGCCCAAATAGAACCATGTGTTTGTTTTCTCTGGTCCTGGGGGACTTCTGAATGTCAAACCACATCAGCTCCTAGAACTAGGTGATTTGGAACCCAGTCCTCTGGGTGGCAGCTGTAATAGTTGGGTGGCTAGCTGTATGGACAACCTCCTTCCATGGAGAAGCTGGAGATGTGGTTTTACTGTTGGAGTTTTACTAAAGGAGATAGGGGATGAGCTGCCCAGCTCTTCTGGGCTCCTGGGAGGATCCCAGTCACCTTCCACCTGCAGATTGTTTGGATTGTTTGAAGCTGGGATCTCAGGCTGAAGCTGGGACAGTACACAGTGATATTCCTTCCAGGAAGAAACTGGGATATGGACGTGGGCTCTTTTGCCCGCTTCCTCTGTGCTGAGTCTGAGAGGGTAACTATAGAATATGTTTGTGTGCTCATTTAATAACGTTGTTTTTGTTGTTTGATATGGTTCCTTCATACTTGTGCATGACGAGCCCCATTTACCATCAAAGTGAGATGATTTGAGACCCTGTCCCTTGTGTGGCAACCACAAATGCTGGGATGATAAATGTGTGGACCAGCTCCTTCTGGGGAGAAGCTGATGACTTGATTTTATTGTTGGAACAAGCTAGAGGGAAAAGCCAGGGGGAGTACCCACCATCTCTTTTGGTCTCCTGGGGAGGATCCCAGTCAACACCCCAATGCTGGCTCATGAGAAGCTGGATCCTCAGGCAGCAGCTGGGGAAACAGGCACTTAAACCCCCTCCACTGAAAAACTGAGAGGTGGGTATTTCTGTCTGATCCTTCCACTGAGCCTGGGGAGGATAGCCTCAGGGAGTGTTGGTGTACCTTTGTTCGCTATAGTCCCATAGGACTTGAGAATACAAGCCCCAGATGGATCTCAGAGCTAAGTGATGTGGGGGTCCACCCCTTAGGTAGTGGCCTTAGGAGTTGGGGCACCAAGTGAGTGATTTCAACACACAGCTCCTCAAGGAGAAGCTGGCAGTTCCCTCTCAATTATGATGCTCTGTCCTGGAGTGGCGTTTAGGGTAAGGCCTTTCCTTACCCTATCCACTCCAGTGTGGGTATTTTCTCAGTTGCCTGATACTTGGGAGGAACAACGTGAGTAGTTTCTGATTTTGTCTCAGAAGAAATCGACCCATATGTTACACTCCGTGCATCCGTGGGAGGAGAGAAGGTTGGGGCCTCCTATGCCGCCATCTTAATGTGGTCTTGTTCTGACCAATTCTGGTACTTCTGGTAGTTGTGCATTAGTGAAGAGTTGTGTGTCAAAGTGGCTCACAGTTTCACTTCTTCGGTGATGTCTTTCTTTTCATGCAGTAGACGTATTAATACTTTCCTTAATGAATTACGGTTTTGGCTGTTATGTAGAAACCCTTCTCTACAAATCCCAGAAGAATATTCTCCAATGTTTCCTTTTAAAAGTTTTGAAGTTTTGACTTTTACATTTATTAATCAAATGTCAGTTTGTCCGTTCGGACTCCCATGAATCGGAGATCTTATGCAAATTCAAGCTTTAATAATAATTTCAAGGCTACAAGTAATCATGAGGCAGAGCCAAAGCAGAGAGACATCCGGGACTGCCAAGGCTGGTCCCCAGGCTCTTTCTTACTGCATGGACTTGCACTTTGGCCCAGGGTAAGGGGGCTCTCAATTGTGTGTGCAGAGATCTTACTTACACAGGAAGGTGGTGTTTCAGTCAGTGAAACATCTCCATTTTATTTTTTATGTCTTTTATAGTTTATTTATTTATTTTGAGAGAGAGAGAGAGAGAGAGAGAGCAGGGGAGGGGCAGAGAGAGAGAGACAGAGAGAATCCCAAGCAGGCTCTGCACTGCCAGCACAGAGCCCAATGCGCGGGGCTCAAACTCACAAACTGTGAGATCATGACCTGAGTCAGACACTTAAACAACTGGGCCACCCAGGCACCCCACAACAGCTCCATTTCATATCTAGATCGATATTCAGCTCACATGACATTTCCAAGGATCTATGCCTGATGAATCCATGGATTCCAGGTTTGCTTTTCATCTGCAACCCTAGAGAGTCAGATATATCCTGCCAAAAGTCTTCTATCAGTAGCCCCTGCAAGCATCTGTCAGTGTTTTTCAGGAGGTCTGTCACCTGGGCAACCTTTTCTCTTGAAGGCATCTCCTTAACCCCACCATAAAGGGAGGGAAGGAATTGGAGACCCGTTTCTCATTGCCCATCTCCCGCCACGTACAGGACTTCCAAATCAGGCAGCCAAAGACAGATTCTGCTGGCATGCATCCATCACCCACCTCCAGGGTGTAGAGCAGAAAGTGAGACACTGGAGTAGTTGTGCAAGACGGGGAGAAGGTCCTTTGGTAAAGAGAGAGATGTTCCTGGAGCACTGCCACATTTCCCCTCCATTCCTTTGGGAAGAGGGGTGCTCTCCTTTTGTCACAAGAGACGGGATTTCAAAGAATCATTCAAAGCTCATGTGAAGTTTAGGAATTTGGAGCTCATGCTCAGAAATGTCAAAAGTAAGAAGCTTCCTGGAACTGGCAGGAAGGGGTGAAGAGGTTACGGAGGGAGGGAGCTACAGTCCAATTAGTGGAAAGAAAACTGGGCTTGATTTGTCCCAAAGGAGACATTGCCCAGGAGGATTAGATGATCCTAACAGAGGTATTCTGTGTGGGGTAGACTGGCTGAGGCTGGAGGCTAAGGGGGAAAGTTGTGAGAAACTAGGAGGACAGGCATCGGGGCATTGCCCCCCGAGAACTTTAAGTATGAGGTCCTCAGTGGTTGTGGTTCTAAAAATCCGCCAAAATCACCCAAGAGAGAAGAACTTAGTACTTGGACCTCTGGCATATGTGGAGGGTTCTAGAGTCAGACCCGATTCTCTCTGCCCCTTTCCTGTTCTGTCCAGTCCTATAGGGTCGGGGATGGCTGGGGAGTGGAAGGAATACAGTGGGAGCGCGAGTATGAGGATGGAGAGATTACCTCACCCTCCTTCACTGAGTCAGGTGCAAGCTGAGGGCAGGAAGGAGTTTGCAAATGGTGAGAATCTGAAGACAGATATTAGAATGACCTGGATTTAGACACACTTTGTTAATTATCTAAATATGGTTTAAACTGTTACGGGGACTAAGATTCCATTTAGAGAAAGGGAAGAAAAAATGGGTATAAAGCAAAAGCCGTGAAAAACGGTAAAGTTGTCTTCTTGCTTCTGAGCAAGTTGTGATGGCCCAATAAATGGGTGATACGCACCAAAAAGCCCTTGTTTCATTAGTATCTGTACTGAAGGGCTGCGTGTGTGTGTGTGTGTGTGTGTGTGTGTGTGTGTGTGTGTGTGTTTGTACTTGTGTGCATAATCTGTGTATGTACCTAAATTGTCACTGTTTCTTCCTTTTGGTGTGGGAATTCATCAGTAATACACATCATGCTTGAGAAACTCCAGATTTTTTTTTAAATAAGTTTAGGAAAGAAGCAATATTTATTAATGTCCTATGCAATTTACCTTCCACTTATAAGAAAGTGATTCCTTAAGTGACAAAATAATCTGATCGTTGGTTAAAAGTCATTGCTGGATAATCTAAGCTCTAGTTGAGGAAATCGCAGAGCCCAGTGGCCACTGAGACCCTTCCTGACAGGTGAACATCATCTTCACAGGTATGGAGAGCAGATAGGATTCAGCCTGAGGATGACTTACCCCCAACGTCTGTCATCTTCAGTAGAAATAAAATCCATGGTTTCTTTGACACAGAAAACTGTGCTTCAAACAGATACACAAATACTCCCTGTTAATACACGTTTGATAAAATGTTTAGGTTTATTTTTTTTTACGTTTATTTATTTATTTTAAGAGAGAAAGAGCATGAGTGGAGGAAAGACAGAGTGGGAGAGACAGAATCCCAAGCAGGCTCTGAGCACAACCCGGGGCTTGATCTCATGAACCATGAGATCACCATCTGAGCCGAGATCAAGATATGGACGCTGAACCGAGTGAGCCACCCAGGTGCCCTTAAGTTTAAATTCTTTTGGGCTCCTTTGTTTCTTCTTCTCTCTCTACTCCCTGCAAACAGGGGTTTCTCAGTGGAACAGGCTCCTGTCACCTCATTTTGTGGCCATAAAACTTCCCGTAAGTGCTCATGAAATGATTCCCCTCTTCTGCAAGAAGAAACTAGAAAAATCTATTCAGAGAGTGATAAGAGAAGTTCTAACTATTTCTGCAGAAATTGGACAAAGGAACAAGCCCAAGTGATAGGAAAAAAACCAAAACACACACACACACCAAATTGTCCTTTTTTGTTGCTGAATCTGGAAACTGATGATTGATAAAGGGCTGAGGACTCTTGGAGTAGAAGACTTTCATTTGGGTTTATCTGTGAGACCTTTCGATGTCAATATTGACTGGTAAGCGAGGGGAGAAAATCCTACGGATTAAGATACTGCTGATTTGCTTTCTTAAACACAACACAGTATAGAAACAAAAACTTTAAAAGTGTATACATTTTTCAATCTGATGTTATTTAGAAAATCAGAAAGAAGAGAGGAAGCATTAATACAGCGTATTTAGTTCTATCCATTGGTTCTTCCAACAGAGAATTTCATTTTTAATATATTGAACAACTTAGATGGAAAGAATGATTATATAACTGTTCATTTCCTGTTTTCCCTGGCTTTCAGGTTACTTTTATAATGATTAACACCTTTTAAGCAAGAAATCCATAATTTGGACATTGCACAGCAGAAACTTTCATACGGGCTTACCACCTGGCAGTCATTTAAATGTGCTTCATTAGATTCAAACTATGGAAACACACAGAAAAAGCTATTGCACAAGGTAGAGCTTTTGGGTTTTGATTAACAGTGAACCAAATGTGATTGAAGCAGATTATATGTAATCACATATTGGCTGAACAGATGTTTAAATAGAATGTCACATCCAAAGTTCCCTGCTTAGGAGTCAGAACTCCCTCAAATTTCATAACAAGAAATCTCCAGAGACAAATAGGTTTTGTAATGTTATAATCTCCTCATCTATACTATGCATCAGAGCTTTCTGAAAAAGTGGGAAATGTTTAAGCGAGCTGTTAAATAGTTGCTGATATTTTAATGACATAAGACTTTGGCTGGGTGAAGACTCTACCCGTGACTGAGATGGAAACCGACTTTTATGTCTTCCCCTATGTGGCTGCCTTCGTTTGATGATGGCATTCATTGACCACTGCTTGGGACACATCATCCTGTCTATTTCAACCCCTTCTGTGGACATCATGCAGAAGCACTCTAGATTTTCCCCTCACACCCAAAGACCCTCTAATCCTTCTACTGGGCTCTCTTCCAAAAACACTTACACGAATATTGGATTTTGAGAAAAGATTAGTGTTTGGAAGAATAAAGAAGCACGGGTGAAAAGAGCAGCAAACTTGTCATTAGTTTGCTCTCCCATGAGCATTGCTCGTGCACTGGATTATAGCCCCCAATGCTTTGCTGCGTGTAAGAGAGGACATAACACGAATGAACGTCACACAGTCCTACCCCTCCATTTAGATGAGCCATGTAGAACACACACTGGACATGCCTGCATGCATTCACTAAGTGCTCCTGCTGTTATGTGTCTGTGCATTTATATGCGTGCGTGTCTCTACATGTGCCTCCCAGAATTAATGAATTCCGGTTTTATCCAGTGGTTGTTAAAGATTCTCTTTGCGGCAACCAGGCCACTGCATTTCTACAATGCTCAGAAAACCATGGGTCACAGCTTTGATCACAGAAGCCCCATGTATGTGTCCCAGAGAGTCACCTCTCCCTAAGAAGGAACATTCGTACAATCTCTTGGCATCATTTCTGGAGCGTCTACTGTGTGCCAGATGCTGATGGGGGCCCATTGTGTGGAAGGTGATATGTGTGTGTAGAGAAGGCCCCACAAGCCGGATTGAAATAGTAAAAACTAAGCACTGAGTCACCAGAGGGAGTCTGTAGGTCCCCTGCCAACATCACAAGAAAACATCAAAATTAAAGGTTACAGTAGTTCAGAATAGAAGGAGTGAAACATTTTCCTAATCATCCTTGATGAGAGAATGTTTTCTTTTTTGTAGTTGTGTATTTATTTATTCTGAGAGAGAGAGAGAGAGAGAGAAAGTTGGGGAGTGGCAGAAAGGCAGGGAGAGAGAGTGAAAACCCCAAGCATGATCTGAGCTGTCAGCACGGAACTGATCCAAGGCTCAAATTCACAACCCATGAGATCATGACCTGAGCTGAAACCAAGAGTCAGACACTTAACCGACTGAAACACACACATGCCGACCCGCCCACCCGTCGCCCCCCTTGGTGAGAGAACGTTGAACTATCTATGCACCAAGTGTGGTCAGTGGTCAGTCCTAAATTTGTTCTTGTATTTTCATAATGAGTTAGGATGTTTCATTGAAGTGTTTGGTAAATTCATTTCATATAACCAGTGTGATGAATTTACCCCCAGGCAGATTCCTTTTTGCCCTGAGCCTGGAGGAAAGGATATCAAGTTTTACTAGGTCTACATTTATCCCGACTATGGGTAGACACAAAGAAGGAGGTTAACCTATTGGCTTCCTGAAAAAGAGTGGTCATAAACTGAGTCAGTGCCTAATGGAGGAGATCAATAAAGCAGCGGTGTGGACGGTGATAATAACAGTTTACAGATGCTCTGAAGCCTGGAGTCATCATCATTAATTTAGCTCCACATGTGTGTAGGCAGAATAATAGGCTTCAGACAGGCCTCTGAGGGGGAAGATCTATCATATTGATCAAAACCAGCAGGCAGAAAGCTGGGCTTTTGGGTCTTGTGGCTGACAGTGTTCTGATGCAGTGAAAAGCAATCCATGGGACCTCCTAGCAGACTGGACCACCCACGGCATGGAACACAGCCTCACATTATAACTCGTTCACTCTCAAGTCTGCTTTTAGTTTGACACTTGTCATCAAGTCCCCTCACCATCTCCACCCTTGAGGGTGGGCTTCTGCCTGACCCTTGAGCCACTTCCCTCTTTTGTACCTTATGTGAATATGGGTAACCTTACTTTGTTCTTTGACCTCAGGTTTCGGAAGTTTGTCAGCAAATTTGATGTCCATTCCTTCTAGAAATGAACCTCTGTCCTTTTTGTCTATCAATCCCAATTCCTTGTCAACTGGCTGGGCTCCTGCTCAAAACCCATCATGCACACCTGCCTGCATGTGCCTCCCCATGTTACCTGCTGCCTCTCCATCACTAGGTTCTGTCCTCTGGCTTGGGGACTAATGACTACTTCAAGTTGGACTATAGATGCCAACTGTAGACCAAGTGTCATTGGTGGTTTAGAGCCACTCTCACCAGATGCTGAATTCTGTGTAGCAGGCTGCTCACTTTCTACAAAGAGGGTGTTTCCCCCTTTTGCACTTGGGCCACACCCCATCCTGTCACAGAATATGGTAAGAGGTATAGAAGATGAAAATTGTCCTTCACATTGAGAAGGACCATTAATAACAGCAACTACAATTTAGTGCAGTCATTAATTCAGTGAGTACCTTTTATTAGCTACCACACCCTAAATGTTGGGAATCAGAGCACCAACAACAAACAGCAAGACTCCCACCCTCGTGGAACTTATATTTTCAGGTGTGCATGTAGGCATGCGTGTCTGCGGCACTCTTGTTGGAAGGAGTGATAGAGCAAGTTCATACTGGGTGGTGAGGAAGCCTTTCTGTCGAGGTATCATTTGAAGTAGACCTTTGAAGTGACATGAAAGAGCCAGTCATTGGATGATCAAATAGAACATGTTTCCAGAGTGAGGAAAGGCTGGGCAAAAGTCCAAAACCAGGAATGATCCTGAAGATCTGAGACTCACAGTGACTGGAGATAGTGGGCAAGAAAAGAGGTGGGTGGGATGAGGCTGTAGGCTTTGCCTGAGGCTGGATGTTGAGTGGCTTTATGCACCATGGTAAAGAGCTTGATCTTAACTTAAATACAGTGGGAAGGAGACAGGAGACATTCTCCTCCACGAGGGTGTGGCTATGACTCAGCACCTGGCCGGAGCCTGCAAGGACTCCACTCCAAGGTGGGCAGAACTCCTTCTATAGAGGACCTGAGTCGGCAGACGTGTGCCCTGCCAAGTTGAGTGGCTCCACAGAGTTGCTTCAATGAGCATATCAAAGCACACTCTGGAAGATCCAAACCACCACCATGAGTATGAAGATAAAGCAACCAGAGTCACAACAACAGAGAACATGCTACACACCGCAAAAACACCTCCTGAAGGGCCCGGCCCTAGACAGCATATGACCCCTTTTTAATATAGCAGTGCTCACAGGCAGGACACATAACAAGCTATTAAAACATGCAAAGGACAGAAAACAAGCCAAAATGATGAAATGGAAGAATTCTCCTCAAAAGAAATCCTAGGAAGAAATGAAAGCTAGAGAATTGCTCAAGACAGATGTAAACAATATATTTAAGCAAGAATTTGGAAAAATAATCCGAAGATTAATAGCTGAGCTTGAAAAAAAGCATAGAAGATGGCAGGGAGTCTATTGCTACAGAGAACAAGGAACTAAGAAATAGTCACAACGAATTAAGAAATGGCTGTGAATGAGGCGGAAAAGAAACTAGCTGCAGTGACAGCAAGGATGGAGGAAGCAGAGGGGAGAATAAGTGAAATAGAAGATAAAATTATGGAAAATGATGAAGCCGGGGAAAAAGAGAGAGAAGAAAATACTAGACCACAAGGGGAGAATTAGAGAACTAAGTGATTCAATGAAATGTACTAATATCCATATCATAGGAGTTCCAGAAGATGGAGAGAGAGAGAGAGAGAAAGGGGCAGAAGGTTTACTTGAACACATTATAGCTGAGAACTTCCCCAATCTGGGGAAGGAAGCAGACATCCAAATCCAGGGGGCACAGAGAACTCCCTTCAGATTCAACAGGAATATCATATCAGGAACACAGCATATCATAGTGAAACTGGCAAAATATAAAGAGAGAATTCTAAAAGCAGTTAGGGACAAATAGGCCTTAACCTATAAGGGTAGACACATAACGGGAGTAGCAGACCTGTCCACTGAAACTTGGCAGGCCAGAGGCAGTGGCAGGATATATTCAAAGTGTTTAATAGGAAAAATATGCATCCAAGAATCCTTTATCCAGCAACCCTGTCATTCAGAATAGGAGAGATAAGGCTTTCCCAGATAAACAAAAACTGAAGGAGTTGATGACAACTAAGCCAGCCCTGCAAGAGATCCTAAGGGGGATTCTGTGAGTGGAATGCTGCAAAGACCATGAAAGACCAGAGACATCATCACAAACATGAAACCTACAGATAACACAATGACACTAAATCCGTATCTTTCAATAACAACTCGAAATGGACTAAATGTCCCAATCAAAAGACAGAGGGTATCAGAATGGATTAAAAAAATAAAAATAAGATCCATCTATATATTTTCTACAAGAGACTCATTTTAGACTTGAGGACACCTTCAGATTGAAAGTGAGGGGATGGAGAACTATCTGTCATGCTACTGGAAGTCAAAAGAAAGCTGGAGTAGCCATAGTTATATCAGACAAACTCGATTTTAAACTAAAGACTATAACAAGAGTTGAAGAAGTGTCTTATATCATAATTATGGGGATCTATCCATCAAGAAGAGCTAACAATTATAAATCTTTATGCCCCCAACATGAAAGAACCCAAATGCATAAATCGCTTAATCACAAACATAAGCAATCTTATTCATAAGAATATGGTAATTGCAGAGGACTCTAATACCCCCCTTACAACAATGGACAGATCATCTAGGCAGAAAATCAGTAGAGAAACAATGGCCCTGAATGATACACTGGACCAGATGGACTTGACAGAAATATTCAGAACTTTTCAGATTTAAGCAGAAGAATACACATTCTCCTCGAGTGCACATGGAACATTCTTCAAAATAGGTCACATACTGGGTCATAAAACAGCCCTCAATAAATATAAAAAAATTGAGAACATACCATGCATATTTTCAGATCGCAATGCTATGAAACTTGAAATCAACCACAAGACAAAATTGGGAAAGCCCCCAAATGAGTAGAGGTTAAAGAACATCCTACTAAAGAACAAATGGCTCAAATGGGCAATTAAAGAAGAAACTAAAAAACTATATGGAGACAAATGAAAATGAAAAGATGCAGTCCAAACCCTTTGAGACGCAGCAAAGGCAGTCCTAAGAAGAAAATACATTGCAATTCAGATACCACCTCACACCGGTCAGAATGGCTTAAATGAACAAATCAGGAAACAACAAATCCTGGAGAGGATGTGCCGAAATGGAACCCTCTTGCACTGTTGGTTGGAATGCAAACTGGTGCAGCTGCTCTGGAAAACAGTGTGGAGCTTCCTCAAAAAAGGTAAAACTAGAACTATGCTATGACCCAGCAATAGCACTGCTAGGAATTTACCCAAAGGATACAGGAGCGCTGATGCATAGGGGCACATGTACTCCAATGTACTTTCAACAATAGCCAAATTATGGAAAGAGCCCAAATGTCCATCAACTGATGAATGGATAAAGATGTGGTTTATATATACACTGGAATGCTACTTGGCAATAAGAAAGAATTAAATCTTGCTATTTGCAACAATGTGGATGGAACTGGAGGGTGTCATGCTAAGTGAAGTAAGTCAGTCAGAGAAAGACAGATATCATATGTTTTCACTCATATGTGTAATTTGAGAAACTTAACAGAAGGCCATGGGGGAGGAGAAGGAAAAAAAAAAATAGTTACAAACCGAGAGGGAGACAAACCGTAAGACTCTTAAATACAGAGAACAAACTGAGGGTTGATGGTGGGGGGGCGGGAGACAGGGAAGAAGGAGTAATGGGCATTGAGGAGGGCACTTGTTGGGTTGAACACTGGGTGTTGTTTGTAAGTGATAAATCATGGGAATCTACTCCTGAAGCCAAGAGCACCCTGTATACACTGTATGCTAATGAGCTTGACAACAAATTATATTAAAAAAGAACACATTATATGGGGCCCCTGGGTGGCACAGTCGGTTAAGCGTCCGACTTCAGCCAGGTCACGATCTCGCGGTCTGTGAGTTCGAGCCCCGCGTCAGGCTCTGGGCTGATGGCTCAGAGCCTGGAGCCTGTTTCCGATTCTGTGTCTCCCTCTCTCTCTGCCCCTCCCCCGTTCATGCTCTGTCTCTCTCTGTCCCAAAAATAAATAAACGTTGAAAAAAAAAATTTTTTTTTAAAAAAACAACACATTATAAATACATGCTTTCCATTTTCTAAATAAAAAATAAAATTCTTTATCAAAATACATACATACATACATACATACATACATAAATACAGAGTGAGAAGAAACTTGAGGATTTTAAGGAGATGAGTAACTTAATCTGAGTCACATTTTATTTATACATATTTTTTATTTTATTTTATTTTTTATTCTCAAGTTAGTTAATATACACTGTGGTCTTGGCTTCAGTAGAACCCAGTGATTCATCACTTACATAGAACACCCAGTGCTCAACCCAACTAGTGTCCTCCTTAAAACCCACCACCCATTTAACCCATCCCCCCCAACCCTCATCAACCCTCAGGATATTCTCTGTGTTTAAGACGGTCTTATGTTTTGCCTCCCTCTCTGTTTTTATCTTACTTTTCCTTCCCTTCCCTTATGATCATCTGTTAAGTTTCTCAAATTCCACATATGAGTGAAATCATATGATATCTGCCTTTTTCTGACTTATTTTGCTTAGCATAATACCTTCCATCCACGTTGTTGCAAATGCAAGATTTCATTATTTTTGATGGCTGAGTAATACTTCATCGTGTGTATAAACCACATCTTCTTTATCCATTCATCCGTCGATGGACATTTGGGCTCTTTCCATACTTTGGCTATTGTCAGTGGCGCTGCTGTAAACATTGGGGTGCATGTGCCCCTTTGAATCAGAATTTTGTATTCTTTGGGTAAATAGTAGTGCAGTTGCTGGATGGTAGGGTAGTTCTATTTTTAACTTTTTGAGGAGCCTCCACACTGTTTTCCAGAGTGGCTGCACCAGTGCAAGAGGGTTCCCCTTTCTCCGCACCCTCGCCAACATCTATTGTTTCCTGAGTTGTTCATTTTAGCCATTCTGACCAGTGTGAGGTGGTGTCTCCATGTGGTTTTGATTTGTAGTCAATGAGCTTACCACTTCTGGGCAGACGGGATTTATAGGAAGGCCCTGGAGAACGTTGAGAGACTCTTTAGGTGGCTCCTGGGGTGGTTAAGCAGGAGGGTGGTTTGGACTAGACTATATATGTACAAATGGAGAAAAGGTGAGGAAGCATCTGGAGGACTTAGAGAAGGAGTTGACATGGGATCAAGAATCTTAGATCTTTATCATGAGCAGAAGGGCTGATGGTGGCTCATTTTCTGAGGATGGAGAAGATAGAGGAAGGAGAAAAATCTACAGTGCTGTTTTTGCTGCAGAAGTTTGAGTTGCCCCTTAGATGATGTAACATGACAAATAGGCAGTACAGTGTATGGATCGGAAGGACTGGTAGATGTCAGGGTTGGAAACAGAAGCTGAGAACTGGGAAATAAATAAATAAATAAATCCTGGTTCCTGACACAGAGCTCCTAAATCCCCTGGAATTTCCTGGGTCTTTTGTTGTGATGAGGCGACTCCTTGTGGGCCCCTGGATAGCTTCTGGATGGGAGCTGGTCATCAGAGATACAAAGCCCTAAATAGAGTCTTGGAATTTTCAGTCCCATCCCCCATCTCCTGGAAGGGGAGGGGGGGTTTCAAAATTGAGTTAGTGATTAACATGCCTACATGATGAAGCCTCCATAAAAATCCCCAGATTACAGGGTATGGAGAACTTCTAGGTAGGGGCAGGTGAACAAATCCACATGCTGGGACGGTGGTGCACCCCAACTCCATGTGACAGAAGGTCCTGTACTCGGGACCCTTCTGGATCTCGCCCTACGTACTCTTGTAGGTGGTACCTGAGGTGGGAGTCGGGGGCCATCTTGTGGGACTGAGCCCTTAATCTGTGGGATCGGAGGCCATTACCAGATGGATAGTGTCAGAGTTGAGCTAAATGGTAGGTCATGCAGTTGGTGCCTGAGAATTGGTTGATGAGTGGAAAACACACATCAGATGTCAGAAGTATTGTCAGCTTATCAACACAGGAAAAACACAGGACTGTGTCTTTCTTCTCAGAGCCATCTGCACCAGAATGGTGTCTACAGGTGTGGAGTGAAGGAGTTCGCATGGGGAAAGTATGGGTAGGGAAGGGGCAGGAGAGACCTCTGAGGTATGTCAGTATCTTGAAGGCTTAGCAGTGGTCACAAATGTACATGACTTATTGTGTGTCCTGTCACATGCTAGTCTTTACTTCAACTTCTGTAACTAGGTAGAAAGTGAAGTCTGGCATCAGACTGTCTTCTTGGGACCTGAGGCCCTCCGCTGGCCAACTGTGAGATCTTGGGCAAATCAGCTACCCTGTCTGTAACTTAATTTCCTCACATGCAAAATGGATTTATAAAAATATCTACGTCACGGGGGTGCCTGGGTGGCTAGGTTGAGTGTCTGACTCTTGCCTTCAGATCAGATCATGATCTCGTGTCTGTGAATTTGAGTCCCGCATTGGACTCTGTGCTGACAGCACAGAACCTGCTTGGGGTTCTGTCTCTCTCTCTTTCTGCCACTATCCCCACCTTAAATAAATAAACTTTAAAAAGTAGCTACGTCATAGGCTTGATGGTTGGATTAACTGGATTAATGTGGACAAAGCCCCTAGAATAGAGCCTGGCACATTTTTTTTAAAATACGAAATTTATTGTCAAATTGGTTTCCATAGCGCTCATCCCAACAGGTGCCCTCCTCAATGTCCATCACCCACCCTCCCCTCCCTCCCACCCCCCATCAACCCTCAGTTTGTTCTCAGTTTTTTAAGAGTCTCTTATGCTTTGGCTCTCTCCCACTCTAACCTCTTTTTTTTTTTTTTTCTTCCCCTCCCCCATGGGTTTCTGTTAAGTTTCTCAGGATCCACATAAGAGTGAAACCATATGGAATCTGTCCTTCTCTGTATGACTTATTTCACTTAGCATCACACTCTCCAGTTCCATCCACGTTGCTACAAAAGGCCAGATTTCATTCTTTCTCATTGCCCCGTAGTATTCCATTGTGTACATAAGCCACAATTTCTTTATCCGTTCATCAAGCCTGGAACGTTTTAAGCACCCAATAAATGTGATGTGGCAATTGCTAACTAACTATTGTCTGCATTTCACACCCAAGTCAGGCTCAGAGAAGTTTGAATCCTCAAGGGTCGTAGAGGTAGTAAATGGTGGAGCCAAGGTATATGATCGGCCATCTAAACATGTAATGTGTTGACCAAGGGAAAAAAGGAATCGTTTATAAAAGCAGATTTGTTAATTTTCACCCCGTGGCCAAATGGGGGAAGTCACTTTCAACGAAATAATATTTTTGTCTTTTAATTTCAATTAAATAAATTAATGTGCGTTAGGCTAATTAAGTATGGTCAGGCAAGGGAGTTGGCTGCTTTAACAAATAGAGGAGAATGATTTGTACTTAACATACTGGTTGTTTACACATAAATTGGTGTTTTTAATTGTTTAGAAGCAATTTGTTCTCTTCAGCAAATTAAATGTTCCTCTCTGCAAGTGTTAGACTGTTTTATTGATGACTTTTTTTTATAAAGCAAAGCTAGCTTCGGCTTAATTCCTATCCAAATTAATGAAAGTTTCCTTCATTTATGAGATTCTAAATCTCCTCCGCTGGTGTTAAAATTAGGTTCCATTCCCAAATTTGAGAAAGGAGCATTTCTCTGCCCATAATTCCACTATCCAATTACAATAAATTATGCAAAAGAACTGTTGTTCTGGAAGAAACTGTGAAGAACATCTGCCAACCCTAAGAGGTGACGGGTCTGACTGTGATACGATGTCTTAGGGTTCAGTCCACTTGGAATTCTGTCTGAGTATTCCACAGGTCACTACACATCCCCGACATTCTGGGCAGGTTGAGAGGAAGGAAAAAAGAAAGGAAGGGAGGGAGGGAAGGAGGGCAAGAGTGAGGAAGAAAAAAAATCTCCTCGATGGGAATATGATTTCACAGCACTGGTTTCCGAACAAGGCCAATCACCAAGGGCGCAACCCTGAAAAGGTTCCAACATTAGGCTGTTGTGCTGTGCTGAAAACCAGCCAAGAGCTGTGCACCTTCTTTTTCAGGAGTCACACCAGATGTCCTGTCCAAGGACTAACAGCGTCTATTCCTGTAGGGCTCCATCCATATGTGAGGAAGCGGAAGAGAGCATTTCAGAGCTGGTTGGTCAACTGTAAGTTATGCTCAGTGCAGTGCGTCAGGAATACAGAAACCTTTTCCAGCTGGCATCGTAAAGTCAGTTCATTTTTGCAAAGCACCATCTCATTTTTGAGAAATAGCCCCTTGTTTTCCATTCCCCTTGGTCGTTCCAGAATAGCTTTTCCTTGCCATAAACGCAACACTTAAACTAGAGGGTCGGGTAGGATTTCTGCTGTATATTATGAAAAATGTCTAACAGGCTGCGCGTGTTCCGATACGAATCGACCAGGAGTGTGACAAGATGTTGTCTCAACCGTGGGCTGGGCCATCGGGGAGACAGAGCGCCAGATGGGTATTGGGATTCTACTTTGCTCTTAATGATGTAACCTTGAGACACTCACCTCATCGTCTGTGTTTCCGTGTCTGCACACGTGGGAGAGCTGGGTGACGCCTCTGAAATTCTTTCTGTGCGATCCAAGGCCCACCCATCGCTGGAGTCGTTTCTCTACCTGCTTATCCACACGGACTCTGCTGTAGCCACATTGTTCAACTCCCTTTCTTCCCCATACTCCTGCACTTTCCCAGATTCATGTCTTTTCATCAGGCTCTTTCCTTGGCCCAGGATGCACTCTCTCTCCCTGTCTGTCTAGCAAATCCTGCATATCCTTCAAGGCACTGGTCAGGTGTCCTCCTCAATGAAAGCGTGTACGTATCCTTATCACTCCCTGGAGGGATTTACACCTGCAACTCCCTTCAGTTACCGGAGGTATTTTATAAAGTATATTTATAAAACATGCTCATTTTAGAGCTAAGCATACGAGACTCTGCCACCATGCATCTTGTCTCAAAGTCCGGAGGTGTTATCAGAATCCGGACTTGAACTCAGGTTTCTTGGACACCGTGAGTTCCTGCCAGTCTCCTAGTGACATTCCTTGCATCCTTTGTTGCAATTATTGTTGTTAAACTTTTTTAAAAATATAAAAGTTCACGCATCCTTAACTAAGTAGTAAATGCCTTAAAGAAAATAATACTTTCTTCATATTTCTTATTTCTAGAAAGAGAGTAGAGGATGTGATTCTGTGATTCATGGTTCTTGCTCCAGGACATAAGCAGTACCTGGCAGAGTAGACAGTAAATACACATTTACTGAAGGAACTTGTTGAATTCCTAGGTGTCTCTTATAGTGTCTGGCTTTGGACACATAAGTCTCCAGGAAATATTTGTTCTTCTGGTGCAATGAGCTTGTCCCTTCATTAAGATTTTAGATTAAAATCTTCTAGGATATTTACAAAATACTTTCCTCTTAAAGCTTCCCAAGCCTCTTACCCCCCTTCTGATACTGACCTTGTCTACCTAATGTAACTATTATCGAGTCATTAACCGAATGATTCTTGACTTCTCACGTTGACACCAGACTGTCACGTCTGTCTCCAGTGATTTAGAGTGAGAGGCACGTCTCAATAAAAATTGCGTACTAAATATCTTCTATGGATTGTTAATGATCCCATACTAAGTCCTTCGTTTATATTATTTAAAAAAAAAATTTTAACGTTTATTTATTTTTGAGACAGAGAGAGACAGAGCATGAACAGGGGAGGGGCAGAGAGAGAGGGAGACACAGAATCGGAAGCAGGCTCCAGGCTCTGAGCCATCAGCCCAGAGCCTGATGTGGGGCTTGAATTCACGGACCGAGAGATCGTGACCTGAGCCGAAGTCGGACACCCAACCGACTGAGCCACCCAGGCGCCCCTGTTTATATTATTTTATTTAATTCACACAGAAGAACAAAGATCCTTAACTCCATTGTACAGGTTGGGAAAGTAGGGCTCAGAGAGATTAAGCAACTTCCTCGGGACCACACAGCCAGTAAAGTGATGAGTGAGGGAGGGTTAACGCTCCAGCTCTAGTCACCAAGCTCTCCTACATCTGTGTAGCTCATGATGTTGTGACAGCGGGGGGCTGAATATTCTTATAAGCTGGCATGATCCAATTACAACAAGTCCTAAAGGTCAAGTCAGATGCAGTGAGTAATGGCCACGCATTTTGGAGCTTACTCATTGGAAACATTTCAAAATCACTGATAGCCGCACAAATACCAATTGTTTCCAATAGTTTTGTTGCCGCAGTCTTAGAAATTATGAAACATTCTAACTAAAGTTCCACCTCTGAGTAATGTGTGTTTAGTTTGTGAAAACTATACTAGAAAAAACTACATATTCTAGAAAACTAGAATGGCTTCTATTCATTAGTGGGTGAAGTCATTGATACGTAACATTCTTCTCTTTCACTTCGCCCTAGTAAAGGTCACGTGGTGTTTGTTAACATTTTGAATGCAGATAATAGTTCGCTAGGCTTACTTAACAGGATCTCATCAGCTACATTGACTTTAGTTTTGGCTCGACGCGGAGTCAGGGAGTCAGAAAGAGTGAAGCAGGAGGCGTTCAGTAAATATTTAAATGAGAACATGAAAACACGGTGGAAAACATGACTTCTGAGTGTGTGCGGTAGTTTTCACAGCTTTTGTGATTTTGGAGCTGGTGAGAGTCTAGCTGTTTTTCTTTTGTCTAAAATGAACTGAATTTGGAAACTCGGTGTAGCCTAGTCTCCCTGCAAATGGTGGGCAGACTGTGACGTGCTGCTAATTTTTCCGTTTGCTGCCTTGATTTCTGGGTATAAGGTAACAGAGGGACAGCAAGCAGGGGACTGAGTTCGCGACACCTATTGCGCAGTTCATTCCCAGAAGATGGGGGAGGGGAACCCCAGGGTAGCTTGGGAAACCGTTTTGTTGTTGTGGCTTTATTGTGATGTTAGTAAATGGGCAGCTTCTGACAGGTTCAGCCACGGAGCTGACTCTTATCTTCTTGTAGGAGTCTCAGAGCTCCGGATCTGCAGGCTTTGAATCCTTGCTTGGAAGAAGATTAGACAATATCCCCTTTTACCGCACATCAGTAATTAATGATAAATTATTTAAATGACTGTTGATTGCCTTTGGCTTTCACCTTGACTGTCAGCACCGTAAGCAGCGGAGTCTTTTAAAGGGTACCTGACATGCTCCTACGGAGAGGCGGAGAGGAAGCCTTCATTTAACGGTGCGCTGAACGTGCATTGAGTACCCGCCGTGTGTTTGCCTCCGCACAGGGTGCTGAATTTCAGTGCTCATCTGATCTCCTCCCTACCTGTCAGGAACTCAAGGTCTCATGGAAGAGAAAGGTACAGCTGCGAATTGCAACACGCAATCCTGCATCCCGTCCTTTGTCAAGAGGCGTCCGAAGCAGAAGAAATAACGCGGGCAACGTGGCAACCTGCCCAAAAGGTAGCTCCGGAGGGGTAGAGAATAAAAATGATGAAATAATACCATTTAGGAAGGGCAAAATTCACACGTGGGGCCCCTGATGCAGAAGCAGGCGAAGCAAAGAGGTGGGTGGAGGTCGGAGGTGTTGTGGCAGGGGGGACCTGGCCACGGAACGCAGGGCAGGGGCACTTGCGGAGGAGGAGGTCCAAGATGGAAGCTGCCTTCTGGCCTGTGCTCGGAGAAGCAGGCTTCGAGTCTTGGAGGAAGCCAGCACCACAGGAAAGAGTCTCCTACCCACAGGAACCTGGGGGAGCTGACAGAAGCCTTAGTCTCTGCGCCAAGGAAGAGGGAGAATTGCAACAGCCCAGGGCAGGGGCGAGGCCACCTCTCCCACCCCTGTAGGCTCGTCCTCACGCCCCCTTCATAAGCCTCCATCAGGCTTGTACGGTGAGATAATAGGTGCTACAAATAATGCAAAAAAAAAAAAAAAAAAAAAAGTGGCATTGTTCTCGCTTTTGCTTTCCTCCTCCGGCAGACTCTGCCCGCCTGCCCGCACCCTTAGCCCAGAGACATCAGGCTGACGTGGTCCAGCGGTGGAGGGAGGGGAACCACAGGCGGTCCCCCTGACCACAGGCCCTGGCAGCGTCGAGGCCCTGAAACGTCCACCGTGTGCGCTGAGGGTAAAGGGGCCGCTGCCTCGGGCTGGGGCTCCGGGAAGGGAGCAGAGGGGGCAGGATGCCTGGGAAGAAAACCAAGGATGCAGAAGAGGAACAAGCAAAGGAGACTCCAGGCTGAGATCTTCTAGAAGGAAACCCATCACCAAAGTCACTTCCACGGGGGGATGATCTCCTCCCCCAGACCCCGGGAAATCGGGAACTTCCTCAGCAATGTCGCCGTGACGGGGACCCCATGGACCCACTGAGTGAGGGTCCCGCTCGGCTGTCTGGTTGGTTAGTTCCAGAAGAGAGCGATGGCCTCCATCCCGGCGGCCTGGGTTCCTAGCAGGCGAGCTTGTCCAACCTGGAGCCCGGATGTGCCGGCGGGGGCCCCACAGGCTGTGAGAATGGCGTCCTCTACGAAGCGGGATCTGTCGTGCCCGCTGCACGGTCCACAGACTCTGATGACACTATCACGCCTTCCCGCTCTCTCTGCACTCACAAACTTCTGGTGCAAACGAGATGAGGGTAACAGGTTCACCGCCTCCTTTTAGCCCTTTGTGCTGTACTTGGTTGGTGGCAGGGGCGTTGGGGTGGTCCCCAGGGTCACTCACGTCCACATTCTCCCACTTCTCTCCTGGTCTGACCACGTACAGCTCTGTTTGTCCTTCTGTCCGATGCTCCATCCCAGCGCTCCATCAGATACGAGTAGAAACAGCCCAGCCGGGACCTCCAAGCGCTCTAGATTTTCAGTCACTGCCCCCCTTGGGCCCTGCTTTGTGGTTACCAGATGGAAACTCCTGGTGTCTGACTCCATCGTCCCTCTGGATGAGCTCTTGATCAGGACACTCCTCAGTCATGAACTTCGGCCACAGGGGAGCCTCCTTCTGTCATGTTGAGGCCCTCGGGGAAAGGCGACCATGGCGCTCACTGTCCCTTCAGAGACGGGGGTCACCTGAATGGAAGACCAGGGAACACGTTCCCTTCTGAGCTCTTTCTGGGCTTTTCTCGAATGTCTGAACCTACAAGGACCCAGAGGGCTGGTGAGGATTGAAGGGACAAAAGAAAAGGGGGGTGGGGTTACTTTCTCTTTTTCAACTCTTGGGTTAAGAGGTCTGCACGGGCTCTAGGATTTATTCTGAGCCTATTTTAAGTGTTCATCCGAGAATTGCCCTCTTATTTTATATTTTATTAAACACCGATCTTCTGAGAAGAGAGTATTTAAAAACCTTAGCTTATTTGGGGCACCTGGGTGGCTCTGTCACTTACGCCTCTGAGTTCGGCTCAGGTCATGATCTTGTGGTTGACAAGTTCGAGTCCCACATCAGGCTCTGTGCTGACAGCTCAGAGCCTGGAGCCTGCTTCAGATTCTGTGTCTCCATCTCTCTCTCTGCCTCTCCCCTACTCGCATTCTGCGTCTCTCCCTCTCTCTCTCTCAAAAATAAATAAACAACAACAAAAAAAGCTTAGCTCATTTCAAAACTAGAATTGTTAACGGACAAGAAAGGAGGCCTCCATTTCAGCCTTTTCAAGGGTATAATAGGTGGCAATTACAGTTTTCTGGCTCCTCAAGTAACTCCAGGAATAATTTGCATCTCAGGTAATCATCTGGAGTTCAAGCTTCTGAGATATTCAGCTGTATCCCTACCCCGCGAAGAATGCACTAGACCAGCCCCTACTGGGCTCTGAACTCCCAGAGAACAGGGATTGATGGCGTGATTCACTTGTCCCCCACACCCCAACCATCCCATTGTCTGGCCCAAAGTGAGTCATTACGGATCTTCAGTGGTTCTTTCAGGGAGTCGGGAAGCGTGGGGGTGGGGCAGGGGAACAGCACACACGAAAGACCTCAGAGAAGGTCTGCAGAGAAGCCTGGTACAAAGGGAAATCTGGGACACTTTCAAAAGGGCACAGACTTGTCCGATCTTTAGAAGTGCAGAGATGTGGAAAATCTGAAGTATTTCTGACTGTAACTCAAGGTAAAATAAATAATAACTGTCAAGCAAGGCCAGAGAAGGAGAAGAATGCCAGAAATCAACGGCCAGGGCCAGAGAGATTCGAAGAGGCAAATTCCTACTGCAACAGTCACAACGACAAAAAGTTTGAAGTTCACATGCATAAGATGGGAAGAATGGCCCGGTACAGATTTATCAAAAGTATGTGAAAATCCTAGTGGTCTCACGATGTCCATCAGTAACATTGAGGTCCTGTTTCTTTGTTTTTAACGTAACATGACACTCCACTGTGACAGGACAGAGTTCCCCAAAGAAATGCTTCCAGTGAACTTGGAAATCGTTATCCATTTTTTGAAGACTCGTGTCCTGTCTGTGGATGATCATGTCAGCAAGAAGAGAAGGCCACCGGACAATCACCCTAAGAACACAAAGCTACGGATTCAGGACAGCAAATCCAAGAGTAACTGCTTGGGAGTTTGTATTGTTCAGCCGAGTGCTGGCTGAGAGATGATTTAATATGTGTGTCGAGTCTATAAAGGGTCATTATCTGGTGGTTTACGGCCATCTGTTCCTTACCTTCCCCAAGGATGGACGAAAGGAAATGAGCTTAAACTACAGGAAAATAAATTTAGGTTAGACCAAAGGGATTTTCAGACTGAGGGCTGTGGACACGGCAAGCCCGGTGGTGGTGGCATTTCCTCCTCTGACCTTGTCTGGGACACGGATAGAGCTGAATTCTCCATAGCCCAGCTGGGATCAAGTGCTTGGATATTTCCGTATTTTGAAACATGCCTGATGTCGCTTTGATATAACTTACTCTCTCCTGCCTAAAAGCTTTGGTCCAGACGGAGACCCCTCTTATGTCCTGAGCAAGGACTTTTCTGCTGATGCCGCAGCTCAACTTTTCCTCGATCACTGCTAAGGTGTGGGCTTGTTCATTCACACCCCTCTGCCCTGGTACCCAAATACTGCAGATTGCCATTCCTTCAATGAAGTCTGGAACATCCCCTCGCTCGGGATCTTGAGGTCCACACCAAATCCAAAAGTCTCAGCCATCTGTACCTTCCCTCATCTGACTCATACAGCCCACTAACACGCGACCCGTCTTCCTTGAGTTCAAGTTCTGTTCAACCACGGTCTCAAAGATTGACATGGCGCCTCCCACACTGTGCCTTTTCACACCCATCTCATTTCCCTAGAATGCTGTTACCTCCTTGTCTGGGTGGTGACCTCCCATTTCCAAGATATTGAATTCTCAGATCTGGTTGTTTGAGAAAATAAGATGTTAATGCATTTCCATCCTCAAGAAGCTTACAATCTAGGGACACCTGGGTGACTCAGTCAGTTGAGCCCTGACTCTTGATTTCTGCTCAGGTCGCGATCTCACGGTCCGTGAGTTCAAGCCCCACGTCGGGCTCCGTGCCGACAGTGCAGAGCCTGCTTGGGATTCTCTCCCCTCTCTCTGCCTTTCTCGTTCTCTCTCAAAATAAATAAAGAAACTTAAAACAAATTGTTTAAAAAGAAGCTTACAATCTAGAAGAAAAGGAAAGACACGTGCACAAGTGACTGGAGAATTAGGGAAGTAAGAGGAAAAACTGACAGACCGTGGCAGCGGGTAACCGGAGGCGGGAAGAGGTTTTGGAGGTGAGGCATTTGGAACTGGCCTCTGCGGCTGCCGTGGATGTTGACAGGAGTGCCAGCCAGACACTGAGGTGTGTTTTCAGGAAAGTCAGGATCCCAGAAGGCTAGAGTGCCTGTAATACAGTCTGAGGCAAAGACAAGCCAGGGCAGCGACCCTGAGGTTGAGGAGTCTGTGCCTCAGCCAGTGGTTGACGGAGAGATGCTGAAGGTAGCCACCCACAGGCAGAGGGATGTCATGACACGCGGGTGTCCAGAAGTGGCAGAGAAGTTGAGAGCCCCGTTGCCACCACCTGTAGGAGGCCCGGCTGGTCGGAAGCGGCACTGGGGACGGCCGCGAGGAAAGCGAGCCAGGTAAGGTGTTTTATAGGCAAAGGCTACAATCCGTGGCACGGATTGGATAAAAGGTGATAGGCAGCAGATGGATCAAAGGTGAACAAGAACACAGAGAGTGCAACCAAAGTTTACATTGCCATTTGGGTTTACGGAATAGGTGCCGCTAAATAGCACGATACGGAGGCCAAGGGGAAGAGGGAACCTCAGGTTTGGGTGCAGGTGCCAACGAAACACGCACATGGAGGTGCCGACACGCACATGTACGGCTAAGCCTCTCGCGGAGCTCAGGGGCCATGTTGAGGGTGGAAATGTAGAGTCATCTCCAGAGAGGGTGGCTTACAATTTCCTTTCTTCTTTCACTTGTGGGCTCCTCCCGAGGACGCTGTGCCCTGTGAGAGGCACGATCCGCGTCACTCGTCCTGTGCCATCACCTATGAACCAGGTCAGCATCTTCAAGCTCATGCAAGAGAAGTGCTGTGACTAAAAACGATAAATAAAATACCTTTGTGAAGACTTTACAACACACGAAATGCTCTGTAAATATAAACTGTAGGGGCATAATTATAGATCTGGATCGTGAGCAAGGAGGACACAGTAGCCTGTAGGTTGTACCGGTGACTAAAAAGAGGTTGAATGATCCCCATTGGGGGGGGGGGGTGTGTGAGAGAGAGAGAGAGGGCAGGTGGGGGGAGAGAGAGAGGGAGAGAGAACGAGGGAGTGAGGACTTATCTGTCAGTATTCAACGTGAAAACACACCAGTTTGCCTTCAGTTCTGTGGGTGGGGGAAAGTTCGTGTTTTGTGGAGGGGCACTCGGATGTGCTGTGGTCCTCGTGATTGGCGTTGACCGGAGAATGTTCAGGTGTATGCGGTAAACTTGGCTTTTCTCGAGAAACTGTTTCTCTGCTTTCTTCTCTTGGAGCTCTTCAGCTTGACCGAAGACGTAACACCCAGGTGAGAAATGATAAGATACGTTTTACAGTCGAAAGAACCTCAAGAAAAAGACTTTTATTCCTATTACCCGTTCTCTGTTCTTTGTGTGGGTGTTTTTTTTTTTCCCTAATTTTTTCTAATTCTGTAAGTCTCAAGGTCAACTTCCTTCCATAAACCAGAGTGGGAACGTGGCTACATTCGGTGTTATTTCCATCTCTGCTCGTGTCATTTCTCACTATGGTCACACATAAACTCTGGGTGTTGTGTATTTCCTACTAGTAAGGTGTTGCTTTTATTACCCCTAGAAATTAACTTACTTTTCATTCATTTTAATTTCCTTACCGTTACAACTTAATAAATTACAACTTAATAGTTGTAATTTAATAGTAACTTAATAGTTACAACTTAAAAAATTTCTGTATACAACCTATGAGAAAATCTCGTGGCTGAGAACCCTTGGAATGTGCTCTTTAAACATTATTTACATTATAGGGATACCTGGGTGGCTCAGTCAGGTAAGCATCTGACTTGTGATTTCAGCACAGGTCACAATTTCACAGTTCATGGGATTCTCTCTCTCTCTCTCTCTCTCTCTCTGTTTCTCTCTCTGTCCCTGCCCAGCTCATGCTCTGTCTCTCCCTCTCAAATAAACATTTAAAAAACTGAAAGAAAAATGAAAGAAAAAAAAAACCAGACTGTACTATGCTCCAGAGAGTAATTTTTTTCCTTAAATATTACATCATCTCATTTATCATTCTTTCAGAATATCTGGCAATTGATTTTCTCACAGTATGATATTGAATATGAAAAGTCAAGAAAAATGAGGACAAGAATTCTTAAATAAAATGAGTCATCGCTTTAGTGTCTTCCCTCAGTTTTTAGAAAAGTTAAGGCCAACTCTAATCGTAAATGATGTCCTGAAAAATTTCATCTTGCGATGGCTTTAAGTTTAAGGAACTGGGTAGTTGGGTACGATCCACAGTGGAGAAGCCACATTTCAAAGTAAACCTCTATTTTTGCTGGAGGGAGGGAGAGGTAGGAGGGCAGAAAGAGGGTAGCAGGGCGCTTACTAGCTAATCATTGTGCCATATAGTAGGCACGCCAACATATCTATATGTTAATGTGAGATACATACTCTTTTAATTAAACTTTAAAAAAAATTTTTTTAACGTTTATTTATTATCGAGAGAGCATGAGCATGGGAGGGGCAGCGAGAGGAGGAGACAAAGAAAGGAGGAGACAGAATCCGAAGCAGGCTCCAGGCTCCGAACTGTCAGCACAGAGCCCGACATGGGGCTCGGACTCACAAACCGCGAGATCGTGACCTGAGCCGAAGTCGGACGCTTACCCGACTGAGCCACCCAAGCTCCCCTTACTTAAACATTTTATTTTGAGATCATTGTAGATTCACTTGCAATTCTGAGAAATAATACAGAGAGATCCTATGAGCCCTTTACCTAGTTTCCTCCAGTGATAACACGTTGCACAAACATAGTACAATATCACACCAGGATGTTGACACTGATATGGTCAGGATAGCGAACATTTACGTCACCGCAAAGATCCCTCATTTTACCTTTTTAAAGCCACACTCACTTCTCTCTTTCCCCCAGCATCACCTCGACCCTGACAATCACTAACTTGTTCTCCAGATATATATTTTGTCATGCTTAAGAATGTTATCCAAATGGAATTATGACTTATGTGATGTCAATATATCAGCTTAATATATCAGCTGTCAATATTTAATCAGCTTTATTCTCTGGAGATTGAACCGGGTTGCTGTGCATACCAATAGTTCATTCCTCTTCATTGCTGAGTGCTGTTCCGTCCTATGGACATACCGCAGTTTGTTAACCATTTACCTGTTCAAGGACATCAGGGCTGTTTCCAATTTGGGTCCGTTATTAGTAAAGCTGCTATGAACATTCATGCTTAGGTTTCTTTGCATGAACATAAATCCTTATTTCTCTGGGGTGAATGCCCAGAAGTCAACTTGATGGATCATACTGTCGTTAAATTTTTTTTTAATGTTGATTTATTTTGAGGGAGAGAGAGACAGAGTGTGAGCAGGGGCGGGGCAGAGAGAGAGGGAGACAGAGAATCCGAAGGAGGCTCCAGGCTTTGAGCTGTCAGCACAGAGCCCAACATGGGGTTCGAACTCACAAGCTGTGAGATCATGACCTGAGCTGACGTCGGACGCTCAACCGACTGAGCCACCCAGGTGCCCCGCGTAGTTACCTGTTTTCCGGAGGGGCTGTGTCATTTTACATTCACGTCATCAGTATAGGAGTGAACTGCTGTCTCTGCCTCCTCACCAAAATTTAGTGTTGCTACTGTTTTGTTTTTGGTTGTTGGGTTTTTTTAGCCACTCTCATACGTGTGTATCAATATTTGATTGTGGTTTCAACTTGCATTTCTCTGGTGGCT